>NC_138976.1:117802832-118417492 GCF_964341445.2 Mesoplodon mirus | reverse complement strand
ATAAGTAAAGAATACACAGAAAGAGTCAGGACAATGTTAGAGCAGAGAATATATGAAATGCCAGTAAATTTGAACATTTCTGTAAAGTGGACCATTTCCTAGCTCCTAAAGTTTACCAACACTGACACAAGAGGAAATCATTTAAGGTCATCATGTCTGCCCTTGGCATTCTCGGAACGCCCTGGCCTCAGAATGCAGCCTCTGTAGTCCATGGTAACCTGCGGAGAGGGGGCGGGGCTGAGGGAGGTTGGAACACTGCCCTCACTGAGGGAGTGGGTGTGGCCATCTCTGCAGTAACTGAACAAAGGGCAGGGGAGCAGGGGGCCCAGGGCAGGGCCCTCAGAGCCCGGCAGGCCCAGTGGAGTGTCACAAGCTTTTAGGCCCAGGCCAAAGGGCGCCTTCTTTGTCTGCACAGCTGCCCAAACTCTCACCTTTCCACTCAGGCCGCCCTCTTACTTGAAGTGTGTGTGGAACGTGTCCGTGCAGTATACCGCGCTGCACAGCTAAGCATAGGTCTGGGCATCGTAGCTTCCTGCCAGGTGACCGAAGTTCGCAGGCAGATGGGTCCCTGGGACACACGCGGAGAGGCTCCTGCCCGGGTCACAGGACGCCCACTGCCCCTGCCCCAGATCGGGAGCCGCAAAGCAGCCCTGTCTGAGTCCCCTGCCTCTAGAGGGAGTATTGGACCAACACTTGTAGAAAACGGGGTCCTTGCGGGCCACTCATTGGAGGGACACAAATAAATCTTTGCCGACTTTCTGCTGAAACTTACGAGCGTTCACACCTAAGCCTCTTACAAGGTCAGCTGTTTAGCTAAACATGAGCTCATGATCTAAATTTGCACAATATTGAAGAAAGCAGCTACAAGGGGAGACAATCAGCCAAAACCATCAATACCAGAATTAGATTCCCAAGGCCATCCATCAGATGTAGGAATAATCGGGTGCAAGGCAGAAAATATACATAAAACTGGAACTGAAACAAGGTACAAGGATGTTTTCAATGACTGGTAGGATCTCTAAAACATTTTTCAAGGACATGTCATTGATAAAGCTAAATACTCCAAGGTTGTGTAATACAACAGATTAATCATTGAGAAGAGTGAAATTATGCTGTTTTGAAAACTATGGCAGGTCAGATTTTCTGCCTAATTCTATAAGAAGATTTCTCTAAAAAATACACATTATTTCAAAGACTTATTGGCTGTGAAATAAGTTAAGGGTATTTCAAATGGCTTGTCTGCAAAGAAAGGTGAGATGTAGGGAATCACAGAAAGTCGAGGGGAAAATAGGTCAATATATACATTGCTGTATGGTGAACTAAGCCTTAGGCCAGCAACAATGGAGAGGACCTGACCCTTAGACACGTACAAGTAAGCTGGAATCTTCAAAAGTTCAAATCTTTATAAGTAAAAAGATTTATTAAAATGAATAACCAAGTGTTTTAATTGACATCAGAAGATGAAAACAATAAACCCTGAGAACATAGAGAAAAGATAAATAAAGATATGAGCAGAACTTAATACAACAGAAAACGTATAAAATTCAGGTGATTTAGTAAGTCCAAAGAATCTTCTTTGAAAAGATTTAAAAGACACACTTTGATTAAGGAAAACCAAAACATAAGTAAAGAATATACAGAAAGAGTCAGGACAATGTTAGAGCAGACAATATATGAAATGCCAGTAAATTTGAACATTTCTGTCAAGTGGACCATTTCCTAGCTCCTAAAGTTTACCAACACTGACACAAGAGGAAATCATTTAAGGTCATTATGTCTGCCCTTGGCATTCTCGGAACACCCTGGCCTCAGAATGCAGCCTCTGTAGTCCATGGTAACCTGCGGAGAGGGGGCGGGGTTGAGGGAGGTTGGAACACTGCCCTCACTGAGGGAGTGGGTGTGGCCATCTCTGCTGTGACTGAACAAAGGGCAGGGGAGCAGGGGGCCCAGGCCAGGGCCCTCAGAGCCCGGCAGGCCCAGTGGAGTGTCACAAGCTTTTAGGCCCAGGCCAAAGGGCACCTTCTTTGTCTGCACAGCTGCCCAAACTCTCACCTTTCCACTCAGGCCGCCCTCTTACTTGAAGTGTGTGTGGAACGTGTCCGCGCAGTACACCGCGCTGCACAGCTAAGCATAGTTCTGGGCATCGTAGCTTCCTGCCAGGTGACCGAAGTTCGCAGGCAGATGGGTCCCTGGGACACACGCGGAGAGGCTCCGGCCCAGGTCACCGGCCGCCCATGGCCCCTGCCCCAGATCGGGGGCCGCAAAGCAGCCCTGTCTGAGTCCCCTGCCTCTAGAGGGAGTATTGGACCAACACTTGTAGAAAACGGGGTCCTTGCGGGCCACTCATTGCAGGGACACAAATAAATCTTTGCCGACTTTCTGCTGAAACTTACGAGTGTTCACACCTAAGCCTCTTACAAGGTCAGCTGTTTAGCTAAACATGAGCTCATGATCTAACTTTACACAATATTGAAGAAAGCAGCTACAAGGGGAGACAATCAGCCAAAACCATCAATACCAGAATTAGATTCCCAAGGCCATCCATCAGATGTAGGAATAATCGGGTGCAAGGCAGAAAATATACATAAAACTGGAACTGAAACAAGGCACAAGGATGTTTTAGAAGACTGGTAGGATCTCTAAAACATTTTTCAAGGACATGTCATTGATAAAGCTAAATACTCCAAGGTTGTGTAATACAACAGATTAATCATTGAGAAGAGTGAAATTATGCTGTTTTGAAAACTATGGCAGGTCAGATTTTCTGCCTAATTCTATAAGAAGATTTCTCTAAAAAATACACATTATTTCAAAGACTTATTGGCTGTGAAATAAGTTAAGGGTATTTCAAATGGCTTGTCTGCAAAGAAAGGTGAGATGTAGGGAATCACAGAAAGTCGAGGGGAAAATAGGTCAATATATACATTGCTGTATGGTGAACTAAGCCTTAGGCCAGCAACAATGGAGAGGACCTGACCCTTAGACACGTACAAGTAAGCTGGAATCTTCAAAAGTTCAAATCTTTATAAGTAAAAAGATTTATTAAAATGAATAACCAAGTGTTTTAATTGACATCAGAAGATGAAAACAATAAACCCTGAGAACATAGAGAAAAGATAAATAAAGATATGAGCAGAACTTAATACAACAGAAAACGTATAAAATTGAGGTGATTTAGTAAGTCCAAAGAATCTTCTTTGAAAAGAATTAAAAGACACAATTTGATTAAGGAAAACCAAAACATAAGTAAAGAATATACAGAAAGAGTCAGGACAATGTTAGAGCAGACAATATATGAAATGCCAGTAAATTTGAACATTTCTGTCAAGTGGACCATTTCCTAGCTCCTAAAGTTTACCAACACTGACACAAGAGGAAATCATTTAAGGTCATCATGTCTGCCCTTGGCATTCTGGGAACGCCCTGGCCTCAGAATGCAGCCTCTGTAGTCCATGGTAACCTGCGGAGAGGGGGCGGGGCTGAGGGAGGTTGGAACACTGCCCTCACTGAGGGAGTGGGTGTGGCCATCTCTGCTGTGACTGAACAAAGAGCAGGGGAGCAGGGGGCCCAGGGCAGGGCCCTCAGAGCCCGGCAGGCCCAGTGGAGTGTCACACGCTTTTAGGCCCAGGCCAAAGGGTGCCTTCTTTGTCTGCACAGCTGCCCAAACTCTCACCTTTCCACTCAGGCGGCCCTCTTACTTGAAGTGTGTGTGGAACGTGTCCGTGCAGTATACCGCGCTGCAAAGCTAAGCATAGGTCAGGGCATCGTAGCTTCCTGCCAGGTGACCGAAGTTCGCAGGCAGATGGGTCCCTGGGACACACGCGGAGAGGCTCCTGCCAGGGTCACAGGCCGCCCACTGCCCCTGCCCCAGATCGGGAGCCGCAAAGCAGCCCTGTCTGAGTCCCCTGCCTCTAGAGGGAGTATTGGACCAACACTTGTAGAAAACGGGGTCCTTGCGGGCCACTCATTGCAGGGACACAAATAAATCTTTGCCGACTTTCTGCTGAAACTTACGAGCGTTCACAACTAAGCCTCTTACAAGGTCAGCTGTTTAGCTAAACATGAGCTCATGATCTAAATTTACACAATATTGAAGAAAGCAGCTACAAGGGGAGACAATCAGCCAAAACCATCAATACCAGAATTAGATTCCCAAGGCCATCCATCAGATGTAGGAATACTCGGGTGCAAGGCAGAAAATATACATAAAACTGGAACTGAAACAAGGCACAAGGATGTTTTCAAAGACTGGTAGGATCTCTAAAACATTTTTCAAGGACATGTCATTGATAAAGCTAAATACTCCAAGGTTGTGTAATACAACAGATTAAGCATTGAGAAGAGTGAAATTATGCTGTTTTGAAAACTATGGCAGGTCAGATTTTCTGCCTAATTATATAAGAAGATTTCTCTAAAAAATACACATTATTTCAAAGACTTATTGGCTGTGAAATAAGATAAGGGTATTTCAAATGGCTTGTCTGCAAAGAAAGGTGAGATGTAGGGAATCACAGAAAGTCGAGGGGAAAATAGGTCAATATATACATTGCTGTATGGTGAACTAAGCCTTAGGCCAGCAACAATGGAGAGGACCTGACCCTTAGACACGTACAAGTAAGCTGGAATCTTCAAAAGTTCAAATCTTTATAAGTAAAAAGATTTACTAAAATCAATAACCAAGTGTTTTAATTGGCATCAGAAGATGAAAACAATAAACCCTGAGAACATGGAGAAAAGATAAATAAAGATATGACCAGAACTTAATACAACAGAAAACGTATAAAATTCAGGTGATTTAGTAAGTCCAAAGAATCTTCTTTGAAAAGATTTAAAAGACACACTTTGATTAAGGAAAACCAAAACATAAGTAAAGAATACACAGAAAGAGTCAGGACAATGTTAGAGCAGAGAATATATGAAATGCCAGTAAATTTGAACATTTCTGTAAAGTGGACCATTTCCTAGCTCCTAAAGTTTACCAACACTGACACAAGAGGAAATCATTTAAGGTCATCATGTCTGCCCTTGGCATTCTCGGAACGCCCTGGCCTCAGAATGCAGCCTCTGTAGTCCATGGTAACCTGCGGAGAGGGGGCGGGGCTGAGGGAGGTTGGAACACTGCCCTCACTGAGGGAGTGGGTGTGGCCATCTCTGCAGTGACTGAACAAAGGGCAGGGGAGCAGGGGGCCCAGGGCAGGGCCCTCAGAGCCCGGCAGGCCCAGTGGAGTGTCACAAGCTTTTAGGCCCAGGCCAAAGGGCGCCTTCTTTGTCTGCACAGCTGCCCAAACTCTCACCTTTCCACTCAGGCCGCCCTCTTACTTGAAGTGTGTGTGGAACGTGTCCGTGCAGTATACCGCGCTGCACAGCTAAGCATAGGTCTGGGCATCGTAGCTTCCTGCCAGGTGACCGAAGTTCGCAGGCAGATGGGTCCCTGGGACACACGCGGAGAGGCTCCTGCCCGGGTCACAGGACGCCCACTGCCCCTGCCCCAGATCGGGAGCCGCAAAGCAGCCCTGTCTGAGTCCCCTGCCTCTAGAGGGAGTATTGGACCAACACTTGTAGAAAACGGGGTCCTTGCGGGCCACTCATTGGAGGGACACAAATAAATCTTTGCCGACTTTCTGCTGAAACTTACGAGCGTTCACACCTAAGCCTCTTACAAGGTCAGCTGTTTAGCTAAACATGAGCTCATGATCTAAATTTGCACAATATTGAAGAAAGCAGCTACAAGGGGAGACAATCAGCCAAAACCATCAATACCAGAATTAGATTCCCAAGGCCATCCATCAGATGTAGGAATAATCGGGTGCAAGGCAGAAAATATACATAAAACTGGAACTGAAACAAGGTACAAGGATGTTTTCAATGACTGGTAGGATCTCTAAAACATTTTTCAAGGACATGTCATTGATAAAGCTAAATACTCCAAGGTTGTGTAATACAACAGATTAATCATTGAGAAGAGTGAAATTATGCTGTTTTGAAAACTATGGCAGGTCAGATTTTCTGCCTAATTATATAAGAAGATTTCTCTAAAAAATACACATTATTTCAAAGACTTATTGGCTGTGAAATAAGTTAAGGGTATTTCAAATGGCTTGTCTGCAAAGAAAGGTGAGATGTAGGGAATCACAGAAAGTCGAGGGGAAAATAGGTCAATATATACATTGCTGTATGGTGAACTAAGCCTTAGGCCAGCAACAATGGAGAGGACCTGACCCTTAGACACGTACAAGTAAGCTGGAATCTTCAAAAGTTCAAATCTTTATAAGTAAAAAGATTTATTAAAATGAATAACCAAGTGTTTTAATTGACATCAGAAGATGAAAACAATAAACCCTGAGAACATAGAGAAAAGATAAATAAAGATATGAGCAGAACTTAATAGAACAGAAAACGTATAAAATTCAGGTGATTTAGTAAGTCCAAAGAATCTTCTTTGAAAAGATTTAAAAGACACACTTTGATTAAGGAAAACCAAAACATAAGTAAAGAATATACAGAAAGAGTCAGGACAATGTTAGAGCAGACAATATATGAAATGCCAGTAAATTTGAACATTTCTGTCAAGTGGACCATTTCCTAGCTCCTAAAGTTTACCAACACTGACACAAGAGGAAATCATTTAAGGTCATTATGTCTGCCCTTGGCATTCTCGGAACGCCCTGGCCTCAGAATGCAGCCTCTGTAGTCCATGGTAACCTGCGGAGAGGGGGCGGGGTTGAGGGAGGTTGGAACACTGCCCTCACTGAGGGAGTGGGTGTGGCCATCTCTGCTGTGACTGAACAAAGGGCAGGGGAGCAGGGGGCCCAGGCCAGGGCCCTCAGAGCCCGGCAGGCCCAGTGGAGTGTCACAAGCTTTTAGGCCCAGGCCAAAGGGCACCTTCTTTGTCTGCACAGCTGCCCAAACTCTCACCTTTCCACTCAGGCCGCCCTCTTACTTGAAGTGTGTGTGGAACGTGTCCGCGCAGTACACCGCGCTGCACAGCTAAGCATAGTTCTGGGCATCGTAGCTTCCTGCCAGGTGACCGAAGTTCGCAGGCAGATGGGTCCCTGGGACACACGCGGAGAGGCTCCGGCCCAGGTCACCGGCCGCCCATGGCCCCTGCCCCAGATCGGGGGCCGCAAAGCAGCCCTGTCTGAGTCCCCTGCCTCTAGAGGGAGTATTGGACCAACACTTGTAGAAAACGGGGTCCTTGCGGGCCACTCATTGCAGGGACACAAATAAATCTTTGCCGACTTTCTGCTGAAACTTACGAGCGTTCACACCTAAGCCTCTTACAAGGTCAGCTGTTTAGCTAAACATGAGCTCATGATCTAACTTTACACAATATTGAAGAAAGCAGCTACAAGGGGAGACAATCAGCCAAAACCATCAATACCAGAATTAGATTCCCAAGGCCATCCATCAGATGTAGGAATAATCGGGTGCAAGGCAGAAAATATACATAAAACTGGAACTGAAACAAGGCACAAGGATGTTTTCAAAGACTGGTAGGATCTCTAAAACATTTTTCAAGGACATGTCATTGATAAAGCTAAATACTCCAAGGTTGTGTAATACAACAGATTAATCATTGAGAAGAGTGAAATTATGCTGTTTTGAAAACTATGGCAGGTCAGATTTTCTGCCTAATTCTATAAGAAGATTTCTCTAAAAAATACACATTATTTCAAAGACTTATTGGCTGTGAAATAAGTTAAGGGTATTTCAAATGGCTTGTCTGCAAAGAAAGGTGAGATGTAGGGAATCACAGAAAGTCGAGGGGAAAATAGGTCAATATATACATTGCTGTATGGTGAACTAAGCCTTAGGCCAGCAACAATGGAGAGGACCTGACCCTTAGACACGTACAAGTAAGCTGGAATCTTCAAAAGTTCAAATCTTTATAAGTAAAAAGATTTACTAAAATCAATAACCAAGTGTTTTAATTGGCATCAGAAGATGAAAACAATAAACCCTGAGAACATGGAGAAAAGATAAATAAAGATATGACCAGAACTTAATACAACAGAAAACGTATAAAATTCAGGTGATTTAGTAAGTCCAAAGAATCTTCTTTGAAAAGATTTAAAAGACACACTTTGATTAAGGAAAACCAAAACATAAGTAAAGAATACACAGAAAGAGTCAGGACAATGTTAGAGCAGAGAATATATGAAATGCCAGTAAATTTGAACATTTCTGTAAAGTGGACCATTTCCTAGCTCCTAAAGTTTACCAACACTGACACAAGAGGAAATCATTTAAGGTCATCATGTCTGCCCTTGGCATTCTCGGAACGCCCTGGCCTCAGAATGCAGCCTCTGTAGTCCATGGTAACCTGCGGAGAGGGGGCGGGGCTGAGGGAGGTTGGAACACTGCCCTCACTGAGGGAGTGGGTGTGGCCATCTCTGCAGTGACTGAACAAAGGGCAGGGGAGCAGGGGGCCCAGGGCAGGGCCCTCAGAGCCCGGCAGGCCCAGTGGAGTGTCACAAGCTTTTAGGCCCAGGCCAAAGGGCGCCTTCTTTGTCTGCACAGCTGCCCAAACTCTCACCTTTCCACTCAGGACGCCCTCTTACTTGAAGTGTGTGTGGAACGTGTCCGTGCAGTATACCGCGCTGCACAGCTAAGCATAGTTCTGGGCATCGTAGCTTCCTGCCAGGTGACCGAAGTTCGCAGGCAGATGGGTCCCTGGGACACACGCGGAGAGGCTCCTGCCCGGGTCACAGGACGCCCACTGCCCCTGCCCCAGATCGGGAGCCGCAAAGCAGCCCTGTCTGAGTCCCCTGCCTCTAGAGGGAGTATTGGACCAACACTTGTAGAAAACGGGGTCCTTGCGGGCCACTCATTGGAGGGACACAAATAAATCTTTGCCGACTTTCTGCTGAAACTTACGAGCGTTCACACCTAAGCCTCTTACAAGGTCAGCTGTTTAGCTAAACATGAGCTCATGATCTAAATTTGCACAATATTGAAGAAAGCAGCTACAAGGGGAGACAATCAGCCAAAACCATCAATACCAGAATTAGATTCCCAAGGCCATCCATCAGATGTAGGAATAATCGGGTGCAAGGCAGAAAATATACATAAAACTGGAACTGAAACAAGGCACAAGGATGTTTTCAAAGACTGGTAGGATCTCTAAAACATTTTTCAAGGACATGTCATTGATAAAGCTAAATACTCCAAGGTTGTGTAATACAACAGATTAATCATTGAGAAGAGTGAAATTATGCTGTTTTGAAAACTATGGCAGGTCAGATTTTCTGCCTAATTCTATAAGAAGATTTCTCTAAAAAATACACATTATTTCAAAGACTTATTGGCTGTGAAATAAGTTAAGGGTATTTCAAATGGCTTGTCTGCAAAGAAAGGTGAGATGTAGGGAATCACAGAAAGTCGAGGGGAAAATAGGTCAATATATACATTGCTGTATGGTGAACTAAGCCTTAGGCCAGCAACAATGGAGAGGACCTGACCCTTAGACACGTACAAGTAAGCTGGAATCTTCAAAAGTTCAAATCTTTATAAGTAAAAAGATTTATTAAAATGAATAACCAAGTGTTTTAATTGACATCAGAAGATGAAAACAATAAACCCTGAGAACATAGAGAAAAGATAAATAAAGATATGAGCAGAACTTAATAGAACAGAAAACGTATAAAATTCAGGTGATTTAGTAAGTCCAAAGAATCTTCTTTGAAAAGATTTAAAAGACACACTTTGATTAAGGAAAACCAAAACATAAGTAAAGAATATACAGAAAGAGTCAGGACAATGTTAGAGCAGACAATATATGAAATGCCAGTAAATTTGAACATTTCTGTCAAGTGGACCATTTCCTAGCTCCTAAAGTTTACCAACACTGACACAAGAGGAAATCATTTAAGGTCATTATGTCTGCCCTTGGCATTCTCGGAACGCCCTGGCCTCAGAATGCAGCCTCTGTAGTCCATGGTAAACTGCGGAGAGGGGGCGGGGTTGAGGGAGGTTGGAACACTGCCCTCACTGAGGGAGTGGGTGTGGCCATCTCTGCTGTGACTGAACAAAGGGCAGGGGAGCAGGGGGCCCAGGCCAGGGCCCTCAGAGCCCGGCAGGCCCAGTGGAGTGTCACAAGCTTTTAGGCCCAGGCCAAAGGGCACCTTCTTTGTCTGCACAGCTGCCCAAACTCTCACCTTTCCACTCAGGCCGCCCTCTTACTTGAAGTGTGTGTGGAACGTGTCCGCGCAGTACACCGCGCTGCACAGCTAAGCATAGTTCTGGGCATCGTAGCTTCCTGCCAGGTGACCGAAGTTCGCAGGCAGATGGGTCCCTGGGACACACGCGGAGAGGCTCCGGCCCAGGTCACCGGCCGCCCATGGCCCCTGCCCCAGATCGGGGGCTGCAAAGCAGCCCTGTCTGAGTCCCCTGCCTCTAGAGGGAGTATTGGACCAACACTTGTAGAAAACGGGGTCCTTGCGGGCCACTCATTGCAGGGACACAAATAAATCTTTGCCGACTTTCTGCTGAAACTTACGAGCGTTCACACCTAAGCCTCTTACAAGGTCAGCTGTTTAGCTAAACATGAGCTCATGATCTAAATTTGCACAATATTGAAGAAAGCAGCTACAAGGGGAGACAATCAGCCAAAACCATCAATACCAGAATTAGATTCCCAAGGCCATCCATCAGATGTAGGAATAATCGGGTGCAAGGCAGAAAATATACATAAAACTGGAACTGAAACAAGGTACAAGGATGTTTTCAATGACTGGTAGGATCTCTAAAACATTTTTCAAGGACATGTCATTGATAAAGCTAAATACTCCAAGGTTGTGTAATACAACAGATTAATCATTGAGAAGAGTGAAATTATGCTGTTTTGAAAACTATGGCAGGTCAGATTTTCTGCCTAATTCTATAAGAAGATTTCTCTAAAAAATACACATTATTTCAAAGACTTATTGGCTGTGAAATAAGTTAAGGGTATTTCAAATGGCTTGTCTGCAAAGAAAGGTGAGATGTAGGGAATCACAGAAAGTCGAGGGGAAAATAGGTCAATATATACATTGCTGTATGGTGAACTAAGCCTTAGGCCAGCAACAATGGAGAGGACCTGACCCTTAGACACGTACAAGTAAGCTGGAATCTTCAAAAGTTCAAATCTTTATAAGTAAAAAGATTTATTAAAATGAATAACCAAGTGTTTTAATTGACATCAGAAGATGAAAACAATAAACCCTGAGAACATAGAGAAAAGATAAATAAAGATATGAGCAGAACTTAATACAACAGAAAACGTATAAAATTGAGGTGATTTAGTAAGTCCAAAGAATCTTCTTTGAAAAGAATTAAAAGACACAATTTGATTAAGGAAAACCAAAACATAAGTAAAGAATATACAGAAAGAGTCAGGACAATGTTAGAGCAGACAATATATGAAATGCCAGTAAATTTGAACATTTCTGTCAAGTGGACCATTTCCTAGCTCCTAAAGTTTACCAACACTGACACAAGAGGAAATCATTTAAGGTCATCATGTCTGCCCTTGGCATTCTGGGAACGCCCTGGCCTCAGAATGCAGCCTCTGTAGTCCATGGTAACCTGCGGAGAGGGGGCGGGGCTGAGGGAGGTTGGAACACTGCCCTCACTGAGGGAGTGGGTGTGGCCATCTCTGCTGTGACTGAACAAAGAGCAGGGGAGCAGGGGGCCCAGGGCAGGGCCCTCAGAGCCCGGCAGGCCCAGTGGAGTGTCACACGCTTTTAGGCCCAGGCCAAAGGGTGCCTTCTTTGTCTGCACAGCTGCCCAAACTCTCACCTTTCCACTCAGGCGGCCCTCTTACTTGAAGTGTGTGTGGAACGTGTCCGTGCAGTATACCGCGCTGCAAAGCTAAGCATAGGTCAGGGCATCGTAGCTTCCTGCCAGGTGACCGAAGTTCGCAGGCAGATGGGTCCCTGGGACACACGCGGAGAGGCTCCTGCCAGGGTCACAGGCCGCCCACTGCCCCTGCCCCAGATCGGGAGCCGCAAAGCAGCCCTGTCTGAGTCCCCTGCCTCTAGAGGGAGTATTGGACCAACACTTGTAGAAAACGGGGTCCTTGCGGGCCACTCATTGGAGGGACACAAATAAATCTTTGCCGACTTTCTGCTGAAACTTACGAGCGTTCACAACTAAGCCTCTTACAAGGTCAGCTGTTTAGCTAAACATGAGCTCATGATCTAAATTTACACAATATTGAAGAAAGCAGCTACAAGGGGAGACAATCAGCCAAAACCATCAATACCAGAATTAGATTCCCAAGGCCATCCATCAGATGTAGGAATACTCGGGTGCAAGGCAGAAAATATACATAAAACTGGAACTGAAACAAGGCACAAGGATGTTTTCAAAGACTGGTAGGATCTCTAAAACATTTTTCAAGGACATGTCATTGATAAAGCTAAATACTCCAAGGTTGTGTAATACAACAGATTAAGCATTGAGAAGAGTGAAATTATGCTGTTTTGAAAACTATGGCAGGTCAGATTTTCTGCCTAATTATATAAGAAGATTTCTCTAAAAAATACACATTATTTCAAAGACTTATTGGCTGTGAAATAAGATAAGGGTATTTCAAATGGCTTGTCTGCAAAGAAAGGTGAGATGTAGGGAATCACAGAAAGTCGAGGGGAAAATAGGTCAATATATACATTGCTGTATGGTGAACTAAGCCTTAGGCCAGCAACAATGGAGAGGACCTGACCCTTAGACACGTACAAGTAAGCTGGAATCTTCAAAAGTTCAAATCTTTATAAGTAAAAAATTTACTAAAATCAATAACCAAGTGTTTTAATTGACATCAGAAGATGAAAACAATAAACCCTGAGAACATGGAGAAAAGATAAATAAAGATATGACCAGAACTTAATACAACAGAAAACGTATAAAATTCAGGTGATTTAGTAAGTCCAAAGAATCTTCTTTGAAAAGATTTAAAAGACACACTTTGATTAAGGAAAACCAAAACATAAGTAAAGAATACACAGAAAGAGTCAGGACAATGTTAGAGCAGAGAATATATGAAATGCCAGTAAATTTGAACATTTCTGTAAAGTGGACCATTTCCTAGCTCCTAAAGTTTACCAACACTGACACAAGAGGAAATCATTTAAGGTCATCATGTCTGCCCTTGGCATTCTCGGAACGCCCTGGCCTCAGAATGCAGCCTCTGTAGTCCATGGTAACCTGCGGAGAGGGGGCGGGGCTGAGGGAGGTTGGAACACTGCCCTCACTGAGGGAGTGGGTGTGGCCATCTCTGCAGTGACTGAACAAAGGGCAGGGGAGCAGGGGGCCCAGGGCAGGGCCCTCAGAGCCCGGCAGGCCCAGTGGAGTGTCACAAGCTTTTAGGCCCAGGCCAAAGGGCGCCTTCTTTGTCTGCACAGCTGCCCAAACTCTCACCTTTCCACTCAGGACGCCCTCTTACTTGAAGTGTGTGTGGAACGTGTCCGTGCAGTATACCGCGCTGCACAGCTAAGCATAGGTCTGGGCAAAGTAGCTTCCTGCCAGGTGACCGAAGTTCGCAGGCAGATGGGTCCCTGGGACACACGCGGAGAGGCTCCTGCCCGGGTCACAGGACGCCCACTGCCCCTGCCCCAGATCGGGAGCCGCAAAGCAGCCCTGTCTGAGTCCCCTGCCTCTAGAGGGAGTATTGGACCAACACTTGTAGAAAACGGGGTCCTTGCGGGCCACTCATTGGAGGGACACAAATAAATCTTTGCCGACTTTCTGCTGAAACTTACGAGCGTTCACAACTAAGCCTCTTACAAGGTCAGCTGTTTAGCTAAACATGAGCTCATGATCTAAATTTACACAATATTGAAGAAAGCAGCTACAAGGGGAGACAATCAGCCAAAACCATCAATACCAGAATTAGATTCCCAAGGCCATCCATCAGATGTAGGAATACTCGGGTGCAAGGCAGAAAATATACATAAAACTGGAACTGAAACAAGGCACAAGGATGTTTTCAAAGACTGGTAGGATCTCTAAAACATTTTTCAAGGACATGTCATTGATAAAGCTAAATACTCCAAGGTTGTGTAATACAACAGATTAAGCATTGAGAAGAGTGAAATTATGCTGTTTTGAAAACTATGGCAGGTCAGATTTTCTGCCTAATTATATAAGAAGATTTCTCTAAAAAATACACATTATTTCAAAGACTTATTGGCTGTGAAATAAGATAAGGGTATTTCAAATGGCTTGTCTGCAAAGAAAGGTGAGATGTAGGGAATCACAGAAAGTCGAGGGGAAAATAGGTCAATATATACATTGCTGTATGGTGAACTAAGCCTTAGGCCAGCAACAATGGAGAGGACCTGACCCTTAGACACGTACAAGTAAGCTGGAATCTTCAAAAGTTCAAATCTTTATAAGTAAAAAGATTTACTAAAATCAATAACCAAGTGTTTTAATTGGCATCAGAAGATGAAAACAATAAACCCTGAGAACATGGAGAAAAGATAAATAAAGATATGACCAGAACTTAATACAACAGAAAACGTATAAAATTCAGGTGATTTAGTAAGTCCAAAGAATCTTCTTTGAAAAGATTTAAAAGACACACTTTGATTAAGGAAAACCAAAACATAAGTAAAGAATACACAGAAAGAGTCAGGACAATGTTAGAGCAGAGAATATATGAAATGCCAGTAAATTTGAACATTTCTGTAAAGTGGACCATTTCCTAGCTCCTAAAGTTTACCAACACTGACACAAGAGGAAATCATTTAAGGTCATCATGTCTGCCCTTGGCATTCTCGGAACGCCCTGGCCTCAGAATGCAGCCTCTGTAGTCCATGGTAACCTGCGGAGAGGGGGCGGGGCTGAGGGAGGTTGGAACACTGCCCTCACTGAGGGAGTGGGTGTGGCCATCTCTGCAGTGACTGAACAAAGGGCAGGGGAGCAGGGGGCCCAGGGCAGGGCCCTCAGAGCCCGGCAGGCCCAGTGGAGTGTCACAAGCTTTTAGGCCCAGGCCAAAGGGCGCCTTCTTTGTCTGCACAGCTGCCCAAACTCTCACCTTTCCACTCAGGCCGCCCTCTTACTTGAAGTGTGTGTGGAACGTGTCCGTGCAGTATACCGCGCTGCACAGCTAAGCATAGGTCTGGGCATCGTAGCTTCCTGCCAGGTGACCGAAGTTCGCAGGCAGATGGGTCCCTGGGACACACGCGGAGAGGCTCCTGCCCGGGTCACAGGACGCCCACTGCCCCTGCCCCAGATCGGGAGCCGCAAAGCAGCCCTGTCTGAGTCCCCTGCCTCTAGAGGGAGTATTGGACCAACACTTGTAGAAAACGGGGTCCTTGCGGGCCACTCATTGGAGGGACACAAATAAATCTTTGCCGACTTTCTGCTGAAACTTACGAGCGTTCACACCTAAGCCTCTTACAAGGTCAGCTGTTTAGCTAAACATGAGCTCATGATCTAAATTTGCACAATATTGAAGAAAGCAGCTACAAGGGGAGACAATCAGCCAAAACCATCAATACCAGAATTAGATTCCCAAGGCCATCCATCAGATGTAGGAATAATCGGGTGCAAGGCAGAAAATATACATAAAACTGGAACTGAAACAAGGTACAAGGATGTTTTCAATGACTGGTAGGATCTCTAAAACATTTTTCAAGGACATGTCATTGATAAAGCTAAATACTCCAAGGTTGTGTAATACAACAGATTAATCATTGAGAAGAGTGAAATTATGCTGTTTTGAAAACTATGGCAGGTCAGATTTTCTGCCTAATTATATAAGAAGATTTCTCTAAAAAATACACATTATTTCAAAGACTTATTGGCTGTGAAATAAGTTAAGGGTATTTCAAATGGCTTGTCTGCAAAGAAAGGTGAGATGTAGGGAATCACAGAAAGTCGAGGGGAAAATAGGTCAATATATACATTGCTGTATGGTGAACTAAGCCTTAGGCCAGCAACAATGGAGAGGACCTGACCCTTAGACACGTACAAGTAAGCTGGAATCTTCAAAAGTTCAAATCTTTATAAGTAAAAAGATTTATTAAAATGAATAACCAAGTGTTTTAATTGACATCAGAAGATGAAAACAATAAACCCTGAGAACATAGAGAAAAGATAAATAAAGATATGAGCAGAACTTAATAGAACAGAAAACGTATAAAATTCAGGTGATTTAGTAAGTCCAAAGAATCTTCTTTGAAAAGATTTAAAAGACACACTTTGATTAAGGAAAACCAAAACATAAGTAAAGAATATACAGAAAGAGTCAGGACAATGTTAGAGCAGACAATATATGAAATGCCAGTAAATTTGAACATTTCTGTCAAGTGGACCATTTCCTAGCTCCTAAAGTTTACCAACACTGACACAAGAGGAAATCATTTAAGGTCATTATGTCTGCCCTTGGCATTCTCGGAACGCCCTGGCCTCAGAATGCAGCCTCTGTAGTCCATGGTAACCTGCGGAGAGGGGGCGGGGTTGAGGGAGGTTGGAACACTGCCCTCACTGAGGGAGTGGGTGTGGCCATCTCTGCTGTGACTGAACAAAGGGCAGGGGAGCAGGGGGCCCAGGCCAGGGCCCTCAGAGCCCGGCAGGCCCAGTGGAGTGTCACAAGCTTTTAGGCCCAGGCCAAAGGGCACCTTCTTTGTCTGCACAGCTGCCCAAACTCTCACCTTTCCACTCAGGCCGCCCTCTTACTTGAAGTGTGTGTGGAACGTGTCCGCGCAGTACACCGCGCTGCACAGCTAAGCATAGTTCTGGGCATCGTAGCTTCCTGCCAGGTGACCGAAGTTCGCAGGCAGATGGGTCCCTGGGACACACGCGGAGAGGCTCCGGCCCAGGTCACCGGCCGCCCATGGCCCCTGCCCCAGATCGGGGGCCGCAAAGCAGCCCTGTCTGAGTCCCCTGCCTCTAGAGGGAGTATTGGACCAACACTTGTAGAAAACGGGGTCCTTGCGGGCCACTCATTGCAGGGACACAAATAAATCTTTGCCGACTTTCTGCTGAAACTTACGAGCGTTCACACCTAAGCCTCTTACAAGGTCAGCTGTTTAGCTAAACATGAGCTCATGATCTAACTTTACACAATATTGAAGAAAGCAGCTACAAGGGGAGACAATCAGCCAAAACCATCAATACCAGAATTAGATTCCCAAGGCCATCCATCAGATGTAGGAATAATCGGGTGCAAGGCAGAAAATATACATAAAACTGGAACTGAAACAAGGCACAAGGATGTTTTAGAAGACTGGTAGGATCTCTAAAACATTTTTCAAGGACATGTCATTGATAAAGCTAAATACTCCAAGGTTGTGTAATACAACAGATTAATCATTGAGAAGAGTGAAATTATGCTGTTTTGAAAACTATGGCAGGTCAGATTTTCTGCCTAATTCTATAAGAAGATTTCTCTAAAAAATACACATTATTTCAAAGACTTATTGGCTGTGAAATAAGTTAAGGGTATTTCAAATGGCTTGTCTGCAAAGAAAGGTGAGATGTAGGGAATCACAGAAAGTCGAGGGGAAAATAGGTCAATATATACATTGCTGTATGGTGAACTAAGCCTTAGGCCAGCAACAATGGAGAGGACCTGACCCTTAGACACGTACAAGTAAGCTGGAATCTTCAAAAGTTCAAATCTTTATAAGTAAAAAGATTTATTAAAATGAATAACCAAGTGTTTTAATTGACATCAGAAGATGAAAACAATAAACCCTGAGAACATAGAGAAAAGATAAATAAAGATATGAGCAGAACTTAATACAACAGAAAACGTATAAAATTGAGGTGATTTAGTAAGTCCAAAGAATCTTCTTTGAAAAGAATTAAAAGACACAATTTGATTAAGGAAAACCAAAACATAAGTAAAGAATATACAGAAAGAGTCAGGACAATGTTAGAGCAGACAATATATGAAATGCCAGTAAATTTGAACATTTCTGTCAAGTGGACCATTTCCTAGCTCCTAAAGTTTACCAACACTGACACAAGAGGAAATCATTTAAGGTCATCATGTCTGCCCTTGGCATTCTGGGAACGCCCTGGCCTCAGAATGCAGCCTCTGTAGTCCATGGTAACCTGCGGAGAGGGGGCGGGGCTGAGGGAGGTTGGAACACTGCCCTCACTGAGGGAGTGGGTGTGGCCATCTCTGCTGTGACTGAACAAAGAGCAGGGGAGCAGGGGGCCCAGGGCAGGGCCCTCAGAGCCCGGCAGGCCCAGTGGAGTGTCACACGCTTTTAGGCCCAGGCCAAAGGGTGCCTTCTTTGTCTGCACAGCTGCCCAAACTCTCACCTTTCCACTCAGGCGGCCCTCTTACTTGAAGTGTGTGTGGAACGTGTCCGTGCAGTATACCGCGCTGCAAAGCTAAGCATAGGTCAGGGCATCGTAGCTTCCTGCCAGGTGACCGAAGTTCGCAGGCAGATGGGTCCCTGGGACACACGCGGAGAGGCTCCTGCCAGGGTCACAGGCCGCCCACTGCCCCTGCCCCAGATCGGGAGCCGCAAAGCAGCCCTGTCTGAGTCCCCTGCCTCTAGAGGGAGTATTGGACCAACACTTGTAGAAAACGGGGTCCTTGCGGGCCACTCATTGGAGGGACACAAATAAATCTTTGCCGACTTTCTGCTGAAACTTACGAGCGTTCACAACTAAGCCTCTTACAAGGTCAGCTGTTTAGCTAAACATGAGCTCATGATCTAAATTTACACAATATTGAAGAAAGCAGCTACAAGGGGAGACAATCAGCCAAAACCATCAATACCAGAATTAGATTCCCAAGGCCATCCATCAGATGTAGGAATACTCGGGTGCAAGGCAGAAAATATACATAAAACTGGAACTGAAACAAGGCACAAGGATGTTTTCAAAGACTGGTAGGATCTCTAAAACATTTTTCAAGGACATGTCATTGATAAAGCTAAATACTCCAAGGTTGTGTAATACAACAGATTAAGCATTGAGAAGAGTGAAATTATGCTGTTTTGAAAACTATGGCAGGTCAGATTTTCTGCCTAATTATATAAGAAGATTTCTCTAAAAAATACACATTATTTCAAAGACTTATTGGCTGTGAAATAAGATAAGGGTATTTCAAATGGCTTGTCTGCAAAGAAAGGTGAGATGTAGGGAATCACAGAAAGTCGAGGGGAAAATAGGTCAATATATACATTGCTGTATGGTGAACTAAGCCTTAGGCCAGCAACAATGGAGAGGACCTGACCCTTAGACACGTACAAGTAAGCTGGAATCTTCAAAAGTTCAAATCTTTATAAGTAAAAAGATTTACTAAAATCAATAACCAAGTGTTTTAATTGGCATCAGAAGATGAAAACAATAAACCCTGAGAACATGGAGAAAAGATAAATAAAGATATGACCAGAACTTAATACAACAGAAAACGTATAAAATTCAGGTGATTTAGTAAGTCCAAAGAATCTTCTTTGAAAAGATTTAAAAGACACACTTTGATTAAGGAAAACCAAAACATAAGTAAAGAATACACAGAAAGAGTCAGGACAATGTTAGAGCAGAGAATATATGAAATGCCAGTAAATTTGAACATTTCTGTAAAGTGGACCATTTCCTAGCTCCTAAAGTTTACCAACACTGACACAAGAGGAAATCATTTAAGGTCATCATGTCTGCCCTTGGCATTCTCGGAACGCCCTGGCCTCAGAATGCAGCCTCTGTAGTCCATGGTAACCTGCGGAGAGGGGGCGGGGCTGAGGGAGGTTGGAACACTGCCCTCACTGAGGGAGTGGGTGTGGCCATCTCTGCAGTGACTGAACAAAGGGCAGGGGAGCAGGGGGCCCAGGGCAGGGCCCTCAGAGCCCGGCAGGCCCAGTGGAGTGTCACAAGCTTTTAGGCCCAGGCCAAAGGGCGCCTTCTTTGTCTGCACAGCTGCCCAAACTCTCACCTTTCCACTCAGGCTGCCCTCTTACTTGAAGTGTGTGTGGAACGTGTCCGTGCAGTATACCGCGCTGCACAGCTAAGCATAGGTCTGGGCATCGTAGCTTCCTGCCAGGTGACCGAAGTTCGCAGGCAGATGGGTCCCTGGGACACACGCGGAGAGGCTCCTGCCCGGGTCACAGGACGCCCACTGCCCCTGCCCCAGATCGGGAGCCGCAAAGCAGCCCTGTCTGAGTCCCCTGCCTCTAGAGGGAGTATTGGACCAACACTTGTAGAAAACGGGGTCCTTGCGGGCCACTCATTGGAGGGACACAAATAAATCTTTGCCGACTTTCTGCTGAAACTTACGAGCGTTCACACCTAAGCCTCTTACAAGGTCAGCTGTTTAGCTAAACATGAGCTCATGATCTAAATTTGCACAATATTGAAGAAAGCAGCTACAAGGGGAGACAATCAGCCAAAACCATCAATACCAGAATTAGATTCCCAAGGCCATCCATCAGATGTAGGAATAATCGGGTGCAAGGCAGAAAATATACATAAAACTGGAACTGAAACAAGGTACAAGGATGTTTTCAATGACTGGTAGGATCTCTAAAACATTTTTCAAGGACATGTCATTGATAAAGCTAAATACTCCAAGGTTGTGTAATACAACAGATTAATCATTGAGAAGAGTGAAATTATGCTGTTTTGAAAACTATGGCAGGTCAGATTTTCTGCCTAATTATATAAGAAGATTTCTCTAAAAAATACACATTATTTCAAAGACTTATTGGCTGTGAAATAAGTTAAGGGTATTTCAAATGGCTTGTCTGCAAAGAAAGGTGAGATGTAGGGAATCACAGAAAGTCGAGGGGAAAATAGGTCAATATATACATTGCTGTATGGTGAACTAAGCCTTAGGCCAGCAACAATGGAGAGGACCTGACCCTTAGACACGTACAAGTAAGCTGGAATCTTCAAAAGTTCAAATCTTTATAAGTAAAAAGATTTATTAAAATGAATAACCAAGTGTTTTAATTGACATCAGAAGATGAAAACAATAAACCCTGAGAACATAGAGAAAAGATAAATAAAGATATGAGCAGAACTTAATAGAACAGAAAACGTATAAAATTCAGGTGATTTAGTAAGTCCAAAGAATCTTCTTTGAAAAGATTTAAAAGACACACTTTGATTAAGGAAAACCAAAACATAAGTAAAGAATATACAGAAAGAGTCAGGACAATGTTAGAGCAGACAATATATGAAATGCCAGTAAATTTGAACATTTCTGTCAAGTGGACCATTTCCTAGCTCCTAAAGTTTACCAACACTGACACAAGAGGAAATCATTTAAGGTCATTATGTCTGCCCTTGGCATTCTCGGAACGCCCTGGCCTCAGAATGCAGCCTCTGTAGTCCATGGTAACCTGCGGAGAGGGGGCGGGGTTGAGGGAGGTTGGAACACTGCCCTCACTGAGGGAGTGGGTGTGGCCATCTCTGCTGTGACTGAACAAAGGGCAGGGGAGCAGGGGGCCCAGGCCAGGGCCCTCAGAGCCCGGCAGGCCCAGTGGAGTGTCACAAGCTTTTAGGCCCAGGCCAAAGGGCACCTTCTTTGTCTGCACAGCTGCCCAAACTCTCACCTTTCCACTCAGGCCGCCCTCTTACTTGAAGTGTGTGTGGAACGTGTCCGCGCAGTACACCGCGCTGCACAGCTAAGCATAGTTCTGGGCATCGTAGCTTCCTGCCAGGTGACCGAAGTTCGCAGGCAGATGGGTCCCTGGGACACACGCGGAGAGGCTCCGGCCCAGGTCACCGGCCGCCCATGGCCCCTGCCCCAGATCGGGGGCCGCAAAGCAGCCCTGTCTGAGTCCCCTGCCTCTAGAGGGAGTATTGGACCAACACTTGTAGAAAACGGGGTCCTTGCGGGCCACTCATTGCAGGGACACAAATAAATCTTTGCCGACTTTCTGCTGAAACTTACGAGCGTTCACACCTAAGCCTCTTACAAGGTCAGCTGTTTAGCTAAACATGAGCTCATGATCTAACTTTACACAATATTGAAGAAAGCAGCTACAAGGGGAGACAATCAGCCAAAACCATCAATACCAGAATTAGATTCCCAAGGCCATCCATCAGATGTAGGAATAATCGGGTGCAAGGCAGAAAATATACATAAAACTGGAACTGAAACAAGGCACAAGGATGTTTTCAAAGACTGGTAGGATCTCTAAAACATTTTTCAAGGACATGTCATTGATAAAGCTAAATACTCCAAGGTTGTGTAATACAACAGATTAATCATTGAGAAGAGTGAAATTATGCTGTTTTGAAAACTATGGCAGGTCAGATTTTCTGCCTAATTCTATAAGAAGATTTCTCTAAAAAATACACATTATTTCAAAGACTTATTGGCTGTGAAATAAGTTAAGGGTATTTCAAATGGCTTGTCTGCAAAGAAAGGTGAGATGTAGGGAATCACAGAAAGTCGAGGGGAAAATAGGTCAATATATACATTGCTGTATGGTGAACTAAGCCTTAGGCCAGCAACAATGGAGAGGACCTGACCCTTAGACACGTACAAGTAAGCTGGAATCTTCAAAAGTTCAAATCTTTATAAGTAAAAAGATTTACTAAAATCAATAACCAAGTGTTTTAATTGGCATCAGAAGATGAAAACAATAAACCCTGAGAACATGGAGAAAAGATAAATAAAGATATGACCAGAACTTAATACAACAGAAAACGTATAAAATTCAGGTGATTTAGTAAGTCCAAAGAATCTTCTTTGAAAAGATTTAAAAGACACACTTTGATTAAGGAAAACCAAAACATAAGTAAAGAATACACAGAAAGAGTCAGGACAATGTTAGAGCAGAGAATATATGAAATGCCAGTAAATTTGAACATTTCTGTAAAGTGGACCATTTCCTAGCTCCTAAAGTTTACCAACACTGACACAAGAGGAAATCATTTAAGGTCATCATGTCTGCCCTTGGCATTCTCGGAACGCCCTGGCCTCAGAATGCAGCCTCTGTAGTCCATGGTAACCTGCGGAGAGGGGGCGGGGCTGAGGGAGGTTGGAACACTGCCCTCACTGAGGGAGTGGGTGTGGCCATCTCTGCAGTGACTGAACAAAGGGCAGGGGAGCAGGGGGCCCAGGGCAGGGCCCTCAGAGCCCGGCAGGCCCAGTGGAGTGTCACAAGCTTTTAGGCCCAGGCCAAAGGGCGCCTTCTTTGTCTGCACAGCTGCCCAAACTCTCACCTTTCCACTCAGGCCGCCCTCTTACTTGAAGTGTGTGTGGAACGTGTCCGTGCAGTATACCGCGCTGCACAGCTAAGCATAGGTCTGGGCATCGTAGCTTCCTGCCAGGTGACCGAAGTTCGCAGGCAGATGGGTCCCTGGGACACACGCGGAGAGGCTCCTGCCCGGGTCACAGGACGCCCACTGCCCCTGCCCCAGATCGGGAGCCGCAAAGCAGCCCTGTCTGAGTCCCCTGCCTCTAGAGGGAGTATTGGACCAACACTTGTAGAAAACGGGGTCCTTGCGGGCCACTCATTGGAGGGACACAAATAAATCTTTGCCGACTTTCTGCTGAAACTTACGAGCGTTCACACCTAAGCCTCTTACAAGGTCAGCTGTTTAGCTAAACATGAGCTCATGATCTAAATTTGCACAATATTGAAGAAAGCAGCTACAAGGGGAGACAATCAGCCAAAACCATCAATACCAGAATTAGATTCCCAAGGCCATCCATCAGATGTAGGAATAATCGGGTGCAAGGCAGAAAATATACATAAAACTGGAACTGAAACAAGGTACAAGGATGTTTTCAATGACTGGTAGGATCTCTAAAACATTTTTCAAGGACATGTCATTGATAAAGCTAAATACTCCAAGGTTGTGTAATACAACAGATTAATCATTGAGAAGAGTGAAATTATGCTGTTTTGAAAACTATGGCAGGTCAGATTTTCTGCCTAATTATATAAGAAGATTTCTCTAAAAAATACACATTATTTCAAAGACTTATTGGCTGTGAAATAAGTTAAGGGTATTTCAAATGGCTTGTCTGCAAAGAAAGGTGAGATGTAGGGAATCACAGAAAGTCGAGGGGAAAATAGGTCAATATATACATTGCTGTATGGTGAACTAAGCCTTAGGCCAGCAACAATGGAGAGGACCTGACCCTTAGACACGTACAAGTAAGCTGGAATCTTCAAAAGTTCAAATCTTTATAAGTAAAAAGATTTATTAAAATGAATAACCAAGTGTTTTAATTGACATCAGAAGATGAAAACAATAAACCCTGAGAACATAGAGAAAAGATAAATAAAGATATGAGCAGAACTTAATAGAACAGAAAACGTATAAAATTCAGGTGATTTAGTAAGTCCAAAGAATCTTCTTTGAAAAGATTTAAAAGACACACTTTGATTAAGGAAAACCAAAACATAAGTAAAGAATATACAGAAAGAGTCAGGACAATGTTAGAGCAGACAATATATGAAATGCCAGTAAATTTGAACATTTCTGTCAAGTGGACCATTTCCTAGCTCCTAAAGTTTACCAACACTGACACAAGAGGAAATCATTTAAGGTCATTATGTCTGCCCTTGGCATTCTCGGAACGCCCTGGCCTCAGAATGCAGCCTCTGTAGTCCATGGTAACCTGCGGAGAGGGGGCGGGGTTGAGGGAGGTTGGAACACTGCCCTCACTGAGGGAGTGGGTGTGGCCATCTCTGCTGTGACTGAACAAAGGGCAGGGGAGCAGGGGGCCCAGGCCAGGGCCCTCAGAGCCCGGCAGGCCCAGTGGAGTGTCACAAGCTTTTAGGCCCAGGCCAAAGGGCACCTTCTTTGTCTGCACAGCTGCCCAAACTCTCACCTTTCCACTCAGGCCGCCCTCTTACTTGAAGTGTGTGTGGAACGTGTCCGCGCAGTACACCGCGCTGCACAGCTAAGCATAGTTCTGGGCATCGTAGCTTCCTGCCAGGTGACCGAAGTTCGTAGGCAGATGGGTCCCTGGGACACACGCGGAGAGGCTCCGGCCCAGGTCACCGGCCGCCCATGGCCCCTGCCCCAGATCGGGGGCCGCAAAGCAGCCCTGTCTGAGTCCCCTGCCTCTAGAGGGAGTATTGGACCAACACTTGTAGAAAACGGGGTCCTTGCGGGCCACTCATTGCAGGGACACAAATAAATCTTTGCCGACTTTCTGCTGAAACTTACGAGCGTTCACACCTAAGCCTCTTACAAGGTCAGCTGTTTAGCTAAACATGAGCTCATGATCTAACTTTACACAATATTGAAGAAAGCAGCTACAAGGGGAGACAATCAGCCAAAACCATCAATACCAGAATTAGATTCCCAAGGCCATCCATCAGATGTAGGAATAATCGGGTGCAAGGCAGAAAATATACATAAAACTGGAACTGAAACAAGGCACAAGGATGTTTTCAAAGACTGGTAGGATCTCTAAAACATTTTTCAAGGACATGTCATTGATAAAGCTAAATACTCCAAGGTTGTGTAATACAACAGATTAATCATTGAGAAGAGTGAAATTATGCTGTTTTGAAAACTATGGCAGGTCAGATTTTCTGCCTAATTCTATAAGAAGATTTCTCTAAAAAATACACATTATTTCAAAGACTTATTGGCTGTGAAATAAGTTAAGGGTATTTCAAATGGCTTGTCTGCAAAGAAAGGTGAGATGTAGGGAATCACAGAAAGTCGAGGGGAAAATAGGTCAATATATACATTGCTGTATGGTGAACTAAGCCTTAGGCCAGCAACAATGGAGAGGACCTGACCCTTAGACACGTACAAGTAAGCTGGAATCTTCAAAAGTTCAAATCTTTATAAGTAAAAAGATTTACTAAAATCAATAACCAAGTGTTTTAATTGGCATCAGAAGATGAAAACAATAAACCCTGAGAACATGGAGAAAAGATAAATAAAGATATGACCAGAACTTAATACAACAGAAAACGTATAAAATTCAGGTGATTTAGTAAGTCCAAAGAATCTTCTTTGAAAAGATTTAAAAGACACACTTTGATTAAGGAAAACCAAAACATAAGTAAAGAATACACAGAAAGAGTCAGGACAATGTTAGAGCAGAGAATATATGAAATGCCAGTAAATTTGAACATTTCTGTAAAGTGGACCATTTCCTAGCTCCTAAAGTTTACCAACACTGACACAAGAGGAAATCATTTAAGGTCATCATGTCTGCCCTTGGCATTCTCGGAACGCCCTGGCCTCAGAATGCAGCCTCTGTAGTCCATGGTAACCTGCGGAGAGGGGGCGGGGCTGAGGGAGGTTGGAACACTGCCCTCACTGAGGGAGTGGGTGTGGCCATCTCTGCAGTGACTGAACAAAGGGCAGGGGAGCAGGGGGCCCAGGGCAGGGCCCTCAGAGCCCGGCAGGCCCAGTGGAGTGTCACAAGCTTTTAGGCCCAGGCCAAAGGGCGCCTTCTTTGTCTGCACAGCTGCCCAAACTCTCACCTTTCCACTCAGGACGCCCTCTTACTTGAAGTGTGTGTGGAACGTGTCCGTGCAGTATACCGCGCTGCACAGCTAAGCATAGGTCTGGGCATCGTAGCTTCCTGCCAGGTGACCGAAGTTCGCAGGCAGATGGGTCCCTGGGACACACGCGGAGAGGCTCCTGCCCGGGTCACAGGACGCCCACTGCCCCTGCCCCAGATCGGGAGCCGCAAAGCAGCCCTGTCTGAGTCCCCTGCCTCTAGAGGGAGTATTGGACCAACACTTGTAGAAAACGGGGTCCTTGCGGGCCACTCATTGGAGGGACACAAATAAATCTTTGCCGACTTTCTGCTGAAACTTACGAGCGTTCACACCTAAGCCTCTTACAAGGTCAGCTGTTTAGCTAAACATGAGCTCATGATCTAAATTTGCACAATATTGAAGAAAGCAGCTACAAGGGGAGACAATCAGCCAAAACCATCAATACCAGAATTAGATTCCCAAGGCCATCCATCAGATGTAGGAATAATCGGGTGCAAGGCAGAAAATATACATAAAACTGGAACTGAAACAAGGTACAAGGATGTTTTCAATGACTGGTAGGATCTCTAAAACATTTTTCAAGGACATGTCATTGATAAAGCTAAATACTCCAAGGTTGTGTAATAAAACAGATTAATCATTGAGAAGAGTGAAATTATGCTGTTTTGAAAACTATGGCAGGTCAGATTTTCTGCCTAATTATATAAGAAGATTTCTCTAAAAAATACACATTATTTCAAAGACTTATTGGCTGTGAAATAAGTTAAGGGTATTTCAAATGGCTTGTCTGCAAAGAAAGGTGAGATGTAGGGAATCACAGAAAGTCGAGGGGAAAATAGGTCAATATATACATTGCTGTATGGTGAACTAAGCCTTAGGCCAGCAACAATGGAGAGGACCTGACCCTTAGACACGTACAAGTAAGCTGGAATCTTCAAAAGTTCAAATCTTTATAAGTAAAAAGATTTATTAAAATGAATAACCAAGTGTTTTAATTGACATCAGAAGATGAAAACAATAAACCCTGAGAACATAGAGAAAAGATAAATAAAGATATGAGCAGAACTTAATAGAACAGAAAACGTATAAAATTCAGGTGATTTAGTAAGTCCAAAGAATCTTCTTTGAAAAGATTTAAAAGACACACTTTGATTAAGGAAAACCAAAACATAAGTAAAGAATATACAGAAAGAGTCAGGACAATGTTAGAGCAGACAATATATGAAATGCCAGTAAATTTGAACATTTCTGTCAAGTGGACCATTTCCTAGCTCCTAAAGTTTACCAACACTGACACAAGAGGAAATCATTTAAGGTCATTATGTCTGCCCTTGGCATTCTCGGAACGCCCTGGCCTCAGAATGCAGCCTCTGTAGTCCATGGTAACCTGCGGAGAGGGGGCGGGGTTGAGGGAGGTTGGAACACTGCCCTCACTGAGGGAGTGGGTGTGGCCATCTCTGCTGTGACTGAACAAAGGGCAGGGGAGCAGGGGGCCCAGGCCAGGGCCCTCAGAGCCCGGCAGGCCCAGTGGAGTGTCACAAGCTTTTAGGCCCAGGCCAAAGGGCACCTTCTTTGTCTGCACAGCTGCCCAAACTCTCACCTTTCCACTCAGGCCGCCCTCTTACTTGAAGTGTGTGTGGAACGTGTCCGCGCAGTACACCGCGCTGCACAGCTAAGCATAGTTCTGGGCATCGTAGCTTCCTGCCAGGTGACCGAAGTTCGCAGGCAGATGGGTCCCTGGGACACACGCGGAGAGGCTCCGGCCCAGGTCACCGGCCGCCCATGGCCCCTGCCCCAGATCGGGGGCCGCAAAGCAGCCCTGTCTGAGTCCCCTGCCTCTAGAGGGAGTATTGGACCAACACTTGTAGAAAACGGGGTCCTTGCGGGCCACTCATTGCAGGGACACAAATAAATCTTTGCCGACTTTCTGCTGAAACTTACGAGCGTTCACACCTAAGCCTCTTACAAGGTCAGCTGTTTAGCTAAACATGAGCTCATGATCTAACTTTACACAATATTGAAGAAAGCAGCTACAAGGGGAGACAATCAGCCAAAACCATCAATACCAGAATTAGATTCCCAAGGCCATCCATCAGATGTAGGAATAATCGGGTGCAAGGCAGAAAATATACATAAAACTGGAACTGAAACAAGGCACAAGGATGTTTTCAAAGACTGGTAGGATCTCTAAAACATTTTTCAAGGACATGTCATTGATAAAGCTAAATACTCCAAGGTTGTGTAATACAACAGATTAATCATTGAGAAGAGTGAAATTATGCTGTTTTGAAAACTATGGCAGGTCAGATTTTCTGCCTAATTCTATAAGAAGATTTCTCTAAAAAATACACATTATTTCAAAGACTTATTGGCTGTGAAATAAGTTAAGGGTATTTCAAATGGCTTGTCTGCAAAGAAAGGTGAGATGTAGGGAATCACAGAAAGTCGAGGGGAAAATAGGTCAATATATACATTGCTGTATGGTGAACTAAGCCTTAGGCCAGCAACAATGGAGAGGACCTGACCCTTAGACACGTACAAGTAAGCTGGAATCTTCAAAAGTTCAAATCTTTATAAGTAAAAATATTTATTAAAATGAATAACCAAGTGTTTTAATTGACATCAGAAGATGAAAACAATAAACCCTGAGAACATAGAGAAAAGATAAATAAAGATATGAGCAGAACTTAATAGAACAGAAAACGTATAAAATTCAGGTGATTTAGTAAGTCCAAAGAATCTTCTTTGAAAAGATTTAAAAGACACACTTTGATTAAGGAAAACCAAAACATAAGTAAAGAATATACAGAAAGAGTCAGGACAATGTTAGAGCAGACAATATATGAAATGCCAGTAAATTTGAACATTTCTGTCAAGTGGACCATTTCCTAGCTCCTAAAGTTTACCAACACTGACACAAGAGGAAATCATTTAAGGTCATTATGTCTGCCCTTGGCATTCTCGGAACGCCCTGGCCTCAGAATGCAGCCTCTGTAGTCCATGGTAAACTGCGGAGAGGGGGCGGGGTTGAGGGAGGTTGGAACACTGCCCTCACTGAGGGAGTGGGTGTGGCCATCTCTGCTGTGACTGAACAAAGGGCAGGGGAGCAGGGGGCCCAGGCCAGGGCCCTCAGAGCCCGGCAGGCCCAGTGGAGTGTCACAAGCTTTTAGGCCCAGGCCAAAGGGCACCTTCTTTGTCTGGACAGCTGCCCAAACTCTCACCTTTCCACTCAGGCCGCCCTCTTACTTGAAGTGTGTGTGGAACGTGTCCGCGCAGTACACCGCGCTGCACAGCTAAGCATAGTTCTGGGCATCGTAGCTTCCTGCCAGGTGACCGAAGTTCGCAGGCAGATGGGTCCCTGGGACACACGCGGAGAGGCTCCGGCCCAGGTCACCGGCCGCCCATGGCCCCTGCCCCAGATCGGGGGCTGCAAAGCAGCCCTGTCTGAGTCCCCTGCCTCTAGAGGGAGTATTGGACCAACACTTGTAGAAAACGGGGTCCTTGCGGGCCACTCATTGCAGGGACACAAATAAATCTTTGCCGACTTTCTGCTGAAACTTACGAGCGTTCACA
Source organism: Mesoplodon mirus (assembly GCF_964341445.2). Lineage (NCBI taxonomy): Eukaryota > Metazoa > Chordata > Mammalia > Artiodactyla > Ziphiidae > Mesoplodon > Mesoplodon mirus. Next base: position 118,387,532 of record NC_138976.1, on the reverse strand, counting down.
CCTAAGCCTCTTACAAGGTCAGCTGTTTAGCTAAACATGAGCTCATGATCTAAATTTGCACAATATTGAAGAAAGCAGCTACAAGGGGAGACAATCAGCCAAAACCATCAATACCAGAATTAGATTCCCAAGGCCATCCATCAGATGTAGGAATAATCGGGTGCAAGGCAGAAAATATACATAAAACTGGAACTGAAACAAGGTACAAGGATGTTTTCAATGACTGGTAGGATCTCTAAAACATTTTTCAAGGACATGTCATTGATAAAGCTAAATACTCCAAGGTTGTGTAATACAACAGATTAATCATTGAGAAGAGTGAAATTATGCTGTTTTGAAAACTATGGCAGGTCAGATTTTCTGCCTAATTCTATAAGAAGATTTCTCTAAAAAATACACATTATTTCAAAGACTTATTGGCTGTGAAATAAGTTAAGGGTATTTCAAATGGCTTGTCTGCAAAGAAAGGTGAGATGTAGGGAATCACAGAAAGTCGAGGGGAAAATAGGTCAATATATACATTGCTGTATGGTGAACTAAGCCTTAGGCCAGCAACAATGGAGAGGACCTGACCCTTAGACACGTACAAGTAAGCTGGAATCTTCAAAAGTTCAAATCTTTATAAGTAAAAAGATTTATTAAAATGAATAACCAAGTGTTTTAATTGACATCAGAAGATGAAAACAATAAACCCTGAGAACATAGAGAAAAGATAAATAAAGATATGAGCAGAACTTAATACAACAGAAAACGTATAAAATTGAGGTGATTTAGTAAGTCCAAAGAATCTTCTTTGAAAAGAATTAAAAGACACAATTTGATTAAGGAAAACCAAAACATAAGTAAAGAATATACAGAAAGAGTCAGGACAATGTTAGAGCAGACAATATATGAAATGCCAGTAAATTTGAACATTTCTGTCAAGTGGACCATTTCCTAGCTCCTAAAGTTTACCAACACTGACACAAGAGGAAATCATTTAAGGTCATCATGTCTGCCCTTGGCATTCTGGGAACGCCCTGGCCTCAGAATGCAGCCTCTGTAGTCCATGGTAACCTGCGGAGAGGGGGCGGGGCTGAGGGAGGTTGGAACACTGCCCTCACTGAGGGAGTGGGTGTGGCCACTTCTGCTGTGACTGAACAAAGGGCAGGGAAGCAGGGGGCCCAGGGCAGGGCCCTCAGAGCCCGGCAGGCCCAGTGGAGTGTCACAAGCTTTTAGGCCCAGGCCAATGGGCGCCTTCTTTGTCTGCACAGCTGCCCAAACTCTCACCTTTCCACTCAGGCCGCCCTCTTACTTTAAGTGTGTGTCGAACGTGTCCGTGCAGTATACCGCGCTGCACAGCTAAGCATAGGTCTGAGCATCGTAGCTTCCTGCCAGGTGACCGAAGTTCGCAGGCAGATGGGTCCCTGGGACACACGCGGAGGTGCTCCTGCCCGGGTCACAGGCCGCCCACTGCCCCTGCCCCAGATCGGGGGCCGCAAAGCAGCCCTGTCTGAGTCCCCTGCCTCTAGAGGGAGTATTGGACCAACACTTGTAGAAAACGGGGTCCTTGCGGGCCACTCATTGGAGGGACACAAATAAATCTTTGCCGACTTTCTGCTGAAACTTACGAGCGTTCAAACCTAAGCCTCTTACAAGGTCAGCTGTTTAGCTAAACATGAGCTCATGATCTAAATTTGCACAATATTGAAGAAAGCAGCTACAAGGGGAGACAATCAGCCAAAACCATCAATACCAGAATTAGATTCCCAAGGCCATCCATCAGATGTAGGAATAATCGGGTGCAAGGCAGAAAATATACATAAATCTGGAACTGAAACAAGGCACAAGGATGTTTTCAAAGACTGGTAGGATCTCTAAAACATTTTTCAAGGACATGTCATTGATAAAGCTAAATAATCCAAGGTTGTGTAATACAACAGATTAATCATTGAGAAGAGTGAAATTATGCTGTTTTGAAAACTATGGCAGGTCAGATTTTCTGCCTAATTATATAAGAAGATTTCTCTAAAAAATACACATTATTTCAAAGACTTATTGGCTGTGAAATAAGTTAAGGGTATTTCAAATGGCTTGTCTGCAGAGAAAGGTGAGATGTAGGGAATCACAGAAAGTCGAGGGGAAAATAGGTCAATATATACATTGCTGTATGGTGAACTAAGCCTTAGGCCAGCAACAATGGAGAGGACCTGACCCTTAGACACGAACAAGTAAGCTGGATTCTTCAAAAGTTCAAATCTTTATAAGTAAAAAGATTTATTAAAATCAATAACCAAGTGTTTTAATTGACATCAGAAGATGAAAACAATAAACCCTGAGAACATGGAGAAAAGATAAATAAAGATATGAGCAGAACTTAATACAACAGAAAACGTATAAAATTCAGGTGATTTAGTAAGTCCAAAGAATCTTCTTTGAAAAGATTTAAAAGACACACTTTGATTAAGGAAAACCAAAACATAAGTAAAGAATATACAGAAAGAGTCAGGACAATGTTAGAGCAGAGAATATATGAAATGCCAGTAAATTTGAACATTTCTGTCAAGTGGACCATTTCCTAGCTCCTAAAGTTTACCAACACTGACCCAAGAGGAAATCATTTAAGGTCATCATGTCTGCCCTTGGCATTCTCGGAACGCCCTGGCCTCAGAATGCAGCCTCTGTAGTCCATGGTAAACTGCGGAGAGGGGGCGGGGCTGAGGGAGGTTGGAACACTGCTCTCACTGAGGGAGTGGGTGTGGCCACTTCTGCTGTGACTGAACAAAGGGCAGGGAAGCAGGGGGCCCAGGGCAGGGCCCTCAGAGCCCGGCAGGCCCAGTGGAGTGTCACAAGCTTTTAGGCCCAGGCCAATGGGCGCCTTCTTTGTCTGCACAGCTGCCCAAACTCTCACCTTTCCACTCAGGCCGCCCTCTTACTTTAAGTGTGTGTGGAACGTGTCCGTGCAGTATACCGCGCTGCACAGCTAAGCATAGGTCTGGGCATCGTAGCTTCCTGCCAGGTGACCGAAGTTCGCAGGCAGATGGGTCCCTGGGACACAAGCGGAGTTGCTCATGCCCGGGTCACAGGCCGCCCACTGCCCCTGCCCCAGATCGGGGGCCGCAAAGCAGCCCTGTCTGAGTCCCCTGCCTCTAGAGGGAGTATTGGACCAACACTTGTAGAAAACGGGGTCCTTGCGGGCCACTCATTGGAGGGACACAAATAAATCTTTGCCGACTTTCTGCTGAAACTTACGAGCGTTCACACCTAAGCCTCTTACAAGGTCAGCTGTTTAGCTAAACATGAGCTCAGGATCTAAATTTACACAATATTGAAGAAAGCAGCTACAAGCGGAGACAATCAGCCAAAACCATCAATACCAGAATTAGATTCCCAAGGCCATCCATCAGATGTAGGAATAATCGGGTGCAAGGCAGAAAATATACATAAAACTGGAACTGATACAAGGCACAAGGATGTTTTCAAAGACTGGTAGGATCTCTAAAACATTTTTCAAGGACATGTCATTGATAAAGCTAAATACTCCAAGGTTGTGTAATACAACAGATTAAGCATTGAGAAGAGTGAAATTATGCTGTTTTGAAAACTATGGCAGGTCAGATTTTCTGCCTAATTATATAAGAAGATTTCTCTAAAAAATACACATTATTTCAAAGACTTATTGGCTGTGAAATAAGATAAGGGTATTTCAAATGGCTTGTCTGCAAAGAAAGGTGAGATGTAGGGAATCACAGAAAGTCGAGGGGAAAATAGGTCAATATATACATTGCTGTATGGTGAACTAAGCCTTAGGCCAGCAACAATGGAGAGGACCTGACCCTTAGACACGTACAAGTAAGCTGGAATCTTCAAAAGTTCAAATCTTTATAAGTAAAAAGATTTACTAAAATCAATAACCAAGTGTTTTAATTGGCATCAGAAGATGAAAACAATAAACCCTGAGAACATGGAGAAAAGATAAATAAAGATATGACCAGAACTTAATACAACAGAAAACGTATAAAATTCAGGTGATTTAGTAAGTCCAAAGAATCTTCTTTGAAAAGATTTAAAAGACACACTTTGATTAAGGAAAACCAAAACATAAGTAAAGAATACACAGAAAGAGTCAGGACAATGTTAGAGCAGAGAATATATGAAATGCCAGTAAATTTGAACATTTCTGTAAAGTGGACCATTTCCTAGCTCCTAAAGTTTACCAACACTGACACAAGAGGAAATCATTTAAGGTCATCATGTCTGCCCTTGGCATTCTCGGAACGCCCTGGCCTCAGAATGCAGCCTCTGTAGTCCATGGTAACCTGCGGAGAGGGGGCGGGGCTGAGGGAGGTTGGAACACTGCCCTCACTGAGGGAGTGGGTGTGGCCATCTCTGCAGTGACTGAACAAAGGGCAGGGGAGCAGGGGGCCCAGGGCAGGGCCCTCAGAGCCCGGCAGGCCCAGTGGAGTGTCACAAGCTTTTAGGCCCAGGCCAAAGGGCGCCTTCTTTGTCTGCACAGCTGCCCAAACTCTCACCTTTCCACTCAGGCCGCCCTCTTACTTGAAGTGTGTGTGGAACGTGTCCGTGCAGTATACCGCGCTGCACAGCTAAGCATAGGTCTGGGCATCGTAGCTTCCTGCCAGGTGACCGAAGTTCGCAGGCAGATGGGTCCCTGGGACACACGCGGAGAGGCTCCTGCCCGGGTCACAGGACGCCCACTGCCCCTGCCCCAGATCGGGAGCCGCAAAGCAGCCCTGTCTGAGTCCCCTGCCTCTAGAGGGAGTATTGGACCAACACTTGTAGAAAACGGGGTCCTTGCGGGCCACTCATTGGAGGGACACAAATAAATCTTTGCCGACTTTCTGCTGAAACTTACGAGCGTTCACACCTAAGCCTCTTACAAGGTCAGCTGTTTAGCTAAACATGAGCTCATGATCTAAATTTGCACAATATTGAAGAAAGCAGCTACAAGGGGAGACAATCAGCCAAAACCATCAATACCAGAATTAGATTCCCAAGGCCATCCATCAGATGTAGGAATAATCGGGTGCAAGGCAGAAAATATACATAAAACTGGAACTGAAACAAGGCACAAGGATGTTTTCAAAGACTGGTAGGATCTCTAAAACATTTTTCAAGGACATGTCATTGATAAAGCTAAATACTCCAAGGTTGTGTAATACAACAGATTAATCATTGAGAAGAGTGAAATTATGCTGTTTTGAAAACTATGGCAGGTCAGATTTTCTGCCTAATTCTATAAGAAGATTTCTCTAAAAAATACACATTATTTCAAAGACTTATTGGCTGTGAAATAAGTTAAGGGTATTTCAAATGGCTTGTCTGCAAAGAAAGGTGAGATGTAGGGAATCACAGAAAGTCGAGGGGAAAATAGGTCAATATATACATTGCTGTATGGTGAACTAAGCCTTAGGCCAGCAACAATGGAGAGGACCTGACCCTTAGACACGTACAAGTAAGCTGGAATCTTCAAAAGTTCAAATCTTTATAAGTAAAAAGATTTATTAAAATGAATAACCAAGTGTTTTAATTGACATCAGAAGATGAAAACAATAAACCCTGAGAACATAGAGAAAAGATAAATAAAGATATGAGCAGAACTTAATAGAACAGAAAACGTATAAAATTCAGGTGATTTAGTAAGTCCAAAGAATCTTCTTTGAAAAGATTTAAAAGACACACTTTGATTAAGGAAAACCAAAACATAAGTAAAGAATATACAGAAAGAGTCAGGACAATGTTAGAGCAGACAATATATGAAATGCCAGTAAATTTGAACATTTCTGTCAAGTGGACCATTTCCTAGCTCCTAAAGTTTACCAACACTGACACAAGAGGAAATCATTTAAGGTCATTATGTCTGCCCTTGGCATTCTCGGAACGCCCTGGCCTCAGAATGCAGCCTCTGTAGTCCATGGTAAACTGCGGAGAGGGGGCGGGGTTGAGGGAGGTTGGAACACTGCCCTCACTGAGGGAGTGGGTGTGGCCATCTCTGCTGTGACTGAACAAAGGGCAGGGGAGCAGGGGGCCCAGGCCAGGGCCCTCAGAGCCCGGCAGGCCCAGTGGAGTGTCACAAGCTTTTAGGCCCAGGCCAAAGGGCACCTTCTTTGTCTGGACAGCTGCCCAAACTCTCACCTTTCCACTCAGGCCGCCCTCTTACTTGAAGTGTGTGTGGAACGTGTCCGCGCAGTACACCGCGCTGCACAGCTAAGCATAGTTCTGGGCATCGTAGCTTCCTGCCAGGTGACCGAAGTTCGCAGGCAGATGGGTCCCTGGGACACACGCGGAGAGGCTCCGGCCCAGGTCACCGGCCGCCCATGGCCCCTGCCCCAGATCGGGGGCTGCAAAGCAGCCCTGTCTGAGTCCCCTGCCTCTAGAGGGAGTATTGGACCAACACTTGTAGAAAACGGGGTCCTTGCGGGCCACTCATTGCAGGGACACAAATAAATCTTTGCCGACTTTCTGCTGAAACTTACGAGCGTTCACACCTAAGCCTCTTACAAGGTCAGCTGTTTAGCTAAACATGAGCTCATGATCTAAATTTGCACAATATTGAAGAAAGCAGCTACAAGGGGAGACAATCAGCCAAAACCATCAATACCAGAATTAGATTCCCAAGGCCATCCATCAGATGTAGGAATAATCGGGTGCAAGGCAGAAAATATACATAAAACTGGAACTGAAACAAGGTACAAGGATGTTTTCAATGACTGGTAGGATCTCTAAAACATTTTTCAAGGACATGTCATTGATAAAGCTAAATACTCCAAGGTTGTGTAATACAACAGATTAATCATTGAGAAGAGTGAAATTATGCTGTTTTGAAAACTATGGCAGGTCAGATTTTCTGCCTAATTCTATAAGAAGATTTCTCTAAAAAATACACATTATTTCAAAGACTTATTGGCTGTGAAATAAGTTAAGGGTATTTCAAATGGCTTGTCTGCAAAGAAAGGTGAGATGTAGGGAATCACAGAAAGTCGAGGGGAAAATAGGTCAATATATACATTGCTGTATGGTGAACTAAGCCTTAGGCCAGCAACAATGGAGAGGACCTGACCCTTAGACACGTACAAGTAAGCTGGAATCTTCAAAAGTTCAAATCTTTATAAGTAAAAAGATTTATTAAAATGAATAACCAAGTGTTTTAATTGACATCAGAAGATGAAAACAATAAACCCTGAGAACATAGAGAAAAGATAAATAAAGATATGAGCAGAACTTAATACAACAGAAAACGTATAAAATTGAGGTGATTTAGTAAGTCCAAAGAATCTTCTTTGAAAAGAATTAAAAGACACAATTTGATTAAGGAAAACCAAAACATAAGTAAAGAATATACAGAAAGAGTCAGGACAATGTTAGAGCAGACAATATATGAAATGCCAGTAAATTTGAACATTTCTGTCAAGTGGACCATTTCCTAGCTCCTAAAGTTTACCAACACTGACACAAGAGGAAATCATTTAAGGTCATCATGTCTGCCCTTGGCATTCTGGGAACGCCCTGGCCTCAGAATGCAGCCTCTGTAGTCCATGGTAACCTGCGGAGAGGGGGCGGGGCTGAGGGAGGTTGGAACACTGCCCTCACTGAGGGAGTGGGTGTGGCCACTTCTGCTGTGACTGAACAAAGGGCAGGGAAGCAGGGGGCCCAGGGCAGGGCCCTCAGAGCCCGGCAGGCCCAGTGGAGTGTCACAAGCTTTTAGGCCCAGGCCAATGGGCGCCTTCTTTGTCTGCACAGCTGCCCAAACTCTCACCTTTCCACTCAGGCCGCCCTCTTACTTTAAGTGTGTGTCGAACGTGTCCGTGCAGTATACCGCGCTGCACAGCTAAGCATAGGTCTGAGCATCGTAGCTTCCTGCCAGGTGACCGAAGTTCGCAGGCAGATGGGTCCCTGGGACACACGCGGAGGTGCTCCTGCCCGGGTCACAGGCCGCCCACTGCCCCTGCCCCAGATCGGGGGCCGCAAAGCAGCCCTGTCTGAGTCCCCTGCCTCTAGAGGGAGTATTGGACCAACACTTGTAGAAAACGGGGTCCTTGCGGGCCACTCATTGGAGGGACACAAATAAATCTTTGCCGACTTTCTGCTGAAACTTACGAGCGTTCAAACCTAAGCCTCTTACAAGGTCAGCTGTTTAGCTAAACATGAGCTCATGATCTAAATTTGCACAATATTGAAGAAAGCAGCTACAAGGGGAGACAATCAGCCAAAACCATCAATACCAGAATTAGATTCCCAAGGCCATCCATCAGATGTAGGAATAATCGGGTGCAAGGCAGAAAATATACATAAATCTGGAACTGAAACAAGGCACAAGGATGTTTTCAAAGACTGGTAGGATCTCTAAAACATTTTTCAAGGACACGTCATTGATAAAGCTAAATAATCCAAGGTTGTGTAATACAACAGATTAATCATTGAGAAGAGTGAAATTATGCTGTTTTGAAAACTATGGCAGGTCAGATTTTCTGCCTAATTATATAAGAAGATTTCTCTAAAAAATACACATTATTTCAAAGACTTATTGGCTGTGAAATAAGTTAAGGGTATTTCAAATGGCTTGTCTGCAGAGAAAGGTGAGATGTAGGGAATCACAGAAAGTCGAGGGGAAAATAGGTCAATATATACATTGCTGTATGGTGAACTAAGCCTTAGGCCAGCAACAATGGAGAGGACCTGACCCTTAGACACGAACAAGTAAGCTGGATTCTTCAAAAGTTCAAATCTTTATAAGTAAAAAGATTTATTAAAATCAATAACCAAGTGTTTTAATTGACATCAGAAGATGAAAACAATAAACCCTGAGAACATGGAGAAAAGATAAATAAAGATATGAGCAGAACTTAATACAACAGAAAACGTATAAAATTCAGGTGATTTAGTAAGTCCAAAGAATCTTCTTTGAAAAGATTTAAAAGACACACTTTGATTAAGGAAAACCAAAACATAAGTAAAGAATATACAGAAAGAGTCAGGACAATGTTAGAGCAGAGAATATATGAAATGCCAGTAAATTTGAACATTTCTGTCAAGTGGACCATTTCCTAGCTCCTAAAGTTTACCAACACTGACCCAAGAGGAAATCATTTAAGGTCATCATGTCTGCCCTTGGCATTCTCGGAACGCCCTGGCCTCAGAATGCAGCCTCTGTAGTCCATGGTAAACTGCGGAGAGGGGGCGTGGCTGAGGGAGGTTGGAACACTGCTCTCACTGAGGGAGTGGGTGTGGCCACTTCTGCTGTGACTGAACAAAGGGCAGGGAAGCAGGGGGCCCAGGGCAGGGCCCTCAGAGCCCGGCAGGCCCAGTGGAGTGTCACAAGCTTTTAGGCCCAGGCCAATGGGCGCCTTCTTTGTCTGCACAGCTGCCCAAACTCTCACCTTTCCACTCAGGCCGCCCTCTTACTTTAAGTGTGTGTGGAACGTGTCCGTGCAGTATACCGCGCTGCACAGCTAAGCATAGGTCTGGGCATCGTAGCTTCCTGCCAGGTGACCGAAGTTCGCAGGCAGATGGGTCCCTGGGACACAAGCGGAGTTGCTCATGCCCGGGTCACAGGCCGCCCACTGCCCCTGCCCCAGATCGGGGGCCGCAAATCAGCCCTGTCTGAGTCCCCTGCCTCTAGAGGGAGTATTGGACCAACACTTGTAGAAAACGGGGTCCTTGCGGGCCACTCATTGGAGGGACACAAATAAATCTTTGCCGACTTTCTGCTGAAACTTACGAGCGTTCACACCTAAGCCTCTTACAAGGTCAGCTGTTTAGCTAAACATGAGCTCAGGATCTAAATTTACACAATATTGAAGAAAGCAGCTACAAGCGGAGACAATCAGCCAAAACCATCAATACCAGAATTAGATTCCCAAGGCCATCCATCAGATGTAGGAATAATCGGGTGCAAGGCAGAAAATATACATAAAACTGGAACTGATACAAGGCACAAGGATGTTTTCAAAGACTGGTAGGATCTCTAAAACATTTTTCAAGGACATGTCATTGATAAAGCTAAATACTCCAAGGTTGTGTAATACAACAGATTAAGCATTGAGAAGAGTGAAATTATGCTGTTTTGAAAACTATGGCAGGTCAGATTTTCTGCCTAATTATATAAGAAGATTTCTCTAAAAAATACACATTATTTCAAAGACTTATTGGCTGTGAAATAAGATAAGGGTATTTCAAATGGCTTGTCTGCAAAGAAAGGTGAGATGTAGGGAATCACAGAAAGTCGAGGGGAAAATAGGTCAATATATACATTGCTGTATGGTGAACTAAGCCTTAGGCCAGCAACAATGGAGAGGACCTGACCCTTAGACACGTACAAGTAAGCTGGAATCTTCAAAAGTTCAAATCTTTATAAGTAAAAAGATTTACTAAAATCAATAACCAAGTGTTTTAATTGGCATCAGAAGATGAAAACAATAAACCCTGAGAACATGGAGAAAAGATAAATAAAGATATGACCAGAACTTAATACAACAGAAAACGTATAAAATTCAGGTGATTTAGTAAGTCCAAAGAATCTTCTTTGAAAAGATTTAAAAGACACACTTTGATTAAGGAAAACCAAAACATAAGTAAAGAATACACAGAAAGAGTCAGGACAATGTTAGAGCAGAGAATATATGAAATGCCAGTAAATTTGAACATTTCTGTAAAGTGGACCATTTCCTAGCTCCTAAAGTTTACCAACACTGACACAAGAGGAAATCATTTAAGGTCATCATGTCTGCCCTTGGCATTCTCGGAACGCCCTGGCCTCAGAATGCAGCCTCTGTAGTCCATGGTAACCTGCGGAGAGGGGGCGGGGCTGAGGGAGGTTGGAACACTGCCCTCACTGAGGGAGTGGGTGTGGCCATCTCTGCAGTGACTGAACAAAGGGCAGGGGAGCAGGGGGCCCAGGGCAGGGCCCTCAGAGCCCGGCAGGCCCAGTGGAGTGTCACAAGCTTTTAGGCCCAGGCCAAAGGGCGCCTTCTTTGTCTGCACAGCTGCCCAAACTCTCACCTTTCCACTCAGGCCGCCCTCTTACTTGAAGTGTGTGTGGAACGTGTCCGTGCAGTATACCGCGCTGCACAGCTAAGCATAGGTCTGGGCATCGTAGCTTCCTGCCAGGTGACCGAAGTTCGCAGGCAGATGGGTCCCTGGGACACACGCGGAGAGGCTCCTGCCCGGGTCACAGGACGCCCACTGCCCCTGCCCCAGATCGGGAGCCGCAAAGCAGCCCTGTCTGAGTCCCCTGCCTCTAGAGGGAGTATTGGACCAACACTTGTAGAAAACGGGGTCCTTGCGGGCCACTCATTGGAGGGACACAAATAAATCTTTGCCGACTTTCTGCTGAAACTTACGAGCGTTCACACCTAAGCCTCTTACAAGGTCAGCTGTTTAGCTAAACATGAGCTCATGATCTAAATTTGCACAATATTGAAGAAAGCAGCTACAAGGGGAGACAATCAGCCAAAACCATCAATACCAGAATTAGATTCCCAAGGCCATCCATCAGATGTAGGAATAATCGGGTGCAAGGCAGAAAATATACATAAAACTGGAACTGAAACAAGGTACAAGGATGTTTTCAATGACTGGTAGGATCTCTAAAACATTTTTCAAGGACATGTCATTGATAAAGCTAAATACTCCAAGGTTGTGTAATACAACAGATTAATCATTGAGAAGAGTGAAATTATGCTGTTTTGAAAACTATGGCAGGTCAGATTTTCTGCCTAATTATATAAGAAGATTTCTCTAAAAAATACACATTATTTCAAAGACTTATTGGCTGTGAAATAAGTTAAGGGTATTTCAAATGGCTTGTCTGCAAAGAAAGGTGAGATGTAGGGAATCACAGAAAGTCGAGGGGAAAATAGGTCAATATATACATTGCTGTATGGTGAACTAAGCCTTAGGCCAGCAACAATGGAGAGGACCTGACCCTTAGACACGTACAAGTAAGCTGGAATCTTCAAAAGTTCAAATCTTTATAAGTAAAAAGATTTATTAAAATGAATAACCAAGTGTTTTAATTGACATCAGAAGATGAAAACAATAAACCCTGAGAACATAGAGAAAAGATAAATAAAGATATGAGCAGAACTTAATAGAACAGAAAACGTATAAAATTCAGGTGATTTAGTAAGTCCAAAGAATCTTCTTTGAAAAGATTTAAAAGACACACTTTGATTAAGGAAAACCAAAACATAAGTAAAGAATATACAGAAAGAGTCAGGACAATGTTAGAGCAGACAATATATGAAATGCCAGTAAATTTGAACATTTCTGTCAAGTGGACCATTTCCTAGCTCCTAAAGTTTACCAACACTGACACAAGAGGAAATCATTTAAGGTCATTATGTCTGCCCTTGGCATTCTCGGAACGCCCTGGCCTCAGAATGCAGCCTCTGTAGTCCATGGTAACCTGCGGAGAGGGGGCGGGGTTGAGGGAGGTTGGAACACTGCCCTCACTGAGGGAGTGGGTGTGGCCATCTCTGCTGTGACTGAACAAAGGGCAGGGGAGCAGGGGGCCCAGGCCAGGGCCCTCAGAGCCCGGCAGGCCCAGTGGAGTGTCACAAGCTTTTAGGCCCAGGCCAAAGGGCACCTTCTTTGTCTGCACAGCTGCCCAAACTCTCACCTTTCCACTCAGGCCGCCCTCTTACTTGAAGTGTGTGTGGAACGTGTCCGCGCAGTACACCGCGCTGCACAGCTAAGCATAGTTCTGGGCATCGTAGCTTCCTGCCAGGTGACCGAAGTTCGCAGGCAGATGGGTCCCTGGGACACACGCGGAGAGGCTCCGGCCCAGGTCACCGGCCGCCCATGGCCCCTGCCCCAGATCGGGGGCCGCAAAGCAGCCCTGTCTGAGTCCCCTGCCTCTAGAGGGAGTATTGGACCAACACTTGTAGAAAACGGGGTCCTTGCGGGCCACTCATTGCAGGGACACAAATAAATCTTTGCCGACTTTCTGCTGAAACTTACGAGCGTTCACACCTAAGCCTCTTACAAGGTCAGCTGTTTAGCTAAACATGAGCTCATGATCTAACTTTACACAATATTGAAGAAAGCAGCTACAAGGGGAGACAATCAGCCAAAACCATCAATACCAGAATTAGATTCCCAAGGCCATCCATCAGATGTAGGAATAATCGGGTGCAAGGCAGAAAATATACATAAAACTGGAACTGAAACAAGGCACAAGGATGTTTTCAAAGACTGGTAGGATCTCTAAAACATTTTTCAAGGACATGTCATTGATAAAGCTAAATACTCCAAGGTTGTGTAATACAACAGATTAATCATTGAGAAGAGTGAAATTATGCTGTTTTGAAAACTATGGCAGGTCAGATTTTCTGCCTAATTCTATAAGAAGATTTCTCTAAAAAATACACATTATTTCAAAGACTTATTGGCTGTGAAATAAGTTAAGGGTATTTCAAATGGCTTGTCTGCAAAGAAAGGTGAGATGTAGGGAATCACAGAAAGTCGAGGGGAAAATAGGTCAATATATACATTGCTGTATGGTGAACTAAGCCTTAGGCCAGCAACAATGGAGAGGACCTGACCCTTAGACACGTACAAGTAAGCTGGAATCTTCAAAAGTTCAAATCTTTATAAGTAAAAAGATTTACTAAAATCAATAACCAAGTGTTTTAATTGGCATCAGAAGATGAAAACAATAAACCCTGAGAACATGGAGAAAAGATAAATAAAGATATGACCAGAACTTAATACAACAGAAAACGTATAAAATTCAGGTGATTTAGTAAGTCCAAAGAATCTTCTTTGAAAAGATTTAAAAGACACACTTTGATTAAGGAAAACCAAAACATAAGTAAAGAATACACAGAAAGAGTCAGGACAATGTTAGAGCAGAGAATATATGAAATGCCAGTAAATTTGAACATTTCTGTAAAGTGGACCATTTCCTAGCTCCTAAAGTTTACCAACACTGACACAAGAGGAAATCATTTAAGGTCATCATGTCTGCCCTTGGCATTCTCGGAACGCCCTGGCCTCAGAATGCAGCCTCTGTAGTCCATGGTAACCTGCGGAGAGGGGGCGGGGCTGAGGGAGGTTGGAACACTGCCCTCACTGAGGGAGTGGGTGTGGCCATCTCTGCAGTGACTGAACAAAGGGCAGGGGAGCAGGGGGCCCAGGGCAGGGCCCTCAGAGCCCGGCAGGCCCAGTGGAGTGTCACAAGCTTTTAGGCCCAGGCCAAAGGGCGCCTTCTTTGTCTGCACAGCTGCCCAAACTCTCACCTTTCCACTCAGGCCGCCCTCTTACTTGAAGTGTGTGTGGAACGTGTCCGTGCAGTATACCGCGCTGCACAGCTAAGCATAGGTCTGGGCATCGTAGCTTCCTGCCAGGTGACCGAAGTTCGCAGGCAGATGGGTCCCTGGGACACACGCGGAGAGGCTCCTGCCCGGGTCACAGGACGCCCACTGCCCCTGCCCCAGATCGGGAGCCGCAAAGCAGCCCTGTCTGAGTCCCCTGCCTCTAGAGGGAGTATTGGACCAACACTTGTAGAAAACGGGGTCCTTGCGGGCCACTCATTGGAGGGACACAAATAAATCTTTGCCGACTTTCTGCTGAAACTTACGAGCGTTCACACCTAAGCCTCTTACAAGGTCAGCTGTTTAGCTAAACATGAGCTCATGATCTAAATTTGCACAATATTGAAGAAAGCAGCTACAAGGGGAGACAATCAGCCAAAACCATCAATACCAGAATTAGATTCCCAAGGCCATCCATCAGATGTAGGAATAATCGGGTGCAAGGCAGAAAATATACATAAAACTGGAACTGAAACAAGGTACAAGGATGTTTTCAATGACTGGTAGGATCTCTAAAACATTTTTCAAGGACATGTCATTGATAAAGCTAAATACTCCAAGGTTGTGTAATAAAACAGATTAATCATTGAGAAGAGTGAAATTATGCTGTTTTGAAAACTATGGCAGGTCAGATTTTCTGCCTAATTATATAAGAAGATTTCTCTAAAAAATACACATTATTTCAAAGACTTATTGGCTGTGAAATAAGTTAAGGGTATTTCAAATGGCTTGTCTGCAAAGAAAGGTGAGATGTAGGGAATCACAGAAAGTCGAGGGGAAAATAGGTCAATATATACATTGCTGTATGGTGAACTAAGCCTTAGGCCAGCAACAATGGAGAGGACCTGACCCTTAGACACGTACAAGTAAGCTGGAATCTTCAAAAGTTCAAATCTTTATAAGTAAAAAGATTTATTAAAATGAATAACCAAGTGTTTTAATTGACATCAGAAGATGAAAACAATAAACCCTGAGAACATAGAGAAAAGATAAATAAAGATATGAGCAGAACTTAATAGAACAGAAAACGTATAAAATTCAGGTGATTTAGTAAGTCCAAAGAATCTTCTTTGAAAAGATTTAAAAGACACACTTTGATTAAGGAAAACCAAAACATAAGTAAAGAATATACAGAAAGAGTCAGGACAATGTTAGAGCAGACAATATATGAAATGCCAGTAAATTTGAACATTTCTGTCAAGTGGACCATTTCCTAGCTCCTAAAGTTTACCAACACTGACACAAGAGGAAATCATTTAAGGTCATTATGTCTGCCCTTGGCATTCTCGGAACGCCCTGGCCTCAGAATGCAGCCTCTGTAGTCCATGGTAACCTGCGGAGAGGGGGCGGGGTTGAGGGAGGTTGGAACACTGCCCTCACTGAGGGAGTGGGTGTGGCCATCTCTGCTGTGACTGAACAAAGGGCAGGGGAGCAGGGGGCCCAGGCCAGGGCCCTCAGAGCCCGGCAGGCCCAGTGGAGTGTCACAAGCTTTTAGGCCCAGGCCAAAGGGCACCTTCTTTGTCTGCACAGCTGCCCAAACTCTCACCTTTCCACTCAGGCCGCCCTCTTACTTGAAGTGTGTGTGGAACGTGTCCGCGCAGTACACCGCGCTGCACAGCTAAGCATAGTTCTGGGCATCGTAGCTTCCTGCCAGGTGACCGAAGTTCGCAGGCAGATGGGTCCCTGGGACACACGCGGAGAGGCTCCGGCCCAGGTCACCGGCCGCCCATGGCCCCTGCCCCAGATCGGGGGCCGCAAAGCAGCCCTGTCTGAGTCCCCTGCCTCTAGAGGGAGTATTGGACCAACACTTGTAGAAAACGGGGTCCTTGCGGGCCACTCATTGCAGGGACACAAATAAATCTTTGCCGACTTTCTGCTGAAACTTACGAGCGTTCACACCTAAGCCTCTTACAAGGTCAGCTGTTTAGCTAAACATGAGCTCATGATCTAACTTTACACAATATTGAAGAAAGCAGCTACAAGGGGAGACAATCAGCCAAAACCATCAATACCAGAATTAGATTCCCAAGGCCATCCATCAGATGTAGGAATAATCGGGTGCAAGGCAGAAAATATACATAAAACTGGAACTGAAACAAGGCACAAGGATGTTTTCAAAGACTGGTAGGATCTCTAAAACATTTTTCAAGGACATGTCATTGATAAAGCTAAATACTCCAAGGTTGTGTAATACAACAGATTAATCATTGAGAAGAGTGAAATTATGCTGTTTTGAAAACTATGGCAGGTCAGATTTTCTGCCTAATTCTATAAGAAGATTTCTCTAAAAAATACACATTATTTCAAAGACTTATTGGCTGTGAAATAAGTTAAGGGTATTTCAAATGGCTTGTCTGCAAAGAAAGGTGAGATGTAGGGAATCACAGAAAGTCGAGGGGAAAATAGGTCAATATATACATTGCTGTATGGTGAACTAAGCCTTAGGCCAGCAACAATGGAGAGGACCTGACCCTTAGACACGTACAAGTAAGCTGGAATCTTCAAAAGTTCAAATCTTTATAAGTAAAAAGATTTATTAAAATGAATAACCAAGTGTTTTAATTGACATCAGAAGATGAAAACAATAAACCCTGAGAACATAGAGAAAAGATAAATAAAGATATGAGCAGAACTTAATAGAACAGAAAACGTATAAAATTCAGGTGATTTAGTAAGTCCAAAGAATCTTCTTTGAAAAGATTTAAAAGACACACTTTGATTAAGGAAAACCAAAACATAAGTAAAGAATATACAGAAAGAGTCAGGACAATGTTAGAGCAGACAATATATGAAATGCCAGTAAATTTGAACATTTCTGTCAAGTGGACCATTTCCTAGCTCCTAAAGTTTACCAACACTGACACAAGAGGAAATCATTTAAGGTCATTATGTCTGCCCTTGGCATTCTCGGAACGCCCTGGCCTCAGAATGCAGCCTCTGTAGTCCATGGTAAACTGCGGAGAGGGGGCGGGGTTGAGGGAGGTTGGAACACTGCCCTCACTGAGGGAGTGGGTGTGGCCATCTCTGCTGTGACTGAACAAAGGGCAGGGGAGCAGGGGGCCCAGGGCAGGGCCCTCAGAGCCCGGCAGGCCCAGTGGAGTGTCACAAGCTTTTAGGCCCAGGCCAAAGGGCACCTTCTTTGTCTGCACAGCTGCCCAAACTCTCACCTTTCCACTCAGGACGCCCTCTTACTTGAAGTGTGTGTGGAACGTGTCCGCGCAGTACACCGCGCTGCACAGCTAAGCATAGTTCTGGGCATCGTAGCTTCCTGCCAGGTGACCGAAGTTCGCAGGCAGATGGGTCCCTGGGACACACGCGGAGAGGCTCCGGCCCAGGTCACCGGCCGCCCATGGCCCCTGCCCCAGATCGGGGGCTGCAAAGCAGCCCTGTCTGAGTCCCCTGCCTCTAGAGGGAGTATTGGACCAACACTTGTAGAAAACGGGGTCCTTGCGGGCCACTCATTGCAGGGACACAAATAAATCTTTGCCGACTTTCTGCTGAAACTTACGAGCGTTCACACCTAAGCCTCTTACAAGGTCAGCTGTTTAGCTAAACATGAGCTCATGATCTAAATTTGCACAATATTGAAGAAAGCAGCTACAAGGGGAGACAATCAGCCAAAACCATCAATACCAGAATTAGATTCCCAAGGCCATCCATCAGATGTAGGAATAATCGGGTGCAAGGCAGAAAATATACATAAAACTGGAACTGAAACAAGGTACAAGGATGTTTTCAATGACTGGTAGGATCTCTAAAACATTTTTCAAGGACATGTCATTGATAAAGCTAAATACTCCAAGGTTGTGTAATACAACAGATTAATCATTGAGAAGAGTGAAATTATGCTGTTTTGAAAACTATGGCAGGTCAGATTTTCTGCCTAATTCTATAAGAAGATTTCTCTAAAAAATACACATTATTTCAAAGACTTATTGGCTGTGAAATAAGTTAAGGGTATTTCAAATGGCTTGTCTGCAAAGAAAGGTGAGATGTAGGGAATCACAGAAAGTCGAGGGGAAAATAGGTCAATATATACATTGCTGTATGGTGAACTAAGCCTTAGGCCAGCAACAATGGAGAGGACCTGACCCTTAGACACGTACAAGTAAGCTGGAATCTTCAAAAGTTCAAATCTTTATAAGTAAAAAGATTTATTAAAATGAATAACCAAGTGTTTTAATTGACATCAGAAGATGAAAACAATAAACCCTGAGAACATAGAGAAAAGATAAATAAAGATATGAGCAGAACTTAATACAACAGAAAACGTATAAAATTGAGGTGATTTAGTAAGTCCAAAGAATCTTCTTTGAAAAGAATTAAAAGACACAATTTGATTAAGGAAAACCAAAACATAAGTAAAGAATATACAGAAAGAGTCAGGACAATGTTAGAGCAGACAATATATGAAATGCCAGTAAATTTGAACATTTCTGTCAAGTGGACCATTTCCTAGCTCCTAAAGTTTACCAACACTGACACAAGAGGAAATCATTTAAGGTCATCATGTCTGCCCTTGGCATTCTGGGAACGCCCTGGCCTCAGAATGCAGCCTCTGTAGTCCATGGTAACCTGCGGAGAGGGGGCGGGGCTGAGGGAGGTTGGAACACTGCCCTCACTGAGGGAGTGGGTGTGGCCATCTCTGCTGTGACTGAACAAAGAGCAGGGGAGCAGGGGGCCCAGGGCAGGGCCCTCAGAGCCCGGCAGGCCCAGTGGAGTGTCACACGCTTTTAGGCCCAGGCCAAAGGGTGCCTTCTTTGTCTGCACAGCTGCCCAAACTCTCACCTTTCCACTCAGGCGGCCCTCTTACTTGAAGTGTGTGTGGAACGTGTCCGTGCAGTATACCGCGCTGCAAAGCTAAGCATAGGTCAGGGCATCGTAGCTTCCTGCCAGGTGACCGAAGTTCGCAGGCAGATGGGTCCCTGGGACACACGCGGAGAGGCTCCTGCCAGGGTCACAGGCCGCCCACTGCCCCTGCCCCAGATCGGGAGCCGCAAAGCAGCCCTGTCTGAGTCCCCTGCCTCTAGAGGGAGTATTGGACCAACACTTGTAGAAAACGGGGTCCTTGCGGGCCACTCATTGGAGGGACACAAATAAATCTTTGCCGACTTTCTGCTGAAACTTACGAGCGTTCACAACTAAGCCTCTTACAAGGTCAGCTGTTTAGCTAAACATGAGCTCATGATCTAAATTTACACAATATTGAAGAAAGCAGCTACAAGGGGAGACAATCAGCCAAAACCATCAATACCAGAATTAGATTCCCAAGGCCATCCATCAGATGTAGGAATACTCGGGTGCAAGGCAGAAAATATACATAAAACTGGAACTGAAACAAGGCACAAGGATGTTTTCAAAGACTGGTAGGATCTCTAAAACATTTTTCAAGGACATGTCATTGATAAAGCTAAATACTCCAAGGTTGTGTAATACAACAGATTAAGCATTGAGAAGAGTGAAATTATGCTGTTTTGAAAACTATGGCAGGTCAGATTTTCTGCCTAATTATATAAGAAGATTTCTCTAAAAAATACACATTATTTCAAAGACTTATTGGCTGTGAAATAAGATAAGGGTATTTCAAATGGCTTGTCTGCAAAGAAAGGTGAGATGTAGGGAATCACAGAAAGTCGAGGGGAAAAGAGGTCAATATATACATTGCTGTATGGTGAACTAAGCCTTAGGCCAGCAACAATGGAGAGGACCTGACCCTTAGACACGTACAAGTAAGCTGGAATCTTCAAAAGTTCAAATCTTTATAAGTAAAAAGATTTACTAAAATCAATAACCAAGTGTTTTAATTGGCATCAGAAGATGAAAACAATAAACCCTGAGAACATGGAGAAAAGATAAATAAAGATATGACCAGAACTTAATACAACAGAAAACGTATAAAATTCAGGTGATTTAGTAAGTCCAAAGAATCTTCTTTGAAAAGATTTAAAAGACACACTTTGATTAAGGAAAACCAAAACATAAGTAAAGAATACACAGAAAGAGTCAGGACAATGTTAGAGCAGAGAATATATGAAATGCCAGTAAATTTGAACATTTCTGTAAAGTGGACCATTTCCTAGCTCCTAAAGTTTACCAACACTGACACAAGAGGAAATCATTTAAGGTCATCATGTCTGCCCTTGGCATTCTCGGAACGCCCTGGCCTCAGAATGCAGCCTCTGTAGTCCATGGTAACCTGCGGAGAGGGGGCGGGGCTGAGGGAGGTTGGAACACTGCCCTCACTGAGGGAGTGGGTGTGGCCATCTCTGCAGTGACTGAACAAAGGGCAGGGGAGCAGGGGGCCCAGGGCAGGGCCCTCAGAGCCCGGCAGGCCCAGTGGAGTGTCACAAGCTTTTAGGCCCAGGCCAAAGGGCGCCTTCTTTGTCTGCACAGCTGCCCAAACTCTCACCTTTCCACTCAGGCCGCCCTCTTACTTGAAGTGTGTGTGGAACGTGTCCGTGCAGTATACCGCGCTGCAAAGCTAAGCATAGGTCAGGGCATCGTAGCTTCCTGCCAGGTGACCGAAGTTCGCAGGCAGATGGGTCCCTGGGACACACGCGGAGAGGCTCCTGCCAGGGTCACAGGCCGCCCACTGCCCCTGCCCCAGATCGGGAGCCGCAAAGCAGCCCTGTCTGAGTCCCCTGCCTCTAGAGGGAGTATTGGACCAACACTTGTAGAAAACGGGGTCCTTGCGGGCCACTCATTGGAGGGACACAAATAAATCTTTGCCGACTTTCTGCTGAAACTTACGAGCGTTCACAACTAAGCCTCTTACAAGGTCAGCTGTTTAGCTAAACATGAGCTCATGATCTAAATTTACACAATATTGAAGAAAGCAGCTACAAGGGGAGACAATCAGCCAAAACCATCAATACCAGAATTAGATTCCCAAGGCCATCCATCAGATGTAGGAATACTCGGGTGCAAGGCAGAAAATATACATAAAACTGGAACTGAAACAAGGCACAAGGATGTTTTCAAAGACTGGTAGGATCTCTAAAACATTTTTCAAGGACATGTCATTGATAAAGCTAAATACTCCAAGGTTGTGTAATACAACAGATTAAGCATTGAGAAGAGTGAAATTATGCTGTTTTGAAAACTATGGCAGGTCAGATTTTCTGCCTAATTATATAAGAAGATTTCTCTAAAAAATACACATTATTTCAAAGACTTATTGGCTGTGAAATAAGATAAGGGTATTTCAAATGGCTTGTCTGCAAAGAAAGGTGAGATGTAGGGAATCACAGAAAGTCGAGGGGAAAAGAGGTCAATATATACATTGCTGTATGGTGAACTAAGCCTTAGGCCAGCAACAATGGAGAGGACCTGACCCTTAGACACGTACAAGTAAGCTGGAATCTTCAAAAGTTCAAATCTTTATAAGTAAAAAGATTTACTAAAATCAATAACCAAGTGTTTTAATTGGCATCAGAAGATGAAAACAATAAACCCTGAGAACATGGAGAAAAGATAAATAAAGATATGACCAGAACTTAATACAACAGAAAACGTATAAAATTCAGGTGATTTAGTAAGTCCAAAGAATCTTCTTTGAAAAGATTTAAAAGACACACTTTGATTAAGGAAAACCAAAACATAAGTAAAGAATACACAGAAAGAGTCAGGACAATGTTAGAGCAGAGAATATATGAAATGCCAGTAAATTTGAACATTTCTGTAAAGTGGACCATTTCCTAGCTCCTAAAGTTTACCAACACTGACACAAGAGGAAATCATTTAAGGTCATCATGTCTGCCCTTGGCATTCTCGGAACGCCCTGGCCTCAGAATGCAGCCTCTGTAGTCCATGGTAACCTGCGGAGAGGGGGCGGGGCTGAGGGAGGTTGGAACACTGCCCTCACTGAGGGAGTGGGTGTGGCCATCTCTGCAGTGACTGAACAAAGGGCAGGGGAGCAGGGGGCCCAGGGCAGGGCCCTCAGAGCCCGGCAGGCCCAGTGGAGTGTCACAAGCTTTTAGGCCCAGGCCAAAGGGCGCCTTCTTTGTCTGCACAGCTGCCCAAACTCTCACCTTTCCACTCAGGCCGCCCTCTTACTTGAAGTGTGTGTGGAACGTGTCCGTGCAGTATACCGCGCTGCACAGCTAAGCATAGGTCTGGGCATCGTAGCTTCCTGCCAGGTGACCGAAGTTCGCAGGCAGATGGGTCCCTGGGACACACGCGGAGAGGCTCCTGCCCGGGTCACAGGACGCCCACTGCCCCTGCCCCAGATCGGGAGCCGCAAAGCAGCCCTGTCTGAGTCCCCTGCCTCTAGAGGGAGTATTGGACCAACACTTGTAGAAAACGGGGTCCTTGCGGGCCACTCATTGGAGGGACACAAATAAATCTTTGCCGACTTTCTGCTGAAACTTACGAGCGTTCACACCTAAGCCTCTTACAAGGTCAGCTGTTTAGCTAAACATGAGCTCATGATCTAAATTTGCACAATATTGAAGAAAGCAGCTACAAGGGGAGACAATCAGCCAAAACCATCAATACCAGAATTAGATTCCCAAGGCCATCCATCAGATGTAGGAATAATCGGGTGCAAGGCAGAAAATATACATAAAACTGGAACTGAAACAAGGTACAAGGATGTTTTCAATGACTGGTAGGATCTCTAAAACATTTTTCAAGGACATGTCATTGATAAAGCTAAATACTCCAAGGTTGTGTAATACAACAGATTAATCATTGAGAAGAGTGAAATTATGCTGTTTTGAAAACTATGGCAGGTCAGATTTTCTGCCTAATTCTATAAGAAGATTTCTCTAAAAAATACACATTATTTCAAAGACTTATTGGCTGTGAAATAAGTTAAGGGTATTTCAAATGGCTTGTCTGCAAAGAAAGGTGAGATGTAGGGAATCACAGAAAGTCGAGGGGAAAATAGGTCAATATATACATTGCTGTATGGTGAACTAAGCCTTAGGCCAGCAACAATGGAGAGGACCTGACCCTTAGACACGTACAAGTAAGCTGGAATCTTCAAAAGTTCAAATCTTTATAAGTAAAAAGATTTATTAAAATGAATAACCAAGTGTTTTAATTGACATCAGAAGATGAAAACAATAAACCCTGAGAACATAGAGAAAAGATAAATAAAGATATGAGCAGAACTTAATAGAACAGAAAACGTATAAAATTCAGGTGATTTAGTAAGTCCAAAGAATCTTCTTTGAAAAGATTTAAAAGACACACTTTGATTAAGGAAAACCAAAACATAAGTAAAGAATATACAGAAAGAGTCAGGACAATGTTAGAGCAGACAATATATGAAATGCCAGTAAATTTGAACATTTCTGTCAAGTGGACCATTTCCTAGCTCCTAAAGTTTACCAACACTGACACAAGAGGAAATCATTTAAGGTCATTATGTCTGCCCTTGGCATTCTCGGAACGCCCTGGCCTCAGAATGCAGCCTCTGTAGTCCATGGTAACCTGCGGAGAGGGGGCGGGGTTGAGGGAGGTTGGAACACTGCCCTCACTGAGGGAGTGGGTGTGGCCATCTCTGCTGTGACTGAACAAAGGGCAGGGGAGCAGGGGGCCCAGGCCAGGGCCCTCAGAGCCCGGCAGGCCCAGTGGAGTGTCACAAGCTTTTAGGCCCAGGCCAAAGGGCACCTTCTTTGTCTGCACAGCTGCCCAAACTCTCACCTTTCCACTCAGGCCGCCCTCTTACTTGAAGTGTGTGTGGAACGTGTCCGCGCAGTACACCGCGCTGCACAGCTAAGCATAGTTCTGGGCATCGTAGCTTCCTGCCAGGTGACCGAAGTTCGTAGGCAGATGGGTCCCTGGGACACACGCGGAGAGGCTCCGGCCCAGGTCACCGGCCGCCCATGGCCCCTGCCCCAGATCGGGGGCCGCAAAGCAGCCCTGTCTGAGTCCCCTGCCTCTAGAGGGAGTATTGGACCAACACTTGTAGAAAACGGGGTCCTTGCGGGCCACTCATTGCAGGGACACAAATAAATCTTTGCCGACTTTCTGCTGAAACTTACGAGCGTTCACACCTAAGCCTCTTACAAGGTCAGCTGTTTAGCTAAACATGAGCTCATGATCTAACTTTACACAATATTGAAGAAAGCAGCTACAAGGGGAGACAATCAGCCAAAACCATCAATACCAGAATTAGATTCCCAAGGCCATCCATCAGATGTAGGAATAATCGGGTGCAAGGCAGAAAATATACATAAAACTGGAACTGAAACAAGGCACAAGGATGTTTTCAAAGACTGGTAGGATCTCTAAAACATTTTTCAAGGACATGTCATTGATAAAGCTAAATACTCCAAGGTTGTGTAATACAACAGATTAATCATTGAGAAGAGTGAAATTATGCTGTTTTGAAAACTATGGCAGGTCAGATTTTCTGCCTAATTCTATAAGAAGATTTCTCTAAAAAATACACATTATTTCAAAGACTTATTGGCTGTGAAATAAGTTAAGGGTATTTCAAATGGCTTGTCTGCAAAGAAAGGTGAGATGTAGGGAATCACAGAAAGTCGAGGGGAAAATAGGTCAATATATACATTGCTGTATGGTGAACTAAGCCTTAGGCCAGCAACAATGGAGAGGACCTGACCCTTAGACACGTACAAGTAAGCTGGAATCTTCAAAAGTTCAAATCTTTATAAGTAAAAAGATTTACTAAAATCAATAACCAAGTGTTTTAATTGGCATCAGAAGATGAAAACAATAAACCCTGAGAACATGGAGAAAAGATAAATAAAGATATGACCAGAACTTAATACAACAGAAAACGTATAAAATTCAGGTGATTTAGTAAGTCCAAAGAATCTTCTTTGAAAAGATTTAAAAGACACACTTTGATTAAGGAAAACCAAAACATAAGTAAAGAATACACAGAAAGAGTCAGGACAATGTTAGAGCAGAGAATATATGAAATGCCAGTAAATTTGAACATTTCTGTAAAGTGGACCATTTCCTAGCTCCTAAAGTTTACCAACACTGACACAAGAGGAAATCATTTAAGGTCATCATGTCTGCCCTTGGCATTCTCGGAACGCCCTGGCCTCAGAATGCAGCCTCTGTAGTCCATGGTAACCTGCGGAGAGGGGGCGGGGCTGAGGGAGGTTGGAACACTGCCCTCACTGAGGGAGTGGGTGTGGCCATCTCTGCAGTGACTGAACAAAGGGCAGGGGAGCAGGGGGCCCAGGGCAGGGCCCTCAGAGCCCGGCAGGCCCAGTGGAGTGTCACAAGCTTTTAGGCCCAGGCCAAAGGGCGCCTTCTTTGTCTGCACAGCTGCCCAAACTCTCACCTTTCCACTCAGGACGCCCTCTTACTTGAAGTGTGTGTGGAACGTGTCCGTGCAGTATACCGCGCTGCACAGCTAAGCATAGGTCTGGGCATCGTAGCTTCCTGCCAGGTGACCGAAGTTCGCAGGCAGATGGGTCCCTGGGACACACGCGGAGAGGCTCCTGCCCGGGTCACAGGACGCCCACTGCCCCTGCCCCAGATCGGGAGCCGCAAAGCAGCCCTGTCTGAGTCCCCTGCCTCTAGAGGGAGTATTGGACCAACACTTGTAGAAAACGGGGTCCTTGCGGGCCACTCATTGGAGGGACACAAATAAATCTTTGCCGACTTTCTGCTGAAACTTACGAGCGTTCACACCTAAGCCTCTTACAAGGTCAGCTGTTTAGCTAAACATGAGCTCATGATCTAAATTTGCACAATATTGAAGAAAGCAGCTACAAGGGGAGACAATCAGCCAAAACCATCAATACCAGAATTAGATTCCCAAGGCCATCCATCAGATGTAGGAATAATCGGGTGCAAGGCAGAAAATATACATAAAACTGGAACTGAAACAAGGTACAAGGATGTTTTCAATGACTGGTAGGATCTCTAAAACATTTTTCAAGGACATGTCATTGATAAAGCTAAATACTCCAAGGTTGTGTAATAAAACAGATTAATCATTGAGAAGAGTGAAATTATGCTGTTTTGAAAACTATGGCAGGTCAGATTTTCTGCCTAATTATATAAGAAGATTTCTCTAAAAAATACACATTATTTCAAAGACTTATTGGCTGTGAAATAAGTTAAGGGTATTTCAAATGGCTTGTCTGCAAAGAAAGGTGAGATGTAGGGAATCACAGAAAGTCGAGGGGAAAATAGGTCAATATATACATTGCTGTATGGTGAACTAAGCCTTAGGCCAGCAACAATGGAGAGGACCTGACCCTTAGACACGTACAAGTAAGCTGGAATCTTCAAAAGTTCAAATCTTTATAAGTAAAAAGATTTATTAAAATGAATAACCAAGTGTTTTAATTGACATCAGAAGATGAAAACAATAAACCCTGAGAACATAGAGAAAAGATAAATAAAGATATGAGCAGAACTTAATAGAACAGAAAACGTATAAAATTCAGGTGATTTAGTAAGTCCAAAGAATCTTCTTTGAAAAGATTTAAAAGACACACTTTGATTAAGGAAAACCAAAACATAAGTAAAGAATATACAGAAAGAGTCAGGACAATGTTAGAGCAGACAATATATGAAATGCCAGTAAATTTGAACATTTCTGTCAAGTGGACCATTTCCTAGCTCCTAAAGTTTACCAACACTGACACAAGAGGAAATCATTTAAGGTCATTATGTCTGCCCTTGGCATTCTCGGAACGCCCTGGCCTCAGAATGCAGCCTCTGTAGTCCATGGTAACCTGCGGAGAGGGGGCGGGGTTGAGGGAGGTTGGAACACTGCCCTCACTGAGGGAGTGGGTGTGGCCATCTCTGCTGTGACTGAACAAAGGGCAGGGGAGCAGGGGGCCCAGGCCAGGGCCCTCAGAGCCCGGCAGGCCCAGTGGAGTGTCACAAGCTTTTAGGCCCAGGCCAAAGGGCACCTTCTTTGTCTGCACAGCTGCCCAAACTCTCACCTTTCCACTCAGGCCGCCCTCTTACTTGAAGTGTGTGTGGAACGTGTCCGCGCAGTACACCGCGCTGCACAGCTAAGCATAGTTCTGGGCATCGTAGCTTCCTGCCAGGTGACCGAAGTTCGCAGGCAGATGGGTCCCTGGGACACACGCGGAGAGGCTCCGGCCCAGGTCACCGGCCGCCCATGGCCCCTGCCCCAGATCGGGGGCCGCAAAGCAGCCCTGTCTGAGTCCCCTGCCTCTAGAGGGAGTATTGGACCAACACTTGTAGAAAACGGGGTCCTTGCGGGCCACTCATTGCAGGGACACAAATAAATCTTTGCCGACTTTCTGCTGAAACTTACGAGCGTTCACACCTAAGCCTCTTACAAGGTCAGCTGTTTAGCTAAACATGAGCTCATGATCTAACTTTACACAATATTGAAGAAAGCAGCTACAAGGGGAGACAATCAGCCAAAACCATCAATACCAGAATTAGATTCCCAAGGCCATCCATCAGATGTAGGAATAATCGGGTGCAAGGCAGAAAATATACATAAAACTGGAACTGAAACAAGGCACAAGGATGTTTTCAAAGACTGGTAGGATCTCTAAAACATTTTTCAAGGACATGTCATTGATAAAGCTAAATACTCCAAGGTTGTGTAATACAACAGATTAATCATTGAGAAGAGTGAAATTATGCTGTTTTGAAAACTATGGCAGGTCAGATTTTCTGCCTAATTCTATAAGAAGATTTCTCTAAAAAATACACATTATTTCAAAGACTTATTGGCTGTGAAATAAGTTAAGGGTATTTCAAATGGCTTGTCTGCAAAGAAAGGTGAGATGTAGGGAATCACAGAAAGTCGAGGGGAAAATAGGTCAATATATACATTGCTGTATGGTGAACTAAGCCTTAGGCCAGCAACAATGGAGAGGACCTGACCCTTAGACACGTACAAGTAAGCTGGAATCTTCAAAAGTTCAAATCTTTATAAGTAAAAATATTTATTAAAATGAATAACCAAGTGTTTTAATTGACATCAGAAGATGAAAACAATAAACCCTGAGAACATAGAGAAAAGATAAATAAAGATATGAGCAGAACTTAATAGAACAGAAAACGTATAAAATTCAGGTGATTTAGTAAGTCCAAAGAATCTTCTTTGAAAAGATTTAAAAGACACACTTTGATTAAGGAAAACCAAAACATAAGTAAAGAATATACAGAAAGAGTCAGGACAATGTTAGAGCAGACAATATATGAAATGCCAGTAAATTTGAACATTTCTGTCAAGTGGACCATTTCCTAGCTCCTAAAGTTTACCAACACTGACACAAGAGGAAATCATTTAAGGTCATTATGTCTGCCCTTGGCATTCTCGGAACGCCCTGGCCTCAGAATGCAGCCTCTGTAGTCCATGGTAAACTGCGGAGAGGGGGCGGGGTTGAGGGAGGTTGGAACACTGCCCTCACTGAGGGAGTGGGTGTGGCCATCTCTGCTGTGACTGAACAAAGGGCAGGGGAGCAGGGGGCCCAGGCCAGGGCCCTCAGAGCCCGGCAGGCCCAGTGGAGTGTCACAAGCTTTTAGGCCCAGGCCAAAGGGCACCTTCTTTGTCTGGACAGCTGCCCAAACTCTCACCTTTCCACTCAGGCCGCCCTCTTACTTGAAGTGTGTGTGGAACGTGTCCGCGCAGTACACCGCGCTGCACAGCTAAGCATAGTTCTGGGCATCGTAGCTTCCTGCCAGGTGACCGAAGTTCGCAGGCAGATGGGTCCCTGGGACACACGCGGAGAGGCTCCGGCCCAGGTCACCGGCCGCCCATGGCCCCTGCCCCAGATCGGGGGCTGCAAAGCAGCCCTGTCTGAGTCCCCTGCCTCTAGAGGGAGTATTGGACCAACACTTGTAGAAAACGGGGTCCTTGCGGGCCACTCATTGCAGGGACACAAATAAATCTTTGCCGACTTTCTGCTGAAACTTACGAGCGTTCACACCTAAGCCTCTTACAAGGTCAGCTGTTTAGCTAAACATGAGCTCATGATCTAAATTTGCACAATATTGAAGAAAGCAGCTACAAGGGGAGACAATCAGCCAAAACCATCAATACCAGAATTAGATTCCCAAGGCCATCCATCAGATGTAGGAATAATCGGGTGCAAGGCAGAAAATATACATAAAACTGGAACTGAAACAAGGTACAAGGATGTTTTCAATGACTGGTAGGATCTCTAAAACATTTTTCAAGGACATGTCATTGATAAAGCTAAATACTCCAAGGTTGTGTAATACAACAGATTAATCATTGAGAAGAGTGAAATTATGCTGTTTTGAAAACTATGGCAGGTCAGATTTTCTGCCTAATTCTATAAGAAGATTTCTCTAAAAAATACACATTATTTCAAAGACTTATTGGCTGTGAAATAAGTTAAGGGTATTTCAAATGGCTTGTCTGCAAAGAAAGGTGAGATGTAGGGAATCACAGAAAGTCGAGGGGAAAATAGGTCAATATATACATTGCTGTATGGTGAACTAAGCCTTAGGCCAGCAACAATGGAGAGGACCTGACCCTTAGACACGTACAAGTAAGCTGGAATCTTCAAAAGTTCAAATCTTTATAAGTAAAAAGATTTATTAAAATGAATAACCAAGTGTTTTAATTGACATCAGAAGATGAAAACAATAAACCCTGAGAACATAGAGAAAAGATAAATAAAGATATGAGCAGAACTTAATACAACAGAAAACGTATAAAATTGAGGTGATTTAGTAAGTCCAAAGAATCTTCTTTGAAAAGAATTAAAAGACACAATTTGATTAAGGAAAACCAAAACATAAGTAAAGAATATACAGAAAGAGTCAGGACAATGTTAGAGCAGACAATATATGAAATGCCAGTAAATTTGAACATTTCTGTCAAGTGGACCATTTCCTAGCTCCTAAAGTTTACCAACACTGACACAAGAGGAAATCATTTAAGGTCATCATGTCTGCCCTTGGCATTCTGGGAACGCCCTGGCCTCAGAATGCAGCCTCTGTAGTCCATGGTAACCTGCGGAGAGGGGGCGGGGCTGAGGGAGGTTGGAACACTGCCCTCACTGAGGGAGTGGGTGTGGCCACTTCTGCTGTGACTGAACAAAGGGCAGGGAAGCAGGGGGCCCAGGGCAGGGCCCTCAGAGCCCGGCAGGCCCAGTGGAGTGTCACAAGCTTTTAGGCCCAGGCCAATGGGCGCCTTCTTTGTCTGCACAGCTGCCCAAACTCTCACCTTTCCACTCAGGCCGCCCTCTTACTTTAAGTGTGTGTCGAACGTGTCCGTGCAGTATACCGCGCTGCACAGCTAAGCATAGGTCTGAGCATCGTAGCTTCCTGCCAGGTGACCGAAGTTCGCAGGCAGATGGGTCCCTGGGACACACGCGGAGGTGCTCCTGCCCGGGTCACAGGCCGCCCACTGCCCCTGCCCCAGATCGGGGGCCGCAAAGCAGCCCTGTCTGAGTCCCCTGCCTCTAGAGGGAGTATTGGACCAACACTTGTAGAAAACGGGGTCCTTGCGGGCCACTCATTGGAGGGACACAAATAAATCTTTGCCGACTTTCTGCTGAAACTTACGAGCGTTCAAACCTAAGCCTCTTACAAGGTCAGCTGTTTAGCTAAACATGAGCTCATGATCTAAATTTGCACAATATTGAAGAAAGCAGCTACAAGGGGAGACAATCAGCCAAAACCATCAATACCAGAATTAGATTCCCAAGGCCATCCATCAGATGTAGGAATAATCGGGTGCAAGGCAGAAAATATACATAAATCTGGAACTGAAACAAGGCACAAGGATGTTTTCAAAGACTGGTAGGATCTCTAAAACATTTTTCAAGGACATGTCATTGATAAAGCTAAATAATCCAAGGTTGTGTAATACAACAGATTAATCATTGAGAAGAGTGAAATTATGCTGTTTTGAAAACTATGGCAGGTCAGATTTTCTGCCTAATTATATAAGAAGATTTCTCTAAAAAATACACATTATTTCAAAGACTTATTGGCTGTGAAATAAGTTAAGGGTATTTCAAATGGCTTGTCTGCAGAGAAAGGTGAGATGTAGGGAATCACAGAAAGTCGAGGGGAAAATAGGTCAATATATACATTGCTGTATGGTGAACTAAGCCTTAGGCCAGCAACAATGGAGAGGACCTGACCCTTAGACACGAACAAGTAAGCTGGATTCTTCAAAAGTTCAAATCTTTATAAGTAAAAAGATTTATTAAAATCAATAACCAAGTGTTTTAATTGACATCAGAAGATGAAAACAATAAACCCTGAGAACATGGAGAAAAGATAAATAAAGATATGAGCAGAACTTAATACAACAGAAAACGTATAAAATTCAGGTGATTTAGTAAGTCCAAAGAATCTTCTTTGAAAAGATTTAAAAGACACACTTTGATTAAGGAAAACCAAAACATAAGTAAAGAATATACAGAAAGAGTCAGGACAATGTTAGAGCAGAGAATATATGAAATGCCAGTAAATTTGAACATTTCTGTCAAGTGGACCATTTCCTAGCTCCTAAAGTTTACCAACACTGACCCAAGAGGAAATCATTTAAGGTCATCATGTCTGCCCTTGGCATTCTCGGAACGCCCTGGCCTCAGAATGCAGCCTCTGTAGTCCATGGTAAACTGCGGAGAGGGGGCGGGGCTGAGGGAGGTTGGAACACTGCTCTCACTGAGGGAGTGGGTGTGGCCACTTCTGCTGTGACTGAACAAAGGGCAGGGAAGCAGGGGGCCCAGGGCAGGGCCCTCAGAGCCCGGCAGGCCCAGTGGAGTGTCACAAGCTTTTAGGCCCAGGCCAATGGGCGCCTTCTTTGTCTGCACAGCTGCCCAAACTCTCACCTTTCCACTCAGGCCGCCCTCTTACTTTAAGTGTGTGTGGAACGTGTCCGTGCAGTATACCGCGCTGCACAGCTAAGCATAGGTCTGGGCATCGTAGCTTCCTGCCAGGTGACCGAAGTTCGCAGGCAGATGGGTCCCTGGGACACAAGCGGAGTTGCTCATGCCCGGGTCACAGGCCGCCCACTGCCCCTGCCCCAGATCGGGGGCCGCAAAGCAGCCCTGTCTGAGTCCCCTGCCTCTAGAGGGAGTATTGGACCAACACTTGTAGAAAACGGGGTCCTTGCGGGCCACTCATTGGAGGGACACAAATAAATCTTTGCCGACTTTCTGCTGAAACTTACGAGCGTTCACACCTAAGCCTCTTACAAGGTCAGCTGTTTAGCTAAACATGAGCTCAGGATCTAAATTTACACAATATTGAAGAAAGCAGCTACAAGCGGAGACAATCAGCCAAAACCATCAATACCAGAATTAGATTCCCAAGGCCATCCATCAGATGTAGGAATAATCGGGTGCAAGGCAGAAAATATACATAAAACTGGAACTGATACAAGGCACAAGGATGTTTTCAAAGACTGGTAGGATCTCTAAAACATTTTTCAAGGACATGTCATTGATAAAGCTAAATACTCCAAGGTTGTGTAATACAACAGATTAAGCATTGAGAAGAGTGAAATTATGCTGTTTTGAAAACTATGGCAGGTCAGATTTTCTGCCTAATTATATAAGAAGATTTCTCTAAAAAATACACATTATTTCAAAGACTTATTGGCTGTGAAATAAGATAAGGGTATTTCAAATGGCTTGTCTGCAAAGAAAGGTGAGATGTAGGGAATCACAGAAAGTCGAGGGGAAAATAGGTCAATATATACATTGCTGTATGGTGAACTAAGCCTTAGGCCAGCAACAATGGAGAGGACCTGACCCTTAGACACGTACAAGTAAGCTGGAATCTTCAAAAGTTCAAATCTTTATAAGTAAAAAGATTTACTAAAATCAATAACCAAGTGTTTTAATTGGCATCAGAAGATGAAAACAATAAACCCTGAGAACATGGAGAAAAGATAAATAAAGATATGACCAGAACTTAATACAACAGAAAACGTATAAAATTCAGGTGATTTAGTAAGTCCAAAGAATCTTCTTTGAAAAGATTTAAAAGACACACTTTGATTAAGGAAAACCAAAACATAAGTAAAGAATACACAGAAAGAGTCAGGACAATGTTAGAGCAGAGAATATATGAAATGCCAGTAAATTTGAACATTTCTGTAAAGTGGACCATTTCCTAGCTCCTAAAGTTTACCAACACTGACACAAGAGGAAATCATTTAAGGTCATCATGTCTGCCCTTGGCATTCTCGGAACGCCCTGGCCTCAGAATGCAGCCTCTGTAGTCCATGGTAACCTGCGGAGAGGGGGCGGGGCTGAGGGAGGTTGGAACACTGCCCTCACTGAGGGAGTGGGTGTGGCCATCTCTGCAGTGACTGAACAAAGGGCAGGGGAGCAGGGGGCCCAGGGCAGGGCCCTCAGAGCCCGGCAGGCCCAGTGGAGTGTCACAAGCTTTTAGGCCCAGGCCAAAGGGCGCCTTCTTTGTCTGCACAGCTGCCCAAACTCTCACCTTTCCACTCAGGCCGCCCTCTTACTTGAAGTGTGTGTGGAACGTGTCCGTGCAGTATACCGCGCTGCACAGCTAAGCATAGGTCTGGGCATCGTAGCTTCCTGCCAGGTGACCGAAGTTCGCAGGCAGATGGGTCCCTGGGACACACGCGGAGAGGCTCCTGCCCGGGTCACAGGACGCCCACTGCCCCTGCCCCAGATCGGGAGCCGCAAAGCAGCCCTGTCTGAGTCCCCTGCCTCTAGAGGGAGTATTGGACCAACACTTGTAGAAAACGGGGTCCTTGCGGGCCACTCATTGGAGGGACACAAATAAATCTTTGCCGACTTTCTGCTGAAACTTACGAGCGTTCACACCTAAGCCTCTTACAAGGTCAGCTGTTTAGCTAAACATGAGCTCATGATCTAAATTTGCACAATATTGAAGAAAGCAGCTACAAGGGGAGACAATCAGCCAAAACCATCAATACCAGAATTAGATTCCCAAGGCCATCCATCAGATGTAGGAATAATCGGGTGCAAGGCAGAAAATATACATAAAACTGGAACTGAAACAAGGCACAAGGATGTTTTCAAAGACTGGTAGGATCTCTAAAACATTTTTCAAGGACATGTCATTGATAAAGCTAAATACTCCAAGGTTGTGTAATACAACAGATTAATCATTGAGAAGAGTGAAATTATGCTGTTTTGAAAACTATGGCAGGTCAGATTTTCTGCCTAATTCTATAAGAAGATTTCTCTAAAAAATACACATTATTTCAAAGACTTATTGGCTGTGAAATAAGTTAAGGGTATTTCAAATGGCTTGTCTGCAAAGAAAGGTGAGATGTAGGGAATCACAGAAAGTCGAGGGGAAAATAGGTCAATATATACATTGCTGTATGGTGAACTAAGCCTTAGGCCAGCAACAATGGAGAGGACCTGACCCTTAGACACGTACAAGTAAGCTGGAATCTTCAAAAGTTCAAATCTTTATAAGTAAAAAGATTTATTAAAATGAATAACCAAGTGTTTTAATTGACATCAGAAGATGAAAACAATAAACCCTGAGAACATAGAGAAAAGATAAATAAAGATATGAGCAGAACTTAATAGAACAGAAAACGTATAAAATTCAGGTGATTTAGTAAGTCCAAAGAATCTTCTTTGAAAAGATTTAAAAGACACACTTTGATTAAGGAAAACCAAAACATAAGTAAAGAATATACAGAAAGAGTCAGGACAATGTTAGAGCAGACAATATATGAAATGCCAGTAAATTTGAACATTTCTGTCAAGTGGACCATTTCCTAGCTCCTAAAGTTTACCAACACTGACACAAGAGGAAATCATTTAAGGTCATTATGTCTGCCCTTGGCATTCTCGGAACGCCCTGGCCTCAGAATGCAGCCTCTGTAGTCCATGGTAAACTGCGGAGAGGGGGCGGGGTTGAGGGAGGTTGGAACACTGCCCTCACTGAGGGAGTGGGTGTGGCCATCTCTGCTGTGACTGAACAAAGGGCAGGGGAGCAGGGGGCCCAGGCCAGGGCCCTCAGAGCCCGGCAGGCCCAGTGGAGTGTCACAAGCTTTTAGGCCCAGGCCAAAGGGCACCTTCTTTGTCTGGACAGCTGCCCAAACTCTCACCTTTCCACTCAGGCCGCCCTCTTACTTGAAGTGTGTGTGGAACGTGTCCGCGCAGTACACCGCGCTGCACAGCTAAGCATAGTTCTGGGCATCGTAGCTTCCTGCCAGGTGACCGAAGTTCGCAGGCAGATGGGTCCCTGGGACACACGCGGAGAGGCTCCGGCCCAGGTCACCGGCCGCCCATGGCCCCTGCCCCAGATCGGGGGCTGCAAAGCAGCCCTGTCTGAGTCCCCTGCCTCTAGAGGGAGTATTGGACCAACACTTGTAGAAAACGGGGTCCTTGCGGGCCACTCATTGCAGGGACACAAATAAATCTTTGCCGACTTTCTGCTGAAACTTACGAGCGTTCACACCTAAGCCTCTTACAAGGTCAGCTGTTTAGCTAAACATGAGCTCATGATCTAAATTTGCACAATATTGAAGAAAGCAGCTACAAGGGGAGACAATCAGCCAAAACCATCAATACCAGAATTAGATTCCCAAGGCCATCCATCAGATGTAGGAATAATCGGGTGCAAGGCAGAAAATATACATAAAACTGGAACTGAAACAAGGTACAAGGATGTTTTCAATGACTGGTAGGATCTCTAAAACATTTTTCAAGGACATGTCATTGATAAAGCTAAATACTCCAAGGTTGTGTAATACAACAGATTAATCATTGAGAAGAGTGAAATTATGCTGTTTTGAAAACTATGGCAGGTCAGATTTTCTGCCTAATTCTATAAGAAGATTTCTCTAAAAAATACACATTATTTCAAAGACTTATTGGCTGTGAAATAAGTTAAGGGTATTTCAAATGGCTTGTCTGCAAAGAAAGGTGAGATGTAGGGAATCACAGAAAGTCGAGGGGAAAATAGGTCAATATATACATTGCTGTATGGTGAACTAAGCCTTAGGCCAGCAACAATGGAGAGGACCTGACCCTTAGACACGTACAAGTAAGCTGGAATCTTCAAAAGTTCAAATCTTTATAAGTAAAAAGATTTATTAAAATGAATAACCAAGTGTTTTAATTGACATCAGAAGATGAAAACAATAAACCCTGAGAACATAGAGAAAAGATAAATAAAGATATGAGCAGAACTTAATACAACAGAAAACGTATAAAATTGAGGTGATTTAGTAAGTCCAAAGAATCTTCTTTGAAAAGAATTAAAAGACACAATTTGATTAAGGAAAACCAAAACATAAGTAAAGAATATACAGAAAGAGTCAGGACAATGTTAGAGCAGACAATATATGAAATGCCAGTAAATTTGAACATTTCTGTCAAGTGGACCATTTCCTAGCTCCTAAAGTTTACCAACACTGACACAAGAGGAAATCATTTAAGGTCATCATGTCTGCCCTTGGCATTCTGGGAACGCCCTGGCCTCAGAATGCAGCCTCTGTAGTCCATGGTAACCTGCGGAGAGGGGGCGGGGCTGAGGGAGGTTGGAACACTGCCCTCACTGAGGGAGTGGGTGTGGCCACTTCTGCTGTGACTGAACAAAGGGCAGGGAAGCAGGGGGCCCAGGGCAGGGCCCTCAGAGCCCGGCAGGCCCAGTGGAGTGTCACAAGCTTTTAGGCCCAGGCCAATGGGCGCCTTCTTTGTCTGCACAGCTGCCCAAACTCTCACCTTTCCACTCAGGCCGCCCTCTTACTTTAAGTGTGTGTCGAACGTGTCCGTGCAGTATACCGCGCTGCACAGCTAAGCATAGGTCTGAGCATCGTAGCTTCCTGCCAGGTGACCGAAGTTCGCAGGCAGATGGGTCCCTGGGACACACGCGGAGGTGCTCCTGCCCGGGTCACAGGCCGCCCACTGCCCCTGCCCCAGATCGGGGGCCGCAAAGCAGCCCTGTCTGAGTCCCCTGCCTCTAGAGGGAGTATTGGACCAACACTTGTAGAAAACGGGGTCCTTGCGGGCCACTCATTGGAGGGACACAAATAAATCTTTGCCGACTTTCTGCTGAAACTTACGAGCGTTCAAACCTAAGCCTCTTACAAGGTCAGCTGTTTAGCTAAACATGAGCTCATGATCTAAATTTGCACAATATTGAAGAAAGCAGCTACAAGGGGAGACAATCAGCCAAAACCATCAATACCAGAATTAGATTCCCAAGGCCATCCATCAGATGTAGGAATAATCGGGTGCAAGGCAGAAAATATACATAAATCTGGAACTGAAACAAGGCACAAGGATGTTTTCAAAGACTGGTAGGATCTCTAAAACATTTTTCAAGGACACGTCATTGATAAAGCTAAATAATCCAAGGTTGTGTAATACAACAGATTAATCATTGAGAAGAGTGAAATTATGCTGTTTTGAAAACTATGGCAGGTCAGATTTTCTGCCTAATTATATAAGAAGATTTCTCTAAAAAATACACATTATTTCAAAGACTTATTGGCTGTGAAATAAGTTAAGGGTATTTCAAATGGCTTGTCTGCAGAGAAAGGTGAGATGTAGGGAATCACAGAAAGTCGAGGGGAAAATAGGTCAATATATACATTGCTGTATGGTGAACTAAGCCTTAGGCCAGCAACAATGGAGAGGACCTGACCCTTAGACACGAACAAGTAAGCTGGATTCTTCAAAAGTTCAAATCTTTATAAGTAAAAAGATTTATTAAAATCAATAACCAAGTGTTTTAATTGACATCAGAAGATGAAAACAATAAACCCTGAGAACATGGAGAAAAGATAAATAAAGATATGAGCAGAACTTAATACAACAGAAAACGTATAAAATTCAGGTGATTTAGTAAGTCCAAAGAATCTTCTTTGAAAAGATTTAAAAGACACACTTTGATTAAGGAAAACCAAAACATAAGTAAAGAATATACAGAAAGAGTCAGGACAATGTTAGAGCAGAGAATATATGAAATGCCAGTAAATTTGAACATTTCTGTCAAGTGGACCATTTCCTAGCTCCTAAAGTTTACCAACACTGACCCAAGAGGAAATCATTTAAGGTCATCATGTCTGCCCTTGGCATTCTCGGAACGCCCTGGCCTCAGAATGCAGCCTCTGTAGTCCATGGTAAACTGCGGAGAGGGGGCGTGGCTGAGGGAGGTTGGAACACTGCTCTCACTGAGGGAGTGGGTGTGGCCACTTCTGCTGTGACTGAACAAAGGGCAGGGAAGCAGGGGGCCCAGGGCAGGGCCCTCAGAGCCCGGCAGGCCCAGTGGAGTGTCACAAGCTTTTAGGCCCAGGCCAATGGGCGCCTTCTTTGTCTGCACAGCTGCCCAAACTCTCACCTTTCCACTCAGGCCGCCCTCTTACTTTAAGTGTGTGTGGAACGTGTCCGTGCAGTATACCGCGCTGCACAGCTAAGCATAGGTCTGGGCATCGTAGCTTCCTGCCAGGTGACCGAAGTTCGCAGGCAGATGGGTCCCTGGGACACAAGCGGAGTTGCTCATGCCCGGGTCACAGGCCGCCCACTGCCCCTGCCCCAGATCGGGGGCCGCAAATCAGCCCTGTCTGAGTCCCCTGCCTCTAGAGGGAGTATTGGACCAACACTTGTAGAAAACGGGGTCCTTGCGGGCCACTCATTGGAGGGACACAAATAAATCTTTGCCGACTTTCTGCTGAAACTTACGAGCGTTCACACCTAAGCCTCTTACAAGGTCAGCTGTTTAGCTAAACATGAGCTCAGGATCTAAATTTACACAATATTGAAGAAAGCAGCTACAAGCGGAGACAATCAGCCAAAACCATCAATACCAGAATTAGATTCCCAAGGCCATCCATCAGATGTAGGAATAATCGGGTGCAAGGCAGAAAATATACATAAAACTGGAACTGATACAAGGCACAAGGATGTTTTCAAAGACTGGTAGGATCTCTAAAACATTTTTCAAGGACATGTCATTGATAAAGCTAAATACTCCAAGGTTGTGTAATACAACAGATTAAGCATTGAGAAGAGTGAAATTATGCTGTTTTGAAAACTATGGCAGGTCAGATTTTCTGCCTAATTATATAAGAAGATTTCTCTAAAAAATACACATTATTTCAAAGACTTATTGGCTGTGAAATAAGATAAGGGTATTTCAAATGGCTTGTCTGCAAAGAAAGGTGAGATGTAGGGAATCACAGAAAGTCGAGGGGAAAATAGGTCAATATATACATTGCTGTATGGTGAACTAAGCCTTAGGCCAGCAACAATGGAGAGGACCTGACCCTTAGACACGTACAAGTAAGCTGGAATCTTCAAAAGTTCAAATCTTTATAAGTAAAAAGATTTACTAAAATCAATAACCAAGTGTTTTAATTGGCATCAGAAGATGAAAACAATAAACCCTGAGAACATGGAGAAAAGATAAATAAAGATATGACCAGAACTTAATACAACAGAAAACGTATAAAATTCAGGTGATTTAGTAAGTCCAAAGAATCTTCTTTGAAAAGATTTAAAAGACACACTTTGATTAAGGAAAACCAAAACATAAGTAAAGAATACACAGAAAGAGTCAGGACAATGTTAGAGCAGAGAATATATGAAATGCCAGTAAATTTGAACATTTCTGTAAAGTGGACCATTTCCTAGCTCCTAAAGTTTACCAACACTGACACAAGAGGAAATCATTTAAGGTCATCATGTCTGCCCTTGGCATTCTCGGAACGCCCTGGCCTCAGAATGCAGCCTCTGTAGTCCATGGTAACCTGCGGAGAGGGGGCGGGGCTGAGGGAGGTTGGAACACTGCCCTCACTGAGGGAGTGGGTGTGGCCATCTCTGCAGTGACTGAACAAAGGGCAGGGGAGCAGGGGGCCCAGGGCAGGGCCCTCAGAGCCCGGCAGGCCCAGTGGAGTGTCACAAGCTTTTAGGCCCAGGCCAAAGGGCGCCTTCTTTGTCTGCACAGCTGCCCAAACTCTCACCTTTCCACTCAGGCCGCCCTCTTACTTGAAGTGTGTGTGGAACGTGTCCGTGCAGTATACCGCGCTGCACAGCTAAGCATAGGTCTGGGCATCGTAGCTTCCTGCCAGGTGACCGAAGTTCGCAGGCAGATGGGTCCCTGGGACACACGCGGAGAGGCTCCTGCCCGGGTCACAGGACGCCCACTGCCCCTGCCCCAGATCGGGAGCCGCAAAGCAGCCCTGTCTGAGTCCCCTGCCTCTAGAGGGAGTATTGGACCAACACTTGTAGAAAACGGGGTCCTTGCGGGCCACTCATTGGAGGGACACAAATAAATCTTTGCCGACTTTCTGCTGAAACTTACGAGCGTTCACACCTAAGCCTCTTACAAGGTCAGCTGTTTAGCTAAACATGAGCTCATGATCTAAATTTGCACAATATTGAAGAAAGCAGCTACAAGGGGAGACAATCAGCCAAAACCATCAATACCAGAATTAGATTCCCAAGGCCATCCATCAGATGTAGGAATAATCGGGTGCAAGGCAGAAAATATACATAAAACTGGAACTGAAACAAGGTACAAGGATGTTTTCAATGACTGGTAGGATCTCTAAAACATTTTTCAAGGACATGTCATTGATAAAGCTAAATACTCCAAGGTTGTGTAATACAACAGATTAATCATTGAGAAGAGTGAAATTATGCTGTTTTGAAAACTATGGCAGGTCAGATTTTCTGCCTAATTATATAAGAAGATTTCTCTAAAAAATACACATTATTTCAAAGACTTATTGGCTGTGAAATAAGTTAAGGGTATTTCAAATGGCTTGTCTGCAAAGAAAGGTGAGATGTAGGGAATCACAGAAAGTCGAGGGGAAAATAGGTCAATATATACATTGCTGTATGGTGAACTAAGCCTAAGGCCAGCAACAATGGAGAGGACCTGACCCTTAGACACGTACAAGTAAGCTGGAATCTTCAAAAGTTCAAATCTTTATAAGTAAAAAGATTTATTAAAATGAATAACCAAGTGTTTTAATTGACATCAGAAGATGAAAACAATAAACCCTGAGAACATAGAGAAAAGATAAATAAAGATATGAGCAGAACTTAATAGAACAGAAAACGTATAAAATTCAGGTGATTTAGTAAGTCCAAAGAATCTTCTTTGAAAAGATTTAAAAGACACACTTTGATTAAGGAAAACCAAAACATAAGTAAAGAATATACAGAAAGAGTCAGGACAATGTTAGAGCAGACAATATATGAAATGCCAGTAAATTTGAACATTTCTGTCAAGTGGACCATTTCCTAGCTCCTAAAGTTTACCAACACTGACACAAGAGGAAATCATTTAAGGTCATTATGTCTGCCCTTGGCATTCTCGGAACGCCCTGGCCTCAGAATGCAGCCTCTGTAGTCCATGGTAACCTGCGGAGAGGGGGCGGGGTTGAGGGAGGTTGGAACACTGCCCTCACTGAGGGAGTGGGTGTGGCCATCTCTGCTGTGACTGAACAAAGGGCAGGGGAGCAGGGGGCCCAGGCCAGGGCCCTCAGAGCCCGGCAGGCCCAGTGGAGTGTCACAAGCTTTTAGGCCCAGGCCAAAGGGCACCTTCTTTGTCTGCACAGCTGCCCAAACTCTCACCTTTCCACTCAGGCCGCCCTCTTACTTGAAGTGTGTGTGGAACGTGTCCGCGCAGTACACCGCGCTGCACAGCTAAGCATAGTTCTGGGCATCGTAGCTTCCTGCCAGGTGACCGAAGTTCGCAGGCAGATGGGTCCCTGGGACACACGCGGAGAGGCTCCGGCCCAGGTCACCGGCCGCCCATGGCCCCTGCCCCAGATCGGGGGCCGCAAAGCAGCCCTGTCTGAGTCCCCTGCCTCTAGAGGGAGTATTGGACCAACACTTGTAGAAAACGGGGTCCTTGCGGGCCACTCATTGCAGGGACACAAATAAATCTTTGCCGACTTTCTGCTGAAACTTACGAGCGTTCACACCTAAGCCTCTTACAAGGTCAGCTGTTTAGCTAAACATGAGCTCATGATCTAACTTTACACAATATTGAAGAAAGCAGCTACAAGGGGAGACAATCAGCCAAAACCATCAATACCAGAATTAGATTCCCAAGGCCATCCATCAGATGTAGGAATAATCGGGTGCAAGGCAGAAAATATACATAAAACTGGAACTGAAACAAGGCACAAGGATGTTTTCAAAGACTGGTAGGATCTCTAAAACATTTTTCAAGGACATGTCATTGATAAAGCTAAATACTCCAAGGTTGTGTAATACAACAGATTAATCATTGAGAAGAGTGAAATTATGCTGTTTTGAAAACTATGGCAGGTCAGATTTTCTGCCTAATTCTATAAGAAGATTTCTCTAAAAAATACACATTATTTCAAAGACTTATTGGCTGTGAAATAAGTTAAGGGTATTTCAAATGGCTTGTCTGCAAAGAAAGGTGAGATGTAGGGAATCACAGAAAGTCGAGGGGAAAATAGGTCAATATATACATTGCTGTATGGTGAACTAAGCCTTAGGCCAGCAACAATGGAGAGGACCTGACCCTTAGACACGTACAAGTAAGCTGGAATCTTCAAAAGTTCAAATCTTTATAAGTAAAAAGATTTACTAAAATCAATAACCAAGTGTTTTAATTGGCATCAGAAGATGAAAACAATAAACCCTGAGAACATGGAGAAAAGATAAATAAAGATATGACCAGAACTTAATACAACAGAAAACGTATAAAATTCAGGTGATTTAGTAAGTCCAAAGAATCTTCTTTGAAAAGATTTAAAAGACACACTTTGATTAAGGAAAACCAAAACATAAGTAAAGAATACACAGAAAGAGTCAGGACAATGTTAGAGCAGAGAATATATGAAATGCCAGTAAATTTGAACATTTCTGTAAAGTGGACCATTTCCTAGCTCCTAAAGTTTACCAACACTGACACAAGAGGAAATCATTTAAGGTCATCATGTCTGCCCTTGGCATTCTCGGAACGCCCTGGCCTCAGAATGCAGCCTCTGTAGTCCATGGTAACCTGCGGAGAGGGGGCGGGGCTGAGGGAGGTTGGAACACTGCCCTCACTGAGGGAGTGGGTGTGGCCATCTCTGCAGTGACTGAACAAAGGGCAGGGGAGCAGGGGGCCCAGGGCAGGGCCCTCAGAGCCCGGCAGGCCCAGTGGAGTGTCACAAGCTTTTAGGCCCAGGCCAAAGGGCGCCTTCTTTGTCTGCACAGCTGCCCAAACTCTCACCTTTCCACTCAGGACGCCCTCTTACTTGAAGTGTGTGTGGAACGTGTCCGTGCAGTATACCGCGCTGCACAGCTAAGCATAGGTCTGGGCATCGTAGCTTCCTGCCAGGTGACCGAAGTTCGCAGGCAGATGGGTCCCTGGGACACACGCGGAGAGGCTCCTGCCCGGGTCACAGGACGCCCACTGCCCCTGCCCCAGATCGGGAGCCGCAAAGCAGCCCTGTCTGAGTCCCCTGCCTCTAGAGGGAGTATTGGACCAACACTTGTAGAAAACGGGGTCCTTGCGGGCCACTCATTGGAGGGACACAAATAAATCTTTGCCGACTTTCTGCTGAAACTTACGAGCGTTCACACCTAAGCCTCTTACAAGGTCAGCTGTTTAGCTAAACATGAGCTCATGATCTAAATTTGCACAATATTGAAGAAAGCAGCTACAAGGGGAGACAATCAGCCAAAACCATCAATACCAGAATTAGATTCCCAAGGCCATCCATCAGATGTAGGAATAATCGGGTGCAAGGCAGAAAATATACATAAAACTGGAACTGAAACAAGGTACAAGGATGTTTTCAATGACTGGTAGGATCTCTAAAACATTTTTCAAGGACATGTCATTGATAAAGCTAAATACTCCAAGGTTGTGTAATAAAACAGATTAATCATTGAGAAGAGTGAAATTATGCTGTTTTGAAAACTATGGCAGGTCAGATTTTCTGCCTAATTATATAAGAAGATTTCTCTAAAAAATACACATTATTTCAAAGACTTATTGGCTGTGAAATAAGTTAAGGGTATTTCAAATGGCTTGTCTGCAAAGAAAGGTGAGATGTAGGGAATCACAGAAAGTCGAGGGGAAAATAGGTCAATATATACATTGCTGTATGGTGAACTAAGCCTTAGGCCAGCAACAATGGAGAGGACCTGACCCTTAGACACGTACAAGTAAGCTGGAATCTTCAAAAGTTCAAATCTTTATAAGTAAAAAGATTTATTAAAATGAATAACCAAGTGTTTTAATTGACATCAGAAGATGAAAACAATAAACCCTGAGAACATAGAGAAAAGATAAATAAAGATATGAGCAGAACTTAATAGAACAGAAAACGTATAAAATTCAGGTGATTTAGTAAGTCCAAAGAATCTTCTTTGAAAAGATTTAAAAGACACACTTTGATTAAGGAAAACCAAAACATAAGTAAAGAATATACAGAAAGAGTCAGGACAATGTTAGAGCAGACAATATATGAAATGCCAGTAAATTTGAACATTTCTGTCAAGTGGACCATTTCCTAGCTCCTAAAGTTTACCAACACTGACACAAGAGGAAATCATTTAAGGTCATTATGTCTGCCCTTGGCATTCTTGGAACGCCCTGGCCTCAGAATGCAGCCTCTGTAGTCCATGGTAACCTGCGGAGAGGGGGCGGGGTTGAGGGAGGTTGGAACACTGCCCTCACTGAGGGAGTGGGTGTGGCCATCTCTGCTGTGA
Source organism: Mesoplodon mirus (assembly GCF_964341445.2). Taxonomy (NCBI): domain Eukaryota; kingdom Metazoa; phylum Chordata; class Mammalia; order Artiodactyla; family Ziphiidae; genus Mesoplodon; species Mesoplodon mirus. The sequence continues at coordinate 118,342,630 of NC_138976.1, read as the reverse complement.
CTGAACAAAGGGCAGGGGAGCAGGGGGCCCAGGCCAGGGCCCTCAGAGCCCGGCAGGCCCAGTGGAGTGTCACAAGCTTTTAGGCCCAGGCCAAAGGGCACCTTCTTTGTCTGCACAGCTGCCCAAACTCTCACCTTTCCACTCAGGCCGCCCTCTTACTTGAAGTGTGTGTGGAACGTGTCCGCGCAGTACACCGCGCTGCACAGCTAAGCATAGTTCTGGGCATCGTAGCTTCCTGCCAGGTGACCGAAGTTCGCAGGCAGATGGGTCCCTGGGACACACGCGGAGAGGCTCCGGCCCAGGTCACCGGCCGCCCATGGCCCCTGCCCCAGAACGGGGGCCGCAAAGCAGCCCTGTCTGAGTCCCCTGCCTCTAGAGGGAGTATTGGACCAACACTTGTAGAAAACGGGGTCCTTGCGGGCCACTCATTGCAGGGACACAAATAAATCTTTGCCGACTTTCTGCTGAAACTTACGAGCGTTCACACCTAAGCCTCTTACAAGGTCAGCTGTTTAGCTAAACATGAGCTCATGATCTAACTTTACACAATATTGAAGAAAGCAGCTACAAGGGGAGACAATCAGCCAAAACCATCAATACCAGAATTAGATTCCCAAGGCCATCCATCAGATGTAGGAATAATCGGGTGCAAGGCAGAAAATATACATAAAACTGGAACTGAAACAAGGCACAAGGATGTTTTCAAAGACTGGTAGGATCTCTAAAACATTTTTCAAGGACATGTCATTGATAAAGCTAAATACTCCAAGGTTGTGTAATACAACAGATTAATCATTGAGAAGAGTGAAATTATGCTGTTTTGAAAACTATGGCAGGTCAGATTTTCTGCCTAATTCTATAAGAAGATTTCTCTAAAAAATACACATTATTTCAAAGACTTATTGGCTGTGAAATAAGTTAAGGGTATTTCAAATGGCTTGTCTGCAAAGAAAGGTGAGATGTAGGGAATCACAGAAAGTCGAGGGGAAAATAGGTCAATATATACATTGCTGTATGGTGAACTAAGCCTTAGGCCAGCAACAATGGAGAGGACCTGACCCTTAGACACGTACAAGTAAGCTGGAATCTTCAAAAGTTCAAATCTTTATAAGTAAAAAGATTTATTAAAATGAATAACCAAGTGTTTTAATTGACATCAGAAGATGAAAACAATAAACCCTGAGAACATAGAGAAAAGATAAATAAAGATATGAGCAGAACTTAATAGAACAGAAAACGTATAAAATTCAGGTGATTTAGTAAGTCCAAAGAATCTTCTTTGAAAAGATTTAAAAGACACACTTTGATTAAGGAAAACCAAAACATAAGTAAAGAATATACAGAAAGAGTCAGGACAATGTTAGAGCAGACAATATATGAAATGCCAGTAAATTTGAACATTTCTGTCAAGTGGACCATTTCCTAGCTCCTAAAGTTTACCAACACTGACACAAGAGGAAATCATTTAAGGTCATTATGTCTGCCCTTGGCATTCTTGGAACGCCCTGGCCTCAGAATGCAGCCTCTGTAGTCCATGGTAACCTGCGGAGAGGGGGCGGGGTTGAGGGAGGTTGGAACACTGCCCTCACTGAGGGAGTGGGTGTGGCCATCTCTGCTGTGACTGAACAAAGGGCAGGGGAGCAGGGGGCCCAGGCCAGGGCCCTCAGAGCCCGGCAGGCCCAGTGGAGTGTCACAAGCTTTTAGGCCCAGGCCAAAGGGCACCTTCTTTGTCTGCACAGCTGCCCAAACTCTCACCTTTCCACTCAGGCCGCCCTCTTACTTGAAGTGTGTGTGGAACGTGTCCGCGCAGTACACCGCGCTGCACAGCTAAGCATAGTTCTGGGCATCGTAGCTTCCTGCCAGGTGACCGAAGTTCGCAGGCAGATGGGTCCCTGGGACACACGCGGAGAGGCTCCGGCCCAGGTCACCGGCCGCCCATGGCCCCTGCCCCAGATCGGGGGCTGCAAAGCAGCCCTGTCTGAGTCCCCTGCCTCTAGAGGGGGTATTGGACCAACACTTGTAGAAAACGGGGTCCTTGCGGGCCACTCATTGCAGGGACACAAATAAATCTTTGCCGACTTTCTGCTGAAACTTACGAGCGTTCACACCTAAGCCTCTTACAAGGTCAGCTGTTTAGCTAAACATGAGCTCATGATCTAAATTTGCACAATATTGAAGAAAGCAGCTACAAGGGGAGACAATCAGCCAAAACCATCAATACCAGAATTAGATTCCCAAGGCCATCCATCAGATGTAGGAATAATCGGGTGCAAGGCAGAAAATATACATAAAACTGGAACTGAAACAAGGTACAAGGATGTTTTCAATGACTGGTAGGATCTCTAAAACATTTTTCAAGGACATGTCATTGATAAAGCTAAATACTCCAAGGTTGTGTAATACAACAGATTAATCATTGAGAAGAGTGAAATTATGCTGTTTTGAAAACTATGGCAGGTCAGATTTTCTGCCTAATTCTATAAGAAGATTTCTCTAAAAAATACACATTATTTCAAAGACTTATTGGCTGTGAAATAAGTTAAGGGTATTTCAAATGGCTTGTCTGCAAAGAAAGGTGAGATGTAGGGAATCACAGAAAGTCGAGGGGAAAATAGGTCAATATATACATTGCTGTATGGTGAACTAAGCCTTAGGCCAGCAACAATGGAGAGGACCTGACCCTTAGACACGTACAAGTAAGCTGGAATCTTCAAAAGTTCAAATCTTTATAAGTAAAAAGATTTATTAAAATGAATAACCAAGTGTTTTAATTGACATCAGAAGATGAAAACAATAAACCCTGAGAACATAGAGAAAAGATAAATAAAGATATGAGCAGAACTTAATACAACAGAAAACGTATAAAATTGAGGTGATTTAGTAAGTCCAAAGAATCTTCTTTGAAAAGAATTAAAAGACACAATTTGATTAAGGAAAACCAAAACATAAGTAAAGAATATACAGAAAGAGTCAGGACAATGTTAGAGCAGAGAATATATGAAATGCCAGTAAATTTGAACATTTCTGTCAAGTGGACCATTTCCTAGCTCCTAAAGTTTACCAACACTGACACAAGAGGAAATCATTTAAGGTCATCATGTCTGCCCTTGGCATTCTGGGAACGCCCTGGCCTCAGAATGCAGCCTCTGTAGTCCATGGTAACCTGCGGAGAGGGGGCGGGGCTGAGGGAGGTTGGAACACTGCCCTCACTGAGGGAGTGGGTGTGGCCACTTCTGCTGTGACTGAACAAAGGGCAGGGAAGCAGGGGGCCCAGGGCAGGGCCCTCAGAGCCCGGCAGGCCCAGTGGAGTGTCACAAGCTTTTAGGCCCAGGCCAATGGGCGCCTTCTTTGTCTGCACAGCTGCCCAAACTCTCACCTTTCCACTCAGGCCGCCCTCTTACTTTAAGTGTGTGTCGAACGTGTCCGTGCAGTATACCGCGCTGCACAGCTAAGCATAGGTCTGAGCATCGTAGCTTCCTGCCAGGTGACCGAAGTTCGCAGGCAGATGGGTCCCTGGGACACACGCGGAGGTGCTCCTGCCCGGGTCACAGGCCGCCCACTGCCCCTGCCCCAGATCGGGGGCCGCAAAGCAGCCCTGTCTGAGTCCCCTGCCTCTAGAGGGAGTATTGGACCAACACTTGTAGAAAACGGGGTCCTTGCGGGCCACTCATTGGAGGGACACAAATAAATCTTTGCCGACTTTCTGCTGAAACTTACGAGCGTTCAAACCTAAGCCTCTTACAAGGTCAGCTGTTTAGCTAAACATGAGCTCATGATCTAAATTTGCACAATATTGAAGAAAGCAGCTACAAGGGGAGACAATCAGCCAAAACCATCAATACCAGAATTAGATTCCCAAGGCCATCCATCAGATGTAGGAATAATCGGGTGCAAGGCAGAAAATATACATAAATCTGGAACTGAAACAAGGCACAAGGATGTTTTCAAAGACTGGTAGGATCTCTAAAACATTTTTCAAGGACATGTCATTGATAAAGCTAAATAATCCAAGGTTGTGTAATACAACAGATTAATCATTGAGAAGAGTGAAATTATGCTGTTTTGAAAACTATGGCAGGTCAGATTTTCTGCCTAATTATATAAGAAGATTTCTCTAAAAAATACACATTATTTCAAAGACTTATTGGCTGTGAAATAAGTTAAGGGTATTTCAAATGGCTTGTCTGCAGAGAAAGGTGAGATGTAGGGAATCACAGAAAGTCGAGGGGAAAATAGGTCAATATATACATTGCTGTATGGTGAACTAAGCCTTAGGCCAGCAACAATGGAGAGGACCTGACCCTTAGACACGAACAAGTAAGCTGGATTCTTCAAAAGTTCAAATCTTTATAAGTAAAAAGATTTATTAAAATCAATAACCAAGTGTTTTAATTGACATCAGAAGATGAAAACAATAAACCCTGAGAACATGGAGAAAAGATAAATAAAGATATGAGCAGAACTTAATACAACAGAAAACGTATAAAATTCAGGTGATTTAGTAAGTCCAAAGAATCTTCTTTGAAAAGATTTAAAAGACACACTTTGATTAAGGAAAACCAAAACATAAGTAAAGAATATACAGAAAGAGTCAGGACAATGTTAGAGCAGAGAATATATGAAATGCCAGTAAATTTGAACATTTCTGTCAAGTGGACCATTTCCTAGCTCCTAAAGTTTACCAACACTGACCCAAGAGGAAATCATTTAAGGTCATCATGTCTGCCCTTGGCATTCTGGGAACGCCCTGGCCTCAGAATGCAGCCTCTGTAGTCCATGGTAACCTGCGGAGAGGGGGCGGGGCTGAGGGAGGTTGGAACACTGCCCTCACTGAGGGAGTGGGTGTGGCCACTTCTGCTGTGACTGAACAAAGGGCAGGGAAGCAGGGGGCCCAGGGCAGGGCCCTCAGAGCCCGGCAGGCCCAGTGGAGTGTCACAAGCTTTTAGGCCCAGGCCAATGGGCGCCTTCTTTGTCTGCACAGCTGCCCAAACTCTCACCTTTCCACTCAGGCCGCCCTCTTACTTTAAGTGTGTGTCGAACGTGTCCGTGCAGTATACCGCGCTGCACAGCTAAGCATAGGTCTGAGCATCGTAGCTTCCTGCCAGGTGACCGAAGTTCGCAGGCAGATGGGTCCCTGGGACACACGCGGAGGTGCTCCTGCCCGGGTCACAGGCCGCCCACTGCCCCTGCCCCAGATCGGGGGCCGCAAAGCAGCCCTGTCTGAGTCCCCTGCCTCTAGAGGGAGTATTGGACCAACACTTGTAGAAAACGGGGTCCTTGCGGGCCACTCATTGGAGGGACACAAATAAATCTTTGCCGACTTTCTGCTGAAACTTACGAGCGTTCAAACCTAAGCCTCTTACAAGGTCAGCTGTTTAGCTAAACATGAGCTCATGATCTAAATTTGCACAATATTGAAGAAAGCAGCTACAAGGGGAGACAATCAGCCAAAACCATCAATACCAGAATTAGATTCCCAAGGCCATCCATCAGATGTAGGAATAATCGGGTGCAAGGCAGAAAATATACATAAATCTGGAACTGAAACAAGGCACAAGGATGTTTTCAAAGACTGGTAGGATCTCTAAAACATTTTTCAAGGACATGTCATTGATAAAGCTAAATAATCCAAGGTTGTGTAATACAACAGATTAATCATTGAGAAGAGTGAAATTATGCTGTTTTGAAAACTATGGCAGGTCAGATTTTCTGCCTAATTATATAAGAAGATTTCTCTAAAAAATACACATTATTTCAAAGACTTATTGGCTGTGAAATAAGTTAAGGGTATTTCAAATGGCTTGTCTGCAGAGAAAGGTGAGATGTAGGGAATCACAGAAAGTCGAGGGGAAAATAGGTCAATATATACATTGCTGTATGGTGAACTAAGCCTTAGGCCAGCAACAATGGAGAGGACCTGACCCTTAGACACGAACAAGTAAGCTGGATTCTTCAAAAGTTCAAATCTTTATAAGTAAAAAGATTTATTAAAATCAATAACCAAGTGTTTTAATTGACATCAGAAGATGAAAACAATAAACCCTGAGAACATGGAGAAAAGATAAATAAAGATATGAGCAGAACTTAATACAACAGAAAACGTATAAAATTCAGGTGATTTAGTAAGTCCAAAGAATCTTCTTTGAAAAGATTTAAAAGACACACTTTGATTAAGGAAAACCAAAACATAAGTAAAGAATATACAGAAAGAGTCAGGACAATGTTAGAGCAGAGAATATATGAAATGCCAGTAAATTTGAACATTTCTGTCAAGTGGACCATTTCCTAGCTCCTAAAGTTTACCAACACTGACCCAAGAGGAAATCATTTAAGGTCATCATGTCTGCCCTTGGCATTCTCGGAACGCCCTGGCCTCAGAATGCAGCCTCTGTAGTCCATGGTAAACTGCGGAGAGGGGGCGGGGCTGAGGGAGGTTGGAACACTGCTCTCACTGAGGGAGTGGGTGTGGCCACTTCTGCTGTGACTGAACAAAGGGCAGGGAAGCAGGGGGCCCAGGGCAGGGCCCTCAGAGCCCGGCAGGCCCAGTGGAGTGTCACAAGCTTTTAGGCCCAGGCCAATGGGCGCCTTCTTTGTCTGCACAGCTGCCCAAACTCTCACCTTTCCACTCAGGCCGCCCTCTTACTTTAAGTGTGTGTGGAACGTGTCCGTGCAGTATACCGCGCTGCACAGCTAAGCATAGGTCTGGGCATCGTAGCTTCCTGCCAGGTGACCGAAGTTCGCAGGCAGATGGGTCCCTGGGACACAAGCGGAGTTGCTCATGCCCGGGTCACAGGCCGCCCACTGCCCCTGCCCCAGATCGGGGGCCGCAAAGCAGCCCTGTCTGAGTCCCCTGCCTCTAGAGGGAGTATTGGACCAACACTTGTAGAAAACGGGGTCCTTGCGGGCCACTCATTGGAGGGACACAAATAAATCTTTGCCGACTTTCTGCTGAAACTTACGAGCGTTCACACCTAAGCCTCTTACAAGGTCAGCTGTTTAGCTAAACATGAGCTCAGGATCTAAATTTACACAATATTGAAGAAAGCAGCTACAAGCGGAGACAATCAGCCAAAACCATCAATACCAGAATTAGATTCCCAAGGCCATCCATCAGATGTAGGAATAATCGGGTGCAAGGCAGAAAATATACATAAAACTGGAACTGATACAAGGCACAAGGATGTTTTCAAAGACTGGTAGGATCTCTAAAACATTTTTCAAGGACATGTCATTGATAAAGCTAAATACTCCAAGGTTGTGTAATACAACAGATTCATCATTGAGAAGAGTGAAATTATGCTGTTTTGAAAACTATGGCAGGTCAGATTTTCTGCCTAATTATATAAGAAGATTTCTCTAAAAAATACACATTATTTCAAAGACTTATTGGCTGTGAAATAAGTTTAGGGTATTTCAAATGGCTTGTCTGCAAAGAAAGGTGAGATGTAGGGAACCACAGAAAGTCGAGGGGAAAATAGGTCAATATATACATTGCTGTATGGTGAACTAAGCCTTAGGCCAGCAACAATGGAGAGGACCTGACCCTTAGGCACGTACAAGTAAGCTGGAATCTTCAAAAGTTCAAATCTTTATAAGTAAAAAGATTTATTAAAATGAATAACCAAGTGTTTTAATTGACATCAGAAGATGAAAACAATAAACCCTGAGAACATAGAAAAAAGATAAATAAAGATATGAGCAGAACTTAATACAATAGAAAACGTATAAAATTCAGGTGATTTAGTAAGTCCAAAGAATCTTCTTTGAAAAGATTTAAAAGACACACTTTGATTAAGGAAAACCAAAACATAAGTAAAGAATATACAGAAAGAGTCAGGACAATGTTAGAGCAGAGAATATATGAAATGCCAGTAAATTTGAACATTTCTGTAAAGTGGACCATTTCCTAGCTCCTAAAGTTTACCAACACTCACACAACAGGAAATCATTTAAGGTCATCATGTCTGCCCTTGGCATTCTCGGAATGCCCTGGCCTCAGAATGCAGCCTCTGTAGTCCATGGTAACCTGCGGAGAGGGGGCGGGGCTGAGGGAGGTTGGAACACTGCTCTCACTGAGGGAGTGCGTGTGGCCACTTCTGCTGTGACTGAAAAATGGGCAGGGACGCAGGGGGCCCAGGGCAGGGCCCTCAGGGCCCGGCAGGCCCAGTGGAGTGTCTCAAGCTTTTAGGCCCAGGCCAAAGGGCCCCTTCTTTGTCTGCACAGCTGCCCAAACTCTCACCTTTCCACTCAGGCCGCCCTCTTACGTGAAGTGTGTGTGGAACGTGTCCGTGCAGAATACCGCGCTGCACAGCTAAACATAGGTCTGGGCATCGTAGCTTCCTGCCAGGTGACCGAAGTTCGCAGGCAGATGGGTCCCTGGGACACACGCGGATGGGCTCCTGCCCGGGTCACAGGCCGCCCACTGCCCCTGCCCCAGATCGGGGGCTGCAAAGCAGCCCTGTCTGAGTCCCCTGCCTCTAGAAGGAGTATTGGACCAACACTTGTAGAAAACGGGGTCCTTGCGGGCCACTCATTGGAGGGACACAAATAAATCTTTGCCGACTTTCTGCTGAAACTTACGAGCGTTCACACCTAAGCCTCTTACAAGGTCAGCTGTTTAGCTAAACATGAGCTCATGATCTAAATTTACACAATATTGAAGAAAGCAGCTACAAGGGGAGACAATCAGCCAAAACCATCAATACCAGAATTAGATTCCCAAGGCCATCCATCAGATGTAGGAATAATCGTGTGCAAGGCAGAAAATATACATAAAACTGGAACTGAAACAAGGCACAAGGATTTTTTCAAAGACTGGTAGGATCTCTAAAACATTTTTCAAGGACATGTCATTGATAAAGCTAAATACTCCAAGGTTGTGTAATACAACAGATTAATCATTGAGAAGAGTGAAATTATGCTGTTTTGAAAACTATGGCAGGTCAGATTTTCTGCCTAATTATATAAGAAGATTTCTCTAAAAAATACACATTATTTCAAAGACTTATTGGCTGTGAAATAAGTTAAGGGTATTTCAAATGGCTTGTCTGCAAAGAAAGGTGAGACGTAGGGAATCACAGAAAGTCGAGGGGAAAATAGGTCAATATATACATTGCTGTATGGTGAACTAAGCCTTAGGCCAGCAACAATGGAGAGGACATGACCCTTAGACACTTACAAGTAAGCTGGAATCTTCAAAATTTCAAATATTTATAAGTAAAAAGATTTATTAAAATGAATAACCAAGTGTTTTAATTGACATCAGAAGATGAAAACAATAAACCTGAGAACATAGAGAACAGATAAATAAAGATATGAGCAGAACTTAATATAACAGAAAACGTATAAAATTCAGGTGATTTAGTAAGTCCAAAGAATTTTCTTTGAAAAGATTTAAAAGACACACTTTGATTAAGGAAAACCAAAACATAAGTAAAGAATATACAGAAAGAGTCAGGACAATGTTAGAACAGAGAATATATGAAATGCCAGTAAATTTGAACATTTCTGTAAAGTGGACCATTTCCTAGCTCCTAAAGTTTACCAACACTGACAAAAGAGGAAATCACTTAAGGTCATCATGTCTGCCCTTGGCATTCTCGGAACGCCCTGGCCTCAGAATGCAGCCTCTGTAGTACATGGTAACCTGCGGAGAGGGGTCGGGTCTGAGGGAGGTTTGAACACTGCCCTCACTGAGGGAGTGGGTGTGGCCATCTCTGCTGTGACTGAACAAAGGGCAGGGGAGCAGGGGGCCCAGGGCAGGGCCCTCAGAGCCCGGCAGGCCCAGTGGAGTGCCACAAGTTTTTAGGCCCAGGCCAAAGGGCGCCTTCTTTGTCTGCACAGCTGCACAAACTCTCACCTTTCCACTCAGGCCGCCCTCTTACTTGAAGTGTGTGTGGAACGTGTCCGCGCAGTACACCGCGCTGCACAGCTAAGCATAGTTCTGGGCATCGTAGCTTCCTGCCAGGTGATCGAAGTTTGCAGGCAGACGGGTCCCTGGGACACACGCGGAGGGGCTCCTGCCCGGGTCACAGGCCGCCCACTGCCCCTGCCCCAGATAGGGGGCCGCAAAGCAGCCCTGTCTGAGTCCCCTGCCTCTAGAGGGAGTATTGGACCAACACTTGTAGAAAACGGGGTCCTTGCGGGCCACTCATTGGAGGGACACTAATAAATCTTTGCTGACTTTCTGCTGAAACTTACGAGCGTTCACACCTAAGCCTCTTACAAGGTCAGCTGTTTAGCTAAACATGAGCTCATGATCTAAATTTACACAATAATGAAGAAAGCAGCTACAAGTGGAGACAATCAGCCAAAACCATCAATACCAGGATTACATTCCCAAGGCCATCCATCAGATGAAGGAATAATCGGGTGCAAGGCAGAAAATATACATAAAACGGGAACTGAAACAAGGTACAAGGATGTTTTCAAAGACTGGTAGGATCTCTAAAACATTTTTCAAGGACATGTCATTGATAAAGCTAAATACTCCAAGGTTGTGTAATACAACAGATTAATCATTGAGAAGAGTGAAATTATGCTGTTTTGAAAACTATGGCAGGTCAGATTTTCTGCCTAATTATATAAGAAGATTTCTCTAAAAAATACACATTATTTCAAAGACTTATTGGCTGTGAAATAAGTTAAGGGTATTTCAAATGGCTTGTCTGCAAAGAAAGGTGAGATGTAGGGAATCACAGAAAGTCGAGGGGAAAATAGGTCAATATATACATTGCTATATGGTGAACTAAGCCTTAGGCCAGCAACAATGGAGAGGACCTGACCCTTAGACACGTACAAGTAAGCTGGAATCTTCAAAAGTTCAAATCTTTATAAGTAAAAAGATTTATTAAAATGAATAACCAAGTGTTTTAATTGACATCAGAAGATGAAAACAATAAACCCTGAGAACATAGAAAAAAGATAAATAAAGATATGAGCAGAACTTAATACAACCGAAAACGTATAATATTCAGGTGATTTAGTAAGTCCAAAGAATCTTCTTTGAAAAGAATTAAAAGACACACTTTGATTAAGGAAAACCAAAACATAAACAAAGAATATACAGAAAGAGTCAGGACAATGTTAGAGCAGAGAATATATGAAATGCCAGTAAATTTGAACATTTCTGTAAAGTGGACCATTTCCTAGCTCCAAAAGTTTACCAACACTGACACAAGAGGAAATCATTTAAGGTCATCATGTCTGCCCTTGGCATTCTCGGAACGCCCTTGCCTCAGAATGCAGCCTCTGTAGTCCATGGTAACCTGCGGAGAGGGGGCGGGGCTGAGGGAGGTTGGAACACTGCTCTCACTGAGGGAGTGGGTGTGGCCATTTCTGCTGTGACTGAACAAAGGGCAGGGAAGCAGGGGGCCCAGTGCAGGGCCCTCAGAGCCCGGCAGGCCCAGTGGAGTGTCACAAGCTTTTAGGCCCAGGCCAAAGGGCGCCTTCTTTGTCTGCACAGCTGCCCAAACTCTCACCTTTCCACTCAGGCCGCCCTCTTACTTGAAGTGTGTGTGGAACGTGTCCGTGCAGTATACCGCGCTGCACAGCTAAGCATAGGTCTGGGCATCGTAGCTTCCTGCCAGGTGACCGAAGTTCGCAGGCAGATGGGTCCCTGGGACACACGCGGATGGGCTCCTGCCCGGGTCACAGGCCGCCCACTGCCCCTGCCTCAGATCGGGGGCCACAAAGCAGCCCTGTCTGAGTCCCCTGCCTCTAGAGTGAGTATTGGACCAACACTTGTAGAAAACGGGGTCCTTGCGGGCCACTCATTGGAGGGACACAAATACATCTTTGCCGACTTTCTGCTGAAACTTACGAGCGTTCACACCTAAGCCTCTTACAAGGTCAGCTGTTTAGCTAAACATGAGCTCATGATCTAAATTTACACAATATTGAAGAAAGCAGCTACAAGGGGAGACAATCAGCCAAAACCATCAATACCAGAATTAGATTCCCAAGGCCATCCATCAGATGTAGGAATAATCGTGTGCAAGGCAGCAAATATACATAAAACTGGAACTGAAACAAGGCACAAGGATGTTTTCAAAGACTGGTAGGATCTCTAAAACATTTTTCAAGGACATGTCATTGATAAAGCTAAATACTCCAAGGTTGTGTAATACAACAGATTAATCATTGAGAAGAGTGAAATTATGCTGTTTTGAAAACTATGGCAGGTCAGATTTTCTGCCTAATTATATAAGAAGATTTCTCTAAAAAATACACATTATTTCAAAGACTTATTGGCTGTGAAATAAGTTAAGGGTATTTCAAATGGCTTGTCTGCGAAGAAAGGTGAGATGTAGGGAATCACAGAAAGTCGAGGGGAAAATAGGTCAATATATACATTGCTGTATGGTGAACTAAGCCTTAGGCCAGCAACAATGGAAAGGACCTGACCCTTAGACACGTACAAGTAAGCTGGAATCTTCAAAAGTTCAAATCTTTATAAGTAAAAAGATTTATTAAAATGAATAACCAAGTGTTTTAATTGACATCAGAAGATGAAAACAATAAACCCTGAGAACATTGAGAAAAGATAAATAAAGATATGAGCAGAACTTAATACAACAGAAAACGTATAAAATTCAGGTGATTTAGTAAGTCCAAAGAATTTTCTTTGAAAAGATTGAAAAGACACACTTTGATTAAGGAAAACCAAAACATAAGTAAAGAATATACAGAAAGAGTCAGGACAATGTTAGAGCAGAGAATATATGAAATGCCAGTAAATTTGAACATTTCTGTCAAGTGGACCATTTCCTAGCTCCTAAAGTTTACCAACACTGACACAAGAGGAAATCATTTAAGGTCATCATGTCTGCCCTTGGCATTCTCGGAACGCCCTGGCCTCAGAATGCAGCCTCTGTAGTCCATGGTAACCTGCGGAGAGGGGGCGGGGCTGAGGGAGGTTGGAACACTGCCCTCACTGAGGGAGTGGGTGTGGCCATCTCTGCTGTGACTGAACAAAGGGCAGGGAAGCAGGGGGCCCAGGGCAGGGCCTTCAGGGCCCGGCAGGCCCATTGGAGTCTCTCAAGCTTTTAGGCCCAGGCCAAAGGGCCCTTTCTTTGTCTGCACAGCTGCCCAAACTCTCACCTTTCCACTCAGGCCGCCCTCTTACTTGAAGTGTGTGTGGAACGTGTTTGCGCAGTACACCGCGCTGCACAGCTAAGCATAGTTCTGGGCATCGTAACTTCCTGCCAGGTGACCGAAGTTTGCAGGCAGTTGGGTCCCTGGGACACACGCGGAGGGGCTCCTGCCCGGGTCACAGGCCGCCCACTGCCCCTGGCCCAGATCGGGGGACGCAAACCAGCCCTGTCTGAGTCCCCTGCCTCTAGAGGGAGTATTGGACCAACACTTGTAGAAAACGGGGTCTTGTGGGCCACTCGTTGGAGGGACACAAATAAATCTTTGCCGACTTTTTGCTGAAACTTACGAGCGTTCATACCTAAGCCTCTTACAAGGTCAGCTGTTTAGCTAAACATGAGCTCATGATCTAAATTTACACAATAATGAAGAAAGCAGCTACAAGGGGAGACAATCAGCCAAAACCATCAATACCAGAATTAGATTCCCAAGGCCATCCATCCGATGAAGGAATAATCGGGTGCAAGGCAGAAAATATACATAAAACTGGAACTGATACAAGGCACAAGGATGTTTTCAAAGACTGGTAGGATCTCTAAAACATTTTTCAAGGACATGTCATTGATAAAGCTAAATACTCCAAGGTTGTGTAATACAACAGATTAATCATTGAGAAGAGTGAAATTATGCTGTTTTGAAAACTATGGCAGGTCAGATTTTCTGCCTAATTATATAAGAAGATTTCTCTAAAAAATACACATTATTTCAAAGACTTTTTGGCTGTGAAATAAGTTAAGGGTATTTCAAATGGCTTGTCTGCAAAGAAAGGTGAGATGTAGGGAATCACAGAAAGTCGAGGGGAAAATAGGTCAATATATACATTGCTGTATGGTGAACTAAGCCTTAGGCCAGCAACAATGGAGAGGACCTGACCCTTAGACACGTACAAGTAAGCTGGAATCTTCAAAAGTTCAAATCTTTATAAGTAAAAAGATTTATTAAAATGAATAACCAAGTGTTTTAATTGACATCAGAAGATGAAAACAATAAACCCTGAGAACATAGAAAAAAGATAAATAAAGATATGAGCAGAACTTAATACAACAGAAAACCTATAAAATTCAGGTGATTTAGTAAGTCCAAAGAATTTTCTTTGAAAAGATTTAAAAGACACACATTGATTAAGGAAAACCAAAACATAAGTAAAGAATATACAGAAAGAGTCAGGACAATGTTAGAACAGAGAATATATGAAATGCCAGTAAATTTGAACATTTCTGTCAAGTGGACCATTTCCTAGCTCCTAAAGTTTACCAACACTGACACAAGAGGAAATCATTTAAGGTCATCATGTCTGCCCTTGGCATTCTCGGAACGCCCTGGCCTCAGAATGCAGCCTCTGTAGTCCATGGTAACCTGCGGAGAGGGGTCGGGTCTGAGGCAGGTTGGAACACTGCCCTCACTGAGCGAGTGGGTGTGGCCATCTCTGCTGTGACTGAACAAAGGGCAGGGGAGCAGGGGGCCCAGGGCAGGGCCCTCAGAGCCCGGCAGGCCCAGTGGAGTGTCACAAGTTTTTAGGCCCAGGCCAAAGGGCGCCTTCTTTGTCTGCACAGCTGCCCAAACTCTCACCTTTCCACTCAGGCCGCCCTCTTACTTGAAGTGTGTGTGGAACGTGTCCGCGCAGTACACCGCGCTGCACAGCTAAGCATAATTCTGGGCATCGTAGCTTCCTGCCAGGTGACCGAAGTTTGCAGGCAGATGGGTCCCTGGGACACACGCAGAGGGGCTCCTGCCCGGGTCACAGGCCGCCCACAGCCCCTGCCCCATATCGGGGGCCGCAAATCAGCCCTGTCTGAGTCCCCTGCCTCTAGAGGGAGTATTGGACCAACACTTGTAGAAAACGGGGTCCTTGCGGGCCACTCATTGGAGGGACACTAATAAATCTTTGCCGACTTTCTGCTGAAACTTACGAGCGTTCACACCTAAGCCTCTTACAAGGTCAGCTGTTTAGCTAAACATGAGCTCATGATCTAAATTTACACAATAATGAAGAAAGCAGCTACAAGGGGAGACAATCAGCCAAAACCATCAATACCAGAATTAGATTCCCAAGGCCATCCATCAGATGAAGGAATAATCGGGTGCAAGGCAGAAAATATACATAAAACTGGAACTGAAACAAGGCACAAGGATGTTTTCAAAGACTGGTAGGATCTCTAACACATTTTTCAAGGACATGTCATTGATAAAGCTAAATACTCCAAGGTTGTGTAATACAACAGATTAATCATTGAGAAGAGTGAAATTATGCTGTTTTGAAAACTATGGCAGGTCAGATTTTCTGCCTAATTATATAAGAAGATTTCTCTAAAAAATACACATTATTTCAAAGACTTATTGGCTGTGAAATAAGTTAAGGGTATTTCAAATGGCTTGTCTGCAAAGAAAGGTGAGATGTAGGGAATCACAGAAAGTCGAGGGGAAAATAGGTCAATATATACATTGCTGTATGGTGAACTAAGCCTTTGGCCAGCAACAATGGAGAGGACCTGACCCTTAGACACTTACAAGTAAGCTGGAATCTTCAAAAGTTCAAATCTTTATAAGTAAAAAGATTTATTAAAATGAATAACCAAGTGTTTTAATTGACATCAGAAGATGAAAACAATAAACCCTGAGAACATGGAGAAAAGATATATAAAGATATGAGCAGAACTTAATACAACAGAAAACGTATAAAATTCAGGTGATTTAGTAAGTCCAAAGAATCTTCTTTGAAAAGATTTAAAAGACACACTTTGATTAAGGAAAACCAAAACATAAGTAAAGAATACACAGAAAGAGTCAGGACAATGTTAGAGCAGAAAATATATGAAATGCCAGTAAATTTGAACATTTCTGTAAAGTGGACCATTTCCTAGCTCCTAAAGTTTACCAACACTGACACAAGAGGAAATCATTTAAGGTCATCATGTCTGCCCTTGGCATTCTCGGAATGCCCTGGCCTCAGAATGCAGCCTCTGTAGTCCATGGTAACCTGCGGAGAGGGGGCGGGGCTGAGGGAGGTTGGAACACTGCTCTCACTGAGGGAGTGGGTGTGGCCATTTCTGCTGTGACTGAACAAAGGGCAGGGAAGCAGGGGGCCCAGGGCAGGGCCCTCAGAGCCCGGCAGGCCCAGTGGAGTGTCACAAGCTTTTAGGCCCAGGCCAAAGGGCGCCTTCTTTGTCTGCACAGCTGCCCAAACTCTCACCTTTCCACTCAGGCCGCCCTCTTACTTGAAGTGTGTGTGGAACGTGTCCGTGCAGTATACCGCGCTGCACAGCTAAGCATAGGTCTGGGCATCGTAGCTTCCTGCCAGGTGACCGAAGTTCGCAGGCAGATGGGTCCCTGGGACACACGCGGATGGGCTCCTGCCCGGGTCACAGGCCGCCCACTGCCCCTGCCCCAGATCGGGGGCCGCAAAGCAGCCCTGTCTGAGTCCCCTGCCTCTAGAGGGAGTATTGGACCAACACTTGTAGAAAACGGGGTCCTTGCGGGCCACTCATTGGAGGGACACAAATAAATCTTTGCCGACTTTCTGCTGAAACTTACGAGCGTTCACACCTAAGCCTCTTACAAGGTCAGCTGTTTAGCTAAACATGAGCTCATGATCTAAATTTACACAATATTGAAGAAAGCAGCTACAAGGGGAGACAATCAGCCAAAACCATCAATACCAGAATTAGATTCCCAAGGCCATCCATCAGATGTAGGAATAATCGGGTGCAAGGCAGAAAATATACATAAAACTGGAACTGAAACAAGGCACAAGGATGTTTTCAAAGACTGGTAGGATCTCTAAAACATTTTTCAAGGACATGTCATTGATAAAGCTAAATACTCCAAGGTTGTGTAATACAACAGATTAATCATTGAGAAGAGTGAAATTATGCTGTTTTGAAAACTATGGCAGGTCAGATTTTCTGCCTAATTATATAAGAAGATTTCTCTAAAAAATACACATTATTTCAAAGACTTATTGGCTGTGAAATAAGTTAAGGGTATTTCAAATGGCTTGTCTGCAAAGAAAGGTGAGATGTAGGGAATCACAGAAAGTCGAGGGGAAAATAGGTCAATATATACATTGCTATATGGTGAACTAAGCCTTAGGCCAGCAACAATGGAGAGGACCTGACCCTTAGACACGTACAAGTAAGCTGGAATCTTCAAAAGTTCAAATCTTTATAAGTGAAAAGATTTATTAAAATGAATAACCAAGTGTTTTAATTGACATCAGAAGATGAAAACAATAAAACCTGAGAACATAGAAAAAAGATAAATAAAGATATGAGCAGAACTTAATACAACAGAAAACGTATAATATTCAGGTGATTTAGTAAGTCCAAAGAATCTTCTTTGAAAAGAATTAAAAGACACACTTTGATTAAGGAAAACCAAAACATAAGTAAAGAATATACAGAAAGAGTCAGGACAATGTTAGAGCAGAGAATATATGAAATGCCAGTAAATTTGAACATTTCTGTCAAGTGGACCATTTCCTAGCTCCAAAAGTTTACCAACACTGACACAAGAGGAAATCATTTAATGTCATCATGTCTGCCCTTGGCATTCTCGGAACGCCCTGGCCTCAGAATGCAGCCTCTGTAGTCCATGGTAACCTGTGGAGAGGGGGCGGGGCTGAGGGAGGTTGGAACACTGCCCTCACTGAGGGAGTGGGTGTGGCCATCTCTGCTCTGACTGAACAAAGGGCAGGGGAGCAGTGGGCCCAGGGCAGGGCCCTCAAAGCCCAGCAGGCCCAGTGGAGTGTCACAAGCTTTTAGGCCCAGGCCAAAGGGCGCCTTCTTTGTCTGCACAGCTGCCCAAACTCTCACCTTTCCACTCAGGCCGCCCTCTTACTTGAAGTGTGTGTGGAACGTGTTTGCGCAGTACACCGCGCTGCACAGCTAAGCATAGTTCTGGGCATCGTAACTTCCTGACAGGTGACCAAAGTTTGCAGGCTGATGGGTCCCTGGGACACACGCGGAGGGGCTCCTGCCCGGGTCACAGGCCACCCACTGCCCCTGCCCCAGATCGGGGGACGCAAACCAGCCCTGTCTGAGTCCCCTGCCTCTAGAGGGAGTATTGGACCAACACTTGTAGAAAACGGGGTCCTTGCGGGCCACTCGTTGGAGGGACACAAATAAATCTTTGCCGACTTTTTGCTGAAACTTACGAGCGTTCATACATAAGCCTCTTACAAGGTCAGCTGTTTAGCTAAACATGAGCTCATGATCTAAATTTACACAATAATGAAGAAAGCAGCTACAAGGGGAAACAATCAGCCAAAACCATCAATACCAGAATTAGATTCCCAAGGCCATCCATCAGATGAAGGAATAATCGGGTGCAAGGCAGAAAATATACATAAAACTGGAACTGAAACAAGGCACAAGGATGTTTTCAAAGACTGGTAGGATCTCTAAAACATTTTTCAAGGACATGTCATTGATAAAGCTAAATACTCCAAGGTTGTGTAATACAACAGATTAATCATTGAGAAGAGTGAAATTATGCTGTTTTGAAAACTATGGCAGGTCAGATTTTCTGCCTAATTATATAAGAAGATTTCTCTAAAAAATACACATTATTTCAAAGACTTATTGGCTGTGAAATAAGTTAAGGGTATTTCAAATGGCTTGTCTGCAAAGAAAGGTGAGATGTAGGGAATCACAGAAAGTCGAGGGGAAAATAGGTCAATATATACATTGCTGTATGGTGAACTAAGCCTTAGGCCAGCAACAATGGAGAGGACCTGACCCTTAGACACGTACAAGTAAGCTGGAATCTTCAAAAGTTCAAATCTTTATAAGTAAAAAGATTTATTAAAATGAATAACCAAGTGTTTTAATTGACATCAGAAGATGAAAACAATAAACCCTGAGAACATAGAAAAAAGATAAATAAAGATATGAGCAGAACTTAATACAACAGAAAACCTATAAAATTCAGGTGATTTAGTTAGTCCAAAGAATTTTCTTTGAAAAGATTTAAAAGACACACTTTGATTAAGGAAAACCAAAACATAAGTAAAGAATATACAGAAAGAGTCAGGACAATGTTAGAGCAGAGAATATATGAAATGCCAGTAAATTTGAACATTTCTGTAAAGTGGACCATTTCCTAGCTCCTAAAGTTTACCAACACTGACACAAGAGGAAATCATTTATGGTCATCATGTCTGCCCTTGGCATTCTCGGAACGCCCTGGCCTCAGAATGCAGCCTCTGTAGTCCATGGTAACCTGCGGAGAGGGGGCGGGGCTGAGGGAGGTTGGAACACTGCCCTCACTGAGCGAGTGGGTGTGGCCATCTCTGCTGTGACTGAACAAAGGGCAGGGGAGCAGGGGGCCCAGGGCAGGGCCCTCAGAGCCCGGCAGGCCCAGTGGAGTGTCACAAGTTTTTAGGCCCAGGCCAAAGGGCGCCTTCTTTGTCTGCACAGCTGCCCAAACTCTCACCTTTCCACTCAGGCCGCCCTCTTACTTGAAGTGTGTGTGGAACGTGACCGCGCAGTACACCGCGCTGCACAGCTAAGCATAGTTCTGGGCATCGTAGCTTCCTGCCAGGTGACCGAAGTTTGCAGGCAGATGGGTCCCTGGGACACACGCAGAGGGGCTCCTGCCCGGGTCACAGGCCGCCCACAGCCCCTGCCCCATATCGGGGGCCGCAAATCAGCCCTGTCTGAGTCCCCTGCCTCTAGAGGGAGTATTGGACCAACACTTGTAGAAAACGGGGTCCTTGCGGGCCACTCATTGGAGGGACACTAATAAATCTTTGCCGACTTTCTGCTGAAACTTACGAGCGTTCACACCTAAGCCTCTTACAAGGTCAGCTGTTTAGCTAAACATGAGCTCATGATCTAAATTTACACAATAATGAAGAAAGCAGCTACAAGGGGAGACAATCAGCCAAAACCATCAATACCAGAATTAGATTCCCAAGGCCATCCATCAGATGAAGGAATAATCGGGTGCAAGGCAGAAAATATACATAAAACTGGAACTGAAACAAGGCACAAGGATGTTTTCAAAGACTGGTAGGATCTCTAACACATTTTTCAAGGACATGTCATTGATAAAGCTAAATACTCCAAGGTTGTGTAATACAACAGATTAATCATTGAGAAGAGTGAAATTATGCTGTTTTGAAAACTATGGCAGGTCAGATTTTCTGCCTAATTATATAAGAAGATTTCTCTAAAAAATACACATTATTTCAAAGACTTTTTGGCTGTGAAATAAGTTAAGGGTATTTCAAATGGCTTGTCTGCAAAGAAAGGTGAGATGTAGGGAATCACAGAAAGTCGAGGGGAAAATAGGTCAATATATACATTGCTGTATGGTGAACTAAGCCTTAGGCCAGCAACAATGGAGAGGACCTGACCCTTAGACACTTACAAGTAAGCTGGAATCTTCAAAAGTTCAAATCTTTATAAGT
Organism: Mesoplodon mirus; assembly: GCF_964341445.2. Lineage (NCBI taxonomy): Eukaryota > Metazoa > Chordata > Mammalia > Artiodactyla > Ziphiidae > Mesoplodon > Mesoplodon mirus. The sequence continues at coordinate 118,322,067 of NC_138976.1, read as the reverse complement.
AAAAAGATTTATTAAAATGAATAACCAAGTGTTTTAATTGACATCAGAAGATGAAAACAATAAACCCTGAGAACATGGAGAAAAGATATATAAAGATATGAGCAGAACTTAATACAACAGAAAACATATAAAATTCAGGTGATTTAGTAAGTCCAAAGAATCTTCTTTGAAAAGATTTAAAAGACACACTTTGATTAAGGAAAACCAAAACATAAGTAAAGAATACACAGAAAGAGTCAGGACAATGTTAGAGCAGAAAATATATGAAATGCCAGTAAATTTGAACATTTCTGTAAAGTGGACCATTTCCTAGCTCCTAAAGTTTACCAACACTGACACAAGAGGAAATCATTTAAGGTCATCATGTCTGCCCTTGGCATTCTCGGAATGCCCTGGCCTCAGAATGCAGCCTCTGTAGTCCATGGTAACCTGCGGAGAGGGGGCGGGGCTGAGGGAGGTTGGAACACTGCCCTCACTGAGGGAGTGGGTGTGGCCATTTCTGCTGTGACTGAACAAAGGGCAGGGAAGCAGGGGGCCCAGGGCAGGGCCCTCAGAGCCCGGCAGGCCCAGTGGAGTGTCACAAGCTTTTAGGCCCAGGCCAAAGGGCGCCTTCTTTGTCTGCACAGCTGCCCAAACTCTCACCTTTCCACTCAGGCCGCCCTCTTACTTGAAGTGTGTGTGGAACGTGTCCGTGCAGTATACCGCGCTGCACAGCTAAGCATAGGTCTGGGCATCATAGCTTCCTGCCAGGTGACCGAAGTTCGCAGGCAGATGGGTCCCTGGGACACACGCGGATGGGCTCCTGCCCGGGTCACAGGCCGCCCACTGCCCCTGCCCCAGATCGGGGGCCACAAAGCAGCCCTGTCTGAGTCCCCTGCCTCTAGAGGGAGTATTGGACCAACACTTGTAGAAAACGGGGTCCTTGCGGGCCACTCATTGGAGGGACACAAATAAATCTTTGCCGACTTTCTGCTGAAACTTACGAGCGTTCACACCTAAGCCTCTTACAAGGTCAGCTGTTTAGCTAAACATGAGCTCATGATCTAAATTTACACAATATTGAAGAAAGCAGCTACAAGGGGAGACAATCAGCCAAAACCATCAATACCAGAATTAGATTCCCAAGGCCATCCATCAGATGTAGGAATAATCGGGTGCAAGGCAGAAAATATACATAAAACTGGAACTGAAACAAGGCACAAGGATGTTTTCAAAGACTGGTAGGATCTCTAAAACATTTTTCAAGGACATGTCATTGATAAAGCTAAATACTCCAAGGTTGTGTAATACAACAGATTAATCATTGAGAAGAGTGAAATTATGCTGTTTTGAAAACTATGGCAGGTCAGATTTTCTGCCTAATTATATAAGAAGATTTCTCTAAAAAATACACATTATTTCAAAGACTTATTGGCTGTGAAATAAGTTAAGGGTATTTCAAATGGCTTGTCTGCAAAGAAAGGTGAGATGTAGGGAATCACAGAAAGTCGAGGGGAAAATAGGTCAATATATACATTGCTATATGGTGAACTAAGCCTTAGGCCAGCAACAATGGAGAGGACCTGACCCTTAGACACGTACAAGTAAGCTGGAATCTTCAAAAGTTCAAATCTTTATAAGTGAAAAGATTTATTAAAATGAATAACCAAGTGTTTTAATTGACATCAGAAAATGAAAACAATAAAACCTGAGAACATAGAAAAAAGATAAATAAAGATATGAGCCGAACTTAATACAACAGAAAACGTATAATATTCAGGTGATTTAGTAAGTCCAAAGAATCTTCTTTGAAAAGAATTAAAAGACACACTTTGATTAAGGAAAACCAAAACATAAGTAAAGAATATACAGAAAGAGTCAGGACAATGTTAGAGCAGAGAATATATGAAATGCCAGTAAATTTGAATATTTCTGTAAAGTGGACCATTTCCTAGCTCCAAAAGTTTACCAACACTGACACAAGAGGAAATCATTTAATGTCATCATGTCTGCCCTTGGCATTCTCGGAACGCCCTGGCCTCAGAATGCAGCCTCTGTAGTCCATGGTAACCTGCGGAGAGGGGGCGGGGCTGAGGGAGGTTGGAACACTGCCCTCACTGAGGGAGTGGGTGTGGCCATCTCTGCTGTGACTGAACAAAGGGCAGGGGAGCAGTGGGCCCAGGGCAGGGCCCTCAAAGCCCGGCAGGCCCAGTGGAGTGTCACAAGCTTTTAGGCCCAGGCCAAAGGGCGCCTTCTTTGTCTGCACAGCTGCCCAAACTCTCACCTTTCCACTCAGGCCGCCCTCTTACTTGAAGTGTGTGTGGAACGTGTTTGCGCAGTACACCGCGCTGCACAGCTAAGCATAGTTCTGGGCATCGTAACTTCCTGCCAGGTGACCAAAGTTTGCAGGCTGATGGGTCCCTGGGACACACGCGGAGGGGCTCCTGCCCGGGTCACAGGCCGCCCACTGCCCCTGCCCCAGATCGGGGGACGCAAACCAGCCCTGTCTGAGTCCCCTGCCTCTAGAGGGAGTATTGGACCAACACTTGTAGAAAACGGGGTCCTTGCGGGCCACTCGTTGGAGGGACACAAATAAATCTTTGCCGACTTTTTGCTGAAACTTACGAGCGTTCATACATAAGCCTCTTACAAGGTCAGCTGTTTAGCTAAACATGAGCTCATGATCTAAATTTACACAATAATGAAGAAAGCAGCTACAAGGGGAAACAATCAGCCAAAACCATCAATACCAGAATTAGATTCCCAAGGCCATCCATCAGATGAAGGAATAATCGGGTGCAAGGCAGAAAATATACATAAAACTGGAACTGAAACAAGGCACAAGGATGTTTTCAAAGACTGGTAGGATCTCTAAAACATTTTTCAAGGACATGTCATTGATAAAGCTAAATACTCCAAGGTTGTGTAATACAACAGATTAATCATTGAGAAGAGTGAAATTATGCTGTTTTGAAAACTATGGCAGGTCAGATTTTCTGCCTAATTATATAAGAAGATTTCTCTAAAAAATACACATTATTTCAAAGACTTATTGGCTGTGAAATAAGTTAAGGGTATTTCAAATGGCTTGTCTGCAAAGAAAGGTGAGATGTAGGGAATCACAGAAAGTCGAGGGGAAAATAGGTCAATATATACATTGCTGTATGGTGAACTAAGCCTTAGGCCAGCAACAATGGAGAGGACCTGACCCTTAGACACGTACAAGTAAGCTGGAATCTTCAAAAGTTCAAATCTTTATAAGTAAAAAGATTTATTAAAATGAATAACCAAGTGTTTTAATTGACATCAGAAGATGAAAACAATAAACCCTGAGAACATAGAAAAAAGATAAATAAAGATATGAGCAGAACTTAATACAACAGAAAACCTATAAAATTCAGGTGATTTAGTTAGTCCAAAGAATTTTCTTTGAAAAGATTTAAAAGACACACTTTGATTAAGGAAAACCAAAACATAAGTAAAGAATATACAGAAAGAGTCAGGACAATGTTAGAACAGAGAATATATGAAATGCCAGTAAATTTGAACATTTCTGTAAAGTGGACCATTTCCTAGCTCCTAAAGTTTACCAACACTGACACAAGAGGAAATCATTTATGGTCATCATGTCTGCCCTTGGCATTCTCGGAACGCCCTGGCCTCAGAATGCAGCCTCTGTAGTCCATGTTAACCTGCGGAGAGGGGGCGGGGCTGAGGGAGGTTGGAACACTGCCCTCACTGAGCGAGTGGGTGTGGCCATCTCTGCTGTGACTGAACAAAGGGCAGGGGAGCAGGGGGCCCAGGGCAGGGCCCTCAGAGCGCGGCAGGCCCAGTGGAGTGTCACAAGTTTTTAGGCCCAGGCCAAAGGGCGCCTTCTTTGTCTGCACAGCTGCCCAAACTCTCACCTTTCCACTCAGGCCGCCCTCTTACTTGAAGTGTGTGTGGAACGTGACCGCGCAGTACACCGCGCTGCACAGCTAAGCATAGTTCTGGGCATCGTAGCTTCCTGCCAGGTGACCGAAGTTTGCAGGCAGATGGGTCCCTGGAACACACGCGGAGGGGCTCCTGCCCGGGTCACAGGCCGCCCACAGCCCCTGCCCCATATCGGGGGCCGCAAATCAGCCCTGTCTGAGTCCCCTGCCTCTAGAGGGAGTATTGGACCAACACTTGTAGAAAACGGGGTCCTTGCGGGCCACTCATTGGAGGGACACTAATAAATCTTTGCCGACTTTCTGCTGAAACTTACGAGCGTTCACACCTAAGCCTCTTACAAGGTCAGCTGTTTAGCTAAACATGAGCTCATGATCTAAATTTACACAATAATGAAGAAAGCAGCTACAAGGGGAGACAATCAGCCAAAACCATCAATACCAGAATTAGATTCCCAAGGCCATCCATCAGATGAAGGAATTATCGGGTGCAAGGCAGAAAATATACATAAAACTGGAACTGAAACAAGGCACAAGGATGTTTTCAAAGACTGGTAGGATCTCTAACACATTTTTCAAGGACATGTCATTGATAAAGCTAAATACTCCAAGGTTGTGTAATACAACAGATTAATCATTGAGAAGAGTGAAATTATGCTGTTTTGAAAACTATGGCAGGTCAGATTTTCTGCCTAATTATATAAGAAGATTTCTCTAAAAAATACACATTATTTCAAAGACTTTTTGGCTGTGAAATAAGTTAAGGGTATTTCAAATGGCTTGTCTGCAAAGAAAGGTGAGATGTAGGGAATCACAGAAAGTCGAGGGGAAAATAGGTCAATATATACATTGCTGTATGGTGAACTAAGCCTTAGGCCAGCAACAATGGAGAGGACCTGACCCTTAGACACTTACAAGTAAGCTGGAATCTTCAAAAGTTCAAATCTTTATAAGTAAAAAGATTTATTAAAATGAATAACCAAGTGTTTTAATTGACATCAGAAGATGAAAACAATAAACCCTGAGAACATGGAGAAAAGATATATAAAGATATGAGCAGAACTTAATACAACAGAAAACGTATAAAATTCAGGTGATTTAGTAAGTCCAAATAATCTTCTTTGAAAAGATTTAAAAGACACACTTTGATTAAGGAAAACCAAAACATAAGTAAAGAATACACAGAAAGAGTCAGGACAATGTTAGAGCAGAAAATATATGAAATGCCAGTAAATTTGAACATTTCTGTAAAGTGGACCATTTCCTAGCTCCTAAAGTTTACCAACACTGACACAAGAGGAAATCATTTAAGGTCATCATGTCTGCCCTTGGCATTCTCGGAATGCCCTGGCCTCAGAATGCAGCCTCTGTAGTCCATGGTAACCTGCGGAGAGGGGGCGGGGCTGAGGGAGGTTGGAACACTGCTCTCACTGAGGGAGTGGGTGTGGCCATTTCTGCTGTGACTGCACAAAGGGCAGGGAAGCAGGGGGCCCAGGGCAGGGCCCTCAGAGCCCGGCAGGCCCAGTGGAGTGTCACAAGCTTTTAGGCCCAGGCCAAAGGGCGCCTTCTTTGTCTGCACAGCTGCCCAAACTCTCACCTTTCCACTCAGGCCGCCCTCTTACTTGAAGTGTGTGTGGAACGTGTCCGTGCAGTATACCGCGCTGCACAGCTAAGCATAGGTCTGGGCATCGTAGCTTCCTGCCAGGTGACCGAAATTCGCAGGCAGATGGGTCCCTGGGACACACGCGGATGGGCTCCTGCCCGGGTCACAGGCCGCCCACTGCCCCTGCCCCAGATCGGGGGCCACAAAGCAGCCCTGTCTGAGTCCCCTGCCTCTAGAGGGAGTATTGGACCAACACTTGTAGAAAACGGGGTCCTTGCGGGCCACTCATTGGAGGGAAACAAATAAATCTTTGCCGACTTTCTGCTGAAACTTACGAGCGTTCACACCTAAGCCTCTTACAAGGTCAGCTGTTTAGCTAAACATGAGCTCATGATCTAAATTTACACAATATTGAAGAAAGCAGCTACAAGGGGAGACAATCAGCCAAAACCATCAATACCAGAATTAGATTCCCAAGGCCATCCATCAGATGTAGGAATAATCGGGTGCAAGGCAGAAAATATACATAAAACTGGAACTGAAACTAGGCACAAGGATGTTTTCAAAGACTGGTAGGATCTCTAAAACATTTTTCAAGGACATGTCATTGATAAAGCTAAATACTCCAAGGTTGTGTAATACAACAGATTAATCATTGAGAAGAGTGAAATTATGCTGTTTTGAAAACTATGGCAGGTCAGATTTTCTGCCTAATTATATAAGAAGATTTCTCTAAAAAATACACATTATTTCAAAGACTTATTGGCTGTGAAATAAGTTAAGGGTATTTCAAATGGCTTGTCTGCAAAGAAAGGTGAGATGTAGGGAATCACAGAAAGTCGAGGGGAAAATAGGTCAATATATACATTGCTGTATGGTGAACTAAGCCTTAGGCCAGCAACAATGGAGAGGACCTGACCCTTAGACACGTACAAGTAAGCTGGAATCTTCAAAAGTTCAAATCTTTATAAGTAAAAAGATTTATTAAAATGAATAACCAAGTGTTTTAATTGACATCAGAAGATGAAAACAATAAACCCTGAGAACATAGAGAAAAGATAAATAAAGATATGAGCAGAACTTAATACAACAGAAAACGTATAAAATTCAGGTGATTTAGTAAGTCCAAAGAATCTTCTTTGAAAAGATTTAAAAGACACACTTTGATTAAGGAATACAAAAACATAAGTAAAGAATATACAGAAAGAGTCAGGACAATGTTAGAGCAGAGAATATATGAAATGCCAGTAAATTTGAACATTTCTGTAAAGTGGACCATTTCCTAGCTCCTAAAGTTTACCAACACTGACACAAGAGGAAATCATTTAAGGTCATCATGTCTGCCCTTGGCATTCTCGGAACGCCCTGGCCTCAGAATGCAGCCTCTGTGGTCCATGGTAACCTGCAGAGAGGGGGCGGGGCTGAGGGAGATTGGAACACTGCCCTCACTGAGGGAGTGGGTGTGGCCATCTCTGCTGTGACTGAACAAAGGGCAGGGGAGCAGGGGGCCCAGGGCAGGGCCCTCAGAGCCCGGCAGGCCCAGTGGAGTGTCACAAGTTTTTAGGCCCAGGCCAAAGGGCGCCTTCTTTGTCTGCACAGCTGCCCAAACTCTCACCTTTCCACTCAGGCCGCCCTCTTACTTGAAGTGTGTGTGGAACGTGTCCGCGCAGTACACCGCGCTGCACAGCTAAGCATAGTTCTGGGCATCGTAGCTTCCTGCAAGGTGACCGAAGTTCGCAGGCAGATGGCACCCTGGGACACATGCGGAGGGGCTCCTGCCAGGGTCACACTCCGCCCACTGCCCCTGCCCCAGATCGGGGGCCGCAAAGCAGCCCTGTCTGAGTCCCCTGCCTCTAGAGGGAGTATTGGACCAACACTTGTAGAAAACGGGGTCCTTGCGGGCCACTCATTGGAGGGACACAAATAAATCTTTGCCGACTTTCTGCTGAAACTTACGAGCATTCACACCTAAGCCTCTTACAAGGTCAGCTGTTTAGCTAAACATGAGCTCATGATCTAAATTTACACAATATTGAAGAAAGCAGCTACAAGGGGAGACAATCAGCCAAAACCATCAATACCAGAATTAGATTCCCAAGGCCATCCATCAGATGTAGGAATAATCGGGTGCAAGGCAGAAAATATACATAAAACTGGAACTGAAACAAGGCACAAGGATGTTTTCAAAGACTGATAGGATCTCTAAAACATTTTTCAAGGACATGTCATTGATAAAGCTAAATACTCCAAGGTTGTGTAATACAACAGATTAATCATTGAGAAGAGTGAAATTATGCTGTTTTGAAAACTATGGCAGGTCAGATTTTCTGCCTAATTATATAAGAAGATTTCTCTAAAAAATACACATTATTTCAAAGACTTATTGGCTGTGAAATAAGTTAAGGGTATTTCAAATGGCTTGTCTGCAAAGAAAGGTGAGATGTAGGGAATCACAGAAAGTCGAGGGGAAAATAGGTCAATATATACATTGCTATATGGTGAACTAAGCCTTAGGCCAGCAACAATGGAGAGGACCTGACCCTTAGACACGTACAAGTAAGCTGGAATCTTCAAAAGTTCAAATCTTTATAAGTGAAAAGATTTATTAAAATGAATAACCAAGTGTTTTAATTGACATCAGAAGATGAAAACAATAAAACCTGAGAACATAGAAAAAAGATAAATAAAGATATGAGCAGAACTTAATACAACAGAAAACGTATAATATTCAGGTGATTTAGTAAGTCCAAAGAATCTTCTTTGAAAAGAATTAAAAGACACACTTTGATTAAGGAAAACCAAAACATAAGTAAAGAATATACAGAAAGAGTCAGGACAATGTTAGAGCAGAGAATATATGAAATGCCAGTAAATTTGAACATTTCTGTCAAGTGGACCATTTCCTAGCTCCAAAAGTTTACCAACACTGACACAAGAGGAAATCATTTAATGTCATCATGTCTGCCCTTGGCATTCTCGGAACGCCCTTGCCTCAGAATGCAGCCTCTGTAGTCCATGGTAACCTGTGGAGAGGGGGCGGGGCTGAGGGAGGTTGGAACACTGCCCTCACTGAGGGAGTGGGTGTGGCCATCTCTGCTGTGACTGAACAAAGGGCAGGGGAGCAGTGGGCCCAGGGCAGGGCCCTCAAAGCCCGGCAGGCCCAGTGGAGTGTCACAAGCTTTTAGGCCCAGGCCAAAGGGCGCCTTCTTTGTCTGCACAGCTGCCCAAACTCTCACCTTTCCACTCAGGCCGCCCTCTTACTTGAAGTGTGTGTGGAACGTGTTTGCGCAGTACACCGCGCTGCACAGCTAAGCATAGTTCTGGGCATCGTAACTTCCTGCCAGGTGACCAAAGTTTGCAGGATGATGGGTCCCTGGGACACACGCGGAGGGGCTCCTGCCCGGGTCACAGGCCGCCCACTGCCCCTGCCCCAGATCGGGGGACGCAAACCAGCCCTGTCTGAGTCCCCTGCCTCTAGAGGGAGTATTGGACCAACACTTGTAGAAAACGGGGTCCTTGCGGGCCACTCGTTGGAGGGACACAAATAAATCTTTGCCGACTTTTTGCTGAAACTTACGAGCGTTCATACATAAGCCTCTTACAAGGTCAGCTCTTTAGCTAAACATGAGCTCATGATCTAAATTTACACAATAATGAAGAAAGCAGCTACAAGGGGAAACAATCAGCCAAAACCATCAATACCAGAATTAGATTCCCAAGGCCATCCATCAGATGAAGGAATAATCGGGTGCAAGCCAGAAAATATACATAAAACTGGAACTGAAACAAGGCACAAGGATGTTTTCAAAGACTGGTAGGATCTCTAAAACATTTTTCAAGGACATGTCATTGATAAAGCTAAATACTCCAAGGTTGTGTAATACAACAGATTAATCATTGAGAAGAGTGAAATTATGCTGTTTTGAAAACTATGGCAGGTCAGATTTTCTGCCTAATTATATAAGAAGATTTCTCTAAAAAATACACATTATTTCAAAGACTTATTGGCTGTGAAATAAGTTAAGGGTATTTCAAATGGCTTGTCTGCAAAGAAAGGTGAGATGTAGGGAATCACAGAAAGTCGAGGGGAAAATAGGTCAATATATACATTGCTGTATGGTGAACTAAGCCTTAGGCCAGCAACAATGGAGAGGACCTGACCCTTAGACACGTACAAGTAAGCTGGAATCTTCAAAAGTTCAAATCTTTATAAGTAAAAAGATTTATTAAAATGAATAACCAAGTGTTTTAATTGACATCAGAAGATGAAAACAATAAACCCTGAGAACATAGAAAAAAGATAAATAAAGATATGAGCAGAACTTAATACAACAGAAAACCTATAAAATTCAGGTGATTTAGTTAGTCCAAAGAATTTTCTTTGAAAAGATTTAAAAGACACACTTTGATTAAGGAAAACCAAAACATAAGTAAAGAATATACAGAAAGAGTCAGGACAATGTTAGAACAGAGAATATATGAAATGCCAGTAAATTTGAACATTTCTGTAAAGTGGACCATTTCCTAGCTCCTAAAGTTTACCAACACTGACACAAGAGGAAATCATTTATGGTCATCATGTCTGCCCTTGGCATACTCGGAACGCCCTGGCCTCAGAATGCAGCCTCTGTAGTCCATGGTAACCTGCGGAGAGGGGGCGGGGCTGAGGGAGGTTGGAACACTGCTCTCACTGAGCGAGTGGGTGTGGCCATTTCTGCTGTGACTGAACAAAGGGCAGGGAAGCAGGGGGCCCAGGGCAGGGCCCTCAGAGCCCGGCAGGCCCAGTGGAGTGTCACAAGCTTTTAGGCCCAGGCCAAAGGGCGCCTTCTTTGTCTGCACAGCTGCCCAAACTCTCACCTTTCCACTCAGGCCGCCCTCTTACTTGAAGTGTGTGTGGAACGTGTCCGTGCAGTATACCGCGCTGCACAGCTAAGCATAGGTCTGGGCATCGTAGCTTCCTGCCAGGTGACCGAAATTCGCAGGCAGATGGGTCCCTGGGACACACGCGGATGGGCTCCTGCCCGGGTCACAGGCCGCCCACTGCCCCTGCCCCAGATCGGGGGCCACAAAGCAGCCCTGTCTGAGTCCCCTGCCTCTAGAGGGAGTATTGGACCAACACTTGTAGAAAACGGGGTCCTTGCGGGCCACTCATTGGAGGGAAACAAATAAATCTTTGCCGACTTTCTGCTGAAACTTACGAGCGTTCACACCTAAGCCTCTTACAAGGTCAGCTGTTTAGCTAAACATGAGCTCATGATCTAAATTTACACAATATTGAAGAAAGCAGCTACAAGGGGAGACAATCAGCCAAAACCATCAATACCAGAATTAGATTCCCAAGGCCATCCATCAGATGTAGGAATAATCGGGTGCAAGGCAGAAAATATACATAAAACTGGAACTGAAACTAGGCACAAGGATGTTTTCAAAGACTGGTAGGATCTCTAAAACATTTTTCAAGGACATGTCATTGATAAAGCTAAATACTCCAAGGTTGTGTAATACAACAGATTAATCATTGAGAAGAGTGAAATTATGCTGTTTTGAAAACTATGGCAGGTCAGATTTTCTGCCTAATTATATAAGAAGATTTCTCTAAAAAATACACATTATTTCAAAGACTTATTGGCTGTGAAATAAGTTAAGGGTATTTCAAATGGCTTGTCTGCAAAGAAAGGTGAGATGTAGGGAATCACAGAAAGTCGAGGGGAAAATAGGTCAATATATACATTGCTGTATGGTGAACTAAGCCTTAGGCCAGCAACAATGGAGAGGACCTGACCCTTAGACACGTACAAGTAAGCTGGAATCTTCAAAAGTTCAAATCTTTATAAGTAAAAAGATTTATTAAAATGAATAACCAAGTGTTTTAATTGACATCAGAAGATGAAAACAATAAACCCTGAGAACATAGAGAAAAGATAAATAAAGATATGAGCAGAACTTAATACAACAGAAAACGTATAAAATTCAGGTGATTTAGTAAGTCCAAAGAATCTTCTTTGAAAAGATTTAAAAGACACACTTTGATTAAGGAATACAAAAACATAAGTAAAGAATATACAGAAAGAGTCAGGACAATGTTAGAGCAGAGAATATATGAAATGCCAGTAAATTTGAACATTTCTGTAAAGTGGACCATTTCCTAGCTCCTAAAGTTTACCAACACTGACACAAGAGGAAATCATTTAAGGTCATCATGTCTGCCCTTGGCATTCTCGGAACGCCCTGGCCTCAGAATGCAGCCTCTGTGGTCCATGGTAACCTGCAGAGAGGGGGCGGGGCTGAGGGAGATTGGAACACTGCCCTCACTGAGGGAGTGGGTGTGGCCATCTCTGCTGTGACTGAACAAAGGGCAGGGGAGCAGGGGGCCCAGGGCAGGGCCCTCAGAGCCCGGCAGGCCCAGTGGAGTGTCACAAGTTTTTAGGCCCAGGCCAAAGGGCGCCTTCTTTGTCTGCACAGCTGCCCAAACTCTCACCTTTCCACTCAGGCCGCCCTCTTACTTGAAGTGTGTGTGGAACGTGTCCGCGCAGTACACCGCGCTGCACAGCTAAGCATAGTTCTGGGCATCGTAGCTTCCTGCAAGGTGACCGAAGTTCGCAGGCAGATGGCACCCTGGGACACATGCGGAGGGGCTCCTGCCAGGGTCACACTCCGCCCACTGCCCCTGCCCCAGATCGGGGGCCGCAAAGCAGCCCTGTCTGAGTCCCCTGCCTCTAGAGGGAGTATTGGACCAACACTTGTAGAAAACGGGGTCCTTGCGGGCCACTCATTGGAGGGACACAAATAAATCTTTGCCGACTTTCTGCTGAAACTTACGAGCATTCACACCTAAGCCTCTTACAAGGTCAGCTGTTTAGCTAAACATGAGCTCATGATCTAAATTTACACAATATTGAAGAAAGCAGCTACAAGGGGAGACAATCAGCCAAAACCATCAATACCAGAATTAGATTCCCAAGGCCATCCATCAGATGTAGGAATAATCGGGTGCAAGGCAGAAAATATACATAAAACTGGAACTGAAACAAGGCACAAGGATGTTTTCAAAGACTGGTAGGATCTCTAAAACATTTTTCAAGGACATGTCATTGATAAAGCTAAATACTCCAAGGTTGTGTAATACAACAGATTAATCATTGAGAAGAGTGAAATTATGCTGTTTTGAAAACTATGGCAGGTCAGATTTTCTGCCTAATTATATAAGAAGATTTCTCTAAAAAATACACATTATTTCAAAGACTTATTGGCTGTGAAATAAGTTAAGGGTATTTCAAATGGCTTGTCTGCAAAGAAAGGTGAGATGTAGGGAATCACAGAAAGTCGAGGGGAAAATAGGTCAATATATACATTGCTATATGGTGAACTAAGCCTTAGGCCAGCAACAATGGAGAGGACCTGACCCTTAGACACGTACAAGTAAGCTGGAATCTTCAAAAGTTCAAATCTTTATAAGTGAAAAGATTTATTAAAATGAATAACCAAGTGTTTTAATTGACATCAGAAGATGAAAACAATAAAACCTGAGAACATAGAAAAAAGATAAATAAAGATATGAGCAGAACTTAATACAACAGAAAACGTATAATATTCAGGTGATTTAGTAAGTCCAAAGAATCTTCTTTGAAAAGAATTAAAAGACACACTTTGATTAAGGAAAACCAAAACATAAGTAAAGAATATACAGAAAGAGTCAGGACAATGTTAGAGCAGAGAATATATGAAATGCCAGTAAATTTGAACATTTCTGTCAAGTGGACCATTTCCTAGCTCCAAAAGTTTACCAACACTGACACAAGAGGAAATCATTTAATGTCATCATGTCTGCCCTTGGCATTCTCGGAACGCCCTTGCCTCAGAATGCAGCCTCTGTAGTCCATGGTAACCTGTGGAGAGGGGGCGGGGCTGAGGGAGGTTGGAACACTGCCCTCACTGAGGGAGTGGGTGTGGCCATCTCTGCTGTGACTGAACAAAGGGCAGGGGAGCAGTGGGCCCAGGGCAGGGCCCTCAAAGCCCGGCAGGCCCAGTGGAGTGTCACAAGCTTTTAGGCCCAGGCCAAAGGGCGCCTTCTTTGTCTGCACAGCTGCCCAAACTCTCACCTTTCCACTCAGGCCGCCCTCTTACTTGAAGTGTGTGTGGAACGTGTTTGCGCAGTACACCGCGCTGCACAGCTAAGCATAGTTCTGGGCATCGTAACTTCCTGCCAGGTGACCAAAGTTTGCAGGATGATGGGTCCCTGGGACACACGCGGAGGGGCTCCTGCCCGGGTCACAGGCCGCCCACTGCCCCTGCCCCAGATCGGGGGACGCAAACCAGCCCTGTCTGAGTCCCCTGCCTCTAGAGGGAGTATTGGACCAACACTTGTAGAAAACGGGGTCCTTGCGGGCCACTCGTTGGAGGGACACAAATAAATCTTTGCCGACTTTTTGCTGAAACTTACGAGCGTTCATACATAAGCCTCTTACAAGGTCAGCTCTTTAGCTAAACATGAGCTCATGATCTAAATTTACACAATAATGAAGAAAGCAGCTACAAGGGGAAACAATCAGCCAAAACCATCAATACCAGAATTAGATTCCCAAGGCCATCCATCAGATGAAGGAATAATCGGGTGCAAGGCAGAAAATATACATAAAACTGGAACTGAAACAAGGCACAAGGATGTTTTCAAAGACTGGTAGGATCTCTAAAACATTTTTCAAGGACATGTCATTGATAAAGCTAAATACTCCAAGGTTGTGTAATACAACAGATTAATCATTGAGAAGAGTGAAATTATGCTGTTTTGAAAACTATGGCAGGTCAGATTTTCTGCCTAATTATATAAGAAGATTTCTCTAAAAAATACACATTATTTCAAAGACTTATTGGCTGTGAAATAAGTTAAGGGTATTTCAAATGGCTTGTCTGCAAAGAAAGGTGAGATGTAGGGAATCACAGAAAGTCGAGGGGAAAATAGGTCAATATATACATTGCTGTATGGTGAACTAAGCCTTAGGCCAGCAACAATGGAGAGGACCTGACCCTTAGACACGTACAAGTAAGCTGGAATCTTCAAAAGTTCAAATCTTTATAAGTAAAAAGATTTATTAAAATGAATAACCAAGTGTTTTAATTGACATCAGAAGATGAAAACAATAAACCCTGAGAACATAGAAAAAAGATAAATAAAGATATGAGCAGAACTTAATACAACAGAAAACCTATAAAATTCAGGTGATTTAGTTAGTCCAAAGAATTTTCTTTGAAAAGATTTAAAAGACACACTTTGATTAAGGAAAACCAAAACATAAGTAAAGAATATACAGAAAGAGTCAGGACAATGTTAGAACAGAGAATATATGAAATGCCAGTAAATTTGAACATTTCTGTAAAGTGGACCATTTCCTAGCTCCTAAAGTTTACCAACACTGACACAAGAGGAAATCATTTATGGTCATCATGTCTGCCCTTGGCATTCTCGGAACGCCCTGGCCTCAGAATGCAGCCTCTGTAGTCCATGGTAACCTGCGGAGAGGGGGCGGGGCTGAGGGAGGTTGGAACACTGCCCTCACTGAGCGAGTGGGTGTGGCCATCTCTGCTGTGACTGAACAAAGGGCAGGGGAGCAGGGGGCCCAGGGCAGGGCCCTCAGAGCGCGGCAGGCCCAGTGGAGTGTCACAAGTTTTTAGGCCCAGGCCAAAGGGCGCCTTCTTTGTCTGCACAGCTGCCCAAACTCTCACCTTTCCACTCAGGCCGCCCTCTTACTTAAAGTGTGTGTGGAACGTGACCGCGCAGTACACCGCGCTGCACAGCTAAGCATAGTTCTGGGCATCGTAGCTTCCTGCCAGGTGACCGAAGTTTGCAGGCAGATGGGTCCCTGGGACACACGCAGAGGGGCTCCTGCCCGGGTCACAGGCCGCCCACAGCCCCTGCCCCATATCGGGGGCCGCATATCAGCCCTGTCTGAGTCCCCTGCCTCTAGAGGGAGTATTGGACCAACACTTGTAGAAAACGGGGTCCTTGCGGGCCACTCATTGGAGGGACACTAAAAAATCTTTGCCGACTTTCTGCTGAAACTTACGAGCGTTCACACCTAAGCCTCTTACAAGGTCAGCTGTTTAGCTAAACATGAGCTCATGATCTAAATTTACACAATAATGAAGAAAGCAGCTACAAGGGGAGACAATCAGCCAAAACCATCAATACCAGAATTAGATTCCCAAGGCCATCCATCAGATGAAGGAATAATCGGGTGCAAGGCAGAAAATATACATAAAACTGGAAATGAAACAAGGCACAAGGATGTTTTCAAAGACTGGTAGGATCTCTAACACATTTTTCAAGGACATGTCATTGATAAAGCTAAATACTCCAAGGTTGTGTAATACAACAGATTAATCATTGAGAAGAGTGAAATTATGCTGTTTTGAAAACTATGGCAGGTCAGATTTTCTGCCTAATTATATAAGAAGATTTCTCTAAAAAATACACATTATTTCAAAGACTTTTTGGCTGTGAAATAAGTTAAGGGTATTTCAAATGGCTTGTTTGCAAAGAAAGGTGAGATGTAGGGAATCACAGAAAGTCGAGGGGAAAATAGGTCAATATATACATTGCTGTATGGTGAACTAAGCCTTAGGCCAGCAACAATGGAGAGGACCTGACCCTTAGACACTTACAAGTAAGCTGGAATCTTCAAAAGTTCAAATCTTTATAAGTAAAAAGATTTATTAAAATGAATAACCAAGTGTTTTAATTGACATCAGAAGATGAAAACAATAAACCCTGAGAACATGGAGAAAAGATATATAAAGATATGAGCAGAACTTAATACAACAGAAAACGTATAAAATTCAGGTGATTTAGTAAGTCCAAATAATCTTCTTTGAAAAGATTTAAAAGACACACTTTGATTAAGGAAAACCAAAACATAAGTAAAGAATACACAGAAAGAGTCAGGACAATGTTAGAGCAGAAAATATATGAAATGCCAGTAAATTTGAACATTTCTGTAAAGTGGACCATTTCCTAGCTCCTAAAGTTTACCAACACTGACACAAGAGGAAATCATTTATGGTCATCATGTCTGCCCTTGGCATTCTCGGAATGCCCTGGCCTCAGAATGCAGCCTCTGTAGTCCATGGTAACCTGCGGAGAGGGGGCGGGGCTGAGGGAGGTTGGAACACTGCTCTCACTGAGGGAGTGGGTGTGGCCATTTCTGCTGTGACTGAACAAAGGGCAGGGAAGCAGGGGGCCCAGGGCAGGGCCCTCAGAGCCCGGCAGGCCCAGTGGAGTGTCACAAGCTTTTAGGCCCAGGCCAAAGGGCGCCTTCTTTGTCTGCACAGCTGCCCAAACTCTCACCTTTCCACTCAGGCCGCCCTCTTACTTGAAGTGTGTGTGGAACGTGTCCGTGCAGTATACCGCGCTGCACAGCTAAGCATAGGTCTGGGCATCGTAGCTTCCTGCCAGGTGACCGAAGTTCGCAGGCAGATGGGTCCCTGGGACACACGCGGATGGGCTCCTGCCCGGGTCACAGGCCGCCCACTGCCCCTGCCCCAGATCGGGGGCCACAAAGCAGCCCTGTCTGAGTCCCCTGCCTCTAGAGTGAGTATTGGACCAACACTTGTAGAAAATGGGGTCCTTGCGGGCCACTCATTGGAGGGAAACAAATAAATCTTTGCCGACTTTCTGCTGAAACTTACGAGCGTTCACACCTAAGCCTCTTACAAGGTCAGCTGTTTAGCTAAACATGAGCTCATGATCTAAATTTACACAATATTGAAGAAAGCAGCTACAAGGGGAGACAATCAGCCAAAACCATCAATACCAGAATTAGATTCCCAAGGCCATCCATCAGATGTAGGAATAATCGGGTGCAAGGCAGAAAATATACATAAAACTGGAACTGAAACAAGGCACAAGGATGTTTTCAAAGACTGGTAGGATCTCTAAAACATTTTTCAAGGACATGTCATTGATAAAGCTAAATACTCCAAGGTTGTGTAATACAACAGATTAATCATTGAGAAGAGTGAAATTATGCTGTTTTGAAAACTATGGCAGGTCAGATTTTCTGCCTAATTATATAAGAAGATTTCTCTAAAAAATACACATTATTTCAAAGACTTATTGGCTGTGAAATAAGTTAAGGGTATTTCAAATGGCTTGTCTGCAAAGAAAGGTGAGATGTAGGGAATCACAGAAAGTCGAGGGGAAAATAGGTCAATATATACATTGCTATATGGTGAACTAAGCCCTAGGCCAGCAACAATGGAGAGGACCTGACCCTTAGACACGTAGAAGTAAGCTGGAATCTTCAAAAGTTCAAATCTTTATAAGTGAAAAGATTTATTAAAATGAATAACCAAGTGTTTTAATTGACATCAGAAGATGAAAACAATAAAACCTGAGAACATAGAAAAAAGATAAATAAAGATATGAGCAGAACTTAATACAACAGAAAACGTATAATATTCAGGTGATTTAGTAAGTCCAAAGAATCTTCTTTGAAAAGAATTAAAAGACACACTTTGATTAAGGAAAACCAAAACATAAGTAAAGAATATACAGAAAGAGTCAGGACAATGTTAGAGCAGAGAATATATGAAATGCCAGTAAATTTGAACATTTCTGTCAAGTGGACCATTTCCTAGCTCCAAAAGTTTACCAACACTGACACAAGAGGAAATCATTTAATGTCATCATGTCTGCCCTTGGCATTCTCGGAACGCCCTGGCCTCAGAATGCAGCCTCTGTAGTCCATGGTAACCTGTGGAGAGGGGGCGGGGCTGAGGGAGGTTGGAACACTGCCCTCACTGAGGGAGTGGGTGTGGCCATCTCTGCTGTGACTGAACAAAGGGCAGGGGAGCAGTGGGCCCAGGGCAGGGCCCTCAAAGCCCGGCAGGCCCAGTGGAGTGTCACAAGCTTTTAGGCCCAGGCCAAAGGGCGCCTTCTTTGTCTGCACAGCTGCCCAAACTCTCACCTTTCCACTCAGGCCGCCCTCTTACTTGAAGTGTGTGTGGAACGTGTTTGCGCAGTACACCGCGCTGCACAGCTAAGCATAGTTCTGGGCATCGTAACTTCCTGCCAGGTGACCGAAGTTTGCAGGCTGATGGGTCCCTGGGACACACGCGGAGGGGCTCCTGCCCGGGTCACAGGCCGCCCACTGCCCCTGCCCCAGATCGGGGGACGCAAACCAGCCCTGTCTGAATCCCCTGCCTCTAGAGGGAGTATTGGACCAACACTTGTAGAAAACGGGGTCCTTGCGGGCCACTCATTGGAGGGACACAAATAAATCTTTGCCGACTTTTTGCTGAAACTTACGAGCGTTCATACATAAGCCTCTTACAAGGTCAGCTGTTTAGCTAAACATGAGCTCATGATCTAAATTTACACAATAATGAAGAAAGCAGCTACAAGGGGAAACAATCAGCCAAAACCATCAATACCAGAATTAGATTCCCAAGGCCATCCATCAGATGAAGGAATAATCGGGTGCAAGGCAGAAAATATACATAAAACTGGAACTGAAACAAGGCACAAGGATGTTTTCAAAGACTGGTAGGATCTCTAAAACATTTTTCAAGGACATGTCATTGATAAAGCTAAATACTCCAAGGTTGTGTAATACAACAGATTAATCATTGAGAAGAGTGAAATTATGCTGTTTTGAAAACTATGGCAGGTCAGATTTTCTGCCTAATTATATAAGAAGATTTCTCTAAAAAATACACATTATTTCAAAGACTTATTGGCTGTGAAATAAGTTAAGGGTATTTCAAATGGCTTGTCTGCAAAGAAAGGTGAGATGTAGGGAATCACAGAAAGTCGAGGGGAAAATAGGTCAATATATACATTGCTGTATGGTGAACTAAGCCTTAGGCCAGCAACAATGGAGAGGACCTGACCCTTAGACACGTACAAGTAAGCTGGAATCTTCAAAAGTTCAAATCTTTATAAGTAAAAAGATTTATTAAAATGAATAACCAAGTGTTTTAATTGACATCAGAAGATGAAAACAATAAACCCTGAGAACATAGAAAAAAGATAAATAAAGATATGAGCAGAACTTAATACAACAGAAAACCTATAAAATTCAGGTGATTTAGTTAGTCCAAAGAATTTTCTTTGAAAAGATTTAAAAGACACACTTTGATTAAGGAAAACCAAAACATAAGTAAAGAATATACAGAAAGAGTCAGGACAATGTTAGAACAGAGAATATATGAAATGCCAGTAAATTTGAACATTTCTGTAAAGTGGACCATTTCCTAGCTCCTAAAGTTTACCAACACTGACACAAGAGGAAATCATTTATGGTCATCATGTCTGCCCTTGGCATTCTCGGAACGCCCTGGCCTCAGAATGCAGCCTCTGTAGTCCATGGTAACCTGCGGAGAGGGGGCGGGGCTGAGGGAGGTTGGAACACTGCCCTCACTGAGCGAGTGGGTGTGGCCATCTCTGCTGTGACTGAACAAAGGGCAGGGGAGCAGGGGGCCCAGGGCAGGGCCCTCAGAGCGCGGCAGGCCCAGTGGAGTGTCACAAGTTTTTAGGCCCAGGCCAAAGGGCGCCTTCTTTGTCTGCACAGCTGCCCAAACTCTCACCTTTCCACTCAGGCCGCCCTCTTACTTGAAGTGTGTGTGGAACGTGACCGCGCAGTACACCGCGCTGCACAGCTAAGCATAGTTCTGGGCATCGTAGCTTCCTGCCAGGTGACCGAAGTTTGCAGGCAGATGGGTCCCTGGGACACACGCAGAGGGGCTCCTGCCCGGGTCACAGGCCGCCCACAGCCCCTGCCCCATATCGGGGGCCGCAAATCAGCCCTGTCTGAGTCCCCTGCCTCTAGAGGGAGTATTGGACCAACACTTGTAGAAAACGGGGTCCTTGCGGGCCACTCATTGGAGGGACACTAATAAATCTTTGCCGACTTTCTGCTGAAACTTACGAGCGTTCACACCTAAGCCTCTTACAAGGTCAGCTGTTTAGCTAAACATGAGCTCATGATCTAAATTTACACAATAATGAAGAAAGCAGCTACAAGGGGAGACAATCAGCCAAAACCATCAATACCAGAATTAGATTCCCAAGGCCATCCATCAGATGAAGGAATAATCGGGTGCAAGGCAGAAAATATACATAAAACTGGAAATGAAACAAGGCACAAGGATGTTTTCAAAGACTGGTAGGATCTCTAACACATTTTTCAAGGACATGTCATTGATAAAGCTAAATACTCCAAGGTTGTGTAATACAACAGATTAATCATTGAGAAGAGTGAAATTATGCTGTTTTGAAAACTATGGCAGGTCAGATTTTCTGCCTAATTATATAAGAAGATTTCTCTAAAAAATACACATTATTTCAAAGACTTTTTGGCTGTGAAATAAGTTAAGGGTATTTCAAATGGCTTGTCTGCAAAGAAAGGTGAGATGTAGGGAATCACAGAAAGTCGAGGGGAAAATAGGTCAATATATACATTGCTGTATGGTGAACTAAGCCTTAGGCCAGCAACAATGGAGAGGACCTGACCCTTAGACACTTACAAGT
Organism: Mesoplodon mirus; assembly: GCF_964341445.2. Taxonomy (NCBI): domain Eukaryota; kingdom Metazoa; phylum Chordata; class Mammalia; order Artiodactyla; family Ziphiidae; genus Mesoplodon; species Mesoplodon mirus. The sequence continues at coordinate 118,301,030 of NC_138976.1, read as the reverse complement.
AAGCTGGAATCTTCAAAAGTTCAAATCTTTATAAGTAAAAAGATTTATTAAAATGAATAACCAAGTGTTTTAATTGACATCAGAAGATGAAAACAATAAACCCTGAGAACATGGAGAAAAGATATATAAAGTTATGAGCAGAACTTAATACAACAGAAAACGTATAAAATTCAGGTGATTTAGTAAGTCCAAAGAATCTTCTTTGAAAAGATTAAAAAGACACACTTTGATTAAGGAAAACCAAAACATAAGTAAAGAATACACAGAAAGAGTCAGGATAATGTTAGAGCAGAAAATATATGAAATGCCAGTAAATTTGAACATTTCTGTAAAGTGGACCATTTCCTAGCTCCTAAAGTTTACCAACACTGACACAAGAGGAAATCATTTAAGGTCATCATGTCTGCCCTTGGCATTCTCGGATTGCCCTGGCCTCAGAATGCAGCCTCTGTAGTCCATGGTAAACTGCGGAGAGGGGGCGGGGCTGAGGGAGGTTGGAACACTGCTCTCACTGAGGGAGTGTGTGTGGCCATTTCTGCTGTGACTGAACAAAGGGCAGGGAAGCAGGGGGCGCAGGGCAGGGCCCTCAGAGCCCGGCAGGCCCAGTGGAGTGTCACAAGCTTTTAGGCCCAGGCCAAAGGGCGCCTTCTTTGTCTGCACAGCTGCCCAAACTCTCACCTTTCCACTCAGGCCGCCCTCTTACTTGAAGTGTGTGTGGAACGTGTCCGTGCACTATACCGCGCTGCACAGCTAAGCATAGGTCTGGGCATCGTAGCTTCCTGCCAGGTGACCGAAGTTCGCACGCAGATGGGTCCATGGGACACACGAGGATGGGCTCCTGCCCGGGTCACAGGCCGCCCACTGCCCCTGCCCCAGATCGGGGGCCACAAAGCAGCCCTGTCTGAGTCCCCTGCCTCTAGAGGGAGTATTGGACCAACACTTGTAGAAAACGGGGTCCTTGCGGGCCACTCATTGGAGGGAAACAAATAAATCTTTGCCGACTTTCTGCTGAAACTTACGAGCGTTCACACCTAAGCCTCTTACAAGGTCAGCTGTTTAGCTAAACATGAGCTCATGATCTAAATTTACACAATATTGAAGAAAGCAGCTACAAGGGGAGACAATCAGCCAAAACCATCAATACCAGAATTAGATTCCCAAGGCCATCCATCAGATGTAGGAATAATCGGGTGCAAGGCAGAAAATATACATAAAAGTGGAACTGAAACAAGGCACAAGGATGTTTTCAAAGACTGGTAGGATCTCTAAAACATTTTTCAAGGACATGTCATTGATAAAGCTAAATACTCCAAGGTTGTGTAATACAACAGATTAATCATTGAGAAGAGTGAAATTATGCTGTTTTGAAAACTATGGCAGGTCAGATTTTCTGCCTAATTATATAAGAAGATTTCTCAAAAAAATACACATTATTTCAAAGACTTATTGGCTGTGAAATAAGTTAAGGGTATTTCAAATGGCTTGTCTGCAAAGAAAGGTGAGATGTAGGGAATCACAAAAAGTCGAGGGGAAAATAGGTCAATATATACATTGCTGTATGGTGAACTAAGCCTTAGGCCAGCAACAATGGAGAGGACCTGACCCTTAGACACGTACAAGTAAGCTGGAATCTTCAAAAGTTCAAATCTTTATAAGTAAAAAGATTTATTAAAATGAATAACCAAGTGTTTTAATTGACATCAGAAGATGAAAACAATAAACCCTGAGAACATAGAGAAAAGATAAATAAAGATATGAGCAGAACTTAATACAACAGAAAACGTATAAAATTCAGGTGATTTAGTAAGTCCAAAGAATCTTCTTTGAAAAGATTTAAAAGACACACTTTGATTAAGGAATACAAAAACATAAGTAAAGAATATACAGAAAGAGTCAGGACAATGTTAGAGCAGAGAATATATGAAATGCCAGTAAATTTGAACATTTCTGTAAAGTGGACCATTTCCTAGCTCCTAAAGTTTACCAACACTGACACAAGAGGAAATCATTTAAGGTCATCATGTCTGCCCTTGGCATTCTCGGAACGCCCTGGCCTCAGAATGCAGCCTCTGTGGTCCATGGTAACCTGCAGAGAGGGGGCGGGGCTGAGGGAGGTTGGAACACTGCCCTCACTGAGGGAGTGGGTGTGGCCATCTCTGCTGTGACTGAACAAAGAGCAGGGGAGCAGGGGGCCCAGGGCAGGGCCCTCAGAGCCCGGCAGGCCCAGTGGAGTGTCACAAGTTTTTAGGCCCAGGCCAAAGGGCGCCTTCTTTGTCTGCACAGCTGCCCAAACTCTCACCTTTCCACTCAGGCCGCCCTCTTACTTGAAGTGTGTGTGGAACGTGTCCGCGCAGTACACCGCGCTGCACAGTTAAGCATAGTTCTGGGCATCGTAGCTTCCTGCAAGGTGACCGAAGTTCGCAGGCAGATGGCACCCTGGGACACACGCGGAGGGGCTCCTGCCAGGGTCACACTCCGCCCACTGCCCCTGCCCCAGATCGGGGGCCGCAAAGCAGCCCTGTCTGAGTCCCCTCCCTCTAGAGGGAGTATTGGACCAACACTTGTAGAAAACGGGGTCCTTGCGGGCCACTCATTGGAGGGACACAAATAAATCTTTGCCGACTTTCTGCTGAAACTTACGAGCGTTCACACCTAAGCCTCTTACAAGGTCAGCTGTTTAGCTAAACATGAGCTCATGATCTAAATTTACACAATATTGAAGAAAGCAGCTACAAGGGGAGACAATCAGCCAAAACCATCAATACCAGAATTAGATTCCCAAGGCCATCCATCAGATGTAGGAATAATCGGGTGCAAGGCAGAAAATATACATAAAACTGGAACTGAAACAAGGCACAAGGATGTTTTCAAAGACTGGTAGGATCTCTAAAACATTTTTCAAGGACATGTCATTGATAAAGCTAAATACTCCAAGGTTGTGTAATACAACAGATTAATCATTGAGAAGAGTGAAATTATGCTGTTTTGAAAACTATGGCAGGTCAGATTTTCTGCCTAATTATATAAGAAGATTTCTCTAAAAAATACACATTATTTCAAAGACTTATTGGCTGTGAAATAAGTTAAGGGTATTTCAAATGGCTTGTCTGCAAAGAAAGGTGAGATGTAGGGAATCACAGAAAGTCGAGGGGAAAATAGGTCAATATATACATTGCTGTATGGTGAACTAAGCCTTAGGCCAGCAACAATGGAGAGGACCTGACCCTTAGACATGTACAAGTAAGCTGGAATCTTCAAAAGTTCAAATCTTTATAAGTAAAAAGATTTATTAAAATGAATAACCAAGTGTTTTAATTGACATCAGAAGATGAAAACAATAAACCCTGAGAACATAGAGAAAAGATAAATAAAGATATGAGCAGAACTTAATACAACAGAAAACGTATAAAATTCAGGTGATTTAGTAAGTCCAAAGAATCTTCTTTGAAAAGATTTAAAAGACACACTTTGATTAAGGAAAACCAAAACATAAGTAAAGAATATACAGAAAGAGTCAGGACAATGTTAGAGCAGAGAATATATGAAATGCCAGTAAATTTGAACATTTCTGTAAAGTGGACCATTTCCTAGCTCCTAAAGTTTACCAACACTGACACAAGAGGAAATCATTTAAGGTCATGATGTCTGCCCTTGGCATTCTCGGAACGCCCTGGCCTCAGAATGCATCCTCTGTGGTCCATGGTAACCTGCGGAGAGGGGGCGGGGCTGAGGGAGGTTGGAACACTGCCCTTACTGAGGGAGTGAGTGTGGCCATTTCTGCTGTGACTGAACAAAGGGCAGGGAAGCAGGGGGCCCAGGGCAGGGCCCTCAGAGCACGGCAGGCCCAGTGGAGTGTTACAAGCTTTTAGGCCCAGGCCAAAGAGCGCCTTCTTTGTCTGCACAGCTGCCCAAACTCTCACCTTTCCACTCAGGCCGCCCTCTTACTTGAAGTGAGTGTGGAACGTGTCTGTGCAGTATACCGCGCTGCACAGCTATGCATAGGTCTGGGCATCGTAGCTTCCTGCCAGGTGACCGAAGTTCGCAGGCATATGGGTCCCTGGGACACACGCGGAGGGGCTCCTGCCCGGGTCACAGGCCGCCCACTGCCCCTGCCCCAGATCGGGGGCCGCAAATCAGCCCTGTCTGAGTCCCCTGCCTCTAGAGGGAGTATTGGACCAACACTTGTAGAAAACGGGGTCCTTGCGGGCCACTCATTGGAGGGACACATATAAATCTTTGCCGACTTTCTGCTGAAACTTACGAGCGTTCACACCTAAGCCTCTTACAAGGTCAGCTGTTTAGCTAAACATGAGCTCATGATCTAAATTTACACAATATTGAAGAAAGCAGCTACAAGGGGAGACAATCAGCCAAAACCATCAATACCAGAATTAGATTCCCAAGGCCATCCATCAGATGTAGGAATAATCGGGTGCAAGGCAGAAAATATACATAAAACTGGAACTGAAACAAGGCACAAGGATGTTTTCAAAGACTGGTAGGATCTCTAAAACATTTTTCAAGGACATGTCATTGATAAAGCTAAATACTCCAAGGTTGTGTAATACAACAGATTAATCATTGAGAAGAGTGAAATTATGCTGTTTTGAAAACTATGGCAGGTCAGATTTTCTGCCTAATTATATAAGAAGATTTCTCTAAAAAATACACATTATTTCAAAGACTTATTGGCTGTGAAATAAGTTAAGGGTATTTCAAATGGCTTGTCTGCAAAGAAAGGTGAGATGTAGGGAATCACAGAAAGTCGAGGGGAAAATAGGTCAATATATACATTGCTGTATGGTGAACTAAGCCTTAGGCCAGCAACAATGGAGAGGACCTGACCCTTAGACACGTACAAGTAAGCTGGAATCTTCAAAAGTTCAAATCTTTATAAGTAAAAAGATTTATTAAAATGAATAACCAAGTGTTTTAATTGACATCAGAAGATGAAAACAATAAACCCTGAGAACATAGAGAAAAGATAAATAAAGATATGAGCAGAACTTAATACAACAGAAAACGTATAAAATTCAGGTGATTTAGTAAGTCCAAAGAATCTTCTTTGAAAAGATTTAAAAGACACACTTTGATTAAGGAAAACCAAAACATAAGTAAAGAATATACAGAAAGAGTCAGGACAATGTTAGAGCAGAGAATATATGAAATGCCAGTAAATTTGAACATTTCTGTAAAGTGGACCATTTCCTAGCTCCTAAAGTTTACCAACACTGACACAAGAGGAAATCATTTAAGGTCATGATGTCTGCCCTTGGCATTCTCGGAACGCCCTGGCCTCAGAATGCATCCTCTGTGGTCCATGGTAACCTGCGGAGAGGGGGCGGGGCTGAGGGAGGTTGGAACACTGCCCTTACTGAGGGAGTGAGTGTGGCCATTTCTGCTGTGACTGAACAAAGGGCAGGGAAGCAGGGGGCCCAGGGCAGGGCCCTCAGAGCACGGCAGGCCCAGTGGAGTGTTACAAGCTTTTAGGCCCAGGCCAAAGAGCGCCTTCTTTGTCTGCACAGCTGCCCAAACTCTCACCTTTCCACTCAGGCCGCCCTCTTACTTGAAGTGAGTGTGGAACGTGTCTGTGCAGTATACCGCGCTGCACAGCTATGCATAGGTCTGGGCATCGTAGCTTCCTGCCAGGTGACCGAAGTTCGCAGGCATATGGGTCCCTGGGACACACGCGGAGGGGCTCCTGCCCGGGTCACAGGCCGCCCACTGCCCCTGCCCCAGATCGGGGGCCGCAAATCAGCCCTGTCTGAGTCCCCTGCCTCTAGAGGGAGTATTGGACCAACACTTGTAGAAAACGGGGTCCTTGCGGGCCACTCATTGGAGGGACACATATAAATCTTTGCCGACTTTCTGCTGAAACTTACGAGCGTTCACACCTAAGCCTCTTACAAGGTCAGCTGATTAGCTAAACATGAGCTCATGATCTAAATTTACACAATATTAAAGAAAGCAGCTACAAGGGGAGACAATCAGCCAAAACCATCAATACCAGAATTAGATTCCCAAGGCCATCCATCAGATGTAGGAATAATCGGGTGCAAGGCAGAAAATATACATAAAACTGGAACTGAAACAAGGCACAAGGATGTTTTAGAAGACTGGTAGGATCTCTAAAACATTTTTCAAGGACATGTAATTGATAAAGCTAAATACTCCAAGGTTGTGTAATACAACAGATTAATCATTGAGAAGAGTGAAATTATGCTGTTTTGAAAACTATGGCAGGTCAGATTTTCTGCCTAATTATATAAGAAGATTTCTCTAAAAAATACACATTATTTCAAAGACTTATTGGCTGTGAAATAAGTTAAGGGTATTTCAAATGGCTTGTCTGCAAAGAAAGGTGAGATGTAGGGAATCACAGAAAGTCGAGGGGAAAATAGGTCAATATATACATTGCTCTATGGTGAACTAAGCCTTAGGCCAGCAACAATGGAGAGGACCTGACCCTTAGACACGTACAAGTAAGCTGGAATCTTCAAAAGTTCAAATCTTTATAAGTAAAAAGATTTATTAAAATGAATAACCAAGTGTTTTAATTGACATCAGAAGATGAAAACAATAAACCCTGAGAACATAGAGAAAAGATAAATAAAGTTATGAGCAGAAATTAATACAACAGAAAACGTATAAAATTGAGGTGATTTAGTAAGTCCAAAGAATCTTCTTTGAAAAGAATTAAAAGACACACTTTGATTAAGGAAAACCAAAACATAAGTAAAGAATATACAGAAAGAGTCAGGACAATGTTATAGCAGAGAATATATGAAATGCCAGTAAATTTGAACATTTCTGTAAAGTGGACGATTTCCTAGCTCCTAAAGTTTACCAACACTGACACAAGAGGAAATCATTTAAGGTCATCATGTCTGCCCTTGGCATTCTCGGAACGCCCTGGCCTCAGAATGCAGCCTCTGTAGTCCATGGTAACCTGCGGAGAGGGGGCGGGGCTGAGGGAGGTTGGAACACTGCCCTCACTGAGGGAGTGGGTGTGGCCATCTCTGCTGTGACTGAACAAAGGGCAGGGAAGCAGGGGGCCCAGGGCAGGGCCCTCAGAGCCCGGCAGGCCCAGTGGAGTGTCACAAGCTTTTAGGCCCAGGCCAAAGGGCGCCTTCTTTGTCTGCACAGCTGCCCAAACTCTCACCTTTCCACTCAGGCCGCCCTCTTACTTGAAGTGTGTGTGGAACGTGTCCGTGCAGTATACCGCGCTGCACAGCTAAGCATAGGTCTGGACATCGTAGCTTCCTGCCAGGTGACCGAAGTTTGCAGGCAGATGGGTCCCTGGGACACACGCGGATGGGCTCCTGCCCGGGTCACAGGCCGCCCACTGCCCCTGCCCCAGATCGGGGGCCGCAAAGCACCCCTGTCTGAGTCCCCTGCCTCTAGAGGGAGTATTGGACCAACACTTGTAGAAAACGGGGTCCTTGCGGGCCACTCATTGGAGGGACACAAATAAATCTTTGCCGACTTTCTGCTGAAACTTACGAGCGTTCACACCTAAGCCTCTTACAAGGTCAGCTGTTTAGCTAAACATGAGCTCATGATCTAAATTTACACAATATTGAAGAAAGCAGCTACAAGGGGAGACAATCAGCCAAAACCATCAATACCAGAATTAGATTCCCAAGGCCATCCATCAGATGTAGGAATAATCGGGTGCAAGGCAGAAAATATACATAAAACTGGAACTGAAACAAGGCACAAGGATGTTTTCAAAGACTGGTAGGATCTCTCAAACATTTTTCAAGGACATGTCATTGATAAAGCTAAATACTCCAAGGTTGTGTAATACAACAGATTAATCATTGAGAAGAGTGAAATTATGCTGTTTTGAAAACTATGGCAGGTCAGATTTTCTGCCTAATTATATAAGAAGATTTCTCTAAAAAATACACATTATTTCAAAGACTTATTGGCTGTGAAATAAGTTAAGGGTATTTCAAATGGCTTGTCTGCAAAGAAAGGTGAGATGTAGGGAATTACAGAAAGTCGAGGGGAAAATAGGTCAATATATACATTGCTGTATGGTGAACTAAGCCTTAGGCCAGCAACAATGGAGAGGACCTGACCCTTAGACACGTACAAGTAAGCTGGAATCTTCAAAAGTTCAAATCTTTATAAGTAAAAATATTTATTAAAATGAATAACCAAGTGTTTTAATTGACATCAGAAGATGAAAACAATAAACCCTGAGAACATAGAGAAAAGATAAATAAAGATATGAGCAGAACTTAATACAACAGAAAACGTATAAAATTCAGGTGATTTAGTAATTCCAAAGAATCTTCTTTGAAAAGATTTAAAAGACACACTTTGATTAAGGAAAACCAAAACATAAGTAAAGAATATACAGAAAGAGTCAGGACAATGTTAGAGCAGACAATATATGAAATGCCAGTAAATTTGAACATTTCTGTCAAGTGGACCATTTCCTAGCTCCTAAAGTTTACCAACACTGACACAAGAGGAAATCATTTAAGGTAATCATGTCTGACCTAGGCATTCTCGGAACGCCCTGGCCTCAGAATGCATCCTCTGTGGTCCATGGTAACCTGCGGAGAGGGGGCGGGGCTGAGGGAGGTTGGAACACTGCCCTCACTGAGGGAGTGGGTGTGGCCATCTCTGCTGTGACTGAACAAAGGGCAGGGGAGCAGGGGGCCCAGGGCTGGGCCCTCAGAGCCCGGAAGGCCCAGTGGAGTGTCACAAGCTTTTAGGCCCAGGCCAAAGGGTGCCTTCTTTGTCTGCACAGCTGCCCAAACTCTCACCTTTCCACTCAGGCCACCCTCTTACTTGAAGTGTGTGTGGAACGTGTCCGCGCAGTATACCGCGCTGCACAGCTAAGCATAGGTCTGGGCATCGTAGCTTCCTGCCATGTGACCGAAGTTCGCAGGCAGATGGGTCCCTGGGACACACGCGGAGAGTCTCCGGCGCGGGTCACAGGCCGCCCACGGCCCCTGCCCCAGATCTGGGACCGCAAAGCAGCCCTGTCTGAGTCCCCGGCCTCTAGAGGGAGTATTGGACCAACACTTGTAGAAAACGGGGTCCTTGCGGGCCACTCATTGGAGGGACACAAATAAATCTTTGCCGACTTTCTGCTGAAACTTACGAGCGTTCACACCTAAGCCTCTTACAAGGTCAGCTGTTTAGCTAAACACGAGCTCATGATCTAAATTTACACAATAATGAAGAAAGCAGCTACAAGGGGAGACAATCAGCCAAAACCATCAATACCAGAATTAGATTCCCAAGGCCAACCATCAGATGAAGGAATAATCGGGTGCAAGGCAGAAAATATACATAAAACTGGAACTGAAACAAGGCACAAGGATGTTTTCAAAGACTGGTAGGATCTCTAAAACATTTTTCAAGGACATGTCATTGATAAAGCTAAATACTCCAAGGTTGTGTAATACAACAGATTAATCATTGAGAAGAGTGAAATTATGCTGTTTTGAAAACTATGGCAGGTCAGATTTTCTGCCTAATTATATAAGAAGATTTCTCTAAAAAATACACATTATTTCAAAGACTTCTTGGCTGTGAAATAAGTTAAGGGTATTTCAAATGGCTTGTCTGCAAAGAAAGGTGAGATGTAGGGAATCACAGAAAGTCGAGGGGAAAATAGGTCAATATATACATTGCTGTATGGTGAACTAAGCCTTAGGCCAGCAACAATGGAGAGGACCTGACCCTTAGACACGTACAAGTAAGCTGGAATCTTCAAAAGTTCAAATCTTTATAAGTAAAAAGATTTATTAAAATGAATAACCAAGTGTTTTAATTGACATCAGAAGATGAAAACAATAAACCCTGAGAACATAGAGAAAAGATAAATAAAGATATGAGCAGAACTTAATACAACAGAAAACGTATAAAATTCAGGTGATTTAGTAAGTCCAAAGAATCTTCTTTGAAAAGATTTAAAAGACACACTTTGATTAAGGAAAACCAAAACATAAGTAAAGAATATACAGAAAGAGTCAGGACAATGTTAGAGCAGACAACATATGAAATGCCAGTAAATTTGAACATTTCTGTCAAGTGGACCATTTCCTAGCTCCTAAAGTTTACCAACACTGACACAAGAGGAAATCATTTAAGGTCATCATGTCTGCCCTTGGCATTCTCGGAACGCCCTGGCCTCAGAATGTAGCCTCTGTAGTCCATGGTAACCTGCGGAGAGGGGGCGGGGCTGAGGGAGGTTGGAACACTGCCCTCACTGAGGGAGTGGGTGTGGCCATCTCTGCTGTGACTGAACAAAGGGCAGGGGAGCAGCGGGCCAAGAGCAGGGCCCTCAGAGACCGGCAGGCCCAGTGGAGTGTCACAAGCTTTTAGGCCCAGGCCAAAGGGTGCCTTCTTTGTCTGCACAGCTGCCCAAACTCTCACCTTTCCACTCAGGCCACCCTCTTACTTGAAGTGTGTGTGGAACGTGTCCGCGCAGTATACCGCGCTGCACAGCTAAGCATAGGTCTGGGCATCGTAGCTTCCTGCCATGTGACCGAAGTTCGAAGGCAGATGGGTCCCTGGGACAAACGCGGAGAGGCTCCCGCGCGGGTCACAGGCCGCCCACGGCCCCTGCCCCAGATCGGGGGCCGCAAAGCAGCCCTGTCTGAGTCCCCTGCCTCTAGAGCGAGTATTGGACCAACACTTGTAAAAAACGGGGTCCTTGCGGGCCACTCATTGGAGGGACACAAATAAATCTTTGCCGACTTTCTGCTGAAACTTACGAGCGTTCACACCTAAGCCTCTTACAAGGTCAGCTGTTTAGCTAAACATGAGCTCATGATCTAAATTTACACAATAATGAAGAAAGCAGCTACAAGGGGAGACAATCAGCCAAAACCATCAATACCAGAATTAGATTCCCAAGGCCATCCATCAGATGAAGGAATAATCGGGTGCAAGGCAGAAAATATACATAAAACTGGAAATGAAACAAGGCACAAGGATGTTTTCAAAGACTGGTAGGATCTCTAACACATTTTTCAAGGACATGTCATTGATAAAGCTAAATACTCCAAGGTTGTGTAATACAACAGATTAATCATTGAGAAGAGTGAAATTATGCTGTTTTGAAAACTATGGCAGGTCAGATTTTCTGCCTAATTATATAAGAAGATTTCTCTAAAAAATACACATTATTTCAAAGACTTTTTGGCTGTGAAATAAGTTAAGGGTATTTCAAATGGCTTGTCTGCAAAGAAAGGTGAGATGTAGGGAATCACAGAAAGTCGAGGGGAAAATAGGTCAATATATACATTGCTGTATGGTGAACTAAGCCTTAGGCCAGCAACAATGGAGAGGACCTGACCCTTAGACACTTACAAGTAAGCTGGAATCTTCAAAAGTTCAAATCTTTATAAGTAAAAAGATTTATTAAAATGAATAACCAAGTGTTTTAATTGACATCAGAAGATGAAAACAATAAACCCTGAGAACATGGAGAAAAGATATATAAAGATATGAGCAGAACTTAATACAACAGAAAACGTATAAAATTCAGGTGATTTAGTAAGTCCAAAGAATCTTCTTTGAAAAGATTTAAAAGACACACTTTGATTAAGGAAAACCAAAACATAAGTAAAGAATACACAGAAAGAGTCAGGATAATGTTAGAGCAGAAAATATATGAAATGCCAGTAAATTTGAACATTTCTGTAAAGTGGACCATTTCCTAGCTCCTAAAGTTTACCAACACTGACACAAGAGGAAATCATTTAATGTCATCATGTCTGCCCTTGGCATTCTCGGATTGCCCTGGCCTCAGAATGCAGCCTCTGTAGTCCATGGTAAACTGCGGAGAGGGGGCGGGGCTGAGGGAGGTTGGAACACTGCTCTCACTGAGGGAGTGTGTGTGGCCATTTCTGCTGTGACTGAACAAAGGGCAGGGAAGCAGGGGGCCCAGGGCAGGGCCCTCAGAGCCCGGCAGGCCCAGTGGAGTGTCACAAGCTTTTAGGCCCAGGCCAAAGGGCGCCTTCTTTGTCTGCACAGCTGCCCAAACTCTCACCTTTCCACTCAGGCCGCCCTCTTACTTGAAGTGTGTGTGGAACGTGTCCGTGCACTATACCGCGCTGCACAGCTAAGCATAGGTCTGGGCATCGTAGCTTCCTGCCAGGTGACCGAAGTTCGCACGCAGATGGGTCCCTGGGACACACGCGGATGGGCTCCTGCCCGGGTCACAGGCCGCCCACTGCCCCTGCCCCAGATCGGGGGCCACAAAGCAGCCCTGTCTGAGTCCCCTGCCTCTAGAGGGAGTATTGGACCAACACTTGTAGAAAACGGGGTCCTTGCGGGCCACTCATTGGAGGGAAACAAATAAATCTTTGCCGACTTTCTGCTGAAACTTACGAGCGTTCACACCTAAGCCTCTTACAAGGTCAGCTGTTTAGCTAAACATGAGCTCATGATCTAAATTTACACAATATTGAAGAAAGCAGCTACAAGGGGAGACAATCAGCCAAAACCATCAATACCAGAATTAGATTCCCAAGGCCATCCATCAGATGTAGGAATAATCGGGTGCAAGGCAGAAAATATACATAAAAGTGGAACTGAAACAAGGCACAAGGATGTTTTCAAAGACTGGTAGGATCTCTAAAACATTTTTCAAGGACATGTCATTGATAAAGCTAAATACTCCAAGGTTGTGTAATACAACAGATTAATCATTGAGAAGAGTGAAATTATGCTGTTTTGAAAACTATGGCAGGTCAGATTTTCTGCCTAATTATATAAGAAGATTTCTCTAAAAAATACACATTATTTCAAAGACTTATTGGCTGTGAAATAAGTTAAGGGTATTTCAAATGGCTTGTCTGCAAAGAAAGGTGAGATGTAGGGAATCACAAAAAGTCGAGGGGAAAATAGGTCAATATATACATTGCTATATGGTGAACTAAGCCTTAGGCCAGCAACAATGGAGAGGACCTGACCCTTAGACACGTACAAGTAAGCTGGAATCTTCAAAAGTTCAAATCTTTATAAGTAAAAAGATTTATTAAAATGAATAACCAAGTGTTTTAATTGACATCAGAAGATGAAAACAATAAACCCTGAGAACATAGAGAAAAGATAAATAAAGATATGAGCAGAACTTAATACAACAGAAAACGTATAAAATTCAGGTGATTTAGTAAGTCCAAAGAATCTTCTTTGAAAAGATTTAAAAGACACACTTTGATTAAGGAATACAAAAACATAAGTAAAGAATATACAGAAAGAGTCAGGACAATGTTAGAGCAGAGAATATATGAAATGCCAGTAAATTTGAACATTTCTGTAAAGTGGACCATTTCCTAGCTCCTAAAGTTTACCAACACTGACACAAGAGGAAATCATTTAAGGTCATCATGTCTGCCCTTGGCATTCTCGGAACGCCCTGGCCTCAGAATGCAGCCTCTGTGGTCCATGGTAACCTGCAGAGAGGGGGCGGGGCTGAGGGAGGTTGGAACACTGCCCTCACTGAGGGAGTGGGTGTGGCCATCTCTGCTGTGACTGAACAAAGAGCAGGGGAGCAGGGGGCCCAGGGCAGGGCCCTCAGAGCCCGGCAGGCCCAGTGGAGTGTCACAAGCTTTTAGGCCCAGGCCAAAGGGCGCTTTCTTTGTCTGCACAGCTGCCCAAACTCTCACCTTTCCACTCAGGCCGCCCTCTTACTTGAAGTGTGTGTGGAACGTGTCCGCGCAGTACACCGCGCTGCACAGCTAAGCATAGTTCTGGGCATCGTAGCTTCCTGCAAGGTGACCGAAGTTCGCAGGCAGATGGCACCCTGGGACACACGCGGAGGGGCTCCTGCCAGGGTCACACTCCACCCACTGCCCCTGCCCCAGATCGGGGGCCGCAAAGCAGCCCTGTCTGAGTCCCCTCCCTCTAGAGGGAGTATTGGACCAACACTTGTAGAAAACGGGGTCCTTGCGGGCCACTCATTGGAGGGACACAAATAAATCTTTGCCGACTTTCTGCTGAAACTTACGAGCGTTCACACCTAAGCCTCTTACAAGGTCAGCTGTTTAGCTAAACATGAGCTCATGATCTAAATTTACACAATATTGAAGAAAGCAGCTACAAGGGGAGACAATCAGCCAAAACCATCAATACCAGAATTAGATTCCCAAGGCCATCCATCAGATGTAGGAATAATCGGGTGCAAGGCAGAAAATATACATAAAACTGGAACTGAAACAAGGCACAAGGATGTTTTCAAAGACTGGTAGGATCTCTAAAACACTTTTCAAGGACATGTCATTGATAAAGCTAAATACTCCAAGGTTGTGTAATACAACAGATTAATCATTGAGAAGAGTGAAATTATGCTGTTTTGAAAACTATGGCAGGTCAGATTTTCTGCCTAATTATATAAGAAGATTTCTCTAAAAAATACACATTATTTCAAAGACTTATTGGCTGTGAAATAAGTTAAGGGTATTTCAAATGGCTTGTCTGCAAAGAAAGGTGAGATGTAGGGAATCACAGAAAGTCGAGGGGAAAATAGGTCAATATATACATTGCTGTATGGTGAACTAAGCCTTAGGCCAGCAACAATGGAGAGGACCTGACCCTTAGACACGTACAAGTAAGCTGGAATCTTCAAAAGTTCAAATCTTTATAAGTAAAAAGATTTATTAAAATGAATAACCAAGTGTTTTAATTGACATCAGAAGATGAAAACAATAAACCCTGAGAACATAGAGAAAAGATAAATAAAGATATGAGCAGAACTTAATACAACAGAAAACGTATAAAATTCAGGTGATTTAGTAAGTCCAAAGAATCTTCTTTGAAAAGATTTAAAAGACACACTTTGATTAAGGAAAACCAAAACATAAGTAAAGAATATACAGAAAGAGTCAGGACAATGTTAGAGCAGAGAATATATGAAATGCCAGTAAATTTGAACATTTCTGTAAAGTGGACCATTTCCTAGCTCCTAAAGTTTACCAACACTGACACAAGAGGAAATCATTTAAGGTCATGATGTCTGCCCTTGGCATTCTCGGAACGCCCTGGCCTCAGAATGCATCCTCTGTGGTCCATGGTAACCTGCGGAGAGGGGGCGGGGCTGAGGGAGGTTGGAACACTGCCCTTACTGAGGGAGTGAGTGTGGCCATTTCTGCTGTGACTGAACAAAGGGCAGGGAAGCAGGGGGCCCAGGGCAGGGCCCTCAGAGCACGGCAGGCCCAGTGGAGTGTTACAAGCTTTTAGGCCCAGGCCAAAGAGCGCCTTCTTTGTCTGCACAGCTGCCCAAACTCTCACCTTTCCACTCAGGCCGCCCTCTTACTTGAAGTGAGTGTGGAACGTGTCTGTGCAGTATACCGCGCTGCACAGCTATGCATAGGTCTGGGCATCGTAGCTTCCTGCCAGGTGACCGAAGTTCGCAGGCATATGGGTCCCTGGGACACACGCGGAGGGGCTCCTGCCCGGGTCACAGGCCGCCCACTGCCCCTGCCCCAGATCGGGGGCCGCAAATCAGCCCTGTCTGAGTCCCCTGCCTCTAGAGGGAGTATTGGACCAACACTTGTAGAAAACGGGGTCCTTGCGGGCCACTCATTGAAGGGACACATATAAATCTTTGCCGACTTTCTGCTGAAACTTACGAGCGTTCACACCTAAGCCTCTTACAAGGTCAGCTGATTAGCTAAACATGAGCTCATGATCTAAATTTACACAATATTAAAGAAAGCAGCTACAAGGGGAGACAATCAGCCAAAACCATCAATACCAGAATTAGATTCCCAAGGCCATCCATCAGATGTAGGAATAATCGGGTGCAAGGCAGAAAATATACATAAAACTGGAACTGAAACAAGGCACAAGGATGTTTTAGAAGACTGGTAGGATCTCTAAAACATTTTTCAAGGACATGTAATTGATAAAGCTAAATACTCCAAGGTTGTGTAATACAACAGATTAATCATTGAGAAGAGTGAAATTATGCTGTTTTGAAAACTATGGCAGGTCAGATTTTCTGCCTAATTATATAAGAAGATTTCTCTAAAAAATACACATTATTTCAAAGACTTATTGGCTGTGAAATAAGTTAAGGGTATTTCAAATGGCTTGTCTGCAAAGAAAGGTGAGATGTAGGGAATCACAGAAAGTCGAGGGGAAAATAGGTCAATATATACATTGCTCTATGGTGAACTAAGCCTTAGGCCAGCAACAATGGAGAGGACCTGACCCTTAGACACGTACAAGTAAGCTGGAATCTTCAAAAGTTCAAATCTTTATAAGTAAAAAGATTTATTAAAATGAATAACCAAGTGTTTTAATTGACATCAGAAGATGAAAACAATAAACCCTGAGAACATAGAGAAAAGATAAATAAAGTTATGAGCAGAAATTAATACAACAGAAAACGTATAAAATTGAGGTGACTTAGTAAGTCCAAAGAATCTTCTTTGAAAAGAATTAAAAGACACACTTTGATTAAGGAAAACCAAAACATAAGTAAAGAATATACAGAAAGAGTCAGGACAATGTTATAGCAGAGAATATATGAAATGCCAGTAAATTTGAACATTTCTGTAAAGTGGACCATTTCCTAGCTCCTAAAGTTTCCCAACACTGACACAAGAGGAAATCATTTAAGGTCATCATGTCTGCCCTTGGCATTCTCGGAACGCCCTGGCCTCAGAATGCAGCCTCTGTAGTCCATGGTAACCTGCGGAGAGGGGGCGGGGCTGAGGGAGGTTGGAACACTGCCCTCACTGAGGGAGTGGGTGTGGCCATCTCTGCTGTGACTGAACAAAGGGCAGGGAAGCAGGGGGCCCAGGGCAGGGCCCTCAGAGCCCGGCAGGCCCAGTGGAGTGTCACAAGCTTTTAGGCCCAGGCCAAAGGGCGCCTTCTTTGTCTGCACAGCTGCCCAAACTCTCACCTTTCCACTCAGGCCGCCCTCTTACTTGAAGTGTGTGTGGAACGTGTCCGTGCAGTACACCGCGCTGCACAGCTAAGCATAGGTCTGGACATCGTAGCTTCCTGCCAGGTGACCGAAGTTTGCAGGCAGATGGGTCCCTGGGACACACGCGGATGGGCTCCTGCCCGGGTCACAGGCCGCCCACTGCCCCTGCCCCAGATCGGGGGCCGCAAAGCACCCCTGTCTGAGTCCCCTGCCTCTAGAGGGAGTATTGGACCAACACTTGTAGAAAACGGGGTCCTTGCGGGCCACTCATTGGAGGGACACAAATAAATCTTTGCCGACTTTCTGCTGAAACTTACGAGCGTTCACACCTAAGCCTCTTACAAGGTCAGCTGTTTAGCTAAACATGAGCTCATGATCTAAATTTACACAATATTGAAGAAAGCAGCTACAAGGGGAGACAATCAGCCAAAACCATCAATACCAGAATTAGATTCCCAAGGCCATCCATCAGATGTAGGAATAATCGGGTGCAAGGCAGAAAATATACATAAAACTGGAACTGAAACAAGGCACAAGGATGTTTTCAAAGACTGGTAGGATCTCTCAAACATTTTTCAAGGACATGTCATTGATAAAGCTAAATACTCCAAGGTTGTGTAATACAACAGATTAATCATTGAGAAGAGTGAAATTATGCTGTTTTGAAAACTATGGCAGGTCAGATTTTCTGCCTAATTATATAAGAAGATTTCTCTAAAAAATACACATTATTTCAAAGACTTATTGGCTGTGAAATAAGTTAAGGGTATTTCAAATGGCTTGTCTGCAAAGAAAGGTGAGATGTAGGGAATTACAGAAAGTCGAGGGGAAAATAGGTCAATATATACATTGCTGTATGGTGAACTAAGCCTTAGGCCAGCAACAATGGAGAGGACCTGACCCTTAGACACGTACAAGTAAGCTGGAATCTTCAAAAGTTCAAATCTTTATAAGTAAAAATATTTATTAAAATGAATAACCAAGTGTTTTAATTGACATCAGAAGATGAAAACAATAAACCCTGAGAACATAGAGAAAAGATAAATAAAGATATGAGCAGAACTTAATACAACAGAAAACGTATAAAATTCAGGTGATTTAGTAATTCCAAAGAATCTTCTTTGAAAAGATTTAAAAGACACACTTTGATTAAGGAAAACCAAAACATAAGTAAAGAATATACAGAAAGAGTCAGGACAATGTTAGAGCAGACAATATATGAAATGCCAGTAAATTTGAACATTTCTGTCAAGTGGACCATTTCCTAGCTCCTAAAGTTTACCAACACTGACACAAGAGGAAATCATTTAAGGTCATCATGTCTGACCTAGGCATTCTCGGAACGCCCTGGCCTCAGAATGCATCCTCTGTGGTCCATGGTAACCTGCGGAGAGGGGGCGGGGCTGAGGGAGGTTGGAACACTGCCCTCACTGAGGGAGTGGGTGTGGCCATCTCTGCTGTGACTGAACAAATGGCAGGGGAGCAGGGGGCCCAGGGCTGGGCCCTCAGAGCCCGGAAGGCCCAGTGGAGTGTCACAAGCTTTTAGGCCCAGGCCAAAGGGTGCCTTCTTTGTCTGCACAGCTGCCCAAACTCTCACCTTTCCACTCAGGCCACCCTCTTACTTGAAGTGTGTGTGGAACGTGTCCGCGCAGTATACCGCGCTGCACAGCTAAGCATAGGTCTGGGCATCGTAGCTTCCTGCCATGTGACCGAAGTTCGCAGGCAGATGGGTCCCTGGGACACACGCGGAGAGTCTCCGGCGCGGGTCACAGGCCGCCCACGGCCCCTGCCCCAGATCGGGAGCCGCAAAGCAGCCCTGTCTGAGTCCCCGGCCTCTAGAGGGAGTATTGGACCAACACTTGTAGAAAACGGGGTCCTTGCGGGCCACTCATTGGAGGGACACAAATAAATCTTTGCCGACTTTCTGCTGAAACTTACGAGCGTTCACACCTAAGCCTCTTACAAGGTCAGCTGTTTAGCTAAACACGAGCTCATGATCTAAATTTACACAATAATGAAGAAAGCAGCTACAAGGCGAGACAATCAGCCAAAACCATCAATACCAGAATTAGATTCCCAAGGCCAACCATCAGATGAAGGAATAATCGGGTGCAAGGCAGAAAATATACATAAAACTGGAACTGAAACAAGGCACAAGGATGTTTTCAAAGACTGGTAGGATCTCTAAAACATTTTTCAAGGACATGTCATTGATAAAGCTAAATACTCCAAGGTTGTGTAATACAACAGATTAATCATTGAGAAGAGTGAAATTATGCTGTTTTGAAAACTATGGCAGGTCAGATTTTCTGCCTAATTATATAAGAAGATTTCTCTAAAAAATACACATTATTTCAAAGACTTCTTGGCTGTGAAATAAGTTAAGGGTATTTCAAATGGCTTGTCTGCAAAGAAAGGTGAGATGTAGGGAATCACAGAAAGTCGAGGGGAAAATAGGTCAATATATACATTGCTGTATGGTGAACTAAGCCTTAGGCCAGCAACAATGGAGAGGACCTGACCCTTAGACACGTACAAGTAAGCTGGAATCTTCAAAAGTTCAAATCTTTATAAGTAAAAAGATTTATTAAAATGAATAACCAAGTGTTTTAATTGACATCAGAAGATGAAAACAATAAACCCTGAGAACATAGAGAAAAGATAAATAAAGATATGAGCAGAACTTAATACAACAGAAAACGTATAAAATTCAGGTGATTTAGTAAGTCCAAAGAATCTTCTTTGAAAAGATTTAAAAGACACACTTTGATTAAGGAAAACCAAAACATAAGTAAAGAATATACAGAAAGAGTCAGGACAATGTTAGAGCAGACAACATATGAAATGCCAGTAAATTTGAACATTTCTGTCAAGTGGACCATTTCCTAGCTCCTAAAGTTTACCAACACTGACACAAGAGGAAATCATTTAAGGTCATCATGTCTGCCCTTGGCATTCTCGGAACGCCCTGGCCTCAGAATGTAGCCTCTGTAGTCCATGGTAACCTGCGGAGAGGGGGCGGGGCTGAGGGAGGTTGGAACACTGCCCTCACTGAGGGAGTGGGTGTGGCCATCTCTGCTGTGACTGAACAAAGGGCAGGGGAGCAGCGGGCCAAGAGCAGGGCCCTCAGAGACCGGCAGGCCCAGTGGAGTGTCACAAGCTTTTAGGCCCAGGCCAAAGGGTGCCTTCTTTGTCTGCACAGCTGCCCAAACTCTCACCTTTCCACTCAGGCCACCCTCTTACTTGAAGTGTGTGTGGAACGTGTCCGCGCAGTATACCGCGCTGCACAGCTAAGCATAGGTCTGGGCATCGTAGCTTCCTGCCATGTGACCGAAGTTCGAAGGCAGATGGGTCCCTGGGACAAACGCGGAGAGGCTCCCGCGCGGGTCACAGGCCGCCCACGGCCCCTGCCCCAGATCGGGGGCCGCAAAGCAGCCCTGTCTGAGTCCCCTGCCTCTAGAGCGAGTATTGGACCAACACTTGTAAAAAACGGGGTCCTTGCGGGCCACTCATTGGAGGGACACAAATAAATCTTTGCCGACTTTCTGCTGAAACTTACGAGCGTTCACACCTAAGCCTCTTACAAGGTCAGCTGTTTAGCTAAACATGAGCTCATGATCTAAATTTACACAATAATGAAGAAAGCAGCTACAAGGGGAGACAATCAGCCAAAACCATCAATACCAGAATTAGATTCCCAAGGCCATCCATCAGATGTAGGAATAATCGGGTGCAAGGCAGAAAATATACATAAAACTGTAACTGAAACAAGGCACAAGGATGTTTTCAAAGACTGGTAGGATCTCTAAAACATTTTTCAAGGACATGTCATTGATAAAGCTAAATACTCCAAGGTTGTGTAATACAACAGATTAATCATTGAGAAGAGTGAAATTATGCTGTTTTGAAAACTATGGCAGGTCAGATTTTCTGCCTAATTCTATAAGAAGATTTCTCTAAAAAATACACATTATTTCAAAGACTTATTGGCTGTGAAATAAGTTAAGGGTATTTCAAATGGCTTGTCTGCAAAGAAAGGTGAGATGTAGGGAATCACAGAAAGTCGAGGGGAAAATAGGTCAATATATACATTGCTGTATGGTGAACTAAGCCTTAGGCCAGCAACAATGGAGAGGACCTGACCCTTAGACACGTACAAGTAAGCTGGAATCTTCAAAAGTTCAAATCTTTATAAGTAAAAAGATTTATTAAAATGAATAACCAAGTGTTTTAATTGACATCAGAAGATGAAAACAATAAACCCTGAGAACATAGAGAAAAGATAAATAAAGATATGAGCAGAACTTAATACAACAGAAAACGTATAAAATTCAGGTGATTTAGTAAGTCCAAAGAATCTTCTTTGAAAAGATTTAAAAGACACACTTTGATTAAGGAAAACCAAAACATAAGTAAAGAATATACAGAAAGAGTCAGGACAATGTTAGAGCAGAGAATATATGAAATGCCAGTAAATTTGAACATTTCTGTCAAGTGGACCATTTCCTAGCTCCTAAAGTTTACCAACACTGACACAAGAGGAAATCATTTAAGGTCATCATGTCTGCCCTTGGCATTCTCGGAACGCCCTGGCCTCAGAATGCATCCTCTGTGGTCCATGGTAACCTGCGGAGAGGGGGCGGGGCTGAGGGAGGTTGGAACACTGCCCTCACTGAGGGAGTGGGTGTGGCCATCTCTGCTGTGACTGAACAAAGGGCAGGGGAGCAGGGGGCCCAGGGAAGGGCCCTCAGAGCCCGGCAGGCCCAGTGGAGTGTCACAAGCTTTTAGGCCCAGGCCAAAGGGTGCCTTCTTTGTCTGCACAGCTGCCCAAACTCTCACCTTTCCACTCAGGCCACCCTCTTACTTGAAGTGTGTGGGGAACCTGTCCGCGCAGTATACCGCGCTGCACAGCTAAGCATAGGTGTGGGCATCGTAGCTTCCTGCCATGTGACCGAAGTTCGCAGGCAGATGGGTCCCTGGGACAAACGCGGAGAGTCTCCGGCGCGGGTCACAGGCCGCACACGGCCCCTGCCCCAGATCGGGGGCCGCAAAGCAGCCCTGTCTGAGTCCCCTGCCTCTAGAGGGAGTATTGGACCAACACTTGTAGAAAACGGGGTCCTTGCGGGCCACTCATTGGAGGGACACAAATAAATCTTTGCCGACTTTCTGCTGAAACTTACGAGCGTTCACACCTAAGCCTCTTACAAGGTCAGCTGTTTAGCTAAACATGAGCTCATGATCTAAATTTACACAATAATGAAGAAAGCAGCTACAAGGGGAGACAATCAGCCAAAACCATCAATACCAGAATTAGATTCCCAAGGCCAACCATCAGATGTAGGAATAATCGGGTGCAAGGCAGAAAATATACATAAAAGTGGAACTGAAACAAGGCACAAGGATGTTTTCAAAGACTGGTAGGATCTCTCAAACATTTTTCAAGGACATGTCATTGATAAAGCTAAATACTCCAAGGTTGTGTAATACAACAGATTAATCATTGAGAAGAGTGAAATTATGCTGTTTTGAAAACTATGGCAGGTCAGATTTTCTGCCTAATTATATAAGAAGATTTCTCTAAAAAATACACATTATTTCAAAGACTTCTTGGCTGTGAAATAAGTTAAGGGTATTTCAAATGGCTTGTCTGCAAAGAAAGGTGAGATGTAGGGAATCACAGAAAGTCGAGGGGAAAATAGGTCAATATATACATTGCTGTATGGTGAACTAAGCCTTAGGCCAGCAACAATGGAGAGGACCTGACCCTTAGACACGTACAAGTAAGCTGGAATCTTCAAAACTTCAAATCTTTATAAGTAAAAAGATTTATTAAAATGAATAACCAAGTGTTTTAATTGACATCAGAAGATGAAAACAATAAACCCTGAGAACATAGAGAAAAGATAAATAAAGATATGAGCAGAACTTAATACAACAGAAAACGTATAAAATTCAGGTGATTTAGTAAGTCCAAAGAATCTTCTTTGAAAAGATTTAAAAGACACACTTTGATTAAGGAAAACCAAAACATAAGTAAAGAATATACAGAAAGAGTCAGGACAATGTTAGAGCAGACAACATATGAAATGCCAGTAAATTTGAACATTTCTGTCAAGTGGACCATTTCCTAGCTCCTAAAGTTTACCAACACTGACACAAGAGGAAATCATTTAAGGTCATCATGTCTGCCCTTGGCATTCTCGGAACGCCCTGGCCTCAGAATGCATCCTCTGTGGTCCATGGTAACCTGCGGAGAGGGGGCGGGGCTGAGGGAGGTTGGAACACTGCCCTCACTGAGGGAGTGGGTGTGGCCATCTCTGCTGTGACTGAACAAAGGGCAGGGGAGCAGGGGGCCCAGGGAAGGGCCCTCAGAGCCCGGCAGGCCCAGTGGAGTGTCACAAGCTTTTAGGCCCAGGCCAAAGGGTGCCTTCTTTGTCTGCACAGCTGCCCAAACTCTCACCTTTCCACTCAGGCCACCCTCTTACTTGAAGTGTGTGGGGAACCTGTCCGCGCAGTATACCGCGCTGCACAGCTAAGCATAGGTGTGGGCATCGTAGCTTCCTGCCATGTGACCGAAGTTCGCAGGCAGATGGGTCCCTGGGACAAACGCGGAGAGTCTCCGGCGCGGGTCACAGGCCGCACACGGCCCCTGCCCCAGATCGGGGGCCGCAAAGCAGCCCTGTCTGAGTCCCCTGCCTCTAGAGGGAGTATTGGACCAACACTTGTAGAAAACGGGGTCCTTGCGGGCCACTCATTGGAGGGACACAAATAAATCTTTGCCGACTTTCTGCTGAAACTTACGAGCGTTCACACCTAAGCCTCTTACAAGGTCAGCTGTTTAGCTAAACATGAGCTCATGATCTAAATTTACACAATAATGAAGAAAGCAGCTACAAGGGGAGACAATCAGCCAAAACCATCAATACCAGAATTAGATTCCCAAGGCCAACCATCAGATGTAGGAATAATCGGGTGCAAGGCAGAAAATATACATAAAAGTGGAACTGAAACAAGGCACAAGGATGTTTTCAAAGACTGGTAGGATCTCTCAAACATTTTTCAAGGACATGTCATTGATAAAGCTAAATACTCCAAGGTTGTGTAATACAACAGATTAATCATTGAGAAGAGTGAAATTATGCTGTTTTGAAAACTATGGCAGGTCAGATTTTCTGCCTAATTATATAAGAAGATTTCTCTAAAAAATACACATTATTTCAAAGACTTATTGGCTGTGAAATAAGTTAAGGGTATTTCAAATGGCTTGTCTGCAAAGAAAGGTGAGATGTAGGGAATCACAGAAAGTCGAGGGGAAAATAGGTCAATATATACATTGCTGTATGGTGAACTAAGCCTTAGGCCAGCAACAATGGAGAGGACCTGACCCTTAGACACGTACAAGTAAGCTGGAATCTTCAAAACTTCAAATCTTTATAAGTAAAAAGATTTATTAAAATGAATAACCAAGTGTTTTAATTGACATCAGAAGATGAAAACAATAAACCCTGAGAACATAGAGAAAAGATAAATAAAGATATGAGCAGAACTTAATACAACAGAAAACGTATAAAATTCAGGTGATTTAGTAAGTCCAAAGAATCTTCTTTGAAAAGATTTAAAAGACACACTTTGATTAAGGAAAACCAAAACATAAGTAAAGAATATACAGAAAGAGTCAGGACAATGTTAGAGCAGACAACATATGAAATGCCAGTAAATTTGAACATTTCTGTCAAGTGGACCATTTCCTAGCTCCTAAAGTTTACCAACACTGACACAAGAGGAAATCATTTAAGGTCATCATGTCTGCCCTTGGCATTCTCGGAACGCCCTGGCCTCAGAATGTAGCCTCTGTAGTCCATGGTAACCTGCGGAGAGGGGGCGGGGCTGAGGGAGGTTGGAACACTGCCCTCACTGAGGGAGTGGGTGTGGCCATCTCTGCTGTGACTGAACAAAGTGCAGGGGAGCAGCGGGCCAAGAGCAGGGCCCTCAGAGACCGGCAGGCCCAGTGGAGTGTCACAAGCTTTTAGGCCCAGGCCAAAGGGTGCATTCTTTGTCTGCACAGCTGCCCAAACTCTCACCTTTCCACTCAGGCCACCCTCTTACTTGAAGTGTGTGTGGAACGTGTCCGCGCAGTATACCGCGCTGCACAGCTAAGCATAGGTCTGGGCATCGTAGCTTCCTGCCATGTGACCGAAGTTCGAAGGCAGATGGGTCCCTGGGACAAACGCGGAGAGGCTCCCGCGCGGGTCACAGGCCGCCCACGGCCCCTGCCCCAGATCGGGGGCCGCAAAGCAGCCCTGTCTGAGTCCCCTGCCTCTAGAGGGAGTATTGGACCAACACTTGTAAAAAACGGGGTCCTTGCGGGCCACTCATTGGAGGGACACAAATAAATCTTTGCCGACTTTCTGCTGAAACTTACGAGCGTTCACACCTAAGCCTCTTACAAGGTCAGCTGTTTAGCTAAACATGAGCTCATGATCTAAATTTACACAATAATGAAGAAAGCAGCTACAAGGGGAGACAATCAGCCAAAACCATCAATACCAGAATTAGATTCCCAAGGCCATCCATCAGATGTAGGAATAATCGGGTGCAAGGCAGAAAATATACATAAAACTGTAACTGAAACAAGGCACAAGGATGTTTTCAAAGACTGGTAGGATCTCTAAAACATTTTTCAAGGACATGTCATTGATAAAGCTAAATACTCCAAGGTTGTGTAATACAACAGATTAATCATTGAGAAGAGTGAAATTATGCTGTTTTGAAAACTATGGCAGGTCAGATTTTCTGCCTAATTCTATAAGAAGATTTCTCTAAAAAATACACATTATTTCAAAGACTTATTGGCTGTGAAATAAGTTAAGGGTATTTCAAATGGCTTGTCTGCAAAGAAAGGTGAGATGTAGGGAATCACAGAAAGTCGAGGGGAAAATAGGTCAATATATACATTGCTGTATGGTGAACTAAGCCTTAGGCCAGCAACAATGGAGAGGACCTGACCCTTAGACACGTACAAGTAAGCTGGAATCTTCAAAAGTTCAAATCTTTATAAGTAAAAAGATTTATTAAAATGAATAACCAAGTGTTTTAATTGACATCAGAAGATGAAAACAATAAACCCTGAGAACATAGAGAAAAGATAAATAAAGATATGAGCAGAACTTAATACAACAGAAAACGTATAAAATTCAGGTGATTTAGTAAGTCCAAAGAATCTTCTTTGAAAAGATTTAAAAGACACACTTTGATTAAGGAAAACCAAAACATAAGTAAAGAATATACAGAAAGAGTCAGGACAATGTTAGAGCAGAGAATATATGAAATGCCAGTAAATTTGAACATTTCTGTCAAGTGGACCATTTCCTAGCTCCTAAAGTTTACCAACACTGACACAAGAGGAAATCATTTAAGGTCATCATGTCTGCCCTTGGCATTCTCGGAACGCCCTGGCCTCAGAATGCATCCTCTGTGGTCCATGGTAACCTGCGGAGAGGGGGCGGGGCTGAGGGAGGTTGGAACACTGCCCTCACTGAGGGAGTGGGTGTGGCCATCTCTGCTGTGACTGAACAAAGGGCAGGGGAGCAGGGGGCCCAGGGCAGGGCCCTCAGAGCCCGGCAGGCCCAGTGGAGTGTCACAAGCTTTTAGGCCCAGGCCAAAGGGTGCCTTCTTTGTCTGCACAGCTGCCCAAACTCTCACCTTTCCACTCAGGCCACCCTCTTACTTGAAGTGTGTGTGGAACGTGTCCGCGCAGTATACCGCGCTGCACAGCTAAGCATAGGTCTGGGCATCGTAGCTTCCTGCCATGTGACCGAAGTTCGCAGGCAGATGGGTCCCTGGGACAAACGCGGAGAGTCTCCGGCGCGGGTCACAGGCTGCACACGGCCCCTGCCCCAGATCGGGGGCCGCAAAGCAGCCCTGTCTGAGTCCCCTGCCTCTAGAGGGAGTATTGGACCAACACTTGTAGAAAACGGGGTCCTTGCGGGCCACTCATTGGAGGGACACAAATAAATCTTTGCCGACTTTCTGCTGAAACTTACGAGCGTTCACACCTAAGCCTCTTACAAGGTCAGCTGTTTAGCTAAACATGAGCTCATGATCTAAATTTACACAATAATGAAGAAAGCAGCTACAAGGGGAGACAATCAGCCAAAACCATCAATACCAGAATTAGATTCCCAAGGCCAACCATCAGATGTAGGAATAATCGGGTGCAAGGCAGAAAATATACATAAAACTGGAACTGAAACAAGGCACAAGGATGTTTTCAAAGACTGGTAGGATCTCTAAAACATTTTTCAAGGACATGTCATTGATAAAGCTAAATACTCCAAGGTTGTGTAATACAACAGATTAATCATTGAGAAGAGTGAAATTATGCTGTTTTGAAAACTATGGCAGGTCAGATTTTCTGCCTAATTATATAAGAAGATTTCTCTAAAAAATACACATTATTTCAAAGACTTATTGGCTGTGAAATAAGTTAAGGGTATTTCAAATGGCTTGTCTGCAAAGAAAGGTGAGATGTAGGGAATCACAGAAAGTCGAGGGGAAAATAGGTCAATATATACATTGCTGTATGGTGAACTAAGCCTTAGGCCAGCAACAATGGAGAGGACCTGACCCTTAGACACGTACAAGTAAGCTGGAATCTTCAAAAGTTCAAATCTTTATAAGTAAAAAGATTTATTAAAATGAATAACCAAGTGTTTTAATTGACATCAGAAGATGAAAACAATAAACCCTGAGAACATAGAGAAAAGATAAATAAAGATATGAGCAGAACTTAATACAACAGAAAACGTATAAAATTCAGGTGATTTAGTAAGTCCAAAGAATCTTCTTTGAAAAGATTTAAAAGACACACTTTGATTAAGGAAAACCAAAACATAAGTAAAGAATATACAGAAAGAGTCAGGACAATGTTAGAGCAGAGAATATATGAAATGCCAGTAAATTTGAACATTTCTGTCAAGTGGACCATTTCCTAGCTCCTAAAGTTTACCAACACTGACACAAGAGGAAATCATTTAAGGTCATCATGTCTGCCCTTGGCATTCTCGGAACGCCCTGGCCTCAGAATGCAGCCTCTGTAGTCCATGGTAACCTGCGGAGAGGGGGCGGGGCTGAGGGAGGTTGGAACACTGCCCTCACTGAGGGAGTGGGTGTGGCCATCTCTGCTGTGACTGAAAAAAGGGCAGGGGAGCAGGGGGCCCAGGGCAGGGCCCTCAGAGCCCGGCAGGCCCAGTGGAGTGTCACAAGCTTTTAGGCCCAGGCCAAAGGGCGCCTTCTTTGTCTGCACAGCTGCCCAAATTCTCACCTTTCCACTCAGGCCGCCCTCTTACTTGAAGTCTGTGTGGAACGTGTCCGCGCAGTATACCGCGCTGCACAGCTAAGCATAGGTCTGGGCATCGTAGTATCCTGCCAGGTGACCGAAGTTCGCAGGCAAATGGGTCCCTGGGACACACGCGGAGAGGCTCCTGCCCGGGTCACAGGCCGCCCACAGCCCCTGCCCCATATCGGGAGCCGCAAAGCAGCCCTGTCTGAGTCACCTGCCTCTAGAGGGAGTATTGGACCAACACTTGTAGAAAACGGGGTCCTTGCGGGCCACTCATTGGAGGGACACAAATAAATCTTTGCCGACTTTCTGCTGAAACTTACGAGCGTTCACACCTAAGCCTCTTACAAGGTCAGCTGTTTAGCTAAACATGAGCTCATGATCTAAATTTACACAATATTGAAGAAAGCAGCTACAAGGGGAGACAATCAGCCAAAACCATCAATACCAGAATTAGATTCCCAAGGCCATCAATCAGATGTAGGAATAATCGGTTGCAAGGCAGAAAATATACATAAAACGGGAACTGAAACAAGGCACAAGGATGTTTTCAAAGACTGGTAGGATCTCTAAAACATTTTTCAAGGACATGTCATTAATAAAGCTAAATACTCCAAGGTTGTGTAATACAACAGATTAATCATTGAGAAGAGTGAAATTATGCTGTTTTGAAAACTATGGCAGGTCAGATTTTCTGCCTAATTATATAAGAAGATTTCTCTAAAAAATACACATTATTTCAAAGACTTATTGGCTGTGAAATAAGTTTAGGGTATTTCAAATGGCTTGTCTGCAAAGAAAGGTGAGATGTAGGGAATCACAGAAAGTCGAGGGGAAAATAGGTCAATATATACATTGCTGTATGGTGAACTAAGCCTTAGGCCAGCAACAATGGAGAGGACCTGACCCTTAGACACGTACAAGTAAGCTGGAATCTTCAAAAGTTCAAATCTTTATAAGTAAAAAGATTTATTAAAATGAATAACCAATGTTTTAATTGACATCAGAAGATGAAAACAATAAACCCTGAGAACATAGAGAAAAGATAAATAAAGTTATGAGCAGCACTTAATACAACAGAAAACGTATAAAATTCAGGTGATTTAGTAAGTCCAAAGAATCTTCTTTGAAAAGATTTAAAAGACACACTTTGATTAAGGAAAACCAAAACATAAGTAAAGAATATACAGAAAGAGTCAGGACAATGTTAGAGCAGAGAATATATGAAATGCCAGTAAATTTGAACATTTCTGTAAAGTGGACCATTTCCTAGCTCCTAAAGTTTACCAACACTCACACAACAGGAAATCATTTAAGGTCATCATGTCTGCCCTTGGCATTCTCGGAATGCCCTGGCCTCAGAATGCAGCCTCTGTAGTCCATGGTAACATGCGGAGAGGGGGCGGGGCTGAGGGAGGTTGGAACACTGCTCTCACTGAGGGAGTGCGTGTGGCCACTTCTGCTGTGACTGAAAATTGGGCAGGGAGGCAGGGGGCCCAGGGCAGGGCCCTGAGGGCCCGGCAGGCCCAGTGGAGTGTATCAAGCTTTTAGGCCCAGGCCAAAGGGCCCCTTCTTTGTCTGCACAGCTGCCCAAACTCTCACCTTTCCACTCAGGCCGCCCTCTTACGTGAAGTGTGTGTTGAACGTGTCCGTGCAGAATACCGCGCTGCACAGCTAAACATAGGTCTGGGCATCGTAGCTTCCTGCCAGGTGACCGAAGTTCGCAGGCAGATGGGTCCCTGGGACACACGCGGAGGGGCTCCTGCCCGGGTCACAGGCCGCCCACTGCCCCTGCCCCAGATCGGGGGCCGCAAAGCAGCCCTGTCTGAGTCCCCTGCCTCTAGAAGGAGTATTGGACCAACACTTGTAGAAAACGGGGTCCTTGCGGGCCACTCATTGGAGGGACACAAATAAATCTTTGCCAACTTTCTGCTGAAACTTACGAGCGTTCACACCTAAGCCTCTTACAAGGTCAGCTGTTTATCTAAACATGAGCTCATGATCTAAACTTACACAATAATGAAGAAAGCAGCTACAAGGGGAGACAATCAGCCAAAACCATCAATACCAGAATTAGATTCCCAAGGCCATCCATCAGATGAAGGAATAATCGGGTGCAAGGCAGAAAATATACATAAAAGTGGAACTGAAACAAGGCACAAGGATGTTTTCAAAGACTGGTAGGATCTCTCAAACATTTTTCAAGGACATGTCATTGATAAAGCTAAATACTCCAAGGTTGTGTAATACAACAGATTAATCATTGAGAAGAGTGAAATTATGCTGTTTTGAAAACTATGGCAGGTCAGATTTTCTGCCTAATTATATAAGAAGATTTCTCTAAAAAATACACATTATTTCAAAGACTTATTGGCTGTGAAATAAGTTAAGGGTATTTCAAATGGCTTGTCTGCAAAGAAAGGTGAGATGTAGG
Organism: Mesoplodon mirus; assembly: GCF_964341445.2. Taxonomy (NCBI): domain Eukaryota; kingdom Metazoa; phylum Chordata; class Mammalia; order Artiodactyla; family Ziphiidae; genus Mesoplodon; species Mesoplodon mirus. Next base: position 118,270,343 of record NC_138976.1, on the reverse strand, counting down.
GAATCACAGAAAGTCGAGGGGAAAATAGGTCAATATATACATTGCTGTATGGTGAACTAAGCCTTAGGCCAGCAACAATGGAGAGGACCTGACCCTTAGACACGTACAAGTAAGCTGGAATCTTCAAAACTTCAAATCTTTATAAGTAAAAAGATTTATTAAAATGAATAACCAAGTGTTTTAATTGACATCAGAAGATGAAAACAATAAACCCTGAGAACATAGAGAACAGATAAATAAAGATATGAGCAGAACTTAATACAACAGAAAACGTATAAAATTCAGGTGATTTAGTAAGTCCAAAGAATTTTCTTTGAAAAGATTTAAAAGACACACTTTGATTAAGGAAAACCAAAACATAAGTAAAGAATATACAGAAAGAGTCAGGACAATGTTAGAACAGAGAATATATGAAATGCCAGTAAATTTGAACATTTCTGTAAAGTGGACCATTTCCTAGCTCCTAAAGTTTACCAACACTGACAAAAGAGGAAATCATTTAAGGTCATCATGTCTGCCCTTGGCATTCTCGGAACGCCCTGGCCTCAGAATGCAGCCTCTGTAGTACATGGTAACCTGCGGAGAGGGGTCGGGTCTGAGGCAGGTTGGAACACTGCCCTCACTGAGGGAGTGGGTGTGGCCATCTCTGCTGTGACTGAACAAAGGGCAGGGGAGCAGGGGGCCCAGGGCAGGGCCCTCAGAGCCCGGCAGGCCCAGTGGAGTGTCACAAGTTTTTAGGCCCAGGCCAAAGTGCGCCTTCTTTGTCTGCACAGCTGCACAAACTCTCACCTTTCCACTCAGGCCGCCCTCTTACTTGAAGTGTGTGTGGAACGTGTCCGCGCAGTACACCGCGCTGCACAGCTAAGCATAGTTCTGGGCATCGTAGCTTCCTGCCAGGTGATCGAAGTTTGCAGGCAGATGGGACCCTGGGACACACGCGGAGGGACTCCTGCCCGGGTCACAGGCCGCCCACTGCCCCTGCCCCAGATAGGGGGCCGCAAAGCAGCCCTGTCTGAGTCCCCTGCCTCTAGAGGGAGTATTGGACCAACACTTGTAGAAAACGGGGTCCTTGCGGGCCACTCATTGGAGGGACACTAATAAATCTTTGCTGACTTTCTGCTGAAACTTACGAGCATTCACACCTAAGCCTCTTACAAGGTCAGCTGTTTAGCTAAACATGAGCTCATGATCTAAATTTACACAATAATGAAGAAAGCAGCTACAAGGGGAGACAATCAGCCAAATCCATCAATATCAGAATTACATTCCCAAGGCCATCCATCAGATGAAGGAATAATCGGGTGCAAGGCAGAAAATATACATAAAACGGGAACTGAAACAAGGCACAAGGATGTTTTCAAAGACTGGTAGGATCTCTAAAACATTTTTCAAGGACATGTCATTGATAAAGCTAAATACTCCAAGGTTGTGTAATACAACAGATTAATCATTGAGAAGAGTGAAATTATGCTGTTTTGAAAACTATGGCAGGTCAGATTTTCTGCCTAATTATATAAGAAGATTTCTCTAAAAAATACACATTATTTCAAAGACTTATTGGCTGTGAAATACGTTAAGGGTATTTCAAATGGCTTGTCTGCAAAGAAAGGTGAGATGTAGGGAATCACAGAAAGTCGAGGGGAAAATAGGTCAATATATACATTGCTATATGGTGAACTAAGCCTTAGGCCAGCAACAATGGAGAGGACCTGACCCTTAGACACGTACAAGTAAGCTGGAATCTTCAAAAGTTCAAATCTTTATAAGTAAAAAGATTTATTAAAATGAATAACCAAGTGTTTTAATTGACATCAGAAGATGAAAACAATAAACCCTGAGAACATAGAAAAAAGATAAATAAAGATATGAGCAGAACTTAATACAACAGAAAACGTATAATATTCAGGTGATTTAGTAAGTCCAAAGAATCTTCTTTGTAAAGAATTAAAAGACACACTTTGATTAAGGAAAACCAAAACATAAGTAAAGAATATACAGAAAGATTCAGGACAATGTTAGAGCAGAGAATATATGAAATGCCAGTAAATTTGAACATTTCTGTAAAGTGGACCATTTCCTAGCTCCAAAAGTTTACCAACACTGACACAAGAGGAAATCACTTAATGTCATTATGTCTGCCCTTGGCATTCTCGGAACGCCCTGGCCTCAGAATGCAGCCTCTGTAGTCCATGGTAACCTGCGGAGAGGGGGCGGGGCTGAGGGAGGTTGGAACACTGCCCTCACTGAGGGAGTGGGTGTGGCCATCTCTGCTGTGACTGAACAAAGGGCAGGGGAGCAGTGGGCCCAGGGCAGGGCCCTCAAAGCCCGGCAGGCCCAGTGGAGTGTCACAAGCTTTTAGGCCCAGGCCAAAGGGCGCCTTCTTTGTCTGCACAGCTGCCCAAACTCTCACCTTTCCACTCAGGCCGCCCTCTTACTTGAAGTGTGTGTGGAACGTGTTTGCGCAGTACACCGCGCTGCACAGCTAAACATAGTTCTGGGCATCGTAGCTTCCTGCCAGGTGACCGAAGTTTGCAGGCAGATGGGTCCCTGGGACACACGCAGAGGGTCTCCTGCCCGGGTCACAGGCCGCCCACAGCCCATGCCCCAGATAGGGGGCTGCAAAGCAGCCCTGTCTGAGTCCCCTGCCTCTAGAGGGAGTATTGGACCAACACTTGTAGAAAACGGGGTCCTTGCGGGCCACTCATTGGAGGGACACTAATAAATCTTTGCCGACTTTCTGCTGAAACTTACGAGCGTTCACACCTAAGCCTCTTACAAGGTCAGCTGTTTAGCTAAACATGAGCTCATGATCTAAATTTACACAATAATGAAGAAAGCAGCTACAAGGGGAGACAATCAGCCAAAACCATCAATACCAGAATTAGATTCCCAAGGCCATCCATCAGATGAAGGAATAATCGGGTGCAAGGCAGAAAATATACATAAAACTGGAACTGAAACAAGGCACAAGGATGTTTTCAAAGACTGGTAGGATCTCTAAAACATTTTTCAAGGACATGTCATTGATAAAGCTAAATATTCCAAGGTTGTGTAATACAACAGATTAATCATTGAGAAGAGTGAAATTATGCTGTTTTGAAAACTATGGCAGGTCAGATTTTCTGCCTAATTATATAAGAAGATTTCTCTAAAAAATACACATTATTTCAAAGACTTCTTGGCTGTGAAATAAGTTAAGGGTATTTCAAATGGCTTGTCTGCAAAGAAAGGTGAGATGTAGGGAATCACAGAAAGTCGAGGGGAAAATAGGTCAATATATACATTGCTGTATGGTGAACTAAGCCTTAGGCCAGCAACAATGGAGAGGACCTGACCCTTAGACACGTACAAGTAAGCTGGAATCTTCAAAAGTTCAAATCTTTATAAGTAAAAAGATTTATTAAAATGAATAACCAAGTGTTTTAATTGACATCAGAAGATGAAAACAATAAACCCTGAGAACATAGAGAAAAGATAAATAAAGATATGAGCAGAACTTAATACAACAGAAAACGTATAAAATTCAGGTGATTTAGTAAGTCCAAAGAATTTTCTTTGAAAAGATTTAAAAGACACACTTTGATTAAGGAAAACCAAAACATAAGTAAAGAATATACAGAAAGAGTCAGGACAATGTTAGAGCAGAGAATATATGAAATGCCAGTAAATTTGAACATTTCTGTCAAGTGGACCATTTCCTAGCTCCTAAAGTTTACCAACACTGACACAAGAGGAAATCATTTAAGGTCATCATGTCTGCCCTTGGCATTCTCGGAACGCCCTGGCCTCAGAATGCAGCCTCTGTAGTCCATGGTAACCTGCGGAGAGGGGGCGGGGCTGAGGGAGGTTGGAACACTGCCCTCACTGAGGGAGTGGGTGTGGCCATCTCTGCTGTGACTGAACAAAGGGCAGGGGAGCAGGGGGCACAGGGCAGGGCCCTCAGAGCCCGGCAGGCCCAGTGGAGTGTCACAAGCTTTTAGGCCCAGGCCAAAGGGCGCCTTCTTTGTCTGCACAGCTGCCCAAATTCTCACCTTTACACTCAGGCCGCCCTCTTACTTGAAGTCTGTGTGGAACGTGTCCGCGCAGTATACCGCGCTCTACAGCTAAGCATAGGTCTGGGCATCGTAGCTTCCTGCCAGGTGACCGAAGTTCGCAGGGAGATGGGTCCCTGGGACACACGCGGAGAGGCTCCTGCCCGTGTCACAGGCCGCCCACTGCCCCTGCCCCATATCGGGAGCCGCAAAGCAGCCCTGTCTGAGTCACCTGCCTCTAGAGGGAGTATTGGACCAACACTTGTAGAAAACGGGGTCCTTGCGGGCCACTCATTGGAGGGACACAAATAAATCTTTGCCGACTTTCTGCTGAAACTTACGAGCGTTCACACCTAAGCCTCTTACAAGGTCAGCTGTTTAGCTAAACATGAGCTCATGATCTAAATTTACACAATATTGAAGAAAGCAGCTACAAGGGGAGACAATCAGCCAAAACCATCAATACCAGAATTAGATTCCCAAGGCCATCCATCAGATGTAGGAATAATCGGGTGCAAGGCAGAAAATATACATAAAACTGGAACTGAAACAAGGCACAAGGATGTTTTCAAAGACTGGTAGGATCTCTCAAACATTTTTCAAGGACATGTCATTGATAAAGCTAAATACTCCAAGGTTGTGTAATACAACAGATTAATCATTGAGAAGAGTGAAATTATGCTGTTTTGAAAACTATGGCAGGTCAGATTTTCTGCCTAATTATATAAGAATATTTCTCTAAAAAATACACATTATTTCAAAGACTTATTGGCTGTGAAATAAGTTAAGGGTATTTCCAATGGCTTGTCTGCAAAGAAAGGTGAGATGTAGGGAATCACAGAAAGTCGAGGGGAAAATAGGTCAATATATACATTGCTGTATGGTGAACTAAGCCTTAGGCCACCAACAATGGAGAGGACCTGACCCTTAGACACGTACAAGTAAGCTGGAATCTTCAAAAGTTCAAATCTTTATAAGTAAAAAGATTTATTAAAATGAATAACCAAGTGTTTTAATTGACATCAGAAGATGAAAACAATAAACCCTGAGAACATAGAGAAAAGATAAATAAAGATATGAGCAGAACTTAATACAACAGAAAACGTATAAAATTCAGGTGATTTAGTAAGTCCAAAGAATCTTCTTTGAAAAGATTTAAAAGACACACTTTGATTAAGGAAAACCAAAACATAAGTAAAGAATATACAGAAAGAGTCAGGACAATGTTAGAGCAGAGAATATATGAAATGCCAGTAAATTTGAACATTTCTGTAAAGTGGACCATTTCCTAGCTCCTAAAGTTTACCAACACTGACACAAGAGGAAATCATTTAAGGTCATCATGTCTGCCCTTGGCATTCTCAGAACGCCCTGGCCTCAGAATGCAGCCTCTGTGGTCCACGGTAACCTGCAGAGAGGGGGCGGGGCTGAGGGAGGTTGGAACACTGCCCTCACTGAGGGAGTGGGTGTGGCCATCTCTGCTGTGACTGAACAAAGGGCTGGGGAGAAGGGGGCCCTGGGCAGGGCCCTCAGAGCACGGCAGGCCCAGTGGAGTGTCACAAGTTTTTAGGCCCAGGCCAAAGGGCGCCTTCTTTGTCTGCACAGCTGCCCAAACTCTCACCTTTCCACTCAGGCCGCCCTCTTACTTGAAGTGTGTGTGGAACGTGTCCGTGCAGTATACCGCGCTGCACAGCTAAGCATAGTTCTGGGCATCGTAACTTCCTGCCAGGTGACCGAAGTTTGCAGGCAGATGGGTCCCTGGGACACACGCGGAGGGGCTCCTGCCCGGGTCACAGGCCGCCCACTGCCCCTGCCCCAGATCGGGGGACGCAAACCAGCCCTGTCTGAGTCCCCTGCCTCTAGAGGGAGTATTGGACCAACACTTGTAGAAAACGGGGTCCTTGCGGGCCACTCGTTGGAGGGACACAAATAAATCTTTGCCGACTTTTTGCTGAAACTTACGAGCGTTCATACCTAAGCCTCTTACAAGGTCAGCTGTTTAGCTAAACATGAGCTCATGATCTAAATTTACACAATAATGAAGAAAGCAGCTACAAGGGGAGACAATCAGCCAAAACCATCAATACCAGAATTAGATTCCCAAGGCCATCCATCAGATGAAGGAATAATCGGGTGCAAGGCAGAAAATATACATAAAACTGGAACTGAAACAAGGCACAAGGATGTTTTCAAAGACTGGTAGGATCTCTAAAACATTTTTCAAGGACATGTCATTGATAAAGCTAAATACTCCAAGGTTGTGTAATACAACAGATTAATCATTGAGAAGAGTGAAATTATGCTGTTTTGAAAACTATGGCAGGTCAGATTTTCTGCCTAATTATATAAGAAGATTTCTCTAAAAAATACACATTATTTCAAAGACTTTTTGGCTGTGAAATAAGTTAAGGGTATTTCAAATGGCTTGTCTGCAAAGAAAGGTGAGATGTAGGGAATCACAGAAAGTCGAGGGGAAAATAGGTCAATATATACATTGCTGTATGGTGAACTAAGCCTTAGGCCAGCAACAATGGAGAGGACCTGACCCTTAGACACGTACAAGTAAGCTGGAATCTTCAAAAGTTCAAATATTTATAAGTAAAAAGATTTATTAAAATGAATAACCAAGTGTTTTAATTGACATCAGAAGATGAAAACAATAAACCCTGAGAACATAGAAAAAAGATAAATAAAGATATGAGCAGAACTTAATACAACAGAAAACCTATAAAATTCAGGTGATTTAGTAAGTCCAAAGAATTTTCTTTGAAAAGATTTAAAAGACACACTTTGATTAAGGAAAACCAAAACATAAGTAAAGAATATACAGAAAGAGTCAGGACAATGTTAGAACAGAGAATATATGAAATGCCAGTAAATTTGAACATTTCTGTAAAGTGCACCATTTCCTAGCTCCTAAAGTTTACCAACAGTGACAAAAGAGGAAATCATTTAAGGTCATCATGTCTGCCCTTGGCATTCTCGGAACGCACTGGCCTCAGAATGCAGCCTCTGTAGTCCATGGTAACCTGCGGAGAGGGGTCGGGTCTGAGGCAGGTTGGAACACTGCCCTCACTGAGCGAGTGGGTGTGGCCATCTCTGCTGTGACTGAACAAAGGGCAGGGGAGCAGGGAGCCCAGGGCAGGGCCCTCAGAGCCCGGCAGGCCCAGTGGAGTGTCACAAGTTTTTAGGCCCAGGCCAAAGGGCGCCTTCTTTGTCTGCACAGCTGCCCAAACTCTCACCTTTCCACTCAGGCCGCCCTCTTACTTGAAGTGTGTGTGGAACGTGTCCGCGCAGTACACCGCGCTGCACAGCTAAGCATAGTTCTGGGCATCGTAGCTTCCTGCCAGGTGACCGAAGTTTGCAGGCAGATGGGTCCCTGGGAAACACGCAGAGGGGCTCCTGCCCGGGTCACAGGCCGCCCACAGCCCGTGCCCCAGATCGGGGGCCGCGAATCAGCCCTGTCTGAGTCCCCTGCCTCTAGAGGGAGTATTGGACCAACACTTGTAGAAAACGGGGTCCTTGCGGGCCACTCTTTGGAGGGACACTAATAAATCTTTGCCGACTTTCTGCTGAAACTTACGAGCGTTCACACCTAAGCCTCTTACAAGGTCAGCTGTTTAGCTAAACATGAGCTCATGATCTATATTTACACAATAATGAAGAAAGCAGCTACAAGGGGAGACAATCAGCCAAAACCATCAATACCAGAATTAGATTCCCAAGGCCATCCATCAGATGAAGGAATAATCGGGTGCAAGGCAGAAAATATACATAAAACTGTAACTGAAACAAGGCACAAGGATGTTTTCAAAGACTGGTAGGATCTCTAAAACATTTTTCAAGGACATGTCATTGATAAAGCTAAATACTCCAAGGTTGTGTAATACAACAGATTAATCATTGAGAAGAGTGAAATTATGCTGTTTTGAAAACTATGGCAGGTCAGATTTTCTGCCTAATTATATAAGAAGATTTCTCTAAAAAATACACATTATTTCAAAGACTTATTGGCTGTGAAATAAGTTAAGGGTATTTCAAATGGCTTGTTTGCAAAGAAAGGTGAGATGTAGGGAATCACAGAAAGTCGAGGGGAAAATAGGTCAATATATACATTGCTGTATGGTGAACTAAGCCTTAGGCCAGCAACAATGGAGAGGACCTGACCCTTAGACACTTACAAGTAAGCTGGAATCTTCTAAAGTTCAAATCTTTATAAGTAAAAAGATTTATTAAAATGAATAACCAAGTGTTTTAATTGACATCAGAAGATGAAAACAATAAACCCTGAGAACATGGAGAAAAGATATATAAAGATATGAGCAGAACTTAATACAACAGAAAACGTATAAAATTCAGGTGATTTAGTAAGTCCAAAGAATCTTCTTTGAAAAGATTTAAAAGACACACTTTGATTAAGGAAAACCAAAACATAAGTAAAGAATACACAGAAAGAGTCAGGACAATGTTAGAGTAGAAAATATATGAAATGCCAGTAAATTTGAACATTTCTGTAAAGTGGACCATTTCCTAGCTCCTAAAGTTTACCAACACTGACACAAGAGGAAATCATTTAAGGTCATCATGTCTGCCCTTGGCATTCTCGGAATGCCCTGGCCTCAGAATGCAGCCTCTGTAGTCCATGGTAACCTGCGGAGAGGGGGCGTGGCTGAGGGAGGTTGGAACACTGCTCTCACTGAGGGAGTGGGTGTGGCCATTTCTGCTGTGACTGAACAAAGGGCAGGGAAGCAGGGGGCCCAGGGCAGGGCCCTCAGAGCCCGGCAGGCCCAGTGGAGTGTCACAAGCTTTTAGGCCCAGGCCAAAGGGCGCCTTCTTTGTCTGCACAGCTGCCCAAACTCTCACCTTTCCACTCAGGCCGCCCTCTTACTTGAAGTGTGTGTGGAACGTGTCCGTGCAGTATACCGCGCTGCACAGCTAAGCATAGGTCTGGGCATCGTAGCTTCCTGCCAGGTGACCGAAGTTCGCAGGCAGATGGGTCCCTGGGACACACGTGGATGGGCTCCTGCCCGGGTCATAGGCCGCCCACTGCCCCTGCCCCAGATCGGGGGCCACAAAGCAGCCATGTCTGAGTCCCCTGCCTCTAGAGGGAGTATTGGACCAACACTTGTAGAAAACGGGGTCCTTGCGGGCCACTCATTGGAGGGACACAAATAAATCTTTGCCGACTTTCTGCTGAAACTTACGAGCGTTCACACCTAAGCCCCTTACAAGGTCAGCTGTTTAGCTAAACATGAGCACATGATCTAAATTTACACAATATTGAAGAAAGCAGCTACAAGGGGAGACAATCAGCCAAAACCATCAATACCAGAATTACATTCCCAAGGCCATCCATCTGATGTAGGAATAATCGGGTGCAAGGCAGAAAATATACATAAAACTGGAAGTGAAACAAGGCACAAGGATGTTTTAGAAGACTGGTAGGATCTCTAAAACATTTTTCAAGGACATGTAATTGATAAAGCTAAATACTCCAAGGTTGTGTAATACAACAGATTAATCATTGAGAAGAGTGAAATTATGCTGTTTTGAAAACTATGGCAGGTCAGATTTTCTGCCTAATTATATAAGAAGATTTCTCTAAAAAATACACATTATTTCAAAGACTTTTTGGCTGTGAAATAAGTTAAGGGTATTTCAAATGGCTTGTCTGCAAAGAAAGGTGAGATGTAGGGAATCACAGAAAGTCGAGGGGAAAATAGGTCAATATATACATTGCTATATGGTGAACTAAGCCTTAGGCCAGCAACAATGGAGAGGACCTGACCCTTAGACACGTACAAGTAAGCTGGAATCTTCAAAAGTTCAAATCTTTATAAGTGAAAAGATTTATTAAAATGAATAACCAAGTGTTTTAATTGACATCAGAAGATGAAAACAATAAACCATGAGAACATAGAAAAAAGATAAATAAAGATATGAGCAGAACTTAATACAACAGAAAACGTATAATATTCAGGTGATTTAGTAAGTCCAAAGAATCTTCTTTGAAAAGAATTAAAAGACACACTTTGATTAAGGAAAACCAAAACATAAGTAAAGAATATACAGAAAGAGTCAGGACAATGTTAGAGCAGAGAATATATGAAATGCCAGTAAATTTGAACATTTCTGTCAAGTGGACCATTTCCTAGCTCCAAAAGTTTACCAACACTGACACAAGAGGAAATCATTTAATGTCATCATGTCTGCCCTTGGCATTCTCGGAACGCCCTGGCCTCAGAATGCAGCCTCTGTAGTCCATGGTAACCTGCAGAGAGGGGGCGGGGCTGAGGGAGGTTGGAACACTGCCCTCACTGAAGGAGTGGGTGTGGCCATCTCTGCTGTGACTGAACAAAGGGCAGGGGAGCAGTGGGCCCAGGGCAGGGCCCTCAAATCCCGGCAGGCCCAGTGGAGTGTCACAAGCTTTTAGGCCCAGGCCAAAGGGCGCCTTCTTTGTCTGCACAGCTGCCCAAACTCTCACCTTTCCACTCAGGCCGCCCTCTTACTTGAAGTGTGTGTGGAACGTGTTTGCGCAGTACACCGCGCTGCACAGCTAAGCATAGTTCTGGGCATCGTAACTTCCTGCCAGGTGACCGAAGTTTGCAGGCAGATGGGTCCCTGGGACACACGCGGAGGGGCTCCTGCCCGGGTCACAGGCCACCCACTGCCCCTGCCCCAGATCGGGGGCCGCAAAGCAGCCCTGTCTGAGTCCCCTGCCTCTAGAGGGAGTATTGGACCAACACTTGTAGAAAACGGGGTCCTTGCGGGCCACTCGTTGGAGGGACACAAATAAATCTTTGCCGACTTTTTGCTGAAACTTACGAGCGTTCATACCTAAGCCTCTTACAAGGTCAGCTGTTTAGCTAAACATGAGCTCATGATCTAAATTTACACAATAATGAAGAAAGCAGCTACAAGGGGAGACAATCAACCAAAACCATCAATACCAGAATTAGATTCCCAAGGCCATCCATCAGATGAAGGAATAATCGGGTGCAAGGCAGAAAATATACATAAAACTGGAACTGAAACAAGGCACAAGGATGTTTTCAAAGACTGGTAGGATCTCTAAAACATTTTTCAAGGACATGTCATTGATAAAGCTAAATACTCCAAGGTTGTGTAATACAACAGATTAATCATTGAGAAGAGTGAAATTATGCTGTTTTGAAAACTATGGCAGGTCAGATTTTCTGCCTAATTATATAAGAAGATTTCTCTAAAAAATACACATTATTTCAAAGACTTATTGGCTGTGAAATAAGTTAAGGGTATTTCAAATGGCTTGTCTGCAAAGAAAGGTGAGATGTAGGGAATCACAGAAAGTCGAGGGGAAAATAGGTCAATATATACATTGCTGTATGGTGAATTAAGCCTTAGGCCATCAACAATGGAGAGGACCTGACCCTTAGACACTTACAAGTAAGCTGGAATCTTCAAAAGTTCAAATCTTTATAAGTAAAAAGATTTATTAAAATGAATAACCAAGTGTTTTAATTGACATCAGAAGATGAAAACAATAAACCCTGAGAACATGGAGAAAAGATATATAAAGATATGAGCAGAACTTAATACAACAGAAAACGTATAAAATTCAGGTGATTTAGTAAGTCCAAAGAATCTTCTTTGAAAAGATTTAAAAGACACACTTTGATTAAGGAAAACCAAAACATAAGTAAAGAATACACAGAAAGAGTCAGGACAATGTTAGAGCAGAAAATATATGAAATGCCAGTAAATTTGAACATTTCTGTAAAGTGGACCATTTCCTAGCTCCTAAAGTTTACCAACACTGACACAAGAGGAAAGCATTTAAGGTCATCATGTCTGTCCTTGGCATTCTCGGAATGCCCTGGCCTCAGAATGCAGCCTCTGTAGTCCATGGTAACCTGCGGAGAGGGGGCGGGGCTGCTGGAGGTTGGAACACTGCTCTCACTGAGGGAGTGGGTGTGGCCATTTCTGCTGTGACTGAACAAAGGGCAGGGAAGCAGGGGGCCCAGGGCAGGGCCCTCAGAGCCCGGCAGGCCCAGTGGAGTGTCACAAGCTTTTAGGCCCAGGCCAAAGGGCGCCTTCTTTGTCTGCACAGCTGCCCAAACTCTCACCTTTCCACTCAGGCCGCCCTCTTACTTGAAGTGTGTGTGGAACGTGTCCGTGCAGTATACCGCGCTGCACAGCTAAGCATAGGTCTGGGCATCGTAGCTTCCTGCCAGTTGACCAAAGTTCGCAGGCAGATGGGTCCCTGGGACACACGCGGATGGGCTCCTGCCCGGGTCACAGGCCGCCCACTGCCCCTGCCCCAGATCGGGGGCCACAAAGCAGCCCTCTCTGAGTCCCCTGCCTCTAGAGGGAGTATTGGACCAACACTTGTAGAAAACGGGGTCCTTGCGGGCCACTCATTGGAGGGACACAAATAAATCTTTGCCGACTTTCTGCTGAAACTTACGAGCGTTCACACCTAAGCCTCTTACAAGGTCAGCTGTTTAGCTAAACATGAGCTCATGATCTAAATTTACACAATATTGAAGAAAGCAGCTACAAGGGGAGACAATCAGCCAAAACCATCAATACCAGAATTAGATTCCCAAGGCCATCCATCAGATGTAGGAATAATCGGGTGCAAGGCAGAAAATATACATAAAACTGGAACTGAAACAAGGCACAAGGATGTTTTCAAAGACTGGTAGGATCTCTCAAACATTTTTCAAGGACATGTCATTGATAAAGCTAAATACTCCAAGGTTGTGTAATACAACAGATTAATCATTGAGAAGAGTGAAATTATGCTGTTTTGAAAACTATGGCAGGTCAGATTTTCTGCCTAATTATATAAGAAGATTTCTCTAAAAAATACACATTATTTCAAAGACTTATAGGCTGTGAAATAAGTTAAGGGTATTTCAAATGGCTTGTCTGCAAAGAAAGGTGAGATGTAGGGAATCACAGAAAGTCGAGGGGAAAATAGGTCAATATATACATTGCTGTATGGTGAACTAAGCCTTAGGCCAGCAACAATGGAGAGGACCTGACCCTTAGACACGTACAAGTAAGCTGGAATCTTCAAAAGTTCAAATCTTTATAAGTAAAAAGATTTATTAAAATCAATAACCAAGTGTTTTAATTGACATCAGAAGATGAAAACAATAAACCCTGAGAACATTGAGAAAAGATAAATAAAGATATGAGCAGAACTTAATACAACAGAAAACGTATAAAATTCAGGTGATTTAGTAAGTCCAAAGAATTTTCTTTGAAAAGATTTAAAAGACACACTTTGATTAAGGAAAACCAAAACATAAGTAAAGAATATACAGAAAGAGTCAGGACAATGTTAGAGCAGAGAATATATGAAATGCCAGTAAATTTGAACATTTCTGTAAAGTGGACCATTTCCTAGCTCCTAAAGTTTACCAACACTGACACAAGAGGAAATCATTTAAGGTCATCATGTCTGCCCTTGGCATTCTCGGAACGCCCTGGCCTCAGAATGCAGCCTCTGTAGTCCATGGTAACCTGCGGAGAGGGGGCGGGGCTGAGGGAGGTTGGAACACTGCCCTCACTGAGGGAGTGGGTGTGTCCATCTCTCCTGTGACTGAACAAAGGGCAGGGGAGCAGGGGGCCCAGGGCAGGGCCCTCAGAGCCCGGCAGGCCCAGTGGAGTGTCACAAGCATTTAGGCCCAGGCCAAAGGGTGCCTTCTTTGTCTGCACAGCTGCCCAAACTCTCACCTTTCCACTCAGGGCACCCTCTTACTTGAAGTGTGTGTGGAACGTGTCCGCGCAGTATACCGCGCTGCACAGCTAAGCATAGTTCTGGGCATCGTAGCTTCCTGCCAGGTGACCGAAGTTCGCATGCAGATGGGTCCCTGGGACACACGCGGAGAGTCTCCGGCCCGGGTCACAGGCCGCCCACAGCCCCTGACCCAGATCGGGGGCCGCAAAACAGCCCTGTCTGAGTCCCCTGCCTCTAGAGGGAGTATTGGACCAACACTTGTAGAAAACGGGGTCCTTGCGGGCCACTCATTGGAGGGACACAAATAAATCTTTGCCGACTTTTTGCTGAAACTTACGAGCGTTCACACCTAAGCCTCTTACAAGGTCAGCTGTTTAGCTAAACATGAGCTCATGATCTAAATTTACACAATAATGAAGAAAGCAGCTACAAGGGGAGACAATCAGCCAAAACCATCAATACCAGAATTAGATTCCCAAGGCCATCCATCAGATGTAGGAATAATCGGGTGCAAGGCAGAAAATATACATAAAACTGGAACTGAAACAAGGCACAAGGATGTTTTCAAAGACTGGTAGGATCTCTAAAACATTTTTCAAGGACATGTCATTGATAAAGCTAAATACTCCAAGGTTGTGTAATACAACAGATTAATCATTGAGAAGAGTGAAATTATGCTGTTTTGAAAACTATGGCAGGTCAGATTTTCTGCCTAATTATATAAGAAGATTTCTCTAAAAAATACACATTATTTCAAAGACTTATTGGCTGTGAAATAAGTTAAGGGTATTTCAAATGGCTTGTCTGCAAAGAAAGGTGAGATGTAGGGAATCACAGAAAGTCGAGGGGAAAATAGGTCAATATATACATTGCTGTATGGTGAACTAAGCCTTAGGCCAGCAACAATGGAGAGGACCTGACCCTTAGACACGTACAAGTAAGCGGGAATCTTCAAAAGTTCAAATCTTTATAAGTAAAAAGATTTATTAAAATGAATAACCAAGTGTTTTAATTGACATCAGAAGATGAAAACAATAAACCCTGAGAACATAGAGAAAAGATAAATAAAGATATGAGCAGAACTTAATACAACAGAAAACGTATAAAATTCAGGTGATTTAGTAAGTCCAAAGAATCTTCTTTGAAAAGATTTAAAAGACACACTTTGATTAAGGAAAACCAAAACATAAGTAAAGAATATACAGAAAGAGTCAGGACAATGTTAGAGCAGACAATATATGAAATGCCAGTAAATTTGAACATTTCTGTCAAGTGGACCATTTCCTAGCTCCTAAAGATTACCAACACTGACACAAGAGGAAATCATTTAAGGTCATGATGTCTGCCCTTGGCATTCTCGGAACGCCCTGGCCTCAGAATGCAGCCTCTGTAGTCCATGGTAACCTGCGGAGAGGGGGCGGGCCTGAGGGAGGTTGGAACACTGCCCACACTGAGGGAGTGGGTGTGGCCATCTCTGCTGTGTCTGAAAAAAGGGCAGGGGAGCAGCGGGCCAAGGGCAGGGCCCTCAGAGCCCGGCAGGCCCAGTGGAGTGTCACAAGTTTTTAGGCCCAGGCCAAAGGGCGCCTTCTTTGTCTGCACAGCTGCCCAAACTCTCACCTTTCCACTCAGGCCACCCTCTTACTTGAAGTGTGTGTGGAACGTGTCCGCGCAGTATACCGCGCTGCACAGCTAAGCATAGGTCTGGGCATCGTAGCTTCCTGCCATGTGACCGAAGTTCGAAGGCAGATGGGTCCCTGGGACACACGCGGAGAGGCTCCCACGCGGGTCACAGGCCGCCCACGGCCCCTGCCCCAGATCGGGGGCTGCAAAGCAGCCCTGTCTGAGTCCCCTGCCTCTAGAGGGAGTATTGGACCAACACTTGTAGAAAACGGGGTCCTTGCGGGCCACTCATTGGAGGGACACAAATAAATCTTTGCCGACTTTCTGCTGAAACTTACGAGCGTTCACACCTAAGCCTCTTACAAGGTCAGCTGTTTAGCTAAACATGAGCTCATGATCTAAATTTACACAATAATGAAGAAAGCAGCTACAAGGGGAGACAATCAGCCAAAACCATCAATACCAGAATTAGATTCCCAAGGCCATCCATCAGATGTAGGAATAATCGGGTGCAAGGCAGAAAATATACATAAAACTGGAACTGAAACAAGGCACAAGGATGTTTTCAAAGACTGGTAGGATCTCTCAAACATTTTTCAAGGACATGTCATTGATAAAGCTAAATACTCCAAGGTTGTGTAATACAACAGATTAATCATTGAGAAGAGTGAAATTATGCTGTTTTGAAAACTATGGCAGGTCAGATTTTCTGCCTAATTATATAAGAAGATTTCTCTAAAAAATACACATTATTTCAAAGACTTATTGGCTGTGAAATAAGTTAAGGGTGTTTCAAATGGCTTGTCTGCACAGAAAGGTTAGATGTAGGGAATCACAGAAAGTCGAGGGGAAAATAGGTCAATATATACATTGCTGTATGGTGAACTAAGCCTTAGGCCAACAACAATGGATAGGACCTGACCCTTAGACACGTACAAGTAAGCTGGAATCTTCAAAAGTTCAAATCTTTATAAGTAAAAAGATTTATTAAAATGAATAACCAAGTGTTTTAATTGACATCAGAAGATGAAAACAATAAACCTGAGAACATGGAGAACAGATAAATAAAGATATGAGCAGAACTTAATACAACAGAAAACGTATAAAATTCAGGTGATTTAGTACGTCCAAAGAATCTTCTTTGAAAAGATTTAAAAGACACACTTTGATTAAGGAAAACCAAAACATAAGTAAAGAATATACAGAAAGAGTCAGGACAATGTTAGAGCAGAGAATATATGAAATGCCAGTAAATTTGAACATTTCTGTCAAGTGGACCATTTCCTAGCTCCAAAAGGTTACCAACACTGACACAAGAGGAAATCATTTAATGTCATCATGTCTGCCCTTGGCATTCTCGGAACGCCCTGGCCTCAGAATGCAGTCTCTGTAGTCCATGGTAACCTGCGGAGAGGGGGCGGGGCTGAGGGAGGTTTGAACACTGCCCTCACTGAAGGAGTGGGTGTGGCCATCTCTGCTGTGACTGAACAAAGGGCAGGGGACCAGTGGGCCCAGGGCAGGGCCCTCAAAGCCCGGCAGGCCCAGTGGAGTGTCACAAGCTTTTAGGCCCAGGCCAAAGGGCGCCTTCTTTGTCTGCACAGCTGCCCAAACTCTCACCTTTCCACTCAGGCCGCCCTCTTACTTAAAGTGTGTGTGGAACGTGTTTGCGCAGTATACCGCGCTGCACAGCTAAGCATAGTTCTGGGCATCGTAACTTCCTGCCAGGTGACCGAAGTTTGCAGGCAGATGGGTCCCTGGGACACACGCGGAGGGGCTCCTGCCCGGGTCACAGGCCACCCACTGCCCCTGCCCCAGATCGGGGGACGCAAACCAGCCCTGTCTGAGTCCCCTGCCTCTAGAGGGAGTATTGGACCAACACTTGTAGAAAACGGGGTCCTTGCGGGCCACTCGTTGGAGGGACACAAATAAATCTTTGCCGACTTTTTGCTGAAACTTACTAGCGTTCATACCTAAGCCTCTTACAAGGTCAGCTGTTTAGCTAAACATGAGCTCATGATCTAAATTTACACAATAATGAAGAAAGCAGCTACAAGGGGAGACAATCAGCCAAAACAATCAATACCAGAATTAGATTCCCAAGGCCATCCATCAGATGAAGGAATAATCGGGTGCAAGGCAGAAAATATACATAAAACTGGAACTGAAACAAGGCACAAGGATGTTTTCAAAGACTGGTAGGATCTCTCAAACATTTTTCAAGGACATGTCATTGATAAAGCTAAATATTCCAAGGTTGTGTAATACAACAGATTAATCATTGAGAAGAGTGAAATTATGCTGTTTTGAAAACTATGGCAGGTCAGATTTTCTGCCTAATTATATAAGAAGATTTCTCTAAAAAATACACATTATTTCAAAGACTTATTGGCTGTGAAATAAGTTAAGGGTATTTCAAATGGCTTGTCTGCAAAGAAAGGTGAGATGTAGGGAATCACAGAAAGTCGAGGGGAAAATAGGTCAATATATACATTGCTGTATGGTGAACTAAGCCTTAGGCCAGCAACAATGGAGAGGACCTGACCCTTAGACACTTACAAGTAAGCTGGAATCTTCTAAAGTTCAAATCTTTATAAGTAAAAAGATTTATTAAAATGAATAACCAAGTGTTTTAATTGACATCAGAAGATGAAAACAATAAACCCTGAGAACATGGAGAAAAGATATATAAAGATATGAGCAGAACTTAATACAACAGAAAACGTATAAAATTCAGGTGATTTAGTAAGTCCAAAGAATCTTCTTTGAAAAGATTTAAAAGACACACTTTGATTAAGGAAAACCAAAACATAAGTAAAGAATACACAGAAAGAGTCAGGACAATGTTAGAGCAGAAAATATATGAAATGCCAGTAAATTTGAACATTTCTGTAAAGTGGACCATTTCCTAGCTCCTAAAGTTTACCAACACTGACACAAGAGGAAAGCATTTAAGGTCATCATGTCTGCCCTTGGCATTCTCGGAATGCCCTGGCCTCAGAATGCAGCCTCTGTAGTCCATGGTAACCTGCGGAGAGGGGGCGGGGCTGCTGGAGGTTGGAACACTGCTCTCACTGAGGGAGTGGGTGTGGCCATTTCTGCTGTGACTGAACAAAGGGCAGGGAAGCAGGGGGCCAAGGGCAGGGCCCTCAGAGCCCGGCAGGCCCAGTGGAGTGTCACAAGCTTTTAGGCCCAGGCCAAAGGGCGCCTTCTTTGTCTGCACAGCTGCCCAAACTCTCACCTTTCCACTCAGGCCGCCCTCTTACTTGAAGTGTGTGTGGAACGTGTCTGTGCAGTATACCGCGCTGCACAGCTAAGCATAGGTCTGGGCATCGTAGCTTCCTGCCAGGTGACCGAAGTTCGCAGGCAGATGGGTCCCTGGGACACACGCGGATGGGCTCCTGCCCGGGTCACAGGCCGCCCACAGCCCCTGCCCCAGATCGGGGGCCGCAAAGCAGCCCTGTCTGAGTCCCCTGCCTCTAGAGGGAGTATTCGACCAACACTTGTAGAAAACGGGGTCCTTGCGGGCCACTCATTGGAGGGACACAAATAAATCTTTGCCGACTTTCTGCTGAAACTTACGAGCGTTCACACCTAAGCCTCTTACAAGGTCAGCTGTTTAGCTAAACATGAGCTCATGATCTAAATTTACACAATAATGAAAAAAGCAGCTACAAGGGGAGACAATCAGCCAAAACCATCAATACCAGAATTAGATTCCCAAGGCCATCCATCAGATGAAGGAATAATCGGGTGCAAGGCAGAAAATATACATAAAACTGGAACTGAAACAAGGCACAAGGATGTTTTCAAAGACTGGTAGGATCTCTAAAACATTTTTCAAGGACATGTCATTGATAAAGCTAAATACTCCAAGGTTGTGTAATACAACAGATTAATCATTGAGAAGAGTGAAATTATGCTGTTTTGAAAACTATGGCAGGTCAGATTTTCTGCCTAATTATATAAGAAGATTTCTCTAAAAAATACACATTATTTCAAAGACTTATTGGCTGTGAAATAAGTTAAGGGTATTTCAAATGGCTTGTCTGCAAAGAAAGGTGAGATGTAGGGAATCACAGAAAGTCGAGGGGAAAATAGGTCAATATATACATTGCTGTATGGTGAACTAAGCCTTAGGCCAGCAACAATGGAGAGGACCTGACCCTTAGACACGTACAAGTAAGCTGGAATCTTCAAAAGTTCAAATCTTTATAAGTAAAAAGATTTATTAAAATGAATAACCAAGTGTTTTAATTGACATCAGAAGATGAAAACAATAAACCCTGAGAACATTGAGAAAAGATAAATAAAGATATGAGCAGAACTTAATACAACAGAAAACGTATAAAATTCAGGTGATTTAGTAAGTCCAAAGAATTTTCTTTGAAAAGATTTAAAAGACACACTTTGATTAAGGAAAACCAAAACATAAGTAAAGAATATACAGAAAGAGTAAGGACAATGTTAGAGCAGAGAATATATGAAATGCCAGTAAATTTGAACATTTCTGTAAAGTGGACCATTTCCTAGCTCCTAAAGTTTACCAACACTGACACAAGAGGAAATCATTTAAGGTCATCATGTCTGCCCTTGGCATTCTCGGAACGCCCTGGCCTCAGAATGCAGCCTCTGTAGTCCATGGTAACCTGCGGAGAGGGGGCGGGGCTGAGGGAGGTTGGAACACTGCCCTCACTGAGGGAGTGGGTGTGGCCATCTCTCCTGTGACTGAACAAAGGGCAGGGGAGCAGGGGGCCCAGGGCAGGGCCCTCAGAGCCCGGCAGGCCCAGTGGAGTGTCACAAGCTTTTAGGCCCAGTCCAAAGGGTGCCTTCTTTGTCTGCACAGCTGCCCAAACTCTCACCTTTCCACTCAGGGCACCCTCTTACTTGAAGTGTGTGTGGAACGTGTCCGCGCAGTATACCGCGCTGCACAGCTAAGCATAGTTCTGGGCATCGTAGCTTCCTGCCAGGTGACCGAAGTTCGCAGGCAGATGGGTCCCTGGGACACACGCGGAGAGTCTCCGGCCCGGGTCACAGGCCGCCCACGGCCCCTGACCCAGATCGGGGGCCGCAAAACAGCCCTGTCTGAGTCCCCTGCCTCTAGAGGGAGTATTGGACCAACACTTGTAGAAAACGGGGTCCTTGCGGGCCACTCATTGGAGGGACACAAATAAATCTTTGCCGACTTTCTGCTGAAACTTACGAGCGTTCACACCTAAGCCTCTTACAAGGTCAGCTGTTTAGCTAAACATGAGCACATGATCTAAATTTACACAATAATGAAGAAAGCAGCTACAAGGGGAGACAATCAGCCAAAACCATCAATACCAGAATTAGATTCCCAAGGCAATCCATCAGATGTAGGAATAATCGGGTGCAAGGCAGAAAATATACATAAAACTGGAACTGAAACAAGGCACAAGGATGTTTTCAAAGACTGGTAGGATCTCTAAAACATTTTTCAAGGACATATCATTGATAAAGCTAAATACTCCAAGGTTGTGTAATACAACAGATTAATCATTGAGAAGAGTGAAATTATGCTGTTTTGAAAACTATGGCAGGTCAGATTTTCTGCCTAATTATATAAGAAGATTTCTCTAAAAAATACACATTATTTCAAAGACTTCTTGGCTGTGAAATAAGTTAAGGGTGTTTCAAATGGCTTGTCTGCACAGAAAGGTTAGATGTAGGGAATCACAGAAAGTCGAGGGGAAAATAGGTCAATATATACATTGCTGTATGGTGAACTAAGCCTTAGGCCAGCAACAATGGAGAGGACCTGACCCTTAGACACGTACAAGTAAGCTGGAATCTTCAAAAGTTCAAATCTTTATAAGTAAAAAGATTTATTAAAATCAATAACCAAGTGTTTTAATTGACATCAGAAGATGAAAACAATAAACCTGAGAACATGGAGAAAAGATAAATAAAGATATGAGCAGAACTTAATACAACAGAAAACGTATAAAATTCAGGTGATTTAGTACGTCCAAAGAATCTTCTTTGAAAAGATTTAAAAGACACACTTTGATTAAGGAAAACCAAAACATAAGTAAAGAATATACAGAAAGAGTCAGGACAATGTTAGAGCAGAGAATATATGAAATGCCAGTAAATTTGAACATTTCTGTCAAGTGGACCATTTCCTAGCTCCTAAAGTTTACCAACACTGACACAAGAGGAAATCATTTAAGGTCATCATGTCTGCCCTTGGCATTCTCGGAACGCCCTGGCCTCAGAATGCAGCCTCTGTAGTCCATGGTAACCTGCGGAGAGGGGGCGGGGCTGAGGGAGGTTGGAACACTGCCCTCACTGAGGGAGTGGGTGTGGCCATCTCTGCTGTGACTGAACAAAGGGCAGGGGAGCAGGGGGCCCAGGGCAGGGCCCTCAGAGCCCGGCAGGCCCAGTGGAGTGTCACAAGCTTTTAGGCCCAGGCCAAAGGGCGCCTTCTTTGTCTGCACAGCTGCCCAAACTCTCATCTTTCCACTCAGGCCGCCCTCTTACTTGAAGTGTGTGTGGAACGTGTTTGCGCAGGACACCGTGCTGCACAGCTAAGCATAGTTCTGGGCATCGTAACTTCCTGCCAGGTGACCGAAGTTTGCAGGCAGATGGGTCCCTGGGACACAAGCGGAGGGGCTCCTGCCCGGGTGACAGGCCGCCCACTGCCCCTGCCCCAGATCGGGGGACGCAAACCAGCCCTGTCTGAGTCCCCTGCCTCTAGAGGGAGTATTGGACCAACACTTGTAGAAAACGGGGTCCTTGCGGGCCACTCGTTGGAGGGACACAAATAAATCTTTGCCGACATTTTGCTGAAACTTACGAGCGTTCATACCTAAGCCTCTTACAAGGTCAGCTGTTTAGCTAAACATGAGCTCATGATCTAAATTTACACAATAATGAAGAAAGCAGCTACAAGGGGAGACAATCAGCCAAAACCATCAATACCAGAATTAGATTCCCAAGGCCATCCATCAGATAAAGGAATAATCTGGTGCAAGGGAGAAAATATACATAAAACTGGAACTGAAACAAGGCACAAGGATGTTTTCAAAGACTGGTAGGATCTCTAAAACATTTTTCAAGGACATGTCATTGATAAAGCTAAATACTCCAAGGTTGTGTAATACAACAGATTAATCATTGAGAAGAGTGAAATTATGCTGTTTTGAAAACTATGGCAGGTCAGATTTTCTGCCTAATTATATAAGAAGATTTCTCTAAAAAATACACATTATTTCAAAGACTTATTGGCTGTGAAATAAGTTAAGGGTATTTCAAATGGCTTGTCTGCAAAGAAAGGTGAGATGTAGGGAATCACAGAAAGTCGAGGGGAAAATAGGTCAATATATACATTGCTGTATGGTGAACTAAGCCTTAGGCCAGCAACAATGGAGAGGACCTGACCCTTAGACACGTACAAGTAAGCTGGAATCTTCAAAAGTTCAAATCTTTATAAGTAAAAATATTTATTAAAATGAATAAACAAGTGTTTTAATTGACATCAGAAGATGAAAACAATAAACCCTGAGAACATGGAGAAAAGATAAATAAAGATATGAGCAGAACTTAATACAACAGAAAACGTATAAAATTCAGGTGATTTAGTAAGTCCAAAGAATCTTCTTTGAAAAGAATTAAAAGACACACTTTGATTAAGGAAAACCAAAACATAAGTAAAGAATATACAGAAAGAGTCAGGACAATGTTAGAGCAGAGAATATATGAAATGTCAGTAAATTTGAACATTTCTGTCAAGTGGACCATTTCCTCGCTCCTAAAGTTTACCAACACTGACACAAGAGGAAATCATTTAAGGTCATCATGTCTGCCCTTGGCATTCTCGGAACGCCCTGGCCTCAGAATGCAGCCTCTGTAGTCCATGGTAACCTGCGGAGAGGGGGCGGGGCTGAGGGAGGTTGGAACACTGCCCTCACTGAGGGAGTGGGTGTGGCCATCTCTGCTGTGACTGAACAAAGGGCAGGGGAGCAGGGGGCCCAGGGCAGGGCCCTCAGAGCCCGGCAGGCCCAGTGGAGTGTCAGAAGCTTTTAGGCCCAGGCCAAAGGCGCCTTCTTTGTCTGCACAGCTGCCCAAACTCTCACCTTTCCACTCAGGCCGCCCTCTTACTTGAAGTGTGTGTGGAACGTGTCCGTGCAGTATACCGCGCTGCACAGCTAAGCATAGGTCTGGGCATCGTAGCTTCCTGCCAGGTGACCGAAGTTCGCATGCAAATTGGTCCCTGGGACACACGTGGAGAGGCTCCTGCCCGGGCCACAGGCCGCCCACTGCCCCTGCCCCAGATCGGGGCCTCAAAGCAGCCCTGTCTGAGTCCCCTGCCTCTAGAGGGAGTATTGGACCAACACTTGTAGAAAACGGGGTCCTTGCGGGCCACTCATTGGTGGGACACAAATAAATCTTTGCCGACTTTCTGCTGAAACTTACGAGCGTTCACACCTAAGCCTCTTACAAGGTCAGCTGTTTAGCTAAACATGAGCTCATGATCTAAATTTACACAATATTGAAGAAAGCAGCTACAAGGGGAGACAATCAGCCAAAACCATCAATACCAGAATTAGATTCCCAAGGCCATCCATCAGATGTAGGAATAATCAGGTGCAAGGCAGAAAATATACATAAAACTGGAACTGAAACAAGGCACAAGGATGTTTTCAAAGACTGGTAGGATCTCTAAAACATTTTTCAAGGACATGTCATTGATAAAGCTAAATACGCCAAGGTTGTGTAATACAACAGATTAATCATTGAGAAGAGTGAAATTATGCTGTTTTGAAAACTATGCCAGGTCAGATTTTCTGCCTAATTATATAAGAAGATTTCTCTAAAAAATACACATTATTTCAAAGACTTATTGGCTGTGAAATAAATTAAGGGTATTTCAAATGGCTTGTCTGCAAAGAAAGGTGAGATGTAGGGAATCACAGAAAGTCGAGGGGAAAATAGGTCAATATATACATTGCTGTATGTTGAACTAAGCCTTAGGCCAGCAACAATGGAGAGGACCTGACCCTTAGACACGTACAAGTAAGCTGGAATCTTCAAAAGTTCAAATCTTTATAAGTAAAAAGATTTATTAAAATGAATAACCAAGTGTTTTAATTGACATCAGAAGATGAAAACAATAAACCCTGAGAACATAGAAAAAAGATAAATAAAGATATGAGCAGAACTTAATACAACAGAAAACGTATAAAATTCAGGTGATTTAGTAAGTCCAAAGAATCTTCTTTGAAAAGATTTAAAAGACACACTTTGATTAAGGAAAACCAAAACATAAGTAAAGAATATACAGAAAGAGTCAGGACAATGTTAGAGCAGAGAATATATGAAATGCCAGTAAATTTGAACATTTCTGTCAAGTGGACCATTTCCTAGCTCCTAAAGTTTACCAACACTGACACAAGAGGAAATCATTTAAGGTCATCATGTCTGCCCTTGGCATTCTCGGAACGCCCTGGCCTCAGAATGCAGCCTCTGTAGTCCATGGTAACCTGTGGAGAGTGGGCGGGGCTGAGGGAGGTTGGAACACTGCCCTCACTGCGGGAGTGGGTGTGGCCATCTCTGCTGTGAGTGAACAAAGGGCAGGGGAGCAGGGGGCCCAGGGCAGGGCCCTCAGAACCCGGCAGGACCAGTGGAGTGTCACAAGCTTTTAGGCCCAGGCCAAAGGGCGCCTTCTTTGTCTGCACAGCTGCCCAAACTCTCATCTTTCCACTCAGGCCGCCCTCTTACTTAAAGTGTGTGTGGAACATGTCCGCGCAGTACACCACGCTGCACAGCTAAGCATAGGTCTGGGCATCGTAGCTTCCTGCCAGGTGACCGAAGTTCGCAGGCAGATGGGTCCCTGGGACACACGCGGAGGGGCTCCTGCCTGGGTCACAGGACGCCCACTGCCCCTGCCCCAGATCGGGGGCCGCAAAGCAGCCCTGTCTGAGTCCCCTGCCTCTAGAGGGAGTATTGGACCAACACTTGTAGAAAACGGGGTCCTTGCGGGCCACTCGTTGGAGGGAAACAAATAAATCTTTGCCGACTTTTTGCTGAAACTTACGAGCGTTCATACATAAGCCTCTTACAAGGTCAGCTGTTTAGCTAAACATGAGCTCATGATCTAAATTTACACAATAATGAAGAAAGCATCTACAAGGGGAGACAATCAGCCAAAACCATCAATACCAGAATTAGATTCCCAAGGCCATCCATCAGATGAAGGAATAATCGGGTGCAAGGCAGAAAATATACATAAAACTGGAACTGAAACAAGGCACAAGGATGTTTTCAAAGACTGGTAGGATCTCTAAAACATTTTTCAAGGACATGTCATTGATAAAGCTAAATACTCCAAGGTTGTGTAATACAACAGATTAATCATTGAGAAGAGTGAAATTATGCTGTTTTGAAAACTATGGCAGGTCAGATTTTCTGCCTAATTCTATAAGAAGATTTCTCTAAAAAATACACATTATTTCAAAGACTTATTGGCTGTGAAATAAGTTAAGGGTATTTCAAATGGCTTGTCTGCAAAGAAAGGTGAGATGTAGGGAATCACAGAAAGTCGAGGGGAAAATAGGTCAATATATACATTGCTGTATGGTGAACTAAGCCTTAGGCCAGGAACAATGGAGAGGACCTGACCCTTAGACACGTACAAGTAAGCTGGAATCTTCAAAAGTTCAAATCTTTATAAGTAAAAAGATTTATTAAAATGAATAACCAAGTGTTTTAATTGACATTAGAAGATGAAAACAATAAACCCTGAGAACATAGAAAAAAGATAAATAAAGATATGAGCAGAACTTAATACAACAGAAAACCTATAAAATTCAGGTGATTTAGTAAGTCCAAAGAATTTTCTTTGAAAAGATTTAAAAGACACACTTTGATTAAGGAAAACCAAAACATAAGTAAAGAATATACAGAAAGAGTCAGGACAATGTTAGAACAGAGAATATATGAAATGCCAGTAAATTTGAACATTTCTGTAAAGTGCACCATTTCCTAGCTCCTAAAGTTTACCAACAGTGACAAAAGAGGAAATCATTTAAGGTCATCATGTCTGCCCTTGGCATTCTCGGAACGCCCTGGCCTCAGAATGCAGCCTCTGTAGTCCATGGTAACCTGCGGAGAGGGGTCGGGTCTGAGGCAGGTTGGAACACTGCCCTCACTGAGGGAGTGGGTGTGGCCATCTCTGCTGTGACTGAACAAAGGGCAGGGGAGCAGGGGGCCCAGGGCAGGGCCCTCAGAGCCCGGCAGGCCCAGTGGAGTGTCACAAGTTTTTAGGCCCAGGCCAAAGGGCGCCTTCTTTGTCTGCACAGCTGCCCAAATTCTCACCTTTCCACTCAGGCCGCCCTCTTACTTGAAGTGTGTGTGGAACGTGTCCGCACAGTACACCGCGCTGCACAGCTAAGCATAGTTCTGGGCATCGTAGCTTCCTGCCAGGTGACCGAAGTTTGCAGGCAGATGGGTCCCTGGGACACACGCAGAGGGGCTCCTGCCCGGGTGACAGGCCGCCCACAGCCCCTGCCCCAGATCGGGGGCCGCAAATCAGCCCTATCTGAGTCCCCTGCCTCTAGAGGGAGTATTGGACCAACACTTGTAGAAAACGGGGTCCTTGCGGGCCACTCATTGGAGGGACACTAATAAATCTTTGCCGACTTTCTGCTGAAACTTACGAGCGTTCACACCTAAGCCTCTTACAAGGTCAGCTGTTTAGCTAAACATGAGCTCATGATCTAAATTTACACAATAATGAAGAAAGCAGCTACAAGGGGAGACAATCAGCCAAAACCATCAATACCAGAATTAGATTCCCAAGGCCATCCATCAGATGAAGGAATAATCGGGTGCAAGGCAGAAAATATACATAAAACTGGAACTGAAACAAGGCACAAGGATGTTTTCAAAGACTGGTAGGATCTCTAAAACATTTTTCAAGGGCATGTCATTGATAAAGCTAAATACTCCAAGATTGTGTAATACAACAGATTAATCATTGAGAAGAGTGAAATTATGCTGTTTTGAAAACTATGGCAGGTCAGATTTTCTGCCTAATTATATAAGAAGATTTCTCTAAAAAATACACATTATTTCAAAGACTTATTGGCTGCGAAATAAGTTAAGGGTATTTCAAATGGCTTGTCTGCAAAGAAAGGTGAGATGTAGGGAATCACAGAAAGTCGAGGGGAAAATAGGTCAATATATACATTGCTGTATGGTGAACTAAGCCTTAGGCCAGCAACAATGGAGAGGACCTGACCCTTAGACACGTACAAGTAAGCTGGAATCTTCAAAAGTTCAAATCTTTATAAGTAAAAAGATTTATTAAAATGAATAACCAAGTGTTTTAATTGACATCAGAAGATGAAAACAATAAACCCTGAGAACATAGAAAAAAGATAAATAAAGATATGAGCAGAACTTAATACAACAGAAAACGTATAAAATTCAGGTGATTTAGTAAGTCCAAAGAATCTTCTTTGAAAAGAATTAAAAGACACACTTTGATTAAGGAAAACCAAAACATAAGTAAAGAATATACAGAAAGAGTCAGGACAATGTTAGAGCAGAGAATATATGAAATGCCAGTAAATTTGAACATTTCTGTCAAGTGGACCATTTCCTAGCTCCAAAAGTTTACCAACACTGACACAAGAGGAAATCATTTAATGTCATCATGTCTGCCCTTGGCATTCTCGGAACGCCCTGGCCTCAGAATGCAGCCTCTGTAGTCCATGGTAACCTGCGGAGAGTGGGCGGGGCTGAGTGAGGTTGGAACACTGCCCTCACTGAGGGAGTGGGTGTGGCCATCTCTGCTGTGACTGAACAAAGGGCAGGGGAGCAGGGGGCCCAGGGCAGGGCCCTCAAAGCCCGGCAGGCCCAGTGGAGTGTCACAAGCTTTTAGGCCCAGGCCAAAGGGCGCCTTCTTTGTCTGCACAGCTGCCCAAACTCTCACCTTTCCACTCAGGCCGCCCTCTTACTTGAAGTGTGTGTAGAACGTGTCCGCGCAGTACACCGCGCTGCACAGCTAAGCATAGTTTTGGGCATCGTAGCTTCCTGCCAGGTGACCGAAGTTCGCAGGCAGATGGGTCCCTGGGACACACGCGGAGGGGCTCCTGCCCGGGTCACAGGCCGCCCACTGCCCCTGCCCCAGATCGGGGGACGCAAAGCAGCCCTGTATGAGTCCCCTGCCTCTAGAGGGAGTATTGGACCAACACTTGTAGAAAACGTGGTCCTTGCGGGCCACTCGTTGGAGGGACACAAATAAATCTTTGCCGACTTTTTGCTGAAACTTACGAGCGTTCATACCTAAGCCTCTTACAAGGTCAGCTGTTTAGCTAAACATGAGCTCATGATCTAAATTTACACAATAATGAAGAAAGGAGCTACAAGGGGAGACAATCAGCCAAAACCATCAATACCAGAATTAGATTCCCAAGGCCATCCATCAGATGAAGGAATAATCGGGTGCAAGGCAGAAAATATACATAAAACTGGAACTGAAACAAGGCACAAGGATGTTTTCAAAGACTGGTAGGATCTCTAAAACATTTTTCAAGGACATGTCACTGATAAAGCTAAATACTCCAAGGTTGTGTAATACAACAGATTAATCATTGAGAAGAGTGAAATTATGCTGTTTTGAAAACTATGGCAGGTCAGATTTTCTGCCTAATTATATAAGAAGATTTCTCTAAAAAATACACATTATTTCAAAGACTTATTGGCTGTGAAATAAGTTAAGGGTATTTCAAATGGCTTGTCTGCAAAGAAAGGTGAGATGTAGGGAATCACAGAAAGTCGAGGGGAAAATAGGTCAATATATACATTGCTGTATGGTGAACTAAGCCTTAGGCCAGCAACAATGGAGAGGACCTGACCCTTAGACACGTACAAGTAAGCTGGAATCTTCAAAAGTTCAAATCTTTATAAGTAAAAATATTTATTAAAATCAATAACCAAGTGTTTTAATTGACATCAGAAGATGAAAACAATAAACCCTGAGAACATAGAAAAAAGATAATTAAAGATATGAGCAGAACTTAATACAACAGAAAACGTATAAAATTCAGGTGATTTAGTAAGTCCAAAGAATCTTCTTTGAAAAGAATTAAAAGACACACTTTGATTAAGGAAAACCAAAACATAAGTAAAGAATATACAGAAAGAGTCAGGACAATGTTAGAGCAGAGAATATATGAAATGCCAGTAAATTTGAACATTTCTGTCAAGTGGACCATTTCCTAGCTCCAAAAGTTTACCAACACTGACACAAGAGGAAATCATTTAATGTCATCATGTCTGCCCTTGGCATTCTCGGAACGCCCTGGCCTCAGAATGCAGCCTCTGTAGTCCATGGTAACCTGCAGAGAGGGGGCGGGGCTGAGGGAGGTTGGAACACTGCCCTCACTGAGGGAGTGGGTGTGGCCATCTCTGCTGTGACTGAACAAAGGGCAGGGGAGCAGGGGGCCCAGGGCAGGGCCCTCAGAGCCCGGCAGGCCCAGTGGAGTGTCACAAGTTTTTAGGCCCAGGCCAAAGGGCGCCTTCTTTGTCTGCACAGCTGCCCAAACTCTCACCTTTCCACTCAGGCCGCCCTCTTACTTGAAGTGTGTGTGGAACGTGTCCGCGCAGTACACCGCGCTGCACAGCTAAGCATAGTTCTGAGCATCGTAGCTTCCTGCCAGGTGACCGAAGTTCGCAGGCAGATGGGTCCCTGGGACACACGCGGAAGGGCTCCTGCCCGGGTCACAGGACGCCCACTGCCCCTGCCCCAGATCGGGGGACGCAAAGCAGCCCTGTCTGAGTCCCCTGCCTCTAGAGGGAGTATTGGACCAACACTTGTAGAAAACGGGGTCCTTGCGGGCCACTCGTTGGAGGGACACAAATAAATCTTTGCCGACTTTTTGCTGAAACTTACGAGCGTTCATACCTAAGCCTCTTACAAGGTCAGCTGTTTAGCTAAACATGAGCTCATGATCTAAATTTACACAATAATGAAGAAAGCAGCTACAAGGGGAGACAATCAGCCAAAACCATCAATACCAGAATTAGATTCCCAAGGCCATCCATCAGATGAAGGAATAATCGGGAGCAAGGCAGAAAATATACATAAAACTGGAACTGAAACAAGGCACAAGGATGTTTTCAAAGACTGGTAGGATCTCTAAAACATTTTTCAAGGGCATGTCATTGATAAAGCTAAATACTCCAAGGTTGTGTAATACAACAGATTAATCATTGAGAAGAGTGAAAATATGCTGTTTTGAAATCTATGGCAGGTCAGATTTTCTGCCTAATTATATAAGAAGATTTCTCTAAAAAATACACATTATTTCAAAGACTTATTGGCTGTGAAATAAGTTAAGGGTATTTCAAATGGCTTGTCTGCAAAGAAAGGTGAGATGTAGGGAATCACAGAAAGTCGAGGGGAAAATAGGTCAATATATACATTGCTGTATGGTGAACTAAGCCTTAGGCCAGCAACAATGGAGAGGACCTGACCCTTAGACACGTACAAGTAAGCTGGAATCTTCAAAAGTTCAAATCTTTATAAGTAAAAAGATTTATTAAAATGAATAACCAAGTGTTTTAATTGACATCAGAAGATGAAAACAATAAACCCTGAGAACATAGAAAAAAGATAAATAAAGATATGAGCAGAACTTAATACAACAGAAAACGTATAAAATTCAGGTGATTTAGTAAGTCCAAAGAATCTTCTTTGAAAAGAATTAAAAGACACACTTTGATTAAGGAAAACCAAAACATAAGTAAAGAATATACAGAAAGAGTCAGGACAATGTTAGAGCAGAGAATATATGAAATGCCAGTAAATTTGAACATTTCTGTAAAGTGGACCATTTCCTAGCTCCTAAAGTTTACCAACACTGACACAAGAGGAAATCATTTAAGGTCATCATGTCTGCCCTTGGCATTCTCGGAACGCCCTGGCCTCAGAATGCAGCCTCTGTAGTCCATGGTAACCTGCGGTGAGGGGGCGGGGCTGAGGGAGGTTGGAACACTGCCCTCACTGAGGGAGTGGGTGTGGCCATCTCTGCTGTGACTGAACAAAGGGCAGGGGAGCAGGGGGCCCAGAGCAGGGCCCTCAGAGCCCGGCAGGCCCAGTGGAGTGTCACAAGCTTTTAGGCCCAGGCCAAAGGGCGCCTTCATTGTCTGCACAGCTGCCCAAACTCTCACCTTTCCACTCAGGCCGCCCTCTTACTTGAAGTGTGTGTGGAACCTGTCCGCTCAGTACACCACGCTGCACAGCTAAGCATAGGTCTGGGCATCGTAGCTTCCTGCCAGGTGACCGAAGTTCGCAGGCAGATGGGTCCCTGGGACACATGCGTAGGGGCTCCTGCCCGGGTCACAGGCCGCCCACTGCCCCTGCCCCAGATTGGGGGCCACAAAGCAGCCCTGTCGGAGTCCCCTGCCTCTAGAGGGAGTATTGGACCAACACTTGTAGAAAACGGGGTCCTTGCGGGCCACTCATTGGAGGGACACAAATAAATCTTTGCCGACTTTCTGCTGAAACTTACGAGCGTTCACACCTAAGCCTCTTACAAGGTCAGCTGTTTAGCTAAACATGAGCTCATGATCTAAATTTACACAATAATGAAGAAAGCAGCTACAAGGGGAGAAAATCAGCCAAAACCATCAATACCAGAATTAGATTCCCAAGGCCATCCATCAGATGAAGGAATAATCGGGTGCAAGGCAGAAAATATACATAAAACTGGAACTGAAACAAGGCACAAGGATGTTTTCAAAGACTGGTAGGATCTCTAAAACATTTTTCAAGGACATGTCATTGATAAAGCTAAATACTCCAAGATTGTGTAATACAACAGATTAATCATTGAGAAGAGTGAAATTATGCTGTTTTGAAAACTATGGCAGGTCAGATTTTCTGCCTAATTATATAAGAAGATTTCTCTAAAAAATACACATTATTTCAAAGACTTATTGGCTGCGAAATAAGTTAAGGGTATTTCAAATGGCTTGTCTGCAAAGAAAGGTGAGATGTAGGGAATCACAGAAAGTCGAGGGGAAAATAGGTCAATATATACATTGCTGTATGGTGAACTAAACCTTAGGCCAGCAACAATGGAGAGGACCTGACCCTTAGACACGTACAAGTAAGCTGGAATCTTCAAAAGTTCAAATCTTTATAAGTAAAAATATTTATTAAAATCAATAACCAAGTGTTTTAATTGACATCAGAAGATGAAAACAATAAACCCTGAGAACATAGAAAAAAGATAATTAAAGATATGAGCAGAACTTAATACAACAGAAAACTTATAAAATTCAGGTGATTTAGTAAGTCCAAAGAATCTTCTTTGAAAAGAATTAAAAGACACACTTTGATTAAGGAAAACCAAAACATAAGTAAAGAATATACAGAAAGAGTCAGGACAATGTTAGAGCAGAGAATATATGAAATGCCAGTAAATTTGAACATTTCTGTCAAGTGGACCATTTCCTAGCTCCAAAAGTTTACCAAAACTGACACAAGAGGAAATCATTTAATGTCATCATGTCTGCCCTTGGCATTCTCGGAACGCCCTGGCCTCAGAATGCAGCCTCTGTAGTCCATGGTAACCTGCGGAGAGGGGGCGGGGCTGAGGGAGGTTGGAACACTGCCCTCACTGAGGGAGTGGGTGTGACCATCTCTGCTGTGACTGAACAAAGGGCAGGGGAGCAGGGGGCCCAGGGCAGGACCCTCAAAGCCCGGCAGGCCCAGTGGAGTGTCACAAGCTTTTAGGCCCAGGCCAAAGGGCGCCTTCTTTGTCTGCACAGCTGCCCAAACTCTCACCTTTCCACTCAGGCCGCCCTCTTACTTGAAGTGTGTGTGGAACGTGTCCGCGCAGTACACCGCGCTGCACAGCTAAGCATAGTTCTGGGCATCGTAGCTTCCTGCCAGGTGACCGAAGTTCGCAGGCAGATGGGTCCCTGGGACACACGCGGAGGGGCTCCTGCCCGGGTCACAGGACGCCCACTGCCCCTGCCCCAGATCGGGGGACGCAAAGCAGCCCTGTCTGAGTCCCCTGCCTCTAGAGGGAGTATTGGACCAACACTTGTAGAAAACGGGGTCCTTGCGGGCCACTCGTTGGAGGGACACAAATAAATCTTTGCCGACTTTTTGCTGAAACTTACGAGCGTTCATACCTAAGCCTCTTACAAGGTCAGCTGTTTAGCTAAACATGAGCTCATGATCTAAATTTACACAATAATGAAGAAAGCAGCTACAAGGGGAGACAATCAGCCAAAACCATCAATACCAGAATTAGATTCCCAAGGCCATCCATCAGATGAAGGAATAATCGGGAGCAAGGCAGAAAATATACATAAAACTGGAACTGAAACAAGGCACAAGGATGTTTTCAAAGACTGGTAGGATCTCTAAAACATTTTTCAAGGACATGTCATTGATAAAGCTAAATACTCCAAGGTTGTGTAATACAACAGATTAATCATTGAGAAGAGTGAAAATATGCTGTTTTGAAAACTATGGCAGGTCAGATTTTCTGCCTAATTATATAAGAAGATTTCTCTAAAAAATACACATTATTTCAAAGACTTATTGGCTGTGAAATAAGTTAAGGGTATTTCAAATGGCTTGTCTGCAAAGAAAGGTGAGATGTAGGGAATCACAGAAAGTCGAGGGGAAAATAGGTCAATATATACATTGCTGTATGGTGAACTAAGCCTTAGGCCAGCAACAATGGAGAGGACCTGACCCTTAGACACGTACAAGTAAGCTGGAATCTTCAAAAGTTCAAATCTTTATAAGTAAAAAGATTTATTAAAATGAATAACCAAGTGTTTTAATTGACATCAGAAGATGAAAACAATAAACCCTGAGAACATAGAAAAAAGATAAATAAAGATATGAGCAGAACTTAATACAACAGAAAACGTATAAAATTCAGGTGATTTAGTAAGTCCAAAGAATCTTCTTTGAAAAGAATTAAAAGACACACTTTGATTAAGGAAAACCAAAACATAAGTAAAGAATATACAGAAAGAGTCAGGACAATGTTAGAGCAGAGAATATATGAAATGCCAGTAAATTTGAACATTTCTGTAAAGTGGACCATTTCCTAGCTCCTAAAGTTTACCAACACTGACACAAGAGGAAATCATTTAAGGTCATCATGTCTGCCCTTGGCATACTCGGAACGCCCTGGCCTCAGAATGCAGCCTCTGTAGTCCATGGTAACCTGCGGTGAGGGGGCGGGGCTGAGGGAGGTTGGAACACTGCCCTCACTGAGGGAGTGGGTGTGGCCATCTCTGCTGTGACTGAACAAAGGGCAGGGGAGCAGGGGGCCCAGTGCAGGGCCCTCAGAGCCCGGCAGGCCCAGTGGAGTGTCACAAGCTTTTAGGCCCAGGCCAAAGGGCGCCTTCATTGTCTGCACAGCTGCCCAAACTCTCACCTTTCCACTCAGGCCGCCCTCTTACTTGAAGTGTGTGTGGAACCTGTCCGCTCAGTACACCACGCTGCACAGCTAAGCATAGGTCTGGGCATCGTAGCTTCCTGCCAGGTGACCGAAGTTCGCAGGCAGATGGGTCCCTGGGACACATGCGTAGGGGCTCCTGCCCGGGTCACAGGCCGCCCACTGCCCCTGCCCCAGATTGGGGGCCAGAAAGCAGCCCTGTCGGAGTCCCCTGCCTCTAGAGGGAGTATTGGACCAACACTTGTAGAAAACGGGGTCCTTGAGGGCCACTCATTGGAGGGACACAAATAAATCTTTGCCGACTTTCTGCTGAAACTTACGAGCGTTCACACCTAAGCCTCTTACAAGGTCAGCTGTTTAGCTAAACATGAGCTCATGATCTAAATTTACACAATAATGAAGAAAGCAGCTACAAGGGGAGACAATCAGCCAAAACCATCAATACCAGAATTAGATTCCCAAGGCCATCCATCAGATGAAGGAATAATCGGGTGCAAGGCAGAAAATATACATAAAACTGGAACTGAAACAAGGCACAAGGATGTTTTCAAAGACTGGTAGGATCTCTAAAACATTTTTCAAGGACATGTCATTGATAAAGCTAAATACTCCAAGATTGTGTAATACAACAGATTAATCATTGAGAAGAGTGAAATTATGCTGTTTTGAAAACTATGGCAGGTCAGATTTTCTGCCTAATTATATAAGAAGATTTCTCTAAAAAATACACATTATTTCAAAGACTTATTGGCTGCGAAATAAGTTAAGGGTATTTCAAATGGCTTGTCTGCAAAGAAAGGTGAGATGTAGGGAATCACAGAAAGTCGAGGGGAAAATAGGTCAATATATACATTGCTGTATGGTGAACTAAGCCTTAGGCCAGCAACAATGGAGAGGACCTGACCCTTAGACACGTACAAGTAAGCTGGAATCTTCAAATGTTCAAATCTTTATAAGTAAAAAGATTTATTAAAATGAATAACCAAGTGTTTTAATTGACATCAGAAGATGAAAACAATAAACCCTGAGAATATAGAAAAAGAGATAAATAAAGATATGAGCAGAACTTAATACAACAGAAAACGTATAAAATTCAGGTGATTTAGTAAGTCCAAAGAATCTTCTTTGAAAAGAATTAAAAGACAC
Source organism: Mesoplodon mirus (assembly GCF_964341445.2). Taxonomy (NCBI): domain Eukaryota; kingdom Metazoa; phylum Chordata; class Mammalia; order Artiodactyla; family Ziphiidae; genus Mesoplodon; species Mesoplodon mirus. The sequence continues at coordinate 118,234,350 of NC_138976.1, read as the reverse complement.
ACTTTGATTAAGGAAAACCAAAACATAAGTAAAGAATATACAGAAAGAGTCAGGACAATGTTAGAGCAGAGAATATATGAAATGCCAGTAAATTTGAACATTTCTGTAAAGTGGACCATTTCCTAGCTCCAAAAGTTTACCAACACTGACACAAGAGGAAATCATTTAATGTCATCATGTCTGCCCTTGGCATTCTCGGAACGCCCTGGCCTCAGAATGCAGCCTCTGTTGTCCATGGTAACCTGCGGAGAGGGGGCGGGGCTGAGGGAGGTTGGAACACTGCCCTCACTGAGGGAGTGGGTGTGGCCATCTCTGCTGTGACTGAACAAAGTGCAGGGGAGCAGGGGGCCCAGGGCAGGGCCCTCAAAGCCCGGCAGGCCCAGTGGAGTGTCACAAGCTTTTAGGCCCAGGCCAAAGGGCGCCTTCTTTGTCTGCACAGCTGCCCAAACTCTCACCTTTCCACTCAGGCCGCCCTCTTACTTGAAGTGTGTGTGGAACGTGTCCGCGCAGTACACCGCACTGCACAGCTAAGCATAGTTCTGGGCATCGTAGCTTCCTGCAAGGTGACCGAAGTTCGCAGGCAGATGGGTCCCTGGGACACACGCGGAGGGGCTCCTGCCCGGGTCACAGGCCGAGCACTGCCCCTGCCCCAGATCGGGGGCCGCAAAGCAGCCCTGTCTGAGTCCCCTGCCTCTAGAGGGAGTATTGGACCAACACTTGTAGAAAACGGGGTCATTGCGGGCCACTCATTGGAGGGACACAAATAAATCTTTGCCGACTTTTTGATGAAACTTACGAGCGTTCATACCTAAGCTTCTTACAAGGTCAGCTGTTTAGCTAAACATGAGCTCATGATCTAAATTTACACAATAATGAAGAAAGCAGCTACAAGGGGAGACAATCAGCCAAAACCATCAATACCAGAATTAGATTCCCAAGGCCATCCATCAGATGAAGGAATAATCGGGTGCAAGGCAGAAAATATACATAAAACTGGAACTGAAACAAGGCACAAGGATGTTTTCAAAGACTGGTAGGATCTCTAAAACATTTTTCAAGGGCATGTCATTGATAAAGCTAAATACTCCAAGATTGTGTAATACAACAGATTAATCATTGAGAAGAGTGAAATTATGCTGTTTTGAAAACTATGGCAGGTCAGATTTTCTGCCTAATTATATAAGAAGATTTCTCTAAAAAATACACATTATTTCAAAGACTTATTGGCTGCGAAATAAGTTAAGGGTATTTCAAATGGCTTGTCTGCAAAGAAAGGTGAGATGTAGGGAATCACAGAAAGTCGAGGGGAAAATAGGTCAATATATACATTGCTGTATGGTGAACTAAACCTTAGGCCAGCAACAATGGAGAGGACCTGACCCTTAGACACGTACAAGTAAGCTGGAATCTTCAAAAGTTCAAATCTTTATAAGTAAAAATATTTATTAAAATCAATAACCAAGTGTTTTAATTGACATCAGAAGATGAAAACAATAAACCCTGAGAACATAGAAAAAAGATAATTAAAGATATGAGCAGAACTTAATACAACAGAAAACTTATAAAATTCAGGTGATTTAGTAAGTCCAAAGAATCTTCTTTGAAAAGAATTAAAAGACACACTTTGATTAAGGAAAACCAAAACATAAGTAAAGAATATACAGAAAGAGTCAGGACAATGTTAGAGCAGAGAATATATGAAATGCCAGTAAATTTGAACATTTCTGTCAAGTGGACCATTTCCTAGCTCCAAAAGTTTACCAAAACTGACACAAGAGGAAATCATTTAATGTCATCATGTCTGCCCTTGGCATTCTCGGAACGCCCTGGCCTCAGAATGCAGCCTCTGTAGTCCATGGTAACCTGCGGAGAGGGGGCGGGGCTGAGGGAGGTTGGAACACTGCCCTCACTGAGGGAGTGGGTGTGACCATCTCTGCTGTGACTGAACAAAGGGCAGGGGAGCAGGGGGCCCAGGGCAGGGCCCTCAAAGCCCGGCAGGCCCAGTGGAGTGTCACAAGCTTTTAGGCCCAGGCCAAAGGGCGCCTTCTTTGTCTGCACAGCTGCCCAAACTCTCACCTTTCCACTCAGGCCGCCCTCTTACTTGAAGTGTGTGTGGAACGTGTCCGCGCAGTACACCGCGCTGCACAGCTAAGCATAGTTCTGGGCATCGTAGCTTCCTGCCAGGTGACCGAAGTTCGCAGGCAGATGGGTCCCTGGGACACACGCGGAGGGGCTCCTGCCCGGGTCACAGGACGCCCACTGCCCCTGCCCCAGATCGGGGGACGCAAAGCAGCCCTGTCTGAGTCCCCTGCCTCTAGAGGGAGTATTGGACCAACACTTGTAGAAAACGGGGTCCTTGGGGGCCACTCGTTGGAGGGACACAAATAAATCTTTGCCGACTTTTTGCTGAAACTTACGAGCGTTCATACCTAAGCCTCTTACAAGGTCAGCTGTTTAGCTAAACATGAGCTCATGATCTAAATTTACACAATAATGAAGAAAGCAGCTACAAGGGGAGACAATCAGCCAAAACCATCAATACCAGAATTAGATTCCCAAGGCCATCCATCAGATGAAGGAATAATCGGGAGCAAGGCAGAAAATATACATAAAACTGGAACTGAAACAAGGCACAAGGATGTTTTCAAAGACTGGTAGGATCTCTAAAACATTTTTCAAGGACATGTCATTGATAAAGCTAAATACTCCAAGGTTGTGTAATACAACAGATTAATCATTGAGAAGAGTGAAAATATGCTGTTTTGAAAACTATGGCAGGTCAGATTTTCTGCCTAATTATATAAGAAGATTTCTCTAAAAAATACACATTATTTCAAAGACTTATTGGCTGTGAAATAAGTTAAGGGTATTTCAAATGGCTTGTCTGCAAAGAAAGGTGAGATGTAGGGAATCACAGAAAGTCGAGGGGAAAATAGGTCAATATATACATTGCTGTATGGTGAACTAAGCCTTAGGCCAGCAACAATGGAGAGGACCTGACCCTTAGACACGTACAAGTAAGCTGGAATCTTCAAAAGTTCAAATCTTTATAAGTAAAAAGATTTATTAAAATGAATAACCAAGTGTTTTAATTGACATCAGAAGATGAAAACAATAAACCCTGAGAACATAGAAAAAAGATAAATAAAGATATGAGCAGAACTTAATACAACAGAAAACGTATAAAATTCAGGTGATTTAGTAAGTCCAAAGAATCTTCTTTGAAAAGAATTAAAAGACACACTTTGATTAAGGAAAACCAAAACATAAGTAAAGAATATACAGAAAGAGTCAGGACAATGTTAGAGCAGAGAATATATGAAATGCCAGTAAATTTGAACATTTCTGTAAAGTGGACCATTTCCTAGCTCCTAAAGTTTACCAACACTGACACAAGAGGAAATCATTTAAGGTCATCATGTCTGCCCTTGGCATACTCGGAACGCCCTGGCCTCAGAATGCAGCCTCTGTAGTCCATGGTAACCTGCGGTGAGGGGGCGGGGCTGAGGGAGGTTGGAACACTGCCCTCACTGAGGGAGTGGGTGTGGCCATCTCTGCTGTGACTGAACAAAGGGCAGGGGAGCAGGGGGCCCAGTGCAGGGCCCTCAGAGCCCGGCAGGCCCAGTGGAGTGTCACAAGCTTTTAGGCCCAGGCCAAAGGGCGCCTTCATTGTCTGCACAGCTGCCCAAACTCTCACCTTTCCACTCAGGCCGCCCTCTTACTTGAAGTGTGTGTGGAACCTGTCCGCTCAGTACACCACGCTGCACAGCTAAGCATAGGTCTGGGCATCGTAGCTTCCTGCCAGGTGACCGAAGTTCGCAGGCAGATGGGTCCCTGGGACACATGCGTAGGGGCTCCTGCCCGGGTCACAGGCCGCCCACTGCCCCTGCCCCAGATTGGGGGCCAGAAAGCAGCCCTGTCGGAGTCCCCTGCCTCTAGAGGGAGTATTGGACCAACACTTGTAGAAAACGGGGTCCTTGAGGGCCACTCATTGGAGGGACACAAATAAATCTTTGCCGACTTTCTGCTGAAACTTACGAGCGTTCACACCTAAGCCTCTTACAAGGTCAGCTGTTTAGCTAAACATGAGCTCATGATCTAAATTTACACAATAATGAAGAAAGCAGCTACAAGGGGAGACAATCAGCCAAAACCATCAATACCAGAATTAGATTCCCAAGGCCATCCATCAGATGAAGGAATAATCGGGTGCAAGGCAGAAAATATACATAAAACTGGAACTGAAACAAGGCACAAGGATGTTTTCAAAGACTGGTAGGATCTCTAAAACATTTTTCAAGGACATGTCATTGATAAAGCTAAATACTCCAAGATTGTGTAATACAACAGATTAATCATTGAGAAGAGTGAAATTATGCTGTTTTGAAAACTATGGCAGGTCAGATTTTCTGCCTAATTATATAAGAAGATTTCTCTAAAAAATACACATTATTTCAAAGACTTATTGGCTGCGAAATAAGTTAAGGGTATTTCAAATGGCTTGTCTGCAAAGAAAGGTGAGATGTAGGGAATCACAGAAAGTCGAGGGGAAAATAGGTCAATATATACATTGCTGTATGGTGAACTAAGCCTTAGGCCAGCAACAATGGAGAGGACCTGACCCTTAGACACGTACAAGTAAGCTGGAATCTTCAAATGTTCAAATCTTTATAAGTAAAAAGATTTATTAAAATGAATAACCAAGTGTTTTAATTGACATCAGAAGATGAAAACAATAAACCCTGAGAATATAGAAAAAGAGATAAATAAAGATATGAGCAGAACTTAATACAACAGAAAACGTATAAAATTCAGGTGATTTAGTAAGTCCAAAGAATCTTCTTTGAAAAGAATTAAAAGACACACTTTGATTAAGGAAAACCAAAACATAAGTAAAGAATATACAGAAAGAGTCAGGACAATGTTAGAGCAGAGAATATATGAAATGCCAGTAAATTTGAACATTTCTGTAAAGTGGACCATTTCCTAGCTCCAAAAGTTTACCAACACTGACACAAGAGGAAATCATTTAATGTCATCATGTCTGCCCTTGGCATTCTCGGAACGCCCTGGCCTCAGAATGCAGCCTCTGTTGTCCATGGTAACCTGCGGAGAGGGGGCGGGGCTGAGGGAGGTTGGAACACTGCCCTCACTGAGGGAGTGGGTGTGGCCATCTCTGCTGTGACTGAACAAAGGGCAGGGGAGCAGGGGGCCCAGGGCAGGGCCCTCAAAGCCCGGCAGGCCCAGTGGAGTGTCACAAGCTTTTAGGCCCAGGCCAAAGGGCGCCTTCTTTGTCTGCACAGCTGCCCAAACTCTCACCTTTCCACTCAGGCCGCCCTCTTACTTGAAGTGTGTGTGGAACGTGTCCGCGCAGTACACCGCACTGCACAGCTAAGCATAGTTCTGGGCATCGTAGCTTCCTGCAAGGTGACCGAAGTTCGCAGGCAGATGGGTCCCTGGGACACACGCGGAGGGGCTCCTGCCCGGGTCACAGGCCGCCCACTGCCCCTGCCCCAGATCGGGGGCCGCAAAGCAGCCCTGTCTGAGTCCCCTGCCTCTAGAGGGAGTATTGGACCAACACTTGTAGAAAACGGGGTCATTGCGGGCCACTCATTGGAGGGACACAAATAAATCTTTGCCGACTTTTTGATGAAACTTACGAGCGTTCATACCTAAGCTTCTTACAAGGTCAGCTGTTTAGCTAAACATGAGCTCATGATCTAAATTTACACAATAATGAAGAAAGCAGCTACAAGGGGAGACAATCAGCCAAAACCATCAATACCAGAATTAGATTCCCAAGGCCATCCATCAGATGAAGGAATAATCGGGTGCAAGGCAGAAAATATACATAAAACTGGAACTGAAACAAGGCACAAGGATGTTTTCAAAGACTGGTAGGATCTCTAAAACATTTTTCAAGGGCATGTCATTGATAAAGCTAAATACTCCAAGATTGTGTAATACAACAGATTAATCATTGAGAAGAGTGAAATTATGCTGTTTTGAAAACTATGGCAGGTCAGATTTTCTGCCTAATTATATAAGAAGATTTCTCTAAAAAATACACATTATTTCAAAGACTTATTGGCTGCGAAATAAGTTAAGGGTATTTCAAATGGCTTGTCTGCAAAGAAAGGTGAGATGTAGGGAATCACAGAAAGTCGAGGGGAAAATAGGTCAATATATACATTGCTGTATGGTGAACTAAGCCTTAGGCCAGCAACAATGGAGAGGACCTGACCCTTAGACACGTACAAGTAAGCTGGAATCTTCAAAAGTTCAAATCTTTATAAGTAAAAAGATTTATTAAAATGAATAACCAAGTGTTTTAATTGACATCAGAAGATGAAAACAATAAACCCTGAGAACATAGAAAAAAGATAAATAAAGATATGAGCAGAACTTAATACAACAGAAAACGTATAAAATTCAGGTGATTTAGTAAGTCCAAAGAATCTTCTTTGAAAAGAATTAAAAGACACACTTTGATTAAGGAAAACCAAAACATAAGTAAAGAATATACAGAAAGAGTCAGGACAATGTTAGAGCAGAGAATATATGAAATGCCAGTAAATTTGAACATTTCTGTAAAGTGGACCATTTCCTAGCTCCTAAAGTTTACCAACACTGACACAAGAGGAAATCATTTAAGGTCATCATGTCTGCCCTTGGCATACTCGGAACACCCTGGCCTCAGAATGCAGCCTCTGTAGTCCATGGTAACCTGCGGTGAGGGGGCGGGGCTGAGGGAGGTTGGAACACTGCCCTCACTGAGGGAGTGGGTGTGGCCATCTCTGCTGTGACTGAACAAAGGGCAGGGGAGCAGGGGGCCCAGTGCAGGGCCCTCAGAGCCCAGCAGGCCCAGTGGAGTGTCACAAGCTTTTAGGCCCAGGCCAAAGGGCGCCTTCATTGTCTGCACAGCTGCCCAAACTCTCACCTTTCCACTCAGGCCGCCCTCTTACTTGAAGTGTGTGTGGAACCTGTCCGCTCAGTACACCACGCTGCACAGCTAAGCATAGGTCTGGGCATCGTAGCTTCCTGCCAGGTGACCGAAGTTCGCAGGCAGATGGGTCCCTGGGACACACGCGGAGGGGCTCCTGCCCGGGTCACAGGCCGCCCACTGCCCCTGACCCAGATCGGGGGACGCAAAGCAGCCCTGTCTGAGTCCCCTGCCTCTAGAGGGAGTATTGGACCAACACTTGTACAAAACGGGGTCCTTGCGGGCCACTCATTGGAGGGACACAAATAAATCTTTGCCGACTTTCTGCTGAAACTTACGAGCGTTCACACCTAAGCCTCTTACAAGGTCAGCTGTTTAGCTAAACATGAGCTCATGATCTAAATTTACACAATAATGAAGAAAGCAGCTACAAGGGGAGACAATCAGCCAAAACCATCAATACCAGAATTAGATTCCCAAGGCCATCCATCAGATGAAGGAATAATCGGGTGCAAGGCAGAAAATATACATCAAACTGGAACTGAAACAAGGCACAAGGATGTTTTCAAAGACTGGTAGGATCTCTAAAACATTTTTCAAGGACATGTCATTGATAAAGCTAAATACTCCAAGGTTGTGTAATACAACAGATTAATCATTGAGAAGAGTGAAATTATGCTGTTTTGAAAACTATGGCAGGTCAGATTTTCTGCCTAATTATATAAGAAGATTTCTCTAAAAAATACACATTATTTCAAAGACTTATTGGCTGTGAAATAAGTTAAGGGTATTTCAAATGGCTTGTCTGCAAAGAAAGGTGAGATGTAGGGAATCACAGAAAGTCGAGGGGAAAATAGGTCAATATATACATTGCTGTATGTTGAACTAAGCCTTAGGCCAGCAACAATGGAGAGGACCTGACCCTTAGACACGTACAAGTAAGCTGGAATCTTCAAAAGTTCAAATCTTTATAAGTAAAAAGATTTATTAAAATGAATAACCAAGTGTTTTAATTGACATCAGAAGATGAAAACAATAAACCCTGAGAACATAGAAAAAAGATAAATAAAGATATGAGCAGAACTTAATACAACAGAAAACGTATAAAATTCAGGTGATTTAATAAGTCCAAAGAATCTTCTTTGAAAAGAATTAAAAGACACACTTTGATTAAGGAAAACCAAAACATAAGTAAAGAATATACAGAAAGAGTCAGGACAATGTTAGAGCAGAGAATATATGAAATGCCAGTAAATTTGAACATTTCTGTAAAGTGGACCATTTTCTAGCTCCTAAAGTTTACCAACACTGACACAAGAGGAAATCTTTTAAGGTCATCATGTCTGCCCTTGGCATTCTCGGAACGCCCTGGCCTCAGAATGCAGCCTCTGTTGTCCATGGTAACCTGCGGAGAGGGGGCGGGGCTGAGGGAGGTTGGAACACTGCCCTCACTGAGGGAGTGGGTGTGGCCATCTCTGCTGTGACTGAACAAAGGGCAGGGGAGCAGGGGGCCCAGGGCAGGGCCCTCAGAGCCCGGCAGGCCCAGTGGAGTGTCAGAAGCTTTTAGGCCCAGGCCAAAGGGCGCCTTCTTTGTCTGCACAGCTGCCCAAACTCTCACCTTTCCACTCAGGCCGCCCTCTTACTTGAAGTGTGTGTGGAACGTGTCCGTGCAGTATACCGCGCTGCACAGCTAAGCATAGGTCTGGGCATCGTAGCTTCCTGCCAGGTGACCGAAGTTCGCAGGCAAATGGGTCCCTGGGACACACGTGGAGAGGCTCCTGCCGGGGCCACAGGCCGCCCACGGCCCCTGCCCCAGATCGGGGCCGCAAAGCAGCCCTGTCTGACTCCCCTGCCTCTAGAGGGAGTATTGGACCAACACTTGTAGAAAACGGGGTCCTTGCGGGCCACTCATTGGTGGGACACAAATACATCTTTGCCGACTCTCTGCTGAAACTTACGAGCGTTCACACCTAAGCCTCTTACAAGGTCAGCTGTTTAGCTAAACATGAGCTCATGATCTAAATTTACACAATATTGAAGAAAGCAGCTACAAGGGGAGACAATCAGCCAAAACCATCAATACCAGAATTAGATTCCCAAGGCCATCCATCAGATGTAGGAATAATCGGGTGCAAGGCAGAAAATATACATAAAACTGGAACTGAAACAAGGCACAAGGATGTTTTCAAAGACTGGTAGGATCTCTAAAACATTTTTCAAGGACATGTCATTGATAAAGCTAAATACTCCAAGGTTGTGTAATACAACAGATTAATCATTGAGAAGAGTGAAATTATGCTGTTTTGAAAACTATGGCAGGTCAGATTTTCTGCCTAATTATATAAGAAGATTTCTCTAAAAAATACACATTATTTCAAAGACTTATTGGCTGTGAAATAAGTTAAGGGTATTTCAAATGGCTTGTCTGCAAAGAAAGGTGAGATGTAGGGAATCACAGAAAGTCGAGGGGAAAATAGGTCAATATATACATTGCTGTATGTTGAACTAAGCCTTAGGCCAGCAACAATGGAGAGGACCTGACCCTTAGACACGTACAAGTAAGCTGGAATCGTCAAAATTTCAAATCTTTATAAGTAAAAAATTTATTAAAATGAATAACCAAGTGTTTTAATTGACATCAGAAGATGAAAACAATAAACCCTGAGAACATAGAAAAAAGTTAAATAAAGATACGAGCAGAACTTAATACAACAGAAAACGTATAAAATTCAGGTGATTTAGTAAGTCCAAAGAATCTTCTTTGAAAAGATTTAAAAGACACACTTTGATTAAGGAAAACCAAAACTTAAGTAAAGAATATACAGAAAGAGTCAGGACAATGTTAGAGCAGAGAATATATGAAATGCCAGTAAATTTGAACATTTCTGTCAAGTGGACCATTTCCTAGCTCCTAAAGTTTACCAACACTGACACAAGAGGAAATCATTTAAGGTCATCATGTCTGCCCTTGGCATTCTCGGAACGCCCTGGCCTCAGAATGCAGCCTCTGTAGTCCATGGTAACCTGTGGAGAGTGGGCGGGGCTGAGGGAGGTTGGAACACTGCCCTCACTGAGGGAGTGGGTGTGGCCATCTCTGCTGTGACTGAACAAAGGGCAGGGGAGCAGGGGGCCCAGGGCAGGGCCCTCAGAACCCGGCAGGACCAGTGGAGTGTCACAAGCTTTTAGGCCCAGGCCAAAGGGCGCCTTCTTTGTCTGCACAGCTGCCCAAACTCTCACCTTTCCACTCAGGCCGCCCTCTTACTTAAAGTGTGTTTGGAACATGTCCGCGCAGTACACCACGCTGCACAGCTAAGCATAGGTCTGGGCATCGTAGCTTCCTGCCAGGTGACCGAAGTTCACAGGCAGATGGGTCTCTGGGACACACGCGGAGAGGCTCCTGCCGGGTGACAGGCCGCCCACTGCCCCTGCCCCAGATCTGGGGCCGCAAAGCAGCCCTGTCTAATTCCGCTGCCTCTAGAGGGAGTATTGGACCAACACTTGTAGAAAACGGGGTCCTTGCGGGCCACTCATTGGAGGGACACTAATAAATCTTTGCCGACTTTCTGCTGAAACTTACGAGCGTTCACACCTAAGCCTCTTACAAGGTCAGCTGTTTAGCTAAACATGAGCTCATGATCTAAATTTACACAATAATGAAGAAAGCAGCTACAAGGGGAGACAATCAGCCAAAACCATCAATACCAGAATTAGATTCCCAAGGCCATCCATCAGATGTAGGAATAATCGGGTGCAAGGCAGAAAATATACATAAAACTGGAACTGAAACAAGGCACAAGGATGTTTTCAAAGACTGGTAGGATCTCTCAAACATTTTTCAAGGACATGTCATTGATAAAGCTAAATACTCCAAGGTTGTGTAATACAACAGATTAATCATTGAGAAGAGTGAAAATATGCTGTTTTGAAAACTATGGCAGGTCAGATTTTCTGCCTAATTATATAAGAAGATTTCTCTAAAAAATACACATTATTTCAAAGACTTATTGGCTGTGAAATAAGTTAAGGGTATTTCAAATGGCTTGTCTGCAAAGAAAGGTGAGATGTAGGGAATCACAGAAAGTCGAGGGGAAAATAGGTCAATATATACATTGCTGTATGGTGAACTAAGCCTTAGGCCAGCAACAATGGAGAGGACCTGACCCTTAGACACGTACAAGTAAGCTGGAATCTTCAAAAGTTCAAATCTTTATAAGTAAAAAGATTTATTAAAATGAATAACCAAGTGTTTTAATTGACATCAGAAGATGAAAACAATAAACCCTGAGAACATAGAAAAAAGATAAATAAAGATATGAGCAGAACTTAATACAACAGAAAACGTATAAAATTCAGGTGATTTAGTAAGTCCAAAGAATCTTCTTTGAAAAGAATTAAAAGACACACTTTGATTAAGGAAAACCAAAACATAAGTAAAGAATATACAGAAAGAGTCAGGACAATGTTAGAGCAGAGAATATATGAAATGCCAGTAAATTTGAACATTTCTGTCAAGTGGACCATTTCCTAGCTCCTAAAGTTTACCAACACTGACACAAGAGGAAATCATTTAAGGTCATCATGTCTGCCCTTGGCATACTCGGAACGCCCTGGCCTCAGAATGCAGCCTCTGTAGTCCATGGTAACCTGCGGTGAGGGGGCGGGGCTGAGGGAGGTTGGAACACTGCCCTCACTGAGGGAGTGGGTGTGGCCATCTCTGCTGTGACTGAACAAAGGGCAGGGGAGCAGGGGGCCCAGTGCAGGGCCCTCAGAGCCCGGCAGGCCCAGTGGAGTGTCACAAGCTTTTAGGCCCAGGCCAAAGGGCGCCTTCATTGTCTGCACAGCTGCCCAAACTCTCACCTTTCCACTCAGGCCGCCCTCTTACTTGAAGTGTGTGTGGAACCTGTCCGCTCAGTACACCACGCTGCACAGCTAAGCATAGGTCTGGGCATCGTAGCTTCCTGCCAGGTGACCGAAGTTCGCAGGCAGATGGGTCCCTGGGACACATGCGTAGGGGCTCCTGCCCGGGTCACAGGCCGCCCACTGCCCCTGCCCCAGATTGGGGGCCAGAAAGCAGCCCTGTCGGAGTCCCCTGCCTCTAGAGGGAGTATTGGACCAACACTTGTAGAAAACGGGGTCCTTGAGGGCCACTCATTGGAGGGACACAAATAAATCTTTGCCGACTTTCTGCTGAAACTTACGAGCGTTCACACCTAAGCCTCTTACAAGGTCAGCTGTTTAGCTAAACATGAGCTCATGATCTAAATTTACACAATAATGAAGAAAGCAGCTACAAGGGGAGACAATCAGCCAAAACCATCAATACCAGAATTAGATTCCCAAGGCCATCCATCAGATGAAGGAATAATCGGGTGCAAGGCAGAAAATATACATAAAACTGGAACTGAAACAAGGCACAAGGATGTTTTCAAAGACTGGTAGGATCTCTAAAACATTTTTCAAGGACATGTCATTGATAAAGCTAAATACTCCAAGATTGTGTAATACAACAGATTAATCATTGAGAAGAGTGAAATTATGCTGTTTTGAAAACTATGGCAGGTCAGATTTTCTGCCTAATTATATAAGAAGATTTCTCTAAAAAATACACATTATTTCAAAGACTTATTGGCTGCGAAATAAGTTAAGGGTATTTCAAATGGCTTGTCTGCAAAGAAAGGTGAGATGTAGGGAATCACAGAAAGTCGAGGGGAAAATAGGTCAATATATACATTGCTGTATGGTGAACTAAGCCTTAGGCCAGCAACAATGGAGAGGACCTGACCCTTAGACACGTACAAGTAAGCTGGAATCTTCAAATGTTCAAATCTTTATAAGTAAAAAGATTTATTAAAATGAATAACCAAGTGTTTTAATTGACATCAGAAGATGAAAACAATAAACCCTGAGAATATAGAAAAAGAGATAAATAAAGATATGAGCAGAACTTAATACAACAGAAAACGTATAAAATTGAGGTGATTTAGTAAGTCCAAAGAATCTTCTTTGAAAAGAATTAAAAGACACACTTTGATTAAGGAAAACCAAAACATAAGTAAAGAATATACAGAAAGAGTCAGGACAATGTTAGAGCAGAGAATATATGAAATGCCAGTAAATTTGAACATTTCTGTAAAGTGGACCATTTCCTAGCTCCAAAAGTTTACCAACACTGACACAAGAGGAAATCATTTAATGTCATCATGTCTGCCCTTGGCATTCTCGGAACGCCCTGGCCTCAGAATGCAGCCTCTGTTGTCCATGGTAACCTGCGGAGAGGGGGCGGGGCTGAGGGAGGTTGGAACACTGCCCTCACTGAGGGAGTGGGTGTGGCCATCTCTGCTGTGACTGAACAAAGGGCAGGGGAGCAGGGGGCCAAGGGCAGGGCCCTCAAAGCCCGGCAGGCCCAGTGGAGTGTCACAAGCTTTTAGGCCCAGGCCAAAGGGCGCCTTCTTTGTCTGCACAGCTGCCCAAACTCTCACCTTTCCACTCAGGCCGCCCTCTTACTTGAAGTGTGTGTGGAACGTGTCCGCGCAGTACACCGCACTGCACAGCTAAGCATAGTTCTGGGCATCGTAGCTTCCTGCAAGGTGACCGAAGTTCGCAGGCAGATGGGTCCCTGGGACACACGCGGAGGGGCTCCTGCCCGGGTCACAGGCCGCCCACTGCCCCTGCCCCAGATCGGGGGCCGCAAAGCAGCCCTGTCTGAGTCCCCTGCCTCTAGAGGGAGTATTGGACCAACACTTGTAGAAAACGGGGTCATTGCGGGCCACTCATTGGAGGGACACAAATAAATCTTTGCCGACTTTTTGATGAAACTTACGAGCGTTCATACCTAAGCTTCTTACAAGGTCAGCTGTTTAGCTAAACATGAGCTCATGATCTAAATTTACACAATAATGAAGAAAGCAGCTACAAGGGGAGACAATCAGCCAAAACCATCAATACCAGAATTAGATTCCCAAGGCCATCCATCAGATGAAGGAATAATCGGGTGCAAGGCAGAAAATATACATAAAACTGGAACTGAAACAAGGCACAAGGATGTTTTCAAAGACTGGTAGGATCTCTAAAACATTTTTCAAGGGCATGTCATTGATAAAGCTAAATACTCCAAGATTGTGTAATACAACAGATTAATCATTGAGAAGAGTGAAATTATGCTGTTTTGAAAACTATGGCAGGTCAGATTTTCTGCCTAATTATATAAGAAGATTTCTCTAAAAAATACACATTATTTCAAAGACTTATTGGCTGCGAAATAAGTTAAGGGTATTTCAAATGGCTTGTCTGCAAAGAAAGGTGAGATGTAGGGAATCACAGAAAGTCGAGGGGAAAATAGGTCAATATATACATTGCTGTATGGTGAACTAAGCCTTAGGCCAGCAACAATGGAGAGGACCTGACCCTTAGACACGTACAAGTAAGCTGGAATCTTCAAAAGTTCAAATCTTTATAAGTAAAAAGATTTATTAAAATGAATAACCAAGTGTTTTAATTGACATCAGAAGATGAAAACAATAAACCCTGAGAACATAGAAAAAAGATAAATAAAGATATGAGCAGAACTTAATACAACAGAAAACGTATAAAATTCAGGTGATTTAGTAAGTCCAAAGAATCTTCTTTGAAAAGAATTAAAAGACACACTTTGATTAAGGAAAACCAAAACATAAGTAAAGAATATACAGAAAGAGTCAGGACAATGTTAGAGCAGAGAATATATGAAATGCCAGTAAATTTGAACATTTCTGTAAAGTGGACCATTTCCTAGCTCCTAAAGTTTACCAACACTGACACAAGAGGAAATCATTTAAGGTCATCATGTCTGCCCTTGGCATACTCGGAACACCCTGGCCTCAGAATGCAGCCTCTGTAGTCCATGGTAACCTGCGGTGAGGGGGCGGGGCTGAGGGAGGTTGGAACACTGCCCTCACTGAGGGAGTGGGTGTGGCCATCTCTGCTGTGACTGAACAAAGGGCAGGGGAGCAGGGGGCCCAGTGCAGGGCCCTCAGAGCCCAGCAGGCCCAGTGGAGTGTCACAAGCTTTTAGGCCCAGGCCAAAGGGCGCCTTCATTGTCTGCACAGCTGCCCAAACTCTCACCTTTCCACTCAGGCCGCCCTCTTACTTGAAGTGTGTGTGGAACCTGTCCGCTCAGTACACCACGCTGCACAGCTAAGCATAGGTCTGGGCATCGTAGCTTCCTGCCAGGTGACCGAAGTTCGCAGGCAGATGGGTCCCTGGGACACACGCGGAGGGGCTCCTGCCCGGGTCACAGGCCGCCCACTGCCCCTGACCCAGATCGGGGGACGCAAAGCAGCCCTGTCTGAGTCCCCTGCCTCTAGAGGGAGTATTGGACCAACACTTGTACAAAACGGGGTCCTTGCGGGCCACTCATTGGAGGGACACAAATAAATCTTTGCCGACTTTCTGCTGAAACTTACGAGCGTTCACACCTAAGCCTCTTACAAGGTCAGCTGTTTAGCTAAACATGAGCTCATGATCTAAATTTACACAATAATGAAGAAAGCAGCTACAAGGGGAGACAATCAGCCAAAACCATCAATACCAGAATTAGATTCCCAAGGCCATCCATCAGATGAAGGAATAATCGGGTGCAAGGCAGAAAATATACATCAAACTGGAACTGAAACAAGGCACAAGGATGTTTTCAAAGACTGGTAGGATCTCTAAAACATTTTTCAAGGACATGTCATTGATAAAGCTAAATACTCCAAGGTTGTGTAATACAACAGATTAATCATTGAGAAGAGTGAAATTATGCTGTTTTGAAAACTATGGCAGGTCAGATTTTCTGCCTAATTATATAAGAAGATTTCTCTAAAAAATACACATTATTTCAAAGGCTTATTGGCTGTGAAATAAGTTAAGGGTATTTCAAATGGCTTGTCTGCAAAGAAAGGTGAGATGTAGGGAATCACAGAAAGTCGAGGGGAAAATAGGTCAATATATACATTGCTGTATGTTGAACTAAGCCTTAGGCCAGCAACAATGGAGAGGACCTGACCCTTAGACACGTACAAGTAAGCTGGAATCTTCAAAAGTTCAAATCTTTATAAGTAAAAAGATTTATTAAAATGAATAACCAAGTGTTTTAATTGACATCAGAAGATGAAAACAATAAACCCTGAGAACATAGAAAAAAGATAAATAAAGATATGAGCAGAACTTAATACAACAGAAAACGTATAAAATTCAGGTGATTTAATAAGTCCAAAGAATCTTCTTTGAAAAGAATTAAAAGACACACTTTGATTAAGGAAAACCAAAACATAAGTAAAGAATATACAGAAAGAGTCAGGACAATGTTAGAGCAGAGAATATATGAAATGCCAGTAAATTTGAACATTTCTGTAAAGTGGACCATTTTCTAGCTCCTAAAGTTTACCAACACTGACACAAGAGGAAATCTTTTAAGGTCATCATGTCTGCCCTTGGCATTCTCGGAACGCCCTGGCCTCAGAATGCAGCCTCTGTAGTCCATGGTAACCTGCGGAGAGGGGGCGGGGCTGAGGGAGGTTGGAACACTGCCCTCACTGAGGGAGTGGGTGTGGCCATCTCTGCTGTGACTGAACAAAGGGCAGGGGAGCAGGGGGCCCAGGGCAGGGCCCTCAGAGCCCGGCAGGCCCAGTGGAGTGTCAGAAGCTTTTAGGCCCAGGCCAAAGGGCGCCTTCTTTGTCTGCACAGCTGCCCAAACTCTCACCTTTCCACTCAGGCCGCCCTCTTACTTGAAGTGTGTGTGGAACGTGTCCGTGCAGTATACCGCGCTGCACAGCTAAGCATAGGTCTGGGCATCGTAGCTTCCTGCCAGGTGACCGAAGTTCGCAGGCAAATGGGTCCCTGGGACACACGTGGAGAGGCTCCTGCCGGGGCCACAGGCCGCCCACGGCCCCTGCCCCAGATCGGGGCCGCAAAGCAGCCCTGTCTGACTCCCCTGCCTCTAGAGGGAGTATTGGACCAACACTTGTAGAAAACGGGGTCCTTGCGGGCCACTCATTGGTGGGACACAAATACATCTTTGCCGACTCTCTGCTGAAACTTACGAGCGTTCACACCTAAGCCTCTTACAAGGTCAGCTGTTTAGCTAAACATGAGCTCATGATCTAAATTTACACAATATTGAAGAAAGCAGCTACAAGGGGAGACAATCAGCCAAAACCATCAATACCAGAATTAGATTCCCAAGGCCATCCATCAGATGTAGGAATAATCGGGTGCAAGGCAGAAAATATACATAAAACTGGAACTGAAACAAGGCACAAGGATGTTTTCAAAGACTGGTAGGATCTCTAAAACATTTTTCAAGGACATGTCATTGATAAAGCTAAATACTCCAAGGTTGTGTAATACAACAGATTAATCATTGAGAAGAGTGAAATTATGCTGTTTTGAAAACTATGGCAGGTCAGATTTTCTGCCTAATTATATAAGAAGATTTCTCTAAAAAATACACATTATTTCAAAGACTTATTGGCTGTGAAATAAGTTAAGGGTATTTCAAATGGCTTGTCTGCAAAGAAAGGTGAGATGTAGGGAATCACAGAAAGTCGAGGGGAAAATAGGTCAATATATACATTGCTGTATGTTGAACTAAGCCTTAGGCCAGCAACAATGGAGAGGACCTGACCCTTAGACACGTACAAGTAAGCTGGAATCGTCAAAATTTCAAATCTTTATAAGTAAAAAATTTATTAAAATGAATAACCAAGTGTTTTAATTGACATCAGAAGATGAAAACAATAAACCCTGAGAACATAGAAAAAAGTTAAATAAAGATATGAGCAGAACTTAATACAACAGAAAACGTATAAAATTCAGGTGATTTAGTAAGTCCAAAGAATCTTCTTTGAAAAGATTTAAAAGACACACTTTGATTAAGGAAAACCAAAACTTAAGTAAAGAATATACAGAAAGAGTCAGGACAATGTTAGAGCAGAGAATATATGAAATGCCAGTAAATTTGAACATTTCTGTCAAGTGGACCATTTCCTAGCTCCTAAAGTTTACCAACACTGACACAAGAGGAAATCATTTAAGGTCATCATGTCTGCCCTTGGCATTCTCGGAACGCCCTGGCCTCAGAATGCAGCCTCTGTAGTCCATGGTAACCTGTGGAGAGTGGGCGGGGCTGAGGGAGGTTGGAACACTGCCCTCACTGAGGGAGTGGGTGTGGCCATCTCTGCTGTGACTGAACAAAGGGCAGGGGAGCAGGGGGCCCAGGGCAGGGCCCTCAGAACCCGGCAGGACCAGTGGAGTGTCACAAGCTTTTAGGCCCAGGCCAAAGGGCGCCTTCTTTGTCTGCACAGCTGCCCAAACTCTCACCTTTCCACTCAGGCCGCCCTCTTACTTAAAGTGTGTTTGGAACATGTCCGCGCAGTACACCACGCTGCACAGCTAAGCATAGGTCTGGGCATCGTAGCTTCCTGCCAGGTGACCGAAGTTCACAGGCAGATGGGTCTCTGGGACACACGCGGAGAGGCTCCTGCCGGGTGACAGGCCGCCCACTGCCCCTGCCCCAGATCTGGGGCCGCAAAGCAGCCCTGTCTAATTCCGCTGCCTCTAGAGGGAGTATTGGACCAACACTTGTAGAAAACGGGGTCCTTGCGGGCCACTCATTGGAGGGACACTAATAAATCTTTGCCGACTTTCTGCTGAAACTTACGAGCGTTCACACCTAAGCCTCTTACAAGGTCAGCTGTTTAGCTAAACATGAGCTCATGATCTAAATTTACACAATAATGAAGAAAGCAGCTACAAGGGGAGACAATCAGCCAAAACCATCAATACCAGAATTAGATTCCCAAGGCCATCCATCAGATGTAGGAATAATCGGGTGCAAGGCAGAAAATATACATAAAACTGGAACTGAAACAAGGCACAAGGATGTTTTCAAAGACTGGTAGGATCTCTCAAACATTTTTCAAGGACATGTCATTGATAAAGCTAAATACTCCAAGGTTGTGTAATACAACAGATTAATCATTGAGAAGAGTGAAATTATGCTGTTTTGAAAACTATGGCAGGTCAGATTTTCTGCCTAATTATATAAGAAGATTTCTCTAAAAAATACACATTATTTCAAAGACTTATTGGCTGTGAAATAAGTTAAGGGTATTTCAAATGGCTTGTCTGCAAAGAAAGGTGAGATGTAGGGAATCACAGAAAGTCGAGGGGAAAATAGGTCAATATATACATTGCTGTATGTTGAACTAAGCCTTAGGCCAGCAACAATGGAGAGGACCTGACCCTTAGACACGTACAAGTAAGCTGGAATCGTCAAAATTTCAAATCTTTATAAGTAAAAAATTTATTAAAATGAATAACCAAGTGTTTTAATTGACATCAGAAGATGAAAACAATAAACCCTGAGAACATAGAAAAAAGTTAAATAAAGATATGAGCAGAACTTAATACAACAGAAAACGTATAAAATTCAGGTGATTTAGTAAGTCCAAAGAATCTTCTTTGAAAAGATTTAAAAGACACACTTTGATTAAGGAAAACCAAAACTTAAGTAAAGAATATACAGAAAGAGTCAGGACAATGTTAGAGCAGAGAATATATGAAATGCCAGTAAATTTGAACATTTCTGTCAAGTGGACCATTTCCTAGCTCCTAAAGTTTACCAACACTGACACAAGAGGAAATCATTTAAGGTCATCATGTCTGCCCTTGGCATTCTCGGAACGCCCTGGCCTCAGAATGCAGCCTCTGTAGTCCATGGTAACCTGTGGAGAGTGGGCGGGGCTGAGGGAGGTTGGAACACTGCCCTCACTGAGGGAGTGGGTGTGGCCATCTCTGCTGTGACTGAACAAAGGGCAGGGGAGCAGGGGGCCCAGGGCAGGGCCCTCAGAACCCGGCAGGACCAGTGGAGTGTCACAAGCTTTTAGGCCCAGGCCAAAGGGCGCCTTCTTTGTCTGCACAGCTGCCCAAACTCTCACCTTTCCACTCAGGCCGCCCTCTTACTTAAAGTGTGTGTGGAACATGTCCGCGCAGTACACCACGCTGCACAGCTAAGCATAGGTCTGGGCATCGTAGCTTCCTGCCAGGTGACCGAAGTTCACAGGCAGATGGGTCTCTGGGACACACGCGGAGAGGCTCCTGCCGGGTGACAGGCCGCCCACTGCCCCTGCCCCAGATCTGGGGCCGCAAAGCAGCCCTGTCTAATTCCGCTGCCTCTAGAGGGAGTATTGGACCAACACTTGTAGAAAACGGGGTCCTTGCGGGCCACTCATTGGAGGGACACTAATAAATCTTTGCCGACTTTCTGCTGAAACTTACGAGCGTTCACACCTAAGCCTCTTACAAGGTCAGCTGTTTAGCTAAACATGAGCTCATGATCTAAATTTACACAATAATGAAGAAAGCAGCTACAAGGGGAGACAATCAGCCAAAACCATCAATACCAGAATTAGATTCCCAAGGCCATCCATCAGATGTAGGAATAATCGGGTGCAAGGCAGAAAATATACATAAAACTGGAACTGAAACAAGGCACAAGGATGTTTTCAAAGACTGGTAGGATCTCTCAAACATTTTTCAAGGACATGTCATTGATAAAGCTAAATACTCCAAGGTTGTGTAATACAACAGATTAATCATTGAGAAGAGTGAAATTATGCTGTTTTGAAAACTATGGCAGGTCAGATTTTCTGCCTAATTATATAAGAAGATTTCTCTAAAAAATACACATTATTTCAAAGACTTATTGGCTGTGAAATAAGTTAAGGGTATTTCAAATGGCTTGTCTGCAAAGAAAGGTGAGATGTAGGGAATCACAGAAAGTCGAGGGGAAAATAGGTCAATATATACATTGCTGTATGTTGAACTAAGCCTTAGGCCAGCAACAATGGAGAGGACCTGACCCTTAGACACGTACAAGTAAGCTGGAATCGTCAAAATTTCAAATCTTTATAAGTAAAAAATTTATTAAAATGAATAACCAAGTGTTTTAATTGACATCAGAAGATGAAAACAATAAACCCTGAGAACATAGAAAAAAGTTAAATAAAGATATGAGCAGAACTTAATACAACAGAAAACGTATAAAATTCAGGTGATTTAGTAAGTCCAAAGAATCTTCTTTGAAAAGATTTAAAAGACACACTTTGATTAAGGAAAACCAAAACTTAAGTAAAGAATATACAGAAAGAGTCAGGACAATGTTAGAGCAGAGAATATATGAAATGCCAGTAAATTTGAACATTTCTGTCAAGTGGACCATTTCCTAGCTCCTAAAGTTTACCAACACTGACACAAGAGGAAATCATTTAAGGTCATCATGTCTGCCCTTGGCATTCTCGGAACGCCCTGGCCTCAGAATGCAGCCTCTGTAGTCCATGGTAACCTGTGGAGAGTGGGCGGGGCTGAGGGAGGTTGGAACACTGCCCTCACTGAGGGAGTGGGTGTGGCCATCTCTGCTGTGACTGAACAAAGGGCAGGGGAGCAGGGGGCCCAGGGCAGGGCCCTCAGAACCCGGCAGGACCAGTGGAGTGTCACAAGCTTTTAGGCCCAGGCCAAAGGGCGCCTTCTTTGTCTGCACAGCTGCCCAAACTCTCACCTTTCCACTCAGGCCGCCCTCTTACTTAAAGTGTGTGTGGAACATGTCCGCGCAGTACACCACGCTGCACAGCTAAGCATAGGTCTGGGCATCGTAGCTTCCTGCCAGGTGACCGAAGTTCACAGGCAGATGGGTCTCTGGGACACACGCGGAGAGGCTCCTGCCGGGTGACAGGCCGCCCACTGCCCCTGCCCCAGATCTGGGGCCGCAAAGCAGCCCTGTCTAATTCCGCTGCCTCTAGAGGGAGTATTGGACCAACACTTGTAGAAAACGGGGTCCTTGCGGGCCACTCATTGGAGGGACACTAATAAATCTTTGCCGACTTTCTGCTGAAACTTACGAGCGTTCACACCTAAGCCTCTTACAAGGTCAGCTGTTTAGCTAAACATGAGCTCATGATCTAAATTTACACAATAATGAAGAAAGCAGCTACAAGGGGAGACAATCAGCCAAAACCATCAATACCAGAATTAGATTCCCAAGGCCATCCATCAGATGTAGGAATAATCGGGTGCAAGGCAGAAAATATACATAAAACTGGAACTGAAACAAGGCACAAGGATGTTTTCAAAGACTGGTAGGATCTCTCAAACATTTTTCAAGGACATGTCATTGATAAAGCTAAATACTCCAAGGTTGTGTAATACAACAGATTAATCATTGAGAAGAGTGAAATTATGCTGTTTTGAAAACTATGGCAGGTCAGATTTTCTGCCTAATTATATAAGAAGATTTCTCTAAAAAATACACATTATTTCAAAGACTTATTGGCTGTGAAATAAGTTAAGGGTATTTCAAATGGCTTGTCTGCAAAGAAAGGTGAGATGTAGGGAATCACAGAAAGTCGAGGGGAAAATAGGTCAATATATACATTGCTGTATGGTGAACTAAGCCTTAGGCCAGCAACAATGGAGAGGACCTGACCCTTAGACACGTACAAGTAAGCTGGAATCTTCAAAAGTTCAAATCTTTATAAGTAAAAAGATTTATTAAAATGAATAACCAAGTGTTTTAATTGACATCAGAAGATGAAAACAATAAACCCTGACAACATAGAGAACAGATAAATAAAGATATGAGCAGAACTTAATACAACAGAAAACGTATAAAATTCAGGAGATTTAGTAAGTCCAAAGAATCTTCTTTGAAAAGAATTAAAAGACACACTTTGATTAAGGAAAACCAAAACATAAGTAAAGAATATACAGAAAGAGTCAGGACAATGTTAGAGCAGAGAATATATGAAATGCCAGTAAATTTGAACATTTCTGTAAAGTGGACCATTTCCTAGCTCCTAAAGTTTACCAACACTGACACAAGAGGAAATCATTTAAGGTCATCATGTCTGCCCTTGGCATTCTCGGAACGCCCTGGCCTCAGAATGCAGCCTCTGTAGTCCATGGTAACCTGCGGAGAGGGGTCGGGTTTGAGGCAGGTTGGAACACTGCCCTCACTGAGGGAGTGGGTGTGGCCATCTCTGCTGTGACTGAACAAAGGGCAGGGGAGCAGGGGGCCCAGGGCAGGGCCCTCAGAGCCCGGAGGGCCAGTGGAGTGTCACAAGTTTTTAGGCCCAGGCCAAAGGGCGCCTTCTTTGTCTGCACAGCTGCCCAAACTCTCACCTTTCCACTCAGGCCGCCCTCTTACTTGAAGTGTGTGTGGAACGTGTCCGCGCAGTACACCACGCTGAACAGCTAAGCATAGTTCTGGGCATCGTAGCTTCCTGCCAGGTGACCGAAGTTTGCAGGCAGATGGGTCCCTGGGACACACGCGGAGGGGCTCCTGCCCGGGTCACAGGCCGCCCACTGCCCCTGCCCCAGATCGGGGGCCACAAAGCAGCCCTGTCTGAGTCCCCTGCCTCTAGAGGGAGTATTGGACCAACACTTGTAGAAAACGGGGTCCTTGCGGGCCACTCATTGGAGGGACACTAATAAATCTTTGCCGACTTTCTGCTGAAACTTACGAGCGTTCATACCTAAGCCTCTTACAAGGTCAGCTGTTTAGCTAAACATGAGCTCATGATCTAAATTTACACAATAATGAAGAAAGCAGCTACAAGGGGAGACAATCAGCCAAAACCATCAATACCAGAATTAGATTCCCAAGGCCATCCATCAGATGTAGGAATAATCGGGTGCAAGGCAGAAAATATACATCAAACTGGAACTGAAACAAGGCACAAGGATGTTTTCAAAGACTGGTAGGATCTCTAAAACATTTTTCAAGGACATGTCATTGATAAAGCTAAATACTCCAAGGTTGTGTAATACAACAGATTAATCATTGAGAAGAGTGAAATTATGCTGTTTTGAAAACTATGGCAGGTCAGATTTTCTGCCTAATTCTATAAGAAGATTTCTCTAAAAAATACACATTATTTCAAAGACTTATTGGCTGTGAAATAAGTTAAGGGTATTTCAAATGGCTTGTCTGCAAAGAAAGGTGAGATGTAGGGAATCACAGAAAGTCGAGGGGAAAATAGGTCAATATATACATTGCTGTATGGTGAACTAAGCCTTAGGCCAGCAACAATGGAGAGGACCTGACCCTTAGACACGTACAAGTAAGCTGGAATCTTCAAAAGTTCAAATCTTTATAAGTAAAAAGATTTATTAAAATGAATAACCAAGTGTTTTAATTGACATCAGAAGATGAAAACAATAAACCCTGAGAACATAGAGAACAGATAAATAAAGATATGAGCAGAATTTAATACAACAGAAAACGTATAAAATTCAGGTGATTTAGTAAGTCCAAAGAATCTTCTTTGAAAAGAATTAAAAGACACACTTTGATTAAGGAAAACCCAAACATAAGTAAAGAATATACAGAAAGAGTCAGGACAATGTTAGAGCAGAGAATATATGAAATGCCAGTAAATTTGAACATTTCTTTAAAGTGGACCATTTCCTAGCTCCTAAAGTTTACCAACACTGACACAAGAGGAAATCATTTAAGGTCATCATGTCTGCCCTTGGCATTCTCGGAACGCCCTGGCCTCAGAATGCAGCCTCTGTAGTCCATGGTAACCTGCGGAGAGGGGGCGGGGCTGAGGGAGGTTGGAACACTGCCCTCACTGAGGGAGTGGGTGTGGCCATCTCTGCTGTGACTGAACAAAGGGCAGGGGAGCATGGGGCCCAGGGCAGGGCCCTCAGAGCCCGGCAGGCCCAGTGGAGTGTCACAAGTTTTTAGGCCCAGGCCAAAGGGCGCCTTCTTTGTCTGCACAGCTGCCCAAACTCTCACCTTTCCACTCAGGTCGCCCTCTTACTTGAAGTGTGTGTGGAACGTGTCCGTGCAGTACACCGCGCTGCACAGCTAAGCATAGTTCTGGGCATCGTAGCTTCCTGCCAGGTGACCGAATTTCGCAGGCAGTTGGGTCCCTGGGACACACGCGGAGGGGCTCCTGCCCGGGTCACAGGCTGCCCACTGCCCCTGCCCCAGATCGGGGGCCGCAAAGCAGCCCTGTCTGAGTCCCCTGCCTCTAGAGGGAGTATTGGACCAACACTTGTAGAAAACGGGGTCATTGCGGGCCACTCGTTGGAGGGACACAAATAAATCTTTGCCGACTTTTTGCTGAAACTTACGAGCGTTCATACCTAAGCTTCTTACAAGGTCAGCTGTTTAGCTAAACATGAGCTCATGATCTAAATTTACACAATAATGAAGAAAGCAGCTACAAGGGGAGACAATCAGCCAAAACCATCAATACCAGAATTAGATTCCCAAGGCCATCCATCAGATGAAGGAATAATCGGGTGCAAGGCAGAAAATATACATAAAACTGGAACTGAAACAAGGCACAAGGATGT
The DNA here is from genome assembly GCF_964341445.2 of Mesoplodon mirus. Taxonomy (NCBI): domain Eukaryota; kingdom Metazoa; phylum Chordata; class Mammalia; order Artiodactyla; family Ziphiidae; genus Mesoplodon; species Mesoplodon mirus. The sequence continues at coordinate 118,209,023 of NC_138976.1, read as the reverse complement.
TTTCAAAGACTGGTAGGATCTCTAAAACATTTTTCAAGGGCATGTCATTGATAAAGCTAAATACTCCAAGATTGTGTAATACAACAGATTAATCATTGAGAAGAGTGAAATTATGCTGTTTTGAAAACTATGGCAGGTCAGATTTTCTGCCTAATTATATAAGAAGATTTCTCTAAAAAATACACATTATTTCAAAGACTTATTGGCTGCGAAATAAGTTAAGGGTATTTCAAATGGCTTGTCTGCAAAGAAAGGTGAGATGTAGGGAATCACAGAAAGTCGAGGGGAAAATAGGTCAATATATACATTGCTGTATGGTGAACTAAGCCTTAGGCCAGCAACAATGGAGAGGACCTGACCCTTAGACACGTACAAGTAAGCTGGAATCTTCAAAAGTTCAAATCTTTATAAGTAAAAAGATTTATTAAAATGAATAACCAAGTGTTTTAATTGACATCAGAAGATGAAAACAATAAACCCTGAGAACATAGAAAAAAGATAAATAAAGATATGAGCAGAACTTAATACAACAGAAAACGTATAAAATTCAGGTGATTTAGTAAGTCCAAAGAATCTTCTTTGAAAAGAATTAAAAGACACACTTTGATTAAGGAAAACCAAAACATAAGTAAAGAATATACAGAAAGAGTCAGGACAATGTTAGAGCAGAGAATATATGAAATGCCAGTAAATTTGAACATTTCTGTAAAGTGGACCATTTCCTAGCTCCTAAAGTTTACCAACACTGACACAAGAGGAAATCATTTAAGGTCATCATGTCTGCCCTTGGCATACTCGGAACGCCCTGGCCTCAGAATGCAGCCTCTGTAGTCCATGGTAACCTGCGGTGAGGGGGCGGGGCTGAGGGAGGTTGGAACACTGCCCTCACTGAGGGAGTGGGTGTGGCCATCTCTGCTGTGACTGAACAAAGGGCAGGGGAGCAGGGGGCCCAGTGCAGGGCCCTCAGAGCCCGGCAGGCCCAGTGGAGTGTCACAAGCTTTTAGGCCCAGGCCAAAGGGCGCCTTCATTGTCTGCACAGCTGCCCAAACTCTCACCTTTCCACTCAGGCCGCCCTCTTACTTGAAGTGTGTGTGGAACCTGTCCGCTCAGTACACCACGCTGCACAGCTAAGCATAGGTCTGGGCATCGTAGCTTCCTGCCAGGTGACCGAAGTTCGCAGGCAGATGGGTCCCTGGGACACACGCGGAGGGGCTCCTGCCCGGGTCACAGGCCGCCCACTGCCCCTGACCCAGATCGGGGGACGCAAAGCAGCCCTGTCTGAGTCCCCTGCCTCTAGAGGGAGTATTGGACCAACACTTGTACAAAACGGGGTCCTTGCGGGCCACTCATTGGAGGGACACAAATAAATCTTTGCCGACTTTCTGCTGAAACTTACGAGCGTTCACACCTAAGCCTCTTACAAGGTCAGCTGTTTAGCTAAACATGAGCTCATGATCTAAATTTACACAATAATGAAGAAAGCAGCTACAAGGGGAGACAATCAGCCAAAACCATCAATACCAGAATTAGATTCCCAAGGCCATCCATCAGATGAAGGAATAATCGGGTGCAAGGCAGAAAATATACATCAAACTGGAACTGAAACAAGGCACAAGGATGTTTTCAAAGACTGGTAGGATCTCTAAAACATTTTTCAAGGGCATGTCATTGATAAAGCTAAATACTCCAAGGTTGTGTAATACAACAGATTAATCATTGAGAAGAGTGAAATTATGCTGTTTTGAAAACTATGGCAGGTCAGATTTTCTGCCTAATTATATAAGAAGATTTCTCTAAAAAATACACATTATTTCAAAGACTTATTGGCTGTGAAATAAGTTAAGGGTATTTCAAATGGCTTGTCTGCAAAGAAAGGTGAGATGTAGGGAATCACAGAAAGTCGAGGGGAAAATAGGTCAATATATACATTGCTGTATGTTGAACTAAGCCTTAGGCCAGCAACAATGGAGAGGACCTGACCCTTAGACACGTACAAGTAAGCTGGAATCTTCAAAAGTTCAAATCTTTATAAGTAAAAAGATTTATTAAAATGAATAACCAAGTGTTTTAATTGACATCAGAAGATGAAAACAATAAACCCTGAGAACATAGAAAAAAGATAAATAAAGATATGAGCAGAACTTAATACAACAGAAAACGTATAAAATTCAGGTGATTTAATAAGTCCAAAGAATCTTCTTTGAAAAGAATTAAAAGACACACTTTGATTAAGGAAAACCAAAACATAAGTAAAGAATATACAGAAAGAGTCAGGACAATGTTAGAGCAGAGAATATATGAAATGCCAGTAAATTTGAACATTTCTGTAAAGTGGACCATTTTCTAGCTCCTAAAGTTTACCAACACTGACACAAGAGGAAATCTTTTAAGGTCATCATGTCTGCCCTTGGCATTCTCGGAACGCCCTGGCCTCAGAATGCAGCCTCTGTAGTCCATGGTAACCTGCGGAGAGGGGGCGGGGCTGAGGGAGGTTGGAACACTGCCCTCACTGAGGGAGTGGGTGTGGCCATCTCTGCTGTGACTGAACAAAGGGCAGGGGAGCAGGGGGCCCAGGGCAGGGCCCTCAGAGCCCGGCAGGCCCAGTGGAGTGTCAGAAGCTTTTAGGCCCAGGCCAAAGGGCGCCTTCTTTGTCTGCACAGCTGCCCAAACTCTCACCTTTCCACTCAGGCCGCCCTCTTACTTGAAGTGTGTGTGGAACGTGTCCGTGCAGTATACCGCGCTGCACAGCTAAGCATAGGTCTGGGCATCGTAGCTTCCTGCCAGGTGACCGAAGTTCGCAGGCAAATGGGTCCCTGGGACACACGTGGAGAGGCTCCTGCCGGGGCCACAGGCCGCCCACGGCCCCTGCCCCAGATCGGGGCCGCAAAGCAGCCCTGTCTGACTCCCCTGCCTCTAGAGGGAGTATTGGACCAACACTTGTAGAAAACGGGGTCCTTGCGGGCCACTCATTGGTGGGACACAAATACATCTTTGCCGACTCTCTGCTGAAACTTACGAGCGTTCACACCTAAGCCTCTTACAAGGTCAGCTGTTTAGCTAAACATGAGCTCATGATCTAAATTTACACAATATTGAAGAAAGCAGCTACAAGGGGAGACAATCAGCCAAAACCATCAATACCAGAATTAGATTCCCAAGGCCATCCATCAGATGTAGGAATAATCGGGTGCAAGGCAGAAAATATACATAAAACTGGAACTGAAACAAGGCACAAGGATGTTTTCAAAGACTGGTAGGATCTCTCAAACATTTTTCAAGGACATGTCATTGATAAAGCTAAATACTCCAAGGTTGTGTAATACAACAGATTAATCATTGAGAAGAGTGAAATTATGCTGTTTTGAAAACTATGGCAGGTCAGATTTTCTGCCTAATTATATAAGAAGATTTCTCTAAAAAATACACATTATTTCAAAGACTTATTGGCTGTGAAATAAGTTAAGGGTATTTCAAATGGCTTGTCTGCAAAGAAAGGTGAGATGTAGGGAATCACAGAAAGTCGAGGGGAAAATAGGTCAATATATACATTGCTGTATGTTGAACTAAGCCTTAGGCCAGCAACAATGGAGAGGACCTGACCCTTAGACACGTACAAGTAAGCTGGAATCGTCAAAATTTCAAATCTTTATAAGTAAAAAGATTTATTAAAATGAATAACCAAGTGTTTTAATTGACATCAGAAGATGAAAACAATAAACCCTGAGAACATAGAAAAAAGTTAAATAAAGATATGAGCAGAACTTAATACAACAGAAAACGTATAAAATTCAGGTGATTTAGTAAGTCCAAAGAATCTTCTTTGAAAAGATTTAAAAGACACACTTTGATTAAGGAAAACCAAAACTTAAGTAAAGAATATACAGAAAGAGTCAGGACAATGTTAGAGCAGAGAATATATGAAATGCCAGTAAATTTGAACATTTCTGTCAAGTGGACCATTTCCTAGCTCCTAAAGTTTACCAACACTGACACAAGAGGAAATCATTTAAGGTCATCATGTCTGCCCTTGGCATTCTCGGAACGCCCTGGCCTCAGAATGCAGCCTCTGTAGTCCATGGTAACCTGTGGAGAGTGGGCGGGGCTGAGGGAGGTTGGAACACTGCCCTCACTGAGGGAGTGGGTGTGGCCATCTCTGCTGTGACTGAACAAAGGGCAGGGGAGCAGGGGGCCCAGGGCAGGGCCCTCAGAACCCGGCAGGACCAGTGGAGTGTCACAAGCTTTTAGGCCCAGGCCAAAGGGCGCCTTCTTTGTCTGCACAGCTGCCCAAACTCTCACCTTTCCACTCAGGCCGCCCTCTTACTTAAAGTGTGTGTGGAACATGTCCGCGCAGTACACCACGCTGCACAGCTAAGCATAGGTCTGGGCATCGTAGCTTCCTGCCAGGTGACCGAAGTTCACAGGCAGATGGGTCTCTGGGACACACGCGGAGAGGCTCCTGCCGGGTGACAGGCCGCCCACTGCCCCTGCCCCAGATCTGGGGCCGCAAAGCAGCCCTGTCTAATTCCGCTGCCTCTAGAGGGAGTATTGGACCAACACTTGTAGAAAACGGGGTCCTTGCGGGCCACTCATTGGAGGGACACTAATAAATCTTTGCCGACTTTCTGCTGAAACTTACGAGCGTTCACACCTAAGCCTCTTACAAGGTCAGCTGTTTAGCTAAACATGAGCTCATGATCTAAATTTACACAATAATGAAGAAAGCAGCTACAAGGGGAGACAATCAGCCAAAACCATCAATACCAGAATTAGATTCCCAAGGCCATCCATCAGATGTAGGAATAATCGGGTGCAAGGCAGAAAATATACATAAAACTGGAACTGAAACAAGGCACAAGGATGTTTTCAAAGACTGGTAGGATCTCTCAAACATTTTTCAAGGACATGTCATTGATAAAGCTAAATACTCCAAGGTTGTGTAATACAACAGATTAATCATTGAGAAGAGTGAAATTATGCTGTTTTGAAAACTATGGCAGGTCAGATTTTCTGCCTAATTATATAAGAAGATTTCTCTAAAAAATACACATTATTTCAAAGACTTATTGGCTGTGAAATAAGTTAAGGGTATTTCAAATGGCTTGTCTGCAAAGAAAGGTGAGATGTAGGGAATCACAGAAAGTCGAGGGGAAAATAGGTCAATATATACATTGCTGTATGGTGAACTAAGCCTTAGGCCAGCAACAATGGAGAGGACCTGACCCTTAGACACGTACAAGTAAGCTGGAATCTTCAAAAGTTCAAATCTTTATAAGTAAAAAGATTTATTAAAATGAATAACCAAGTGTTTTAATTGACATCAGAAGATGAAAACAATAAACCCTGACAACATAGAGAACAGATAAATAAAGATATGAGCAGAACTTAATACAACAGAAAACGTATAAAATTCAGGAGATTTAGTAAGTCCAAAGAATCTTCTTTGAAAAGAATTAAAAGACACACTTTGATTAAGGAAAACCAAAACATAAGTAAAGAATATACAGAAAGAGTCAGGACAATGTTAGAGCAGAGAATATATGAAATGCCAGTAAATTTGAACATTTCTGTAAAGTGGACCATTTCCTAGCTCCTAAAGTTTACCAACACTGACACAAGAGGAAATCATTTAAGGTCATCATGTCTGCCCTTGGCATTCTCGGAACGCCCTGGCCTCAGAATGCAGCCTCTGTAGTCCATGGTAACCTGCGGAGAGGGGTCGGGTTTGAGGCAGGTTGGAACACTGCCCTCACTGAGGGAGTGGGTGTGGCCATCTCTGCTGTGACTGAACAAAGGGCAGGGGAGCAGGGGGCCCAGGGCAGGGCCCTCAGAGCCCGGCAGGCCCAGTGGAGTGTCACAAGTTTTTAGGCCCAGGCCAAAGGGCGCCTTCTTTGTCTGCACAGCTGCCCAAACTCTCACCTTTCCACTCAGGCCGCCCTCTTACTTGAAGTGTGTGTGGAACGTGTCCGCGCAGTACACCACGCTGCACAGCTAAGCATAGTTCTGGGCATCGTAGCTTCCTGCCAGGTGACCGAAGTTTGCAGGCAGATGGGTCCCTGGGACACACGCGGAGGGGCTCCTGCCCGGGTCACAGGCCGCCCACTGCCCCTGCCCCAGATCGGGGGCCACAAAGCAGCCCTGTCTGAGTCCCCTGCCTCTAGAGGGAGTATTGGACCAACACTTGTAGAAAACGGGGTCCTTGCGGGCCACTCATTGGAGGGACACTAATAAATCTTTGCCGACTTTCTGCTGAAACTTACGAGCGTTCATACCTAAGCCTCTTACAAGGTCAGCTGTTTAGCTAAACATGAGCTCATGATCTAAATTTACACAATAATGAAGAAAGCAGCTACAAGGGGAGACAATCAGCCAAAACCATCAATACCAGAATTAGATTCCCAAGGCCATCCATCAGATGTAGGAATAATCGGGTGCAAGGCAGAAAATATACATCAAACTGGAACTGAAACAAGGCACAAGGATGTTTTCAAAGACTGGTAGGATCTCTAAAACATTTTTCAAGGACATGTCATTGATAAAGCTAAATACTCCAAGGTTGTGTAATACAACAGATTAATCATTGAGAAGAGTGAAATTATGCTGTTTTGAAAACTATGGCAGGTCAGATTTTCTGCCTAATTATATAAGAAGATTTCTCTAAAAAATACACATTATTTCAAAGACTTATTGGCTGTGAAATAAGTTAAGGGTATTTCAAATGGCTTGTCTGCAAAGAAAGGTGAGATGTAGGGAATCACAGAAAGTCGAGGGGAAAATAGGTCAATATATACATTGCTGTATGGTGAACTAAGCCTTAGGCCAGCAACAATGGAGAGGACCTGACCCTTAGACACGTACAAGTAAGCTGGAATCTTCAAAAGTTCAAATCTTTATAAGTAAAAAGATTTATTAAAATGAATAACCAAGTGTTTTAATTGACATCAGAAGATGAAAACAATAAACCCTGAGAACATAGAGAACAGATAAATAAAGATATGAGCAGAATTTAATACAACAGAAAACGTATAAAATTCAGGTGATTTAGTAAGTCCAAAGAATCTTCTTTGAAAAGAATTAAAAGACACACTTTGATTAAGGAAAACCCAAACATAAGTAAAGAATATACAGAAAGAGTCAGGACAATGTTAGAGCAGAGAATATATGAAATGCCAGTAAATTTGAACATTTCTTTAAAGTGGACCATTTCCTAGCTCCTAAAGTTTACCAACACTGACACAAGAGGAAATCATTTAAGGTCATCATGTCTGCCCTTGGCATTCTCGGAACGCCCTGGCCTCAGAATGCAGCCTCTGTAGTCCATGGTAACCTGCGGAGAGGGGGCGGGGCTGAGGGAGGTTGGAACACTGCCCTCACTGAGGGAGTCGGTGTGGCCATCTCTGCTGTGACTGAACAAAGGGCAGGGGAGCATGGGGCCCAGGGCAGGGCCCTCAGAGCCCGGCAGGCCCAGTGGAGTGTCACAAGTTTTTAGGCCCAGGCCAAAGGGCGCCTTCTTTGTCTGCACAGCTGCCCAAACTCTCACCTTTCCACTCAGGTCGCCCTCTTACTTGAAGTGTGTGTGGAACGTGTCCGTGCAGTACACCGCGCTGCACAGCTAAGCATAGTTCTGGGCATCGTAGCTTCCTGCCAGGTGACCGAATTTCGCAGGCAGTTGGGTCCCTGGGACACACGCGGAGGGGCTCCTGCCCGGGTCACAGGCTGCCCACTGCCCCTGCCCCAGATCGGGGGCCGCAAAGCAGCCCTGTCTGAGTCCCCTGCCTCTAGAGGGAGTATTGGACCAACACTTGTAGAAAACGGGGTCCTTGCGGGCCACTCGTTGGAGGGACACAAATAAATCTTTGCCGACTTTTTGCTGAAACTTACGAGCGTTCATACCTAAGCCTCTTACAAGGTCAGCTGTTTAGCTAAACATGAGCTCATGATCTAAATTTACACAATAATGAAGAAAGCAGCTACAAGGGGAGACAATCAGCCAAAACCATCAATACCAGAATTAGATTCCCAAGGCCATCCATCAGATGAAGGAATAATCGGGTGCAAGGCAGAAAATATACATCAAACTGGAACTGAAACAAGGCACAAGGATGTTTTCAAAGACTGGTAGGATCTCTAAAACATTTTTCAAGGACATGTCATTGATAAAGCTAAATACTCCAAGGTTGTGTAATACAACAGATTAATCATTGAGAAGAGTGAAATTATGCTGTTTTGAAAACTATGGCAGGTCAGATTTTCTGCCTAATTATATAAGAAGATTTCTCTAAAAAATACACATTATTTCAAAGACTTATTGGCTGTGAAATAAGTTAAGGGTATTTCAAATGGCTTGTCTGCAAAGAAAGGTGAGATGTAGGGAATCACAGAAAGTCGAGGGGAAAATAGGTCAATATATACATTGCTGTATGGTGAACTAAGCCTTAGGCCAGCAACAATGGAGAGGACCTGACCCTTAGACACGTACAAGTAAGCTGGAATCTTCAAAAGTTCAAATCTTTATAAGTAAAAAGATTTATTAAAATGAATAACCAAGTGTTTTAATTGACATCAGAAGATGAAAACAATAAACCCTGAGAACATAGAGTACAGATAAATAAAGATATGAGCAGAATTTAATACAACAGAAAACGTATAAAATTCAGGTGATTTAGTAAGTCCAAAGAATCTTCTTTGAAAAGAATTAAAAGACACACTTTGATTAAGGAAAACCAAAACATAAGTAAAGAATATACAGAAAGAGTCAGGACAATGTTAGAGCAGAGAATATATGAAATGCCAGTAAATTTGAACATTTCTGTCAAGTGGACCATTTCCTAGCTCCTAAAGTTTACCAACACTGACACAAGAGGAAATCATTTAAGGTCATCATGTCTGCCCTTGGCATTCTCGGAACGCCCTGGCCTCAGAATGCAGCCTCTGTAGTCCATGGTAACCTGAGGAGAGGGGGCGGTGCTGAGGGAGGTTGGAACACTGCCCTCACTGAGGGAGTGGGTGTGGCCATCTCTGCTGTGACTGAACAAAGGGCAGGGGAGCAGGGGGCCCAGGGCAGGGCCCTCAGAGCCCGGCAGGCCCAGTGGAGTGTCACAAGTTTTTAGGCCCAGGCCAAAGGGCGCCTTCTTTGTCTGCACAGCTGCCCAAACTCTCACCTTTCCACTCAGGTCGCCCTCTTACTTGAAGTGTGTGTGGAACGTGTCCGCGCAGTACACCGCGCTGCACAGCTAAGCATAGTTCTGGGCATCGTAGCTTCCTGCAAGGTGACCGAAGTTCGCAGGCAAATGGGTCCCTGGGACACACGCGGAGGGGCTCCTGCCCAGGTCACAGGCCGCCCACTGCCCCTGCTCCAGATCGGGGGCCGCAAAGCAGCCCTGTCTGAGTCCCCTGCCTCTAGAGGGAGTATTGGACCAACACTTGTAGAAAACGGGGTCCTTGCGGGCCACTCGTTGGAGGGACACAAATAAATCTTTGCCGACTTTTTGCTGAAACTTACGAGCGTTCATACCTAAGCCTCTTACAAGGTCAGCTGTTTAGCTAAACATGAGCTCATGATCTAAATTTACACAATAATGAAGAAAGCAGCTACAAGGGGAGACAATCAGCCAAAACCATCAATACCAGAATTAGATTCCCAAGGCCATCCATCAGATGAAGGAATAATCGGGTGCAAGGCAGAAAATATACATAAAACTGGAACTGAAACAAGGCACAAGGATGTTTTCAAAGACTGGTAGGATCTCTAAAACATTTTTCAAGGACATGTCATTGATAAAGCTAAATACTCCAAGGTTGTGTAATACAACAGATTAATCATTGAGAAGAGTGAAATTATGCTGTTTTGAAAACTATGGCAGGTCAGATTTTCTGCCTAATTATATAAGAAGATTTCTCTAAAAAATACACATTATTTCAAAGACTTATTGGCTGTGAAATAAGTTAAGGGTATTTCAAATGGCTTGTCTGCAAAGAAAGGTGAGATGTAGGGAATCACAGAAAGTCGAGGGGAAAATAGGTCAATATATACATGGCTGTATGGTGAACTAAGCCTTAGGCCAGCAACAATGGAGAGGAACTGACCCTTAGACACTTACAAGTAAGCTGGAATCTTCAAAAGTTCAAATCTTTATAAGTAAAAAGATTTATTAAAATGAATAACCAAGTGTTTTAATTGACATCAGAAGATGAAAACAATAAACCCTGAGAACATAGAGAACAGATAAATAAAGATATGAGCAGAATTTAATACAACAGAAAACGTATAAAATTCAGGTGATTTAGTAAGTCCAAAGAATCTTCTTTGAAAAGAATTAAAAGACACACTTTGATTAAGGAAAACCAAAACATAAGTAAAGAATATACAGAAAGAGTCAGGACAATGTTACAGCAGAGAATATAAGAAATGCCAGTAAATTTGAACATTTCTGTCAAGTGGACCATTTCCTAGCTCCTAAAGTTTACCAACACTGACACAAGAGGAAATCATTTAAGGTCATCATGTCTGCCCTTGGCATTCTCGGAACGCCATGGCCTCAGAATGCAGCCTCTGTATTCCATGGTAACCTGCGGAGAGGGGGCGGTGCTGAGGGAGGTTGGAACACTGCCCTCAGTGAGGGAGTGGGTGTGGCCATCTCTGCTGTGACTGAACAAAGGGCAGGGGAGCAGGGGGCCAAGGGCAGGGCCCTCAGAGCCCGACAGGCCCAGTGGATTGCCACAAGCTTTTAGGCCCAGGCCAAAGGGCGCCTTCTTTGTCTGCACAGCTGCCCAAACTCTCACCTTTCCACTCAGGCCGCCCTCTTACTTAAAGTGTGTTTGGAACATGTCCGCGCAGTACACCGCGCTGCACAGCTAAGCATAGGTCTGGGCATCATAGCTTCCTGCCAGGTGACCGAAGTTCGCAGGCAGATGGGTCTCTGGGACACACGCGGAGAGGCTCCTGCCGTGTGACAGGCCGCCCACTGCCCCTGCCCCAGATCTGGGGCCGCAAAGCAGCCCTGTCTGATTCCGCTGGCTCTAGAGGGAGTATTGGACCAACACTGTAGAAAACGCTGTCCTTGCGGGCCACTCGTTGGAGGGACACAAATAAATCTTTGCCGACTTTTTGCTGAAACTTACGAGCGTTCATACCTAAGCCTCTTACAAGGTCAGCTGTTTAGCTAAACATGAGCTCATGATCTAAATTTACACAAGGAAGAAAGCAGCTACAAGGGGAGACAATCAGCCAAAACCATCAATACCAGAATTAGATTCCCAAGGCCATCCATCAGATGTAGGAATAATCGGGTGCAAGGCAGAAAATATACATAAAACTGGAACTGAAACAAGGCACAAGGATGTTTTCAAAGACTGGTAGGATCTCTAAAACAATTTTCAAGGACATGTCATTGATAAAGCTAATTACTCCAAGGTTGTGTAATACAACAGATTAATCATTGACAAGAGTGAAATTATGCTGTTTTGAAAACTATGGCAGGTCAGATTTTCTGCCTAATTATATAAGAAGATTTCTCTAAAAAATACCCATTATTTCTAAAGACTTATTGGCTGTGAAATAAGTTAAGCGTATTTCAAATGGCTTGTCTGCAAAGAAAGGTGAGATGTAGGGAATCACAGAAAGTCGAGGGGAAAATAGGTCAATATATACATTGCTGTATGGTGAACTAAGCCTTAGGCCAGCAACAATGGAGAGGACCTGACCCTTAGACACGTACAAGTAAGCTGGAATCTTCAAAAGTTCAAATCTTTATAAGTAAAAAGATTTATTAAAATGAATAACCAAGTGTTTTAATTGACATCAGAAGATGAAAACAATAAACCCTGAGAACATAGAGAACAGATAAATAAAGATATGAGCAGAACTTAATACAACAGAAAACGTATAAAATTCAGGTGATTTAGTAAGTCCAAAGAATTTTCTTTGAAAAGATTTAAAAGACACACTTTGATTAAGGAAAACCAAAACATAAGTAAAGAATATACAGAAAGAGTCAGGACAATGTTAGAACAGAGAATATATGAAATGCCAGTAAATTTGAACATTTCTGTAAAGTGGACCATTTCCTAGCTCCTAAAGTTTACCAACACTGACAAAAGAGGAAATCATTTAAGGTCATCATGTCTGCCCTTGGCATTCTCGGAACGCCCTGGCCTTAGAATGCAGCCTCTGTAGTCCATGGTAACCTGCGGAGAGGGGTCGGGTCTGAGGCAGGTTGGAACACTGCCCTCACTGAGGGAGTGGGTGTGGCCATCTCTGCTGTGACTGAACAAAGGGCAGGGGAGCAGGGGTCCAGGGCAGGGCCCTCAGAGCCGGGCAGGCCCAGTGGAGTGTCACAAGTTTTTAGGCCCAGGCCAAAGGGCGCCTTCTTTGTCTGCACAGCTGCCCAAACTCTCACCTTTCCACTCAGGCCGCCCTCTTACTTGAAGTGTGTGTGGAACGTGTCCGCGCAGTACACCACGCTGCACAGCTAAGCATAGTTCTGGGCATCGTAGCTTCCTGCCAGGTGACCGAAGTTTGCAGGCAGATGGGTCTCTGGGACACACGCGGAGAGGCTCCTGCCGTGTGACAGGCCGCCCACTGCCCCTGCCCCAGATCTGGGGCCGCAAAGCAGCCCTGTCTGAGTCCCCTGCCTCTAGAGGGAGTATTGGACCAACACTGTAGAAAACGGGGTCCTTGCGGGCCACTCGTTGGAGGGACACAAATAAATCTTTGCCGACTTTTTGCTGAAACTTACGAGCGTTCATACCTAAGCCTCTTACAAGGTCAGCTGTTTAGCTAAACATGAGCTCATGATCTAAATTTACACAATGAAGAAAGCAGCTACAAGGGGAGACAATCAGCCAAAACCATCAATACCAGAATTAGATTCCCAAGGCCATCCATCAGATGAAGGAATAATCGGGTGCAAGGCAGAAAATATACATAAAACTGGAACTGAAACAAGGCACAAGGATGTTTTCAAAGACTGGTAGGATCTCTAAAACATTTTTCAAGGACATGTCATTGATAAAGCTAAATACTCCAAGGTTGTGTAATACAACAGATTAATCATTGAGAAGAGTGAAATTATGCTGTTTTGAAAACTATGGCAGGTCAGATTTTCTGCCTAATTATATAAGAAGATTTCTCTAAAAAATACACATTATTTCAAAGACTTATTGGCTGTGAAATAAGTTAAGGGTATTTCAAATGGCTTGTCTGCAAAGAAAGGTGAGATGTAGGGAATCACAGAAAGTCGAGGGGAAAATAGGTCAATATATACATTGCTGTATGGTGAACTAAGGCTTAGGCCAGCAACAATGGAGAGGACCTGACCCTTAGACACGTACAAGTAAGCTGGAATCTTCAAAAGTTCAAATCTTTATAAGTAAAAAGATTTATTAAAATGAATAACCAAGTGTTTTAATTGACATCAGAAGATGAAAACAATAAACCTGAGAACATAGAGAACAGATAAATAAAGATATGAGCAGAACTTAATACAACAGAAAACGTATAAAATTCAGGTGATTAAGTAAGTCCAAAGAATTTTCTTTGAAAAGATTTAAAAGACACACTTTGATTAAGGAAAACCAAAACATAAGTAAAGAATATACAGAAAGAGTCAGGACAATGTTAGAGCAGAGAATATATGAAATGCCAGTAAATTTGAACATTTCTGTAAAGTGGACCATTTCCTAGCTCCTAAAGTTTACCAACACTGACAAAAGAGGAAATCATTTAAGGTCATCATGTCTGCCCTTGGCATTCTCGGAACGCCCTGGCCTTAGAATGCAGCCTCTGTAGTCCATGGTAACCTGCGGAGAGGGGTCGGGTCTGAGGCAGGTTGGAACACTGCCCTCACTGAGGGAGTGGGTGTGGCCATCTCTGCTGTGACTGAACAAAGGGCAGGGGAGCAGGGGGCCAAGGGCAGGGCCCTCAGAGCCCGGCAGGCCCAGTGGAGTGTCACAAGTTTTTAGGCCCAGGCCAAAGGGCGCCTTCTTTGTCTGCACAGCTGCCCAAACTCTCACCTTTCCACTCAGGCCGCCCTCTTACTTGAAGTGTGTGTGGAACGTGTCCGCGCAGTACACCACGCTGCACAGCTAAGCATAGTTCTGGGCATCGTAGCTTCCTGCCAGGTGACCGAAGTTTGCAGGCAGATGGGTCCCTGGGACACACGCGGAGGGGCTCCTGCCCAGGTCACAGGCCGCCCACTGCCCCTGCCCCAGATCGGGGGCCGCAAATCAGCCCTGTCTGAGTCCCCTGCCTCTAGAGGGAGTATTGGACCAACACTTGTAGAAAACGGGGTCCTTGCGGGCCACTCATTGGAGGGACACTAATAAATCTTTGCCGACTTTCTGCTGAAACTTACGAGCGTTCACACCTAAGCCTCTTACAAGGTCAGCTGTTTAGCTAAACATGAGCTCATGATCTAAATTTACACAATAATGAAGAAAGCAGCTACAAGGGGAGACAATCAGTCAAAACCATCAATACCAGAATTAGATTCCCAAGGCCATCCATCAGATGAAGGAATAATCGGGTGCAAGGCAGAAAATATACATAAAACTGGAACTGAAACAAGGCACAAGGATGTTTTCAAAGACTGGTAGGATCTCTAAAACATTTTTCAAGGACATGTCATTGATAAAGCTAAATACTCCAAGGTTGTGTAATACAACAGATTAATCATTGAGAAGAGTGAAATTATGCTGTTTTGAAAACTATGGCAGGTCAGATTTTCTGCCTAATTCTATAAGAAGATTTCTCTAAAAAATACACATTATTTCAAAGACTTATTGGCTGTGAAATAAGTTAAGGGTATTTCAAATGGCTTGTCTGCAAAGAAAGGTGAGATGTAGGGAATCACAGAAAGTCGAGGGGAAAATAGGTCAATATATACATTGCTGTATGGTGAACTAAGCCTTAGGCCAGCAACAATGCAGAAGACCTGACCCTTAGACACGTACAAGTAAGCTGGAATCTTCAAAAGTTCAAATCTTTATAAGTAAAAAGATTTATTAAAATGAATAACCAAGTGTTTTAATTGACATCAGAAGATGAAAACAATAAACCCTGAGAACATAGAAAAAAGATAAATAAAGATATGAGAAGAACTTAATACAACAGAAAACCGATAAAATTCAGGTGATTTAGTAAGTCCAAAGAATCTTCTTTGAAAAGAATTAAAAGACACACTTTGATTAAGGAAAACCAAAACATAAGTAAAGAATATACAGAAAGAGTCAGGACAATGTTAGAGCAGAGAATATATGAAATGCCAGTAAATTTGAACATTTCTGTAAAGTGGACCATTTCCTAGCTCCTAAAGTTTACCAACACTGACACAAGAGGAAATCATTTAAGGTCATCATGTCTGCCCTTGGCATTCTCGGAATGCCCTAGCCTCAGAATGCAGCCTCTGTAGTCCATGGTAAACTGCGGAGAGGGGGCGGGGCTGAGGGAGGTTGGAACACTGCCCTCACTGAGGGAGTGGGTGTGGCCATCTCTGCTGTGACTGAACAAAGGGCAGGGGAGCAGGGGGCCCAGGGCAGGGCCCTCAGAGCCCGGCAGACCCAGTGGAGTGTCACAAGCTTTTAGGCCCAGGCCAAAGGGCGCCTTCTTTGTCTGCACAGCTGCCCAAACTATCACCTTTCCACTCAGGTCGCCCTCTTACTTGAAGTGTGTGTGGAACCTGTCCGCTCAGTACACCGCGCTGCACAGCTAAGCATAGGTCTGGGCATCGTAGCTTCCTGCCAGGGGACCGAAGTTCGCAGGCAGATGGGTCCCTGGGACACACGCGTAGGGGCTCCTGCCCGGGTCACAGGCCGCCCACTGCCCCTGCCCCAGATCGGGGGCCGCAAAGCAACCCTGTCTGAGTCCCCTGCCTCTAGAGGGAGTATTGGACCAACACTTGTAGAAAACAGGGTCCTTGCGGGCCACTCATTGGAGGGACACAAATACATCTTTGCCGACTCTCTGCTGAAACTTACGAGCGTTCACACCTAAGCCTCTTACAAGGTCAGCTGTTTAGCTAAACATGAACTCATGATCTAAATTTACACAATAATGAAGAAAGCAGCTACAAGGGGAGAAAATCAGCCAAAACCATCAATACCAGAATTAGATTCCCAAGGCCATCCATCAGATGTAGGAATAATCGGGTGCAAGGCAGAAAATATACATAAAACTGGAACTGAAACAAGGCACAAGGATGTTTTCAAAGACTGGTAGGATCTCTAAAACATTTTTCAAGGACATGTCATTGATAAAGCTAAATACTCTAAGGTTGTGTAATACAACATATTAATCATTGAGAAGAGTGAAATTATGCTGTTTTGAAAACTATGGCAGGTCAGATTTTCTTCCTAATTATAGAAGAAGATTTCTCTACAAAATACACATTATTTCAAAGACTAATTGGCTGTGAAATAAGTTAAGGGTATTTCAAATGGCTTGTCTGCAAAGAAAGGTGAGATGTAGGGAATCACAGAAAGTCGAGGGGAAAATAGGTCAATATATACATTGCTGTATGGTGAACTAAGACTTAGGCCAGCAACAATGGAGAGGACCTGACCCTTAGACACGTACAAGTAAGCTGGAATCTTCAAAAGTTCAAATCTTTATAAGTAAAAAGATTTATTAAAATGAATAACCAAGTGTTTTAATTGACATCAGAAGATGAAAACAATAAACCCTGAGAACATAGAGAACAGATAAATAAAGATATGAGCAGAACTTAATACAACAGAAAACGTATAAAATTCAGGTCATTTAGTAAGTCCAAAGAATCTTCTTTGGGGCCTCCCTGGTGGCGCAGTGGTTGAGAGTCCGCCTGCCGATGCAGGGGATACGGGTTCGTGCCCCGGTGTGGGAGGATCCCATATGCCGCGGAGCGGCTGGGCCCGTGAGCCATGGCCGCTGAGCCTGCGCATCCGGAGCCTGTGCTCCGCAACGGGAGAGGCCACAACAGTGAGAGGCCCGCGTACGAAAAAAAAAAAAAAAAAAAAAAAAAAAAAAAAAAAAAAGAATCTTCTTTGAAAAGATTTAAAAGACACACTTTGATTAAGGAAAACCAAAACATAAGTAAAGAATATACAGAAAGAGTCAGGACAATGTTAGAGCAGAGAATATATGAAATGCCAGTAAATTTGAACATTTCTGTAAAGTGGACCATTTCCTAGCTCCTAAAGTTTACCAACACTGACACAAGAGAAAATCATTTAAGGTCATCATGTCTGCCCTTGGCATTCTCGGAACGCCCTGGCCTCAGAATGCAGCCTCTGTAGTCCATGGTAACCTGCGGAGAGGGGGCGGGGCTGAGGGAGTTTGGAACACTGCCCTCACTGAGGGAGTGGGTGTGGCCATCTCTGCTGTGACTGAACAAAGGGCAGGGGAGCAGGGGGCCCAGGGCAGGGCCCTCAGAGCACGGCAGGCCCAGTGGAGTGTCACAAGCTTTTAGGCCCAGGCCAAAGGGCGCCTTCTTTGTCTGCACAGCTGCCCAAACTCTCACCTTTCCACTCAGGCCGCCCTCTTACTTGAAGTGTGTGTGGAACGTGTTTGCGCAGTACACCGCGCTGCACAGCTAAGCATAGTTCTGGGCATCGTAACTTCCTGCCAGGTGACCGAAGTTTGCAGGCAGATGGGTCCCTGGGACACACGCGGAGGGGCTCCTGCCCGGGTCACAGGCCACCCACTGCCCCTGCCCCAGATCGGGGGACGCAAACCAGCCCTGTCTGAGTCCCCTGCCTCTAGAGGGAGTATTGGACCAACACTTGTAGAAAACGGGGTCCTTGCGGGCCACTCGTTGGAGGGACACAAATAAATCTTTGCCGACTTTTTGCTGAAACTTACGAGCGTTCATACCTAAGCCTCTTACAAGGTCAGCTGTTAAGCTAAACATGAGCTCATGATCTAAATTTACACAATAATGAAGAAAGCAGCTACAAGGGGAGACAATCAGCCAAAACCATCAATACCAGAATTAGATTCCCAAGGCCATCCATCAGATGAAGGAATAATCGGGTGCATGGCAGAAAATATACATAAAACTGGAACTGAAACAAGGCACAAGGATGTTTTCAAAGACTGGTAGGATCTCTAAAACATTTTTCAAGGACATGTCATTGATAAAGCTAAATACTCTAAGGTTGTGTAATACAACATATTAATCATTGAGAAGAGTGAAATTATGCTGTTTTGAAAACTATGGCAGGTCAGATTTTCTTCCTAATTATAGAAGAAGATTTCTCTACAAAATACACATTATTTCAAAGACTAATTGGCTGTGAAATAAGTTAAGGGTATTTCAAATGGCTTGTCTGCAAAGAAAGGTGAGATGTAGGGAATCACAGAAAGTCGAGGGGAAAATAGGTCAATATATACATTGCTGTATGGTGAACTAAGACTTAGGCCAGCAACAATGGAGAGGACCTGACCCTTAGACACGTACAAGTAAGCTGGAATCTTCAAAAGTTCAAATCTTTATAAGTAAAAAGATTTATTAAAATGAATAACCAAGTGTTTTAATTGACATCAGAAGATGAAAACAATAAACCCTGAGAACATAGAGAACAGATAAATAAAGATATGAGCAGAACTTAATACAACAGAAAACGTATAAAATTCAGGTCATTTAGTAAGTCCAAAGAATCTTCTTTGGGGCCTCCCTGGTGGCGCAGTGGTTGAGAGTCCGCCTGCCGATGCAGGGGATACGGGTTCGTGCCCCGGTCTGGGAGGATCCCATATGCCGCGGAGCGGCTGGGCCCGTGAGCCATGGCCGCTGAGCCTGCGCATCCGGAGCCTGTGCTCCGCAACGGGAGAGGCCACAACAGTGAGAGGCCCGCGTACGAAAAAAAAAAAAAAAAAAAAAAAAAAAAAAAAGAATCTTCTTTGAAAAGATTTAAAAGACACACTTTGATTAAGGAAAACCAAAACATAAGTAAAGAATATACAGAAAGAGTCAGGACAATGTTAGAGCAGAGAATATATGAAATGCCAGTAAATTTGAACATTTCTGTCAAGTGGACCATTTCCTAGCTCCTAAAGTTTACCAACACTGACACAAGAGAAAATCATTTAAGGTCATCATGTCTGCCCTTGGCATTCTCGGAACGCCCTGGCCTCAGAATGCAGCCTCTGTAGTCCATGGTAACCTGCGGAGAGGGGGCGGGGCTGAGGGAGTTTGGAACACTGCCCTCACTGAGGGAGTGGGTGTGGCCATCTCTGCTGTGACTGAACAAAGGGCAGGGGAGCAGGGGGCCCAGGGCAGGGCCCTCAGAGCACGGCAGGCCCAGTGGAGTGTCACAAGCTTTTAGGCCCAGGCCAAAGGGCGCCTTCTTTGTCTGCACAGCTGCCCAAACTCTCACCTTTCCACTCAGGCCGCCCTCTTACTTGAAGTGTGTGTGGAACGTGTTTGCGCAGTACACCGCGCTGCACAGCTAAGCATAGTTCTGGGCATCGTAACTTCCTGCCAGGTGACCGAAGTTTGCAGGCAGATGGGTCCCTGGGACACACGCGGAGGGGCTCCTGCCCGGGTCACAGGCCACCCACTGCCCCTGCCCCAGATCGGGGGACGCAAACCAGCCCTGTCTGAGTCCCCTGCCTCTAGAGGGAGTATTGGACCAACACTTGTAGAAAACGGGGTCCTTGCGGGCCACTCGTTGGAGGGACACAAATAAATCTTTGCCGACTTTTTGCTGAAACTTACGAGCGTTCATACCTAAGCCTCTTACAAGGTCAGCTGTTTAGCTAAACATGAGCTCATGATCTAAATTTACACAATAATGAAGAAAGCAGCTACAAGGGGAGACAATCAGCCAAAACCATCAATACCAGAATTAGATTCCCAAGGCCATCCATCAGATGAAGGAATAATCGGGTGCATGGCAGAAAATATACATAAAACTGGAACTGAAACAAGGCACAAGGATGTTTTCAAAGACTGGTAGGATCTCTAAAACATTTTTCAAGGACATGTCATTGATAAAGCTAAATACTCCAAGGTTGTGTAATACAACAGATTAATCATTGAGAAGAGTGAAATTATGCTGTTTTGAAAACTATGGCAGGTCAGATTTTCTGCCTAATTATATAAGAAGATTTCTCTAAAAAATACACATTATTTCAAAGACTTATTGGCTGTGAAATAAGTTAAGGGTATTTCAAATGGCTTGTCTGCAAAGAAAGGTGAGATGTAGGGAATCACAGAAAGTCGAGGGGAAAATAGGTCAATATATACATTGCTGTATGGTGAACTAAGCCTTAGGCCAGCAACAATGGAGAGGACCTGACCCTTAGACACTTACAAGTAAGCTGGAATCTTCAAAAGTTCAAATCTTTATAAGTAAAAAGATTTATTAAAATGAATAACCAAGTGTTTTAATTGACATCAGAAGATGAAAACAATAAACCCTGAGAACATGGAGAAAAGATATATAAAGATATGAGCAGAACTTAATACAACAGAAAACGTATAAAATTCAGGTGATTTAGTAAGTCCAAAGAATCTTCTTTGAAAAGATTTAAAAGACACACTTTGATTAAGGAAAACCAAAACATAAGTAAAGAATACACAGAAAGAGTCAGGACAATGTTAGAGCAGAAAATATATGAAATGCCAGTAAATTTGAACATTTCTGTAAAGTGGACCATTTCCTAGCTCCTAAAGTTTACCAACACTGACACAAGAGGAAAGCATTTAAGGTCATCATGTCTGCCCTTGGCATTCTCGGAATGCCCTGGCCTCAGAATGCAGCCTCTGTAGTCCATGGTAACCTGCGGAGAGGGGGCGGGGCTGCTGGAGGTTGGAACACTGCTCTCACTGAGGGAGTGGGTGTGGCCATTTCTGCTGTGACTGAACAAAGGGCAGGGGAGCAGGGGGCCCAGGGCAGGGCCCTCAGAGCCCGGCAGACCCAGTGGAGTGTCGCAAGCTTTTAGGCCCAGGCCAAAGGGCGCCTTCTTTGTCTGCACAGCTGCCCAAACTCTCACCTTTCCACTCAGGCCGCTCTCTTACTTGAAGTGTGTGTGGAACGTGTCCGTGCAGTATACCGCGCTGCACAGCTAAGCATAGGTCTGGGCATCGTAGCTTCCTGCCAGGTGACCGAAGTTCGCAGGCAGATGGGTCCCTGGGACACACGCGGAGGGGCTCCTGCCCGGGTCACAGGCCGCCCACTGCCCCTGCCCCAGATCGGGGGCCACAAAGCAGCCCTGTCTCAGTCCCCTGCCTCTAGAGGGAGTATTCGACCAACACTTGTAGAAAACGGGGTCCTTGCGGGCCACTCATTGGAGGGACACAAATAAATCTTTGCCGACTTTCTGCTGAAACTTACGAGCATTCACACCTAAGCCTCTTACAAGGTCAGCTGTTTAGCTAAACATGAGCTCATGATCTAAATTTACACAATATTGAAGAAAGCAGCTACAAGGGGAGACAATCAGCCAAAACCATCAATACCAGAATTAGATTCCCAAGGCCATCCATCAGATGTAGGAATAATCGGGTGCAAGGCAGAAAATATACATAAAAGTGGAACTGAAACAAGGCACAGGGATGTTTTCAAAGACTGGTAGGATCTCTCAAACATTTTTCAAGGACATGTCATTGATAAAGCTAAATACTCCAAGGTTGTGTAATACAACAGATTAATCATTGAGAAGAGTGAAATTATGCTGTTTTGAAAACTATGGCAGGTCAGATTTTCTGCCTAATTCCATAAGAAGATTTCTCTAAAAAATACACATTATTTCAAAGACTTATTGGCTGTGAAATAAGTTAAGGGTATTTCAAATGGCTTGTCTGCAAAGAAAGGTGAGATGTAGGGAATCACAGAAAGTCGAGGGGAAAATAGGTCAATATATACATTGCTGTATGGTGAACTAAGCCTTAGGCCAGCAACAATGGAGAGGACCTGACCCTTAGACACGTACAAGTAAGCTGGAATCTTCAAAAGTTCAAATCTTTATAAGTAAAAAGATTTATTAAAATGAATAACCAAGTGTTTTAATTGACATCAGAAGATGAAAACAATAAACCCTGAGAACATGGAGAAAAGATATATAAAGATATGAGCAGAACTTAATACAACAGAAAACGTATAAAATTCAGGTGATTTAGTAAGTCCAAAGAATATTCTTTGAAAAGATTTAAAAGACACACTTTGATTAAGGAAAACCAAAACATAAGTAAAGAATACACAGAAAGAGTCAGGACAATGTTAGAGCAGAAAATATATGAAATGCCAGTAAATTTGAACATTTCTGTAAAGTGGACCATTTCCTAGCTCCTAAAGTTTACCAACACTGACACAAGAGGAAATCATTTAAGGTCATCATGTCTGCCCTTGGCATTCTCGGAATGCCCTGGCCTCAGAATGCAGCCTCTGTAGTCCATGGTAAACTGCGGAGAGGGGGCGGGGCTGAGGGAGGTTGGAACACTGCCCTCACTGAGGGAGTGGGTGTGGCCATCTCTGCTGTGACTGAACAAAGGGCAGGGGAGCAGGGGGCCCAGGGCAGGGCCCTCAGAGCCCGGCAGACCCAGTGGAGTGTCACAAGCTTTTAGGCCCAGGCCAAAGGGCGCCTTCTTTGTCTGCACAGCTGCCCAAACTATCACCTTTCCACTCAGGTCGCCCTCTTACTTGAAGTGTGTGTGGAACCTGTCCGCTCAGTACACCGCGCTGCACAGCTAAGCATAGGTCTGGGCATCGTAGCTTCCTGCCAGGGGACCGAAGTTCGCAGGCAGATGGGTCCCTGGGACACACGCGTAGGGGCTCCTGCCCGGGTCACAGGCCGCCCACTGCCCCTGCCCCAGATCGGGGGCCGCAAAGCAACCCTGTCTGAGTCCCCTGCCTCTAGAGGGAGTATTGGACCAACACTTGTAGAAAACGGGGTCCTTGCGGGCCACTCATTGGAGGGACACAAATAAATCTTTGCCGACTCTCTGCTGAAACTTACGAGCGTTCACACCTAAGCCTCTTACAAGGTCAGCTGTTTAGCTAAACATGAACTCATGATCTAAATTTACACAATAATGAAGAAAGCAGCTACAAGGGGAGAAAATCAGCCAAAACCATCAATACCAGAATTAGATTCCCAAGGCCATCCATCAGATGTAGGAATAATCGGGTGCAAGGCAGAAAATATACATAAAACTGGAACTGAAACAAGGCACAAGGATGTTTTCAAAGACTGGTAGGATCTCTAAAACATTTTTCAAGGACATGTCATTGATAAAGCTAAATACTCCAAGGTTGTGTAATACAACATATTAATCATTGAGAAGAGTGAAATTATGCTGTTTTGAAAACTATGGCAGGTCAGATTTTCTTCCTAATTATAGAAGAAGATTTCTCTACAAAATACACATTATTTCAAAGACTTATTGGCTGTGAAATAAGTTAAGGGTATTTCAAATGGCTTGTCTGCAAAGAAAGGTGAGATGTAGGGAATCACAGAAAGTCGAGGGGAAAATAGGTCAATATATACATTGCTGTATGGTGAACTAAGACTTAGGCCAGCAACAATGGAGAGGACCTGACCCTTAGACACGTACAAGTAAGCTGGAATCTTCAAAAGTTCAAATCTTTATAAGTAAAAAGATTTATTAAAATGAATAACCAAGTGTTTTAATTGACATCAGAAGATGAAAACAATAAACCCTGAGAACATAGAGAACAGATAAATAAAGATATGAGCAGAACTTAATACAACAGAAAACGTATAAAATTGAGGTGATTTAGTAAGTCCAAAGAATCTTCTTTGAAAAGATTTAAAAGACACACTTTGATTAAGGAAAACCAAAACATAAGTAAAGAATATACAGAAAGAGTCAGGACAATGTTAGAACAGAGAATATATGAAATGCCAGTAAATTTGAACATTTCTGTAAAGTGGACCATTTCCTAGCTCCTAAAGTTTACCAACACTGACACAAGAGGAAATCATTTAAGGTCATCATGTCTGCCCTTGGCATTCTCGGAACACACTGGCCTCAGTATGCAGCCTCTGTAGTCCATGGTAACCTGCGGAGAGGGGTCGGGTCTGAGGCAGGTTTGAACACTGCCCTCACTGAGGGAGTGGGTGTGGCCATCTCTGCTGTGACTGAACAAAGGGCAGGGGAGCAGGGGGCCCAGGGCAGGGCCCTCAGAGCCCGGCAGGTCCAGTGGAGTGTCACAAGTTTTTAGGCCCAGGCCAAAGGGCACCTTCTTTGTCTGCACAGCTGCCCAAACTCTCACCTTTCCACTCAGGCCGCCCTCTTACTTGAAGTGTTTGTGGAACGTGTCCGCGCAGTACACCACGCTGCACAGCTAAGCATAGTTCTGGGCATCGTAGCTTCCTGCCAGGTGACCGAAGTTTGCAGGCAGATGGGTCCCTGGGACACACGCGGAGGGGCTCCTGCCCGGGTCACAGGCCGCCCACTGCCCCTGCCCCAGATCCGGGGCCGCAAAGCAGCCCTGTCTGAATCCCCTGCCTCTAGAGGGAGTATTGGACCAACACTTGTAGAAAACGGGGTCCTTGCGGGCCACTCATTGGAGGGACACTAATAAATCTTTGCCGACTTTCTGCTGAAAATTACGAGCGTTCACACCTAAGCCTCTTACAAGGTCAGCTGTTTAGCTAAACATGAGCTCATGATCTAAATTTACACAATAATGAAAAAAGCAGCTACAAGGGGAGACAATCAGCCAAAACCATCAATACCAGAATTAGATTCCCAAGGCCATCCATCAGATGAAGGAATAATCGGGTGCAAGGCAGAAAATATACATAAAACTGGAACTGAAACAAGGCACAAGGATGTTTTCAAAGACTGGTAGGATCTCTCAAACATTTTTCAAGGACATGTCATTGATAAAGCTAAATACTCCAAGGTTGTGTAATACAACAGATTAATCATTGAGAAGAGTGAAATTATGCTGTTTTGAAAACTATGGCAGGTCAGATTTTCTGCCTAATTATATAAGAAGATTTCTCTAAAAAATACACATTATTTCAAAGACTTATTGGCTGTGAAATAAGTTAAGGGTATTTCAAATGGCTTGTCTGCAAAGAAAGGTGAGATGTAGGGAATCACAGAAAGTCGAGGGGAAAATAGGTCAATATATACATTGCTGTATGGTGAACTAAGCCTTAGGCCAGCAACAATGGAGAGGACCTGACCCTTAGACACGTACAAGTAAGCTGGAATCTTCAAAAGTTCAAATATTTATAAGTAAAAAGATTTATTAAAATGAATAACCAAGTGTTTTAATTGACATCAGAAGATGAAAACAATAAACCCTGAGAACATAGAAAAAAGATAAATAAAGATATGAGCAGAACATAATACAACAGAAAACGAATAAAATTCAGGTGATTTAGTAAGTCCAAAGAATCTTCTTTGAAAAGATTTAAAAGACACACTTTGATTAAGGAAAACCAAAACATAAGTAAAGAATATACAGAAAGAGTCAGGACAATGTTAGAGCAGAGAATATATGAAATGCCAGTAAATTTGAACATTTCTGTAAAGTGGACCATTTCCTAGCTCCTAAAGTTTACCAACACTGACACAAGAGGAAATCATTTAAGGTCATCATGTCTGCCCTTGGCATTCTCGGAACGCCCTGGCCTCAGAATGCAGCCTCTGTAGTCCATGGTAACCTGCGGAGAGGGGGCGGGGCTGAGGGAGTTTGGAACACTGCCCTCACTGAGGGAGTGGGTGTGGCCATCTCTGCTGTGACTGAACAAAGGGCAGGGGAGCAGGGGGCCCAGGGCAGGGCCCTCAGAGCTCGGCAGGCCCAGTGGAGTGTCACAAGCTTTTAGGCCCAGGCCAAAGGGCGCCTTCTTTGTCTGCACAGCTGCCCAAACTCTCACCTTTCCACTCAGGCCGCCCTCTTACTTGAAGTGTGTGTGGAACCTGTCCGCTCAGTACACCGCGCTGCACAGCTAAGCATAGGTCTGGGCATCGTAGCTTCCTGCCAGGGGACCGAAGTTCGCAGGGAGATGGGTCCCTGGGACACACGCGTAGGGGCTCCTGCCCGGGTCACAGGCCGCCCACTGCCCCTGCCCCAGATCGGGGGCCGCAAAGCAGCCCTGTCTGAGTCCCCTGCCTCTAGAGGGAGTATTGGACCAACACTTGTAGAAAACGGGGTCCTTGCGGGCCACTCATTGGAGGGACACAAATACATCTTTGCCGACTCTCTGCTGAAACTTACGAGCGTTCACACCTAAGCCTCTTACAAGGTCAGCTGTTTAGCTAAACATGAGCTCATGATCTAAATTTACACAATAATGAAGAAAGCAGCTACAAGGGGAGAAAATCAGCCAAAACCATCAATACCAGAATTAGATTCCCAAGGCCATCCATCAGATGTAGGAATAATCGGGCGCAAGGCAGAAAATATACATAAAACTGGAACTGAAAAAAGGCACAAGGATGTTTTCAAAGACTGGTAGGATCTCTAAAACATTTTTCAAGGGCATGTCATTGATAAAGCTAAATACTCCAAGGTTGTGTAATACAACAGATTAATCATTGAGAAGAGTGAAAATATGCTGTTTTGAAAACTATGGCAGGTCAGATTTTCTGCCTAATTATATAAGAAGATTTCTCTGAAAAATACACATTATTTCAAAGACTTATTGGCTGTGAAATAAGTTAAGGGTATTTCAAATGGCTTGTCTGCAAAGAAAGGTGAGATGTAGGGAATCACAGAAAGTCGAGGGGAAAATAGGTCAATATATACATTGCTGTATGGTGAACTAAGCCTTAGGCCAGCAACAATGGAGAGGACCTGACCCTTAGACACGTACAAGTAAGCTGGAATCTTCAAAAGTTCAAATCTTTATAAGTACAAAGATTTATTAAAATGAATAACCAAGTGTTTTAATTGACATCAGAAGATGAAAACAATAAACCCTGAGAACATAGAGAACAGAAAAATAAAGATATGAGCAGAACTTAATACAACAGAAAACGTATAAAATTGAGGTGATTTAGTAAGTCCAAAGAATCTTCTTTGAAAAGATTTAAAAGACACACTTTGATTAAGGAAAACCAAAACATAAGTAAAGAATATACAGAAAGAGTCAGGACAATGTTAGAGCAGAGAATATATGAAATGCCAGTAAATTTGAACATTTCTGTAAAGTGGACCATTTCCTAGCTCCTAAAGTTTACCAACACTGACACAAGAGAAAATCATTTAAGGTCATCATGTCTGCCCTTGGCATTCTCGGAACGCCCTGGCCTCAGAATGCAGCCTCTGTAGTCCATGGTAACCTGCGGAGAGGGGGCGGGGCTGAGGGAGGTTGGAACACTGCCCTCACTGAGGGAGTGGGTGTGGCCATCTCTGCTGTGACTGAACAAAGGGCAGGGGAGCAGGGGGCCCAGGGCAGGGCCCTCAGAGCACGGCAGGCCCAGTGGAGTGTCACAAGCTTTTAGGCCCAGGCCAAAGGGCGCCTTCTTTGTCTGCACAGCTGCCCAAACTCTCACCTTTCCACTCAGGCCGCCCTCTTACTTGAAGTGTGTGTGGAACGTGTCCGCGCAGTATACCGCGATGCAAAGCTAAGCATAGGTCTGGGCATCGTAGCTTCCTGCCAGGTGACCGAAGTTCGCAGGCAGATGGGTCCCTGGGACACACGCGGAGAGGCTCCTGCCCGGGCCACAGGCCGCCCACGGCCCCTGCCCCAGATCGGGGCCGCAAAGCAGCCCTGTCTGAGTCCCCTGCCTCTAGAGGGAGTATTGGACCAACACTTGTGGAAAACGGGGTCCTTGCGGGCCACTCATTGGAGGGACACAAATAAATCTTTGCCGACTCTCTGCTGAAACTTACGAGCGTTCACACCTAAGCCTCTTACAAGGTCAGCTGTTTAGCTAAACATGAGCTCATGATCTAAATTTACACAATAATGAAGAAAGCAGCTACAAGGGGAGACAATCAGCCAAAACAATCAATACCAGTGTTAGATTCCCAAGGCCATCCATCAGATGTAGGAATAATCGGGTGCAAGGCAGAAAATATACATAAAACTGGAACTGAAACAAGGCACAAGGATGTTTTCAAAGACTGGTAGGATCTCTAAAACATTTTTCAAGGGCATGTCATTGATAAAGCTAAATACTCCAAGGTTGTGTAATACAACAGATTAATCATTGAGAAGAGTGAAAATATGCTGTTTTGAAAACTATGGCAGGTCAGATTTTCTGCCTAATTATATAAGAAGATTTCTCTGAAAAATACACATTATTTCAAAGACTTATTGGCTGTGAAATAAGTTAAGGGTATTTCAAATGGCTTGTCTGCAAAGAAAGGTGAGATGTAGGGAATCACAGAAAGTCGAGGGGAAAATAGGTCAATATATACATTGCTGTATGGTGAACTAAGCCTTAGGCCAGCAACAATGGAGAGGACCTGACCCTTAGACACGTACAAGTAAGCTGGAATCTTCAAAAGTTCAAATCTTTATAAGTACAAAGATTTATTAAAATGAATAACCAAGTGTTTTAATTGACATCAGAAGATGAAAACAATAAACCCTGAGAACATAGAGAACAGATAAATAAAGATATGAGCAGAACTTAATACAACAGAAAACGTATAAAATTCAGGTCATTTAGTAAGTCGAAAGAATCTTCTTTGAAAAGATTTAAAAGACACACTTTGATTAAGGAAAACCAAAACATAAGTAAAGAATATACAGAAAGAGTCAGGACAATGTTAGAGCAGAGAATATATGAAATGCCAGTAAATTTGAACATTTCTGTAAAGTGGACCATTTACTAGCTCCTAAAGTTTACCAACACTGACACAAGAGAAAATCATTTAAGGTCATCATGTCTGCCCTTGGCATTCTCGGAACGCCCTGGCCTCAGAATGCAGCCTCTGTAGTCCATGGTAACCTGCGGAGAGGGGGCGGGGCTGAGGGAGGTTGGAACACTGCCCTCACTGAGGGAATGGGTGTGGCCATCTCTGCTGTGACTGAACAAAGGGCAGGGGAGCAGGGGGCCCAGGGCAGGGCCCTCAGAGCCCGGCAGGCCCAGTGGAGTGTCACAAGCTTTTAGGCCCAGGCCAAAGGGTGCCTTCTTTGTCTGCACAGCTGCCCAAACTCTCACCTTTCCACTCAGGCCGCCCTCTTACTTGAAGTGTGTGTGGAACGTGTCCGCGCAGTACACCGCGCTGCACAGCTAAGCATAGGTCTGGGCATCGTAGCTTCCTGCCAGGTGACCGAGGTTCGCAGGCAGATGGGTCCCTGGGACACACGCGGAGAGGCTCCAGCCCGGGTCACAGGCCGCCCACTGCCCCTGCCCCAGATCGGGGGCCACAAAGCGGCCCTGTATGAGTCCCTTGCCTCTAGAGGGAGTACTGGACCAACACTTGTAGAAAACGGGGTCCTTGCGGGCCACTCATTGGAGGGACACAAATAAATCATTGCCGACTTTCTGCTGAAACTTATGAGCGTTCACACCTAAGCCTCTTACAAGGTCAGCTGTTTAGCTAAACATGAGCTCATGATCTAAATTTACACAATAATGAAAAAAGCAGCTACAAGTGGAGACAATCAGCCAAAACCATCAATACCAGAATTAGATTCCCAAGGCCATCCATCAGATGTAGGAATAATCGGGTGCAAGGCAGAAAATATACATAAAACTGGAACTGAAACAAGGCACAAGGATGTTTTCAAAGACTGGTAGGATCTCTAAAACATTTTTCAAGGACATGTCATTGATAAAGCTAAATACTCCAAGGTTGTGTATTACAACAGATTAATCATTGAGAAGACTGAAATTATGCTGTTTTGAAAACTATGGCAGGTCAGATTTTCTGCCTAATTCTATAAGAAGATTTCTCTAAAAAATACACATTATTTCAAAGACTTATTGGCTGTGAAATAAGTTAAGGGTATTTCAAATGGCTTGTCTGCAAAGAAAGGTGAGATGTAGGGAATCACAGAAAGTCGAGGGGAAAATAGGTCAATATATACATTGCTGTATGGTGAACTAAGCCTTAGGCCAGCAACAATGGAGAGGACCTGACCCTTAGACACGTACAAGTAAGCTGGAATCTTCAAAAGTTCAAATCTTTATAAGTAAAAAGATTTATTAAAATGAATAACCAAGTGTTTTAATTGACATCAGAAGATGAAAACAATAAACCCTGAGAACATAGAGAAAAGATAAATAAAGATATGAGCAGAACTTAATACATCAGAAAACGTATAAAATTCAGGTGATTTAGTAAGTCCAAAGAATCTTCTTTGAAAAGATTTAAAAGACACACTTTGATTAAGGAAAACCAAAACAAAAGTAAAGAATATACAGAAAGAGTCAGGACAATGTTAGAGCAGAGAATATATGAAATGCCAGTAAATTTGAACATTTCTGTAAAGTGGACCATTTCCTAGCTCCTAAAGTTTACCAACACTGACACAAGAGGAAATCATTTAAGGTCATCATGTCTGCCCTTGGCATTCTCGGAACGCCATGGCCTCAGAATGCAGCCTCTGTAGTCCATGGTAACCTGCGGAGAGGGGGCGGGGCTGAGGGAGGTTGGAACACTGCCCTCACTGAGGGAGTGGGTGTGGCCATCTCTGCTGTGACTGAACAAAGGGCAGGGGAGCAGGGGGCCCAGGCCAGGGCCCTCAGAGCCCGGCAGGCCCAGTGGAGTGTCACAAGCTTTTAGGCCCAGGCCAAAGGGCGCCTTCTTTGTCTGCACAGCTGCCCAAACTCTCACCTTTCCACTCAGGCCGCCCTCTTACTTGAAGTGTGTGTGGAACGTGTCCGTGCAGTATACCGCGCTGCACAGCTAAGCATAGGTCTGGGCATCGTAGCTTCCTGCCAGGTGACCGAAGTTCGCAGGCAAATGGGTCCCTGGGACACACGTGGAGAGGCTCCTGCCCGGGCCACAGGCAGCCCACGGCCCCTGCCCCAGATCGGGGCCGCAAAGCATCCCTGTCTGAGTCACCTGCCTCTAGAGGGAGTATTGGACCAACACTTGTAGAAAACGGGGTCCTTGCAGGCCACTCATTGGAGGGACACAAATAAATCTTTGCCGACTTTCTGCTGAAACTTACGAGCGTTCACACCTAAGCCTCTTACAAGGTCAGCTGTTTAGCTAAACATGAGCTCATGATCTACATTTACACAATATTGAAGAAAGCCGCTACAAGGGGAGACAATCAGCCAAAACCATCAATACCAGAATTAGATTCCCAAGGCCATCCATCAGATGTAGGAATAATCGGGTGCAAGGCAGAAAATATACATAAAACTGGAACTGAAACAAGGCACAAGGATGTTTTCAAAGACTGGTAGGATCTCTAAAACATTTTTCAAGGACATGTCATTGATAAAGCTAAATACTCCAAGGTTGTGTAATACAACAGATTAATCATTGAGAAGAGTGAAATTATGCTGTTTTGAAAACTATGGCAGGTCAGATTTTCTGCCTAATTATATAAGAAGATTTCTCTAAAAAATACACATTATTTCAAAGACTTATTGGCTGTGAAATAAGTTAAGGGTATTTCAAATGGCTTGTCTGCAAAGAAAGGTGAGATGTAGGGAATCACAGAAAGTCGAGGGGAAAATAGGTCAATATATACATTGCTGTATGGTGAACTAAGCCTTAGGCCAGCAACAATGGAGAGGACCTGACCCTTAGACACGTACAAGTAAGCTGGAATCTTCAAAAGTTCAAATCTTTATAAGTAAAAAGATTTATTAAAATCAATAACCAAGTGTTTTAATTGACATCAGAAGATGAAAACAATAAACCCTGAGAACATAGAGAAAAGATAAATAAAGATATGAGCAGAACTTAATACAACAGAAAACGTATAAAATTCAGGTGATTTAGTAAGTCCAAAGAATCTTCTTTGAAAAGATTTAAAAGACACACTTTGATTAAGGAAAACCAAAACATAAGGAAAGAATATACAGAAAGAGTCAAGACAATGTTAGAGCAGAGAATAAATGAAATGCCAGTAAATTTGAACATTTCTGTCAAGTGGACCATTTCCTAGCTCCTAAAGTTTACCAACACTGACACAAGAGGAAATCATTTAAGGTCATCATGTCTGCCCTTGGCATTCTCGGAACGCCCTGGCCTCAGAATGCAGCCTCTGTACTCCATGGTAACCTGCGGAGAGGGGGCGGGGCTGAGGGAGGTTGGAACACTGCCCTCACTGAGGGAGTGGGTGTGGCCATCTCTGCTGTGACTGAACAAAGGGCAGGGGAGCAG
Organism: Mesoplodon mirus; assembly: GCF_964341445.2. NCBI lineage: Eukaryota > Metazoa > Chordata > Mammalia > Artiodactyla > Ziphiidae > Mesoplodon > Mesoplodon mirus. The sequence goes on along the minus strand of NC_138976.1, from coordinate 118,176,821 downwards.
GGGGCCCAGGGCAGGGCCCTCAGAGCCCGGCAGGCCCAGTGGAGTGTCACAAGCTTTTAGGCCCAGGCCAAAGGGCGCCTTCTTTGTCTGCACAGCTGCCCAAACTCTCACCTTTCCACTCAGGCCGCCCTCTTACTTGAAGTGTGTGTGGAACGTGTCCGCGCAGTACACCGCGCTGCACAGCTAAGCATAGGTCTGGGCATCGTAGCTTCCTGCCAGGTGACCGAGGTTCGCAGGCAGATGGGTCCCTGGGACACACGCGGAGAGGCTCCAGCCCGGGTCACAGGCCGCCCACTGCCCCTGCCCCAGATCGGGGGCCACAAAGCGGCCCTGTCTGAGTCCCTTGCCTCTAGAGGGAGTACTGGACCAACACTTGTAGAAAACGGGGTCCTTGCGGGCCACTCATTGGAGGGACACAAATAAATCATTGCCGACTTTCTGCTGAAACTTATGAGCGTTCACACCTAAGCCTCTTACAAGGTCAGCTGTTTAGCTAAACATGAGCTCATGATCTAAATTTACACAATAATGAAGAAAGCAGCTACAAGTGGAGACAATCAGCCAAAACCATCAATACCAGAATTAGATTCCCAAGGCCATCCATCAGATGTAGGAATAATCGGGTGCAAGGCAGAAAATATACATAAAACTGGAACTGAAACAAGGCACAAGGATGTTTTCAAAGACTGGTAGGATCTCTAAAACATTTTTCAAGGACATGTCATTGATAAAGCTAAATACTCCAAGGTTGTGTATTACAACAGATTAATCATTGAGAAGACTGAAATTATGCTGTTTTGAAAACTATGGCAGGTCAGATTTTCTGCCTAATTATATAAGAAGATTTCTCTAAAAAATACACATTATTTCAAAGACTTATTGGCTGTGAAATAAGTTAAGGGTATTTCAAATGGCTTGTCTGCAAAGAAAGGTGAGATGTAGGGAATCACAGAAAGTCGAGGGGAAAATAGGTCAATATATACATTGCTGTATGGTGAACTAAGCCTTAGGCCAGCAACAATGGAGAGGACCTGACCCTTAGACACGTACAAGTAAGCTGGAATCTTCAAAAGTTCAAATCTTTATAAGTAAAAAGATTTATTAAAATGAATAACCAAGTGTTTTAATTGACATCAGAAGATGAAAACAATAAACCCTGAGAACACAGAGAAAAGATAAATAAAGATATGAGCAGAACTTAATACAACAGAAAACGTATAAAATTCAGGTGATTTAGTAAGTCCAAAGAATCTTCTTTGAAAAGATTTAAAAGACACACTTTGATTAAGGAGAACCAAAACATAAGTAAAGAATATACAGAAAGAGTCAGGACAATGTTAGAGCAGAGAATATATGAAATGCCAGTAAATTTGAACATTTCTGTCAAGTGGACCATTTCCTAGCTCCTAAAGTTTACCAACACTGACACCAGAGGAAATCATTTAAGGTCATCATGTCTGCCCTTGGCATTCTCGGAACGCCCTGGCCTCAGAATGCAGCCTCTGTGGTCCATGGTAACCTGTGGAGAGGGGGCGGGATTGAGGGAGGTGGGAACACTGCCCTCACTGAGGGAGTGGGTGTGGCCATCTCTACTGTGACTGAACAAAGGGCAGGGGAGCAGGGGGCCCAGGGAAGGGCCCTCAGAACCCGGCAGGCCCAGTGGAGTTTCACAAGCTTTTAGGCCCAGGCCAAAGGGCGCCTTCTTTGTCTGCACAGCTGCCCAAACTCTCACCTTTCCACTCAGGCCGCCCTCTTACTTGAAGTGTGTGTGGAACGTGTCCGCGCAGTACACCGGGCTGCACAACTAAGCATATGTCTGGGCATCGTAAATTCCTGCCAGTTGACCGAGGTTCGCAGGCAGATGGGTCCCTGGGACACACGCGGAGAGGCTCCAGCCCGGATCACAGGCCGCCCACTGCCCCTGCCCCAGATCGTGGGCCGCAAAGCGGCCCTGTCTGAGTCCCCTGCCTCTAGAGGGAGTATTGGACCAACACTTGTAGAAAACGGGGTCCTTGCGGGCCACTCATTGGAGGGACACCAATAAATCTTTGCCGACTCTCTGCTGAAACTTACGAGAGTTCACACCTTAGCCTCTTACAAGGTCAGCTGTTTAGCTAAACATGAGCTCATGATCTAAATTTTCACAATATTGTAGAAAGCAGCTACAAGGGGAGACAATCAGCCAAAACCATCTATACCAGAATTAGATTCCCAAGGCCATCCATCAGATGTAGGAATAATCGGGTGCAAGGCAGAAAATATACATAAAACTGGAACTGAAACAAGGCACAAGGATGTTTTCAAAGACTGGTAGGATCTCTAAAACATTTTTCAAGGACATGTCATTGATAAAGCTAAATACTCCAAGGTTGTGTAATACAACAGATTAATCATTGAGAAGAGTGAAATTATGCTGTTTTGAAAAGTATGGCAGGTCAGATTTTCTGCCTAATTATATAAGAAGATTTCTCTAAAAAATACACATTATTTCAAAGACTTATTGGCTGTGAAATAAGTTAAGGGTATTTCAAATGGCTTGTCTGCAAAGAAAGGTGAGATGTAGGGAATCACAGAAAGTCGAGGGGAAAATAGGTCAATATATACATTGCTGTATGGTGAACTAAGCCTTAGGCCAGCAACAATGGAGAGGACCTGACCCTTAGACACGTACAAGTAAGCTGGAATCTTCAAAAGTTCAAATCTTTATAAGTAAAAAGATTTATTAAAATGAATAACCAAGTGTTTTAATTGACATCAGAAGATGAAAACAATAAACCCTGAGAACATAGAAAAAAGATAAATAAAGATATGAGCAGAACTTAATACAACAGAAAACGTATAAAATTCAGGTGATTTAGTAAGTCCAAAGAATCTTCTTTGAAAAGATTTAAAACACACACTTTGATTAAGGAAAACCAAAACATAAGTAAAGAATATACAGAAAGAGTCAGGACAATGTTAGAGCAGAGAATATATGAAATGCCAGTAAATTTGAACATTTCTGTAAAGTGGACCATTTCCTAGCTCCTAAAGTTTACCAACACTGACACAAGAGGAAATCATTTAAGGTCATCATGTCTGCCCTTGGCATTCTCGGAACGCCCTGGCCTCAGAATGCAGCCTCTGTAGTCCATGGTAACCTGCGGAGAGGGGGCGGGGCTGAGGGAGTTTGGAACACTGCCCTCACTGAGGGAGTGGGTGTGGCCATCTCTGCTGTGACTGAACAAAGGGCAGGGGAGCAGGGGGCCCAGGGCAGGGCCCTCAGAGCCCGGCAGGCCCAGTGGAGTGTCACAAGTTTTTAGGCCCAGGCTAAAGGGCGCCTTCTTTGTCTGCACAGTTGCGCAAACTCTCACCTTTCCACTGAGGCCGCCCTCTTACTTGAAGTGTGTGTGGAACGTGTCCGCGCAGTACACCTCGCTGCACAGCTAACCATAGTTCTGGGCATCGAAGCTTCCTGCCAGATGACCGAAATTTGCAGGCAGATGGGTCCCTGGGACACACGCGGAGAGGCTCCTGCCCGTGTCACAGGCCGCCCACTGCCCCTGCCCCAGATCGGGGGCCGCAAAGCAGCCCTGTCTGAGTCCCCTGCCTCTAGAGGGAGTATTGGACCAACACTTGTAGAAAACGGGGTCCTTGCGGGCCACTCATTTGAGGGACACTAATAAATCTTTACCGACTTTCTGCTGAAACTTACGAGCGTTCAAACCTAAGCCTCTTACAAGGTCAGCGGTTTAGCTAAACATGAGCTCATGATCTAAATTTACACAATAATGAAGAAAGCAGCTACAAGGGGAGACAATCAGCCAAAACCATCAATACCAGAATTAGATTCCCAAGGCCATCCATCAGATGAAGGAATAATCGGGTGCAAGGCAGAAAATATACATAAAACTGGAACTGAAACAAGGCACAAGGATGTTTTCAAAGACTGGTAGGATCTCTAAAACATTTTTCAATGACATGTCATTGATAAAGCTAAATACTCCAAGGTTGTGTAATACAACAGATTAATCATTGAGAAGAGTGAAATTATGCTGTTTTGAAAACTATGCCAGGTCAGATTTTCTGCCTAATTCTATAAGAAGATTTCTCTAAAAAATACACATTATTTCAAAGACTTATTGGCTGTGAAATAAGTTAAGGGTATTTCAAATGGCTTGTCTGCAAAGAAAGGTGAGATGTAGGGAATCACAGAAAGTCGAGGGGAAAATAGGTCTATATATACATTGCTGTATGGTGAACTAAGCCTTAGGCCAGCAACAATGGAGAGGACCTTACCCTTAGACACGTACAAGTAAGATGGAATCTTCAAAAGTTCAAATCTTTATAAGTAAAAAGATTTATTAAAATGAATAACCAAGTGTTTTAATTGACATCAGAAGATGAAAACAATAAACCCTGAGAACACAGAGAAAAGATAAATAAAGATATGAGCAGAACTTAATACAACAGAAAACGTATAAAATTCAGGTGATTTAGTAAGTCCAAAGAATCTTCTTTGAAAAGATTTAAAAGACACACTTTGATTAAGGAGAACCAAAACATAAGTAAAGAATATACAGAAAGAGTCAGGACAATGTTAGAGCAGAGAATATATGAAATGCCAGTAAATTTGAACATTTCTGTCAAGTGGACCATTTCCTAGCTCCTAAAGTTTACCAACACTGACACCAGAGGAAATCATTTAAGGTCATCATGTCTGCCCTTGGCATTCTCGGAACGCCCTGGCCTCAGAATGCAGCCTCTGTAGTCCATGGTAACCTGTGGAGAGGGGGCGGGATTGAGGGAGGTGGGAACACTGCCCTCACTGAGGGAGTGGGTGTGGCCATCTCTACTGTGACTGAACAAAGGGCAGGGGAGCAGGGGGCCCAGGGAAGGGCCCTCAGAACCCGGCAGGCCCAGTGGAGTTTCACAAGCTTTTAGGCCCAGGCCAAAGGGCGCCTTCTTTGTCTGCACAGCTGCCCAAACTCTCACCCTTCCACTCAGGCCGCCCTCTTACTTGAAGTGTGTGTGGAACGTGTCCGCGCAGTATACCGCGCTGCACAGCTAAGCATAGGTCTGGGCATCGTAACTTCCTGCCAGGTGACCGAAGTTCGCAGGCAGATGGGTCCCTGGGACACACGCGGAGAGGCTCCTGCCCGGGTCACAGGCCCCCCACTGCCCCTGCCCCAGATCGGGGGCCGCAAAGCAGCCCTGTCTGAGTCCCCTGCCTCTAGAGGGAGTATTGGACCAACACTTGTAGAAAACGGGGTCCTTGCGGGCCACTCATTGGAGGGACACAAATAAATCTTTGCCGACTCTCTGCTGAAACTTACGAGCATTCACACCTAAGCCTCTTACAAGGTCAGCTGTTTAGCGAAACATGAGCTCATGATCTAAATTTTCACAATATTGAAGAAAGCAGCTACAAGGGGAGACAATCAGCCAAAACCATCAATACCAGAATTAGATTCCCAAGGCCATCCATCAGATGTAGGAATAATCGGGTGCAAGGCAGAAAATATACATAAAACTGGAACTGAAACAAGGCACAAGGATGTTTTCAAAGACTGGTAGGATCTCTAAAACATTTTTCAAGGACATGTCATTGATAAAGCTAAATACTCCAAGGTTGTGTAATACAACAGATTAATCATTGAGAAGAGTGAAATTATGCTGTTTTGAAAACTATGGCAGGTCAGATTTTCTTCCTAATTATAGAAGAAGATTTCTCTACAAAATACACATTATTTCAAAGACTTATTGGCTGTGAAATAAGTTAAGGGTATTTCAAATGGCTTGTCTGCAAAGAAAGGTGAGATGTAGGGAATCACAGAAAGTCGAGGGGAAAATAGGTCAATATATACATTGCTGTATGGTGAACTAAGCCTTAGGCCAGCAACAATGGAGAGGACCTGACCCTTAGACACGTACAAGTAAGCTGGAATCTTCAAAAGTTCAAATCTTTATAAGTAAAAAGATTTATTAAAATGAATAACCAAGTGTTTTAATTGACATCAGAAGATGAAAACAATAAACCCTGAGAACATAGAGAAAAGATAAATAAAGATATGAGCAGAACTTAATACAACAGAAAACTTATTATATTCAGGTGATTTAGTAAGTCCAAAGAATTTTCTTTGAAAAGATTTAAAAGTCACACTTTGATTAAGGAAAACCAAAACATAAGTAAAGAATATACAGAAAGAGTCAGGACAATGTTAGAACAGAGAATATATGAAATGCCAGTAAATTTGAACATTTCTTTAAAGTGGACCATTTCCTAGCTCCTAAAGTTTACCAACACTGACACAAGAGGAAATCATTTAAGGTCATCATGTCTGCCCTTGGCATTCTCGGAACGCCCTGGCCTCAGAATGCAGCCTCTGTAGTCCATGGTAACCTGCGGAGAGGGGGCGGGGCTGAGGGAGGTTGGAACACTGCCCTCACTGAGGGAGTGGGTGTGGCCATCTCTGCTGTGACTGAACAAAGGGCAGGGGAGCAGGGGGCCCAGGGAAGGGCCCTCAGAGCCCGGCAGGCCCAGTGGAGTGTCACAAGCTTTTAGGCCCAGGCCAAAGGGCGCCTTCTTTGTCTGCACAGCTGCCCAAACTCTCACCTTTCCACTCAGGCCGCCCTCTTACTTGAAGTGTGTGTGGAACCTGTCCGCTCAGTACACCGCGCTGCACAGCTAAGCATAGGTCTGGGCATCGTAGCTTCCTGCCAGGTGACCGAAGTTCGCAGGCAGATGGGTCCCTGGGACACACGCGGAGGGGCTCCTGCCCGGGTCACAGGCCGCCCACTGCCCCTGCCCCAGATCGGGGGACGCAAAGCAGCCCTGTCTGAGTCCCCTGCCTCTAGAGGGAGTATTGGACCAACACTTGTAGAAAACGGGGTCCTTGCGGGCCACTCATTGGAGGGACACAAATAAATCTTTGCCGACTTTCTGCTGAAACTTACGAGCGTTCACACCTAAGCCTCTTACAAGGTCAGCTGTTTAGCTAAACATGAGCACATGATCTAAATTTACACAATATTGAAGAAAGCAGCTACAAGAGGAGACAATCAGCCAAAACCATCAATACCAGAATTAGATTCCCAAGGCCATCCATCAGATGTAGGAATAATCGGGTGCAAGGCAGAAAATATACATAAAACTGGAACTGAAACAAGGCACAAGGATGTTTTCAAAGACTGGTAGGATCTCTAAAACATTTTTCAAGGACATGTCATTGATAAAGCTAAATACTCCAAGGTTGTGTAATACAACAGATTAATCATTGAGAAGCGTGAAATTATGCTGTTTTGAAAACTATGGCAGGTCAGATTTTCTGCCTAATTATATAAGAAGATTTCTCTAAAAAATACACATTATTTCAAAGACTTATTGGCTGTGAAATAAGTTAAGGGTATTTCAAATGGCTTGTCTGCAAAGAAAGGTGAGATGTAGGGAATCACATAAAGTCGAGGGGAAAATAGGTCAATATATACATTGCTGTATGGTGAACTAAGCCTTAGGCCAGCAACAATGGAGAGGACCTGACCCTTAGACACGTACAAGTAAGCTGGAATCTTCAAAAGTTCAAATCTTTATAAGTAAAAAGATTTATTAAAATGAATAACCAAGTGTTTTAATTGACATCAGAAGATGAAAACAATAAACCCTGAGAAAATAGAGAACAGATAAATAAAGATATGAGCAGAATTTAATACAACAGAAAACGTATAAAATTCAGGTGATTTAGTAAGTCCAAAGAATCTTCTTTGAAAATAATTAAATGACACACTTTGATTAAGGAAAACCAAAACATAAGTAAAGAATATACAGAAAGAGTCAGGACAATGTTAGAGCAGAGAATATATGAAATGCCAGTAAATTTGAACATTTCTGTCAAGTGGACCATTTCCTAGCTCCTAAAGTTTACCAACACTGACACAAGAGGAAATCATTTAAGGTCATCATGTCTGCCCTTGGCATTCTCGGAACGCCCTGGCCTCAGAATGCAGCCTCTGTAGTCCATGGTAACCTGCGGAGAGGGGGCGGTGCTGAGGGAAGTTGGAACACTGCCCTCACTGAGGGAGTGGGTGTGGCCATCTCTGCTGTGACTGAACAAAGGTCAGGGGAGCAGGGGGCCCAGGTCAGGGCCCTCAGAGCCCAGCAGGCCCAGTGGAGTGTCACAAGTTTTTAGGCCCAGGCCAAAGGGCGCCTTCTTTGTCTGCACAGCTGCTCAAACTCTCACCTTTCCACTCAGGCCGCCCTCTTACTTGAAGTGTGTGTGGAACGTGTCCGCACAGTACACCGCGCTGCACAGCTAAGCATAGTTCTGGGCATCGTAGCTTCCTGCAAGGTGACCGAAGTTTGCAGGCAGATGGGTCCCTGGGACACACGCGGAGGGGCTCCTGCCCGGGTCACAGGCTGCCCACTGCCCCTGCACCAGATCGGGGGACGCAAAGCAGCCCTGTCTGAGTCCCCTGCCTCTAGAGGGAGTATTGGACCAACACTTGTAGAAAACGGGGTCCTTGTGGGCCACTCATTGGAGGGACACAAATAAATCTTTGCCGACTTTCTGCTGAAAGTTACGAGCGTTCACACCTAAGCCTCTTACAAGGTCAGCTGTTTAGCTAAACATGAGCTCATGATCTAAATTTACACAATATTGAAGAAAGCAGCTACAAGGGGAGACAATCAGCCAAAACCATCAATACCAGAATTAGATTCCCAAGGCCATCCATCAGATGTAGGAATAATCGGGTGTAAGGCAGAAAATATACATAAAACTGGAACTGAAACAAGGCACAAGGATGTTTTCAAAGACTGGTAGGATCTCTAAAACATTTTTCAAGGACATGTCATTGATAAAGCTAAATACTCCAAGGTTGTGTAATACAACAGATTAATCATTGACAAGAGTGAAATTATGCTGTTTTGAAAACTATGGCAGGTCAGATTTTCTGCCTAATTATATAAGAAGATTTCTCTAAAAAATACACATTATTTCAAAGACTTATTGGCTGTGAAATAAGTTAAGGGTATTTCAAATGGCTTGTCTGCAAAGAAAGGTGAGATGTAGGGAATCACAGAAAGTCGAGGGGAAAATAGGTCAATATATACATTGCTGTATGGTGAACTAAGCCTTAGGCCAGCAACAATGGAGAGGACCTGACCCTTAGACACGTACAAGTAAGCTGGAATCTTCAAAAGTTCAAATCTTTATAAGTAAAAAGATTTATTAAAATGAATAACCAAGTGTTTTAATTGACATCAGAAGATGAAAACAATAAACCCTGAGAACATAGAGAACAGATAAATAAAGATATGAGCAGAACTTAATACAACAGAAAACGTATAAAATTCAGGAGATTTAGTAATGTCCAAAGAATCTTCTTTGAAAAGAATTAAAAGACACACTTTGATTAAGGAAAACCAAAACATAAGTAAAGAATATACAGAAAGAGTCAGGACAATGTTAGAGCAGAGAATATATGAAATGCCAGTAAATTTGAACATTTCTGTAAAGTGGACCATTTCCTAGCTCCTAAAGTTTACCAACACTGACACAAGAGGAAATCATTTAAGGTCATCATGTCTGCCCTTGGCATTCTCGGAACGCCCTGGCCTCAGAATGCAGCCTCTGTAGTCCATGGTAACCTGCGGAGTGGGGGCGGTGCTGAGGGAGGTTGGAACACTGCCGTCACTGTGGGAGTGGGTGTGGCCATCTCTGCTGTGACTGAACAAAGGGCAGGGGAGCAGGGGGCCCAGGGCGGGGCCCTCAGAGCTCGACAGGCCCAGTGGATTGCCACAAGCTTTTAGGACCAGGCCAAAGGGCGCCTTCTTTGTCTGCACAGCTGCCCAAACTCTCACCTTTCCACTCAGGCCGCCCTCTTACTTAAAGTGTGTGTGGAACATGTCCGCGCAGTACACCGCGCTGCACAGCTAAGCATAGGTCTGGGCATCATAGCTTCCTGCCAGGTGACCGAAGTTCGCAGGCAGATGGGTCTCTGGGACACACGCGGAGAGGCTCCTGCCGTGTGACAGGCCGCCCACTGCCCCTGCCCCAGATCTGGGGCCGCAAAGCAGCCCTGTCTGATTCCGCTGCCTCTAGAGGGAGTATTGGACCAACACTGTAGAAAACGGGGTCCTTGCGGGCCACTCATTGGAGGGACACAAATAAATCTTTGCCGACTTTCTGCTGAAACTTACGAGCGTTCACACCTAAGCCTCTTACAAGGTCAGCTGTTTAGGTAAACATGAGCTCATGATCTAAATTTACACAATAATGAAGAAAGCAGCTACAAGTGGAGACAATCAGCCAAAATCATCAATACCAGAATTAGATTCCCAAGGCCATCCATCAGATGAAGGAATAATCGGGTGCAAGGCAGAAAATATACATAAAACTGGAACTGAAACAAGGCACAAGGATGTTTTCAAAGACTGTAGGATCTCTAAAACATTTTTCAAGGACATGTCATTGATAAAGCTAAATACTCCCAGGTTGTGTAATACAACAGATTAATCATTGAGAAGAGTGAAATTATGCTGTTTTGAAAACTATGGCATGTCAGATTTTCTGCCTAATTATATAAGAAGATTTCTCTAAAAAATACACATTATTTCAAAGACTTATTGGCTGTGAAATAAGTTAAGGGTATTTCAAATGGCTTGTCTGCAAAGAAAGGTGAGATGTAGGGAATCACAGAAAGTCGAGGGGAAAATAGGTTAATATATACATTGCTCTATGGTGAACTAAGCCTTAGGCCAGCAACAATGGAGAGGACCTGACCCTTAGACACGTACAAGTAAGCTGGAATCTTCAAAAGTTCAAATCTTTATAAGTACAAAGATTTATTAAAATGAATAACCAAGTGTTTTAATTGACATCAGAAGATGAAAACAATAAAACCTGAGAACATAGAGAAAAGATAAATAAAGATATGAGCAGAACTTAATACAACAGAAAACGTATAAAATTCAGGTGATTTAGTAATTCCAAAGAATCTTCTTTGAAAAGATTTAAAAGACACACTTTGATTAAGGAAAACCAAAACATAAGTAAAGAATATACAGAAAGAGTCAGGACAATGTTAGAGCAGAGAATATATGAAATGCCAGTAAATTTGAACATTTCTGTCAAGTGGACCATTTCCTAGCTCCTAAAGTTTACCAACACTGACACAAGAGGAAATCATTTAAGGTCATCATGTCTGCCCTTGGCATTCTCGGAACGCCCTGGCCTCAGAATGCAGCCTCTGTAGTCCATGGTAACCTGCGGAGAGGGGGCGGGGCTGAGGGAGGTTGGAACACTGCCCTCACTGAGGGAGTGGGTGTGGCCATCTCTGCTGTGACTGAACAAAGGGCAGGGGAGCAGGGGGCCGAGGGCAGGGCCCTCAGAGCCCGGCAGGCCCAGTGGAGTGTCACAAGTTTTTAGGCCCAGGCCAAAGGGCGCCTTCTTTGTCTGCACAGCTGCCCAAACTCTCACCTTTCCACTCAGGCCGCCCTCTTACTTGAAGTGTGTGTGGAACGTGTCCGCGCAGTACACCGCGCTGCACAGCTTAGCATAGTTCTGGGCATCGCAGCTTCCTGCAAGGTGACCGAAGTTCGCAGGCAGCTGGGTCCCTGGGACACACGCAGAGGGGATCCTGCCCGGGTCACAGGCTGCCCACTGCCACTGCCCCAGATCGGGGGCCGCAAAGCAGCCCTGTCTGAGTCCCCTGCCTCTAGAGGGAGTATTGGACCAACACTTGTAGAAAACGGGGTCCTTGCGGGCCACTCGTTGGAGGGACACAAATAAATCTTTGCCGACTTTTTGCTGAAACTTACGAGCGTTCATACCTAAGCCTCTTACAAGGTCAGCTGTTTAGCTAAACATGAGCTCATGATCTAAATTTACACAATGAAGAAAGCAGTTACAAGGGGAGACAATCAGCCAAAACCATCAATACCAGAATTAGATTCCCAAGGCCATCCATCAGATGAAGGAATAATCGGGTGCAAGGCAGAAAATATACATAAAACTGGAACTGAAACAAGGCACAAGGATGTTTTCAAAGACTGGTAGGATCTCTAAAACATTTTTCAAGGGCATGTCATTGATAAAGCTAAATACTCCAAGGTTGTGTAATACAACAGATTAATCATTGAGAAGAGTGAAATTATTCTGTTTTGAAAACTATGGCAGGTCAGATTTTCTGCCTAATTATATAAGAAGATTTCTCTAAAAAATACACATTATTTCAAAGACTTATTTGCTGTGAAATAAGTTAAGGGTATTTCAAATGGCTTGTCTGCAAAGAAAGGAGAGATGTAGGGAATCACAGAAAGTCGAGGGGAAAATAGGTCAATATATACATTGCTGTATGGTGAACTAAGCCTTAGGCCAGCAACAATGGAGAGGACCTGACCCTTAGACACGTACAAGTAAGCTGCAATCTTCAAAAGTTCAAATCTTTATAAGTAAAAAGATTTATTAAAATGAATAACCAAGTGTTTTAATTGACATCAGAAGATGAAAACAATAAACCCTGAGAACATAGAGAACAGATAAATAAAGATATGAGCAGAACTTAATACAACAGAAAACGTATATAATTCAGGTGATTTAGTAAGTCCAAAGAATTTTCTTTGAAAAGATTTAAAAGACACACTTTGATTAAGGAAAACCAAAACATAAGTAAAGAATATACAGAAAGAGTCAGGACAATGTTAGAACAGAGAATATATGAAATGCCAGTAAATTTGAACATTTCTGTCAAGTGGACCATTTCCTAGCTCCTAAAGTTTACCAACACTGACAAAAGAGGAAATCATTTAAGGTCATCATGTCTGCCCTTGGCATTCTCGGAACGCCCTGGCCTTAGAATGCAGCCTCTGTAGTCCATGGTAACCTGCGGAGAGGGGTCGGGTTTGAGGCAGGTTGGAACACTGCCCTCACTGAGGGAGTGGGTGTGGCCATCTCTGCTGTGACTGAACAAAGGGCAGGGGAGCAGGGGGCCCAGGGCAGGGCCCTCAGAGCCCGGCAGGCCCAGTGGAGTGTCACAAGTTTTTAAGCCCAGGCCAAAGGGCGCCTTCTTTGTCTGCACAGCTGCCCAAACTCTCACCTTTCCACTCAGGCCGCCCTCTTACTTGAAGTGTGTGTGGAACGTGTCCGCGCAGTACACCACGCTGCACAGCTAAGCATAGTTCTGGGCATCGTAGCTTCCTGCCAGGTGACCGAAGTTTGCAGGCAGATGGGTCCCTGGGACACACGCGGAGGGGCTCCTGCCCGGGTCACAGGCCGCCCACTGCCCCTGCCCCAGATCGGGGGCCGCAAAGCAGCCCTGTCTGAGTCCCCTGCCTCTAGAGGGAGTATTGGACCAACACTTGTAGAAAACGGGGTCCTTGCGGGCCACTCATTGGAGGGACACTAATAAATCTTTGCCGACTTTCTGCTGAAACTTACGAGCGTTCATACCTAAGCCTCTTACAAGGTCAGCTGTTTAGCTAAACATGAGCTCATGATCTAACTTTACACAATAATGAAGAAAGCAGCTACAAGGGGAGACAATCAGCCAAAACCATCAATACCAGAATTAGATTCCCAAGGCCATCCATCAGATAAAGGAATAATCTGGTGCAAGGCAGAAAATATACATAAAACTGGAACTGAAACAAGGCACAAGGATGTTTTCAAAGACTGGTAGGATCTCTAAAACATTTTTCAAGGACATGTCATTGATAAAGCTAAATACTCCAAGGTTGTGTAATACAACAGATTAATCATTGAGAAGAGTGAAATTATTCTGTTTTGAAAACTATGGCAGGTCAGATTTTCTGCCTAATTATATAAGAAGATTTCTCTAAAAAATACACATTATTTCAAAGACTTATTGGCTGTGAAATAAGTTAAGGGTATTTCAAATGGCTTGTCTGCAAAGAAAGGTGAGATGTAGGGAATCACAGAAAGTCGAGGGGAAAATAGGTCAATATATACATTGCTGTATGGTGAACTAAGCCTTAGGCCAGCAACAATGGAGAGGACCTGACCCTTAGACACGTACAAGTAAGCTGGAATCTTCAAAAGTTCAAATCTTTATAAGTAAAAAGTTTTATTAAAATGAATAACCAAGTGTTTTAATTGACATCAGAAGATGAAAACAATAAACCCTGAGAACATAGAGAACAGATAAATAAAGATATGAGCAGAATTTAATACAACAGAAAACGTATAAAATTCAGGTGATTTAGTAAGTCCAAAGAATCTTCTTTGAAAAGAATTAAAAGACACACTTTGATTAAGGAAAACCAAAACATAAGTAAAGAATATACAGAAAGAGTCAGGACAATGTTAGAGCAGAGAATATATGAAATGCCAGTAAATTTGAACATTTCTGTCAAGTGGACCATTTCCTAGCTCCTAAAGTTTACCAACACTGACACAAGAGGAAATCATTTAAGGTCATCATGTCTGCCCTTGGCATTCTCGGAACGCCCTGGCCTCAGAATGCAGCCTCTGTAGTCCATGGTAACCTGCGGAGAGGGGGCGGGGCTGAGGGAGGTTGGAACACTGCCCTCACTGAGGGAGTGGGTGTGGCCATCTCTGCTGTGACTGAACAAAGGGCAGGGGAGCAGGGGGCCCAGGGCAGGGCCCTCAGAGCCCGGCAGGCCCAGTGGAGTGTCACAAGTTTTTAGGCCCAGGCCAAAGGGCGCCTTCTTTGTCTGCACAGCTGCCCAAACTCTCACCTTTCCACTCAGGCCGCCCTCTTACTTGAAGTGTGTGTGGAACGTGTCCGCGCAGTACACCGCGCTGCACAGCTAAGCATAGTTCTGGGCATCGTAGCTTCCTGCAAGGTGACCGAAGTTCGCAGGCAGATGGGTCCCTGGGACACACGCGGAGGGGCTCCTGCCCGGGTCACAGGCTTCCCACTGCCCCTGCCCCATATCGGGGGACTCAAAGCAGCCCTGTCTGAGTCCCCTGCCTCTAGAGGGAGTATTGGACCAACACTTGTAGAAAACGGGGTCCTTGCGGGCCACTCGTTGGAGGGACACAAATAAATCTTTGCCGACTTTTTGCTGAAACTTACGAGCGCTCATACCTAAGCCTCTTACAAGGTCAGCTGTTTAGCTAAACATGAGCTCATGATCTAAATTTACACAATAATGAAGAAAGCAGCTACAAGGGGAGACAATCAGCCAAAACCATCAATACCAGAATTAGATTCCCAAGGCCATCCATCAGATGAAAGAATAATCGGGTGCAAGGCAGAAAATATACATAAAACTGGAACTGAAACAAGGCACAAGGATGTTTTCAAAGACTGGTAGGATCTCTAAAACATTTTTCAAGGATATGTCATTGATAAAGCTAAATACTCCAAGGTTGTGTAATACAACAGATTAATCATTGAGAAGAATGAAATTATGCTGTTTTGAAAACTATGGCAGGTCAGATTTTCTGCCTAATTATATAAGAAGATTTCTCTAAAAAATACACATTATTTCAAAGACTTATTGGCTGTTAAATAAGTTAAGGGTATTTCAAATGGCTTGTCTGCAAAGAAAGGTGAGATGTAGGGAATCACAGAAAGTCGAGGGGAAAATAGGTCAATATATACATTGCTGTATGGTGAACTAAGCCTTAGGCCAGCAACAATGGAGAGGACCTGACCCTTAGACACGTACAAGTAAGCTGGAATCTTCAAAAGTTCAAATCTTTATAAGTAAAAAGATTTATTAAAATGAATAACCAAGTGTTTTAATTGACATCAGAAGATGAAAACAATAAACCCTGAGAACATAGAGAACAGATAAATAAAGATATGAGCAGAACTTAATACAACAGAAAACGTATAAAATTCAGGAGATTTAGTAATGTCCAAAGAATCTTCTTTGAAAAGAATTAAAAGACACACTTTGATTAAGGAAAACCAAAACATAAGTAAAGAATATACAGAAAGAGTCAGGACAATGTTAGAGCAGAGAATATATGAAATGCCAGTAAATTTGAACATTTCTGTAAAGTGGACCATTTCCTAGTTCCTAAAGTTTACCAAAACTGACACAAGAGGAAATCATTTAAGGTCATCATGTCTGCCCTTGGCATTCTCGGAACGCCCTGGCCTCAGAATGCAGCCTCTGTAGTCCATGGTAACCTGCGGAGAGGGGGCGGTGCTGAGGGAGGTTGGAACACTGCCCTCACTGAGGGAGTGGGTGTGGCCATCTCTGCTGTGACTGAACAAAGGGCAGGGGAGCATGGGGCCCAGTGCGGGGCCCTCAGAGCCCGACAGGCCCAGTGGATTGCCACAAGCTTTTAGGCCCAGGCCAAAGGGCGCCTTCTTTGTCTGCACAGCTGCCCAAACTCTCACCTTTCCACTCAGGCCGCCCTCTTACTTAAAGTGTGTGTGGAACATGTCCGCGCAGTACACCGCGCTGCACAGCTAAGCATAGGTCTGGGCATCATAGCTTCCTGCAAGGTGACCGAAGTTCGCAGGCAGATGGGTCTCTGGGACACACGCGGAGAGGCTCCTGCCATGTGAAAGGCCGCCCACTGCCCCTGCCCCAGATCTGGGGCCGCAAAGCAGCCCTGTCTGATTCCGCTGCCTCTAGAGGGAGTATTGGACCAACACTGTAGAAAACGGGGTCCTTGCGGGCCACTCATTGGAGGGACACAAACAAATCTTTGCCGACTTTCTGCTGAAACTTACGAGCGTTCACACCTAAGCCTCTTACAAGGTCAGCTGTTTAGGTAAACATGAGCTCATGATCTAAATTTACACAATAATGAAGAAAGCAGCTACAAGTGGAGACAATCAGCCAAAATCATCAATACCAGAATTAGATTCCCAAGGCCATCCATCAGATGAAGGAATAATCGGGTGCAAGGCAGAAAATATACATAAAACTGGAACTGAAACAAGGCACAAGGATGTTTTCAAAGACTGTAGGATCTCTAAAACATTTTTCAAGGACATGTCATTGATAAAGCTAAATACTCCCAGGTTGTGTAATACAACAGATTAATCATTGAGAAGAGTGAAATTATGCTGTTTTGAAAACTATGGCATGTCAGATTTTCTGCCTAATTATATAAGAAGATTTCTCTAAAAAATACACATTATTTCAAAGACTTATTGGCTGTGAAATAAGTTAAGGGTATTTCAAATGGCTTGTCTGCAAAGAAAGGTGAGATGTAGGGAATCACAGAAAGTCGAGGGGAAAATAGGTTAATATATACATTGCTCTATGGTGAACTAAGCCTTAGGCCAGCAACAATGGAGAGGACCTGACCCTTAGACACGTACAAGTAAGCTGGAATCTTCAAAAGTTCAAATCTTTATAAGTACAAAGATTTATTAAAATGAATAACCAAGTGTTTTAATTGACATCAGAAGATGAAAACAATAAACCCTGAGAACATAGAGAAAAGATAAATAAAGATATGAGCAGAACTTAATACAACAGAAAACGTATAAAATTCAGGTGATTTAGTAAGTCCAAAGAATCTTCTTTGAAAAGATTTAAAAGACACACTTTGATTAAGGAAAACCAAAACATAAGTAAAGAATATACAGAAAGAGTCAGGACAATGTTAGAGCAGAGAATATATGAAATGCCAGTAAATTTGAACATTTCTGTCAAGTGGACCATTTCCTAGCTCCTAAAGTTTACCAACACTGACACAAGAGGAAATCATTTAAGGTCATCATGTCTGCCCTTGGCATTCTCGGAATGCCCTGGCCTCAGAATGCAGCCTCTGTAGTCCATGGTAACCTGCGGAGAGGGGGCGGGGCTGAGGGAGGTTGGAACACTGCCCTCACTGAGGGAGTGGGTGTGGCCATCTCTGCTGTGACTGAACAAAGGGCATGGGAGCAGGGGGCCGAGGGCAGGGCCCTCAGAGCCCGGCAGGCCCAGTGGAGTGTCACAAGTATTTAGGCCCATGCCAAAGGGCGCCTTCTTTGTCTGCACAGCTGCCCAAACTCTCACCTTTCCACTCAGGCCGCCCTCTTACTTGAAGTGTGTGTGGAACGTGTCCGCGCAGTACACCGCGCTGCACAGCTTAGCATAGTTCTGGGCATCGCAGCTTCCTGCAAGGTGACCGAAGTTCGCAGGCAGCTGGGTCCCTGGGACACACGCAGAGGGGATCCTGCCCGGGTCACAGGCTGCCCACTGCCACTGCCCCAGATCGGGGGCCGCAAAGCAGCCCTGTCTGAGTCCCCTGCCTCTAGAGGGAGTATTGGACCAACACTTGTAGAAAACGGGGTCCTTGCGGGCCACTCGTTGGAGGGACACAAATAAATCTTTGCCGACTTTTTGCTGAAACTTACGAGCGTTCATACCTAAGCCTCTTACAAGGTCAGCTGTTTAGCTAAACATGAGCTCATGATCTAAATTTACACAATGAAGAAAGCAGCTACAAGGGGAGACAATCAGCCAAAACCATCAATACCAGAATTAGATTCCCAAGGCCATCCATCAGATGAAGGAATAATCGGGTGCAAGGCAGAAAATATACATAAAACTGGAACTGAAACAAGGCACAAGGATGTTTTCAAAGACTGGTAGGATCTCTAAAACATTTTTCAAGGGCATGTCATTGATAAAGCTAAATACTCCAAGGTTGTGTAATACAACAGATTAATCATTGAGAAGAGTGAAATTATTCTGTTTTGAAAACTATGGCAGGTCAGATTTTCTGCCTAATTATATAAGAAGATTTCTCTAAAAAATACACATTATTTCAAAGACTTATTGGCTGTGAAATAAGTTAAGGGTATTTCAAATGGCTTGTCTGCAAAGAAAGGTGAGATGTAGGGAATCACAGAAAGTCGAGGGGAAAATAGGTCAATATATACATTGCTCTATGGTGAACTAAGCCTTAGGCCAGCAACAATGGAGAGGACCTGACCCTTAGACACGTACAAGTAAGCTGGAATCTTCAAAAGTTCAAATCTTTATAAGTACAAAGATTTATTAAAATGAATAACCAAGTGTTTTAATTGACATCAGAAGATGAAAACAATAAACCCTGAGAACATAGAGAAAAGATAAATAAAGATATGAGCAGAACTTAATACAACAGAAAACGTATAAAATTCAGGTGATTTAGTAAGTCCAAAGAATCTTCTTTGAAAAGATTTAAAAGACACACTTTGATTAAGGAAAACCAAAACATAAGTAAAGAATATACAGAAAGAGTCAGGACAATGTTAGAGCAGAGAATATATGAAATGCCAGTAAATTTGAACATTTCTGTCAAGTGGACCATTTCCTAGCTCCTAAAGTTTACCAACACTGACACAAGAGGAAATCATTTAAGGTCATCATGTCTGCCCTTGGCATTCTCGGAATGCCCTGGCCTCAGAATGCAGCCTCTGTAGTCCATGGTAACCTGCGGAGAGGGGGCGGGGCTGAGGGAGGTTGGAACACTGCCCTCACTGAGGGAGTGGGTGTGGCCATCTCTGCTGTGACTGAACAAAGGGCATGGGAGCAGGGGGCCGAGGGCAGGGCCCTCAGAGCCCGGCAGGCCCAGTGGAGTGTCACAAGTATTTAGGCCCATGCCAAAGGGCGCCTTCTTTGTCTGCACAGCTGCCCAAACTCTCACCTTTCCACTCAGGCCGCCCTCTTACTTGAAGTGTGTGTGGAACGTGTCCGCGCAGTACACCGCGCTGCACAGCTTAGCATAGTTCTGGGCATCGCAGCTTCCTGCAAGGTGACCGAAGTTCGCAGGCAGCTGGGTCCCTGGGACACACGCAGAGGGGATCCTGCCCGGGTCACAGGCTGCCCACTGCCACTGCCCCAGATCGGGGGCCGCAAAGCAGCCCTGTCTGAGTCCCCTGCCTCTAGAGGGAGTATTGGACCAACACTTGTAGAAAACGGGGTCCTTGCGGGCCACTCGTTGGAGGGACACAAATAAATCTTTACCGACTTTTTGCTGAAACTTACGAGCGTTCATACCTAAGCCTCTTACAAGGTCAGCTGTTTAGCTAAACATGAGCTCATGATCTAAATTTACACAATGAAGAAAGCAGCTACAAGGGGAGACAATCAGCCAAAACCATCAATACCAGAATTAGATTCCCAAGGCCATCCATCAGATGAAGGAATAATCGGGTGCAAGGCAGAAAATATACATAAAACTGGAACTGAAACAAGGCACAAGGATGTTTTCAAAGACTGGTAGGATCTCTAAAACATTTTTCAAGGGCATGTCATTGATAAAGCTAAATACTCCAAGGTTGTGTAATACAACAGATTAATCATTGAGAAGAGTGAAATTATTCTGTTTTGAAAACTATGGCAGGTCAGATTTTCTGCCTAATTATATAAGAAGATTTCTCTAAAAAATACACATTATTTCAAAGACTTATTGGCTGTGAAATAAGTTAAGGGTATTTCAAATGGCTTGTCTGCAAAGAAAGGTGAGATGTAGGGAATCACAGAAAGTCGAGGGGAAAATAGGTCAATATATACATTGCTGTATGGTGAACTAAGCCTTAGGCCAGCAACAATGGAGAGGACCTGACCCTTAGACACGTACAAGTAAGCTGGAATCTTCAAAAGTTCAAATCTTTATAAGTAAAAAGATTTATTAAAATGAATAACCAAGTGTTTTAATTGACATCAGAAGATGAAAACAATAAACCCTGAGAACATAGAGAACAGATAAATAAAGATATGAGCAGAACTTAATACAACAGAAAACGTATAAAATTCAGGAGATTTAGTAATGTCCAAAGAATCTTCTTTGAAAAGAATTAAAAGACACACTTTGATTAAGGAAAACCAAAACATAAGTAAAGAATATACAGAAAGAGTCAGGACAATGTTAGAGCAGAGAATATATGAAATGCCAGTAAATTTGAACATTTCTGTAAAGTGGACCATTTCCTAGTTCCTAAAGTTTACCAAAACTGACACAAGAGGAAATCATTTAAGGTCATCATGTCTGCCCTTGGCATTCTCGGAACGCCCTGGCCTCAGAATGCAGCCTCTGTAGTCCATGGTAACCTGCGGAGAGGGGGCGGTGCTGAGGGAGGTTGGAACACTGCCCTCACTGAGGGAGTGGGTGTGGCCATCTCTGCTGTGACTGAACAAAGGGCAGGGGAGCAGTGGGCCCAGGGCGAGGCCCTCAGAGCCCGACAGGCCCAGTGGATTGCCACAAGCTTTTAGGCCCAGGCCAAAGGGCGCCTTCTTTGTCTGCACAGCTGCCCAAACTCTCACCTTTCCACTCAGGCCGCCCTCTTACTTAAAGTGTGTGTGGAACATGTCCGCGCAGTACACCGCGCTGCACAGCTAAGCATATGTCTGGGCATCATAGCTTCCTGCAAGGTGACCGAAGTTCGCAGGCAGATGGGCCTCTGGGACACACGCGGAGAGGCTCCTGCCATGTGACAGGCCGCCCACTGCCCCTGCCCCAGATCTGGGGCCGCAAAGCAGCCCTGTCTGATTCCGCTGCCTCTAGAGGGAGTATTGGACCAACACTGTAGAAAACGGGGTCCTTGCGGGCCACTCATTGGAGGGACACAAACAAATCTTTGCCGACTTTCTGCTGAAACTTACGAGCGTTCACACCTAAGCCTCTTACAAGGTCAGCTGTTTAGGTAAACATGAGCTCATGATCTAAATTTACACAATAATGAAGAAAGCAGCTACAAGTGGAGACAATCAGCCAAAATCATCAATACCAGAATTAGATTCCCAAGGCCATCCATCAGATGAAGGAATAATCGGGTGCAAGGCAGAAAATATACATAAAACTGGAACTGAAACAAGGCACAAGGATGTTTTCAAAGACTGTAGGATCTCTAAAACATTTTTCAAGGACATGTCATTGATAAAGCTAAATACTCCCAGGTTGTGTAATACAACAGATTAATCATTGAGAAGAGTGAAATTATGCTGTTTTGAAAACTATGGCATGTCAGATTTTCTGCCTAATTATATAAGAAGATTTCTCTAAAAAACACACATTATTTCAAAGACTTATTGGCTGTGAAATAAGTTAAGGGTATTTCAAATGGCTTGTCTGCAAAGAAAGGTGAGATGTAGGGAATCACATAAAGTCGAGGGGAAAATAGGTTAATATATACATTGCTCTATGGTGAACTAAGCCTTAGGCCAGCAACAATGGAGAGGACCTGACCCTTAGACACGTACAAGTAAGCTGGAATCTTCAAAAGTTCAAATCTTTATAAGTACAAAGATTTATTAAAATGAATAACCAAGTGTTTTAATTGACATCAGAAGATGAAAACAATAAACCCTGAGAACATAGAGAAAAGATAAATAAAGATATGAGCAGAAATTAATACAACAGAAAACGTATAAAATTCAGGTGATTTAGTAAGTCCAAAGAATCTTCTTTGAAAAGATTTAAAAGACACACTTTGATTAAGGAAAACCAAACCATAAGTAAAGAATATACAGAAAGAGTCAGGACAATGTTAGAGCAGAGAATATATGAAATGCCAGTAAATTTGAACATTTCTGTCAAGTGGACCATTTCCTAGCTCCTAAAGTTTACCAACACTGACACAAGAGGAAATCATTTAAGGTCATCATGTCTGCCCTTGGCATTCTCGGAACGCCCTGGCCTCAGAATGCAGCCTCTGTAGTCCATGGTAACCTGCGGAGAGGGGGCGGGGCTGAGGGAGGTTGGAACACTGCCCTCACTGAGGGAGTGTGTGTGGCCATCTCTGCTGTGACTGAACAAAGGGCAGGGGAGCAGGGGGCCGAGGGCAGGGCCCTCAGAGCCCGGCAGGCCCAGTGGAGTGTCACAAGTATTTAGGCCCATGCCAAAGTGCGCCTTCTTTGTCTGCACAGCTGCCCAAACTCTCACCTTTCCACTCAGGCCGCCCTCTTACTTGAAGTGTGTGTGGAACGTGTCCGCGCAGTACACCGCGCTGCACAGCTTAGCATAGTTCTGGGCATCGCAGCTTCCTGCAAGGTGACCGAAGTTCGCAGGCAGCTGGGTCCCTGGGACACACGCAGAGGGGATCCTGCCCGGGTCACAGGCTGCCCACTGCCACTGCCCCAGATCGGGGGCCGCAAAGCAGCCCTGTCTGAGTCCCCTGCCTCTAGAGGGAGTATTGGACCAACACTTGTAGAAAACGGGGTCCTTGCGGGCCACTCGTTGGAGGGACACAAATAAATCTTTGCCGACTTTTTGCTGAAACTTACGAGCGTTCATACCTAAGCCTCTTACAAGGTCAGCTG
Source organism: Mesoplodon mirus (assembly GCF_964341445.2). NCBI lineage: Eukaryota > Metazoa > Chordata > Mammalia > Artiodactyla > Ziphiidae > Mesoplodon > Mesoplodon mirus. The sequence continues at coordinate 118,153,654 of NC_138976.1, read as the reverse complement.
TTTAGCTAAACATGAGCTCATGATCTAAATTTACACAATGAAGAAAGCAGCTACAAGGGGAGACAATCAGCCAAAACCATCAATACCAGAATTAGATTCCCAAGGCCATCCATCAGATGAAGGAATAATCGGGTGCAAGGCAGAAAATATACATAAAACTGGAACTGAAACAAGGCACAAGGATGTTTTCAAAGACTGGTAGGATCTCTAAAACATTTTTCAAGGGCATGTCATTGATAAAGCTAAATACTCCAAGGTTGTGTAATACAACAGATTAATCATTGAGAAGAGTGAAATTATTCTGTTTTGAAAACTATGGCAGGTCAGATTTTCTGCCTAATTATATAAGAAGATTTCTCTAAAAAATACACATTATTTCAAAGACTTATTGGCTGTGAAATAAGTTAAGGGTATTTCAAATGGCTTGTCTGCAAAGAAAGGAGAGATGTAGGGAATCACAGAAAGTCGAGGGGAAAATAGGTCAATATATACATTGCTGTATGGTGAACTAAGCCTTAGGCCAGCAACAATGGAGAGGACCTGACCCTTAGACACGTACAAGTAAGCTGGAATCTTCAAAAGTTCAAATCTTTATAAGTAAAAAGATTTATTAAAATGAAGAACCAAGTGTTTTAATTGACATCAGAAGATGAAAACAATAAACCCTGAGAACATAGAGAAAAGATAAATAAAGATATGAGCAGAACTTAATACAACAGAAAACGTATAAAATTCAGGTGATTTAGTAAGTCCAAAGAATTTTCTTTGAAAAGATTTAAAAGACACACTTTGATTAAGGAAAACCAAAACATAAGTAAAGAATATACAGAAAGAGTCAGGACAATGTTAGAACAGAGAATATATGAAATGCCAGTAAATTTGAACATTTCTGTCAAGTGGACCATTTCCTAGCTCCTAAAGTTTACCAACACTGAAAAAAGAGGAAATCATTTAAGGTCATCATGTCTGCCCTTGGCATTCTCGGAACGCCCTGGCCTTAGAATGCAGCCTCTGTAGTCCATGGTAACCTGCGGAGAGGGGTCGGGTTTGAGGCAGGTTGGAACACTGCCCTCACTGAGGGAGTGGGTGTGGCCATCTCTGCTGTGACTGAACAAAGGGCAGGGGAGCAGGGGGCCCAGGGCAGGGCCCTCAGAGCCCGGCAGGCCCAGTGGAGTGTCACAAGTTTTTAGGCCCAGGCCAAAGGGCGCCTTCTTTGTCTGCACAGCTGCCCAAACTCTCACCTTTCCACTCAGGCCGCCCTCTTACTTGAAGTGTGTGTGGAACGTGTCCGCGCAGTACACCACGCTGCACAGCTAAGCATAGTTCTGGGCATCGTAGCTTCCTGCCAGGTGACCGAAGTTGGCAGGCAGATGGGTCCCTGGGACACACGCGGAGGGGCTCCTGCCTGGGTCACAGGCCGCCCACTGCCCCTGCCCCAGATCGGGGGCCGCAAAGCAGCCCTGTCTGAGTCCCCTGCCTCTAGAGGGAGTATTGGACCAACACTTGTAGAAAACGGGGTCCTTGCGGGCCACTCATTGGAGGGACACAAATAAATCTTTGCCGACTTTCTGCTGAAACTTACGAGCGTTCACACCTAAGCCTCTTACAAGGTCAGCTGTTTAGCTAAACATGAGCTCATGATCTAAATTTACACAATAATGAAGAAAGCAGCTACAAGGGGAGACAATCAGCCAAAACCATCAATACCAGAATTAGATTCCCAAGGCCATCCATCAGATGTAGGAATAATCGGGTGCAAGGCAGAAAATATACATAAAACTGGAACTGAAACAAGGCACAAGGATGTTTTCAAAGACTGGTAGGATCTCTAAAACATTTTTCAAGGACCTGTCATTGATAAAGCTAAATACTCCAAGGTTGTGTAATACAACAGATTAATCATTGAGAAGAGTGAAATTATGCTGTTTTGAAAACTATGGCAGGTCAGATTTTCTGCCTAATTATATAAGAAGATTTCTCTAAAAAATACACATTATTTCAAAGCCTTATTGGCTGTGAAATAAGTTAAGGGTATTTCAAATGGCTTGTCTGCAAAGAAAGGTGAGATGTAGGGAATCACAGAAAGTCGAGGGGAAAATAGGTCAATATATACATTGCTGTATGGTGAACTAAGCCTTAGGCCAGCAACAATGGAGAGGACCTGACCCTTAGACACGTACAAGTAAGCTGGAATCTTCAAAAGTTCAAATCTTTATAAGTAAAAAGATTTATTAAAATGAATAACCAAGTGTTTTAATTGACATCAGAAGATGAAAACAATAAACCCTGAGAACATAGAGAACAGATAAATAAAGATATGAGCAGAATTTAATACAACAGAAAACGTATAAAATTCAGGTGATTTAGTAAGTCCAAAGAATCTTCTTTGAAAAGAATTAAAAGACACACTTTGATTAAGGAAAACCAAAACATAAGTAAAGAATATACAGAAAGAGTCAGGACAATGTTAGAGCAGAGAATATAGGAAATGCCAGTAAATTTGAACATTTCTGTCAAGTGGACCATTTCCTAGCTCCTAAAGTTTACCAACACTGACACAAGAGGAAATCATTTAAGGTCATCATGTCTGCCCTTGGCATTCTCGGAACGCCCTGGCCTCAGAATGCAGCCTCTGTAGTCCATGGTAACCTGCGGAGAGGGGGCGGGGATGAGGGAGGTTGGAACACTGCCCTCCCTGAGGGAGTGGGTGTGGCCATCTCTGCTGTGACTGAACAAAGGGCAGGGGAGCAGGGGGCCCAGGGCAGGGTCCTCAGAGCCCGGCAGGCCCAGTGGAGTGTCACAAGTTTTTAGGCCCAGGCCAAAGTGCGCCTTCTTTGTCTGCACAGCTGCCCAAACTCTCACCTTTCCACTCAGGCCGCCCTCTTACTTGAAGTGTGTGTGGAACGTGTCCGCGCAGTACACCGCGCTGCACAGCTAAGCATAGTTCTGGGCATCGTAGCTTCCTGCAAGGTGACCGAAGTTCGCAGGCAGATGGGTCCCTGGGACACACGCGGAGGGGCTCCTGCCCGGGTCACAGGCTGCCCACTGCCCCTGCCCCAGATCGGGGGCCGCAAAGCAGCCCTGTCTGAGTCCCCTGCCTCTAGAGGGAGTATTGGACCAACACTTGTAGAAAACGGGGTCCTTGCGGGCCACTCGTTGGAGGGACACAAATAAATCTTTGCCGACTGTTTGCTGAAACTTACGAGCGTTCATACCTAAGCCTCTTACAAGGTCAGCTGTTTAGCTAAACATGAGCTCATGATCTAAATTTACACAATAATGAAGAAAGCAGCTACAAGGGGAGACAATCAGCCAAAACCATCAATACCAGAATTATATTCCCAAGGCCATCCATCAGATGAAGGAATAATCGGGTGCAAGGCAGAAAATATACATAAAACTGGAACTGAAACAAGGCACAAGGATGTTTTCAAAGACTGGTAGGATCTCTAAAACATTTTTCAAGGACCTGTCATTGATAAAGCTAAATACTCCAAGGTTGTGTAATACAACAGATTAATCATTGAGAAGAGTGAAATTATGCTGTTTTGAAAACTATGGCAGGTCAGATTTTCTGCCTAATTATATAAGAAGATTTCTCTAAAAAATACACATTATTTCAAAGACTTATTGGCTGTGAAATAAGTTAAGGGTATTTCAAATGGCTTGTCTGCAAAGAAAGGTGAGATGTAGGGAATCACAGAAAGTCGAGGGGAAAATAGGTCAATATATACATGGCTGTATGGTGAACTAAGCCTTAGGCCAGCAACAATGGAGAGGACCTGACCCTTAGACACTTACAAGTAAGCTGGAATCTTCAAAAGTTCAAATCTTTATAAGTAAAAAGATTTATTAAAATGAATAACCAAGTGTTTTAATTGACATCAGAAGATGAAAACAATAAACCCTGAGAACATAGAGAACAGATAAATAAAGATATGAGCAGAATTTAATACAACAGAAAATGTATAAAATTCAGGTGATTTAGTAAGTCCAAAGAATCTTCTTTGAAAAGAATTAAAAGACACACTTTGATTAAGGAAAACCAAAACATAAGTAAAGAATATACAGAAAGAGTCAGGACAATGTTAGAGCAGAGAATATATGAAATGCCAGTAAATTTGAACATTTCTGTAAAGTGGACCATTTCCTAGCTCCTAAAGTTTACCAACACTGACACAAGAGGAAATCATTTAATGTCATCATGTCTGCCCTTGGCATTCTCAGAACGCCCTGGCCTCAGAATGCAGCCTCTGTAGTCCATGGTAACCTGCAGAGAGGGGGCGGGGCTGAGGGAGGTTGGAACACTGCCCTCACTGAGGGAGTGGGTGTGGCCATCTCTGCTGTGACTGAACAAAGGGCAGGGGAGCAGGGGGCCCAGGGCAGGGCCCTCAGATCCCGACAGGCCCAGTGGATTGCCACAAACTTTTAGGCCCAGGCCAAAGGGCGCCTTCTTTGTCTGCACAGCTGCCCAAACTCTCACCTTTCCACTCAGGCCGCCCTCTTACTTAAAGTGTGTGTGGAACGTGTCCGCGCAGTACACCGCGCTGCACAGCTAAGCATAGTTCTGGGCATCGTAGCTTCCTGCAAGGTGACCGAAGTTCGCAGGCAGATGGGTCCCTGGGACACACGCGGAGGGGCTCCTGCCCGGGTCACAGGCTGCCCACTGCCCCTGCCCCAGATCGGGGGCCGCAAAGCAGCCCTGTCTGAGTCCCCTGCCTCTAGAGGGAGTATTGGACCAACACTTGTAGAAAACGGGTTCCTTGCTGGCCACTCGTTGGAGGGACACAAATAAATCTTTGCCGACTTTTTGCTGAAACTTACGAGCGTTCATACCTAAGCCTCTTACAAGGTCAGCTGTTTAGCTAAACATGAGCTCATGATCTAAATTTACACAATAATGAAGAAAGCAGCTACAAGGGGAGACAATCAGCCAAAACCATCAATACCAGAATTAGATTCCCAAGGCCATCCATCAGATGAAGGAATAATCGGGTGCAAGGCAGAAAATATACATAAAACTGGAACTGAAACAAGGCACAAGGATGTTTTCAAAGACTGGTAGGATCTCTAAAACATTTTTCAAGGACATGTCATTGATAAAGCTAAATACTCCAAGGTTGTGTAATACAACAGATTAATCATTGAGAAGAGTGAAATTATGCTGTTTTGAAAACTATGGCAGGTCAGATTTTCTGCCTAATTATATAAGAAGATTTCTCTAAAAAATACACATTATTTCAAAGACTTATTGGCTGTGAAATAAGTTAAGGGTATTTCAAATGGCTTGTCTGCAAAGAAAGGTGAGATGTAGGGAATCACAGAAAGTCGAGGGGAAAATAGGTCAATATATACATGGCTGTATGGTGAACTAAGCCTTAGGCCAGCAACAATGGAGAGGACCTGACCCTTAGACACTTACAAGTAAGCTGGAATCTTCAAAAGTTCAAATCTTTATAAGTAAAAAGATTTATTAAAATGAATAACCAAGTGTTTTAATTGACATCAGAAGATGAAAACAATAAACCCTGAGAACGTAGAGAACAGATAAATAAAGATATGAGCAGAATTTAATACAACAGAAAATGTATAAAATTCAGGTGATTTAGTAAGTCCAAAGAATCTTCTTTGAAAAGAATTAAAAGACACACTTTGATTAAGGAAAACCAAAACATAAGTAAAGAATATACAGAAAGAGTCAGGACAATGTTAGAGCAGAGAATATATGAAATGCCAGTAAATTTGAACATTTCTGTAAAGTGGACCATTTCCTAGCTCCTAAAGTTTACCAACACTGACACAAGAGGAAATCATTTAATGTCATCATGTCTGCCCTTGGCATTCTCGGAACGCCCTGGCCTCAGAATGCAGCCTCTGTAGTCCATGGTAACCTGCAGAGAGGGGGCGGGGCTGAGGGAGGTTGGAACACTGCCCTCACTGAGGGAGTGGGTGTGGCCAAATCTGCTGTGACTGAACAAAGGGCAGGGGAGCAGGGGGCCGAGGGCAGGGCCCTCAGAGCCCGACAGGCCCAGTGGATTGCCACAAACTTTTAGGCCCAGGCCAAAGGGCGCCTTCTTTGTCTGCACAGCTGCCCAAACTCTCACCTTTCCACTCAGGCCGCCCTCTTACTTAAAGTGTGTGTGGAACATGTCCGCGCAGTACACCGCGCTGCACAGCTAAGCATAGGTCTGGGCATCGTAGCTTCCTGCCAGGTGACCGAAGTTCGCAGGCAGATGGGTCTCTGGGACACACGCGGAGAGGCTCCTGCCGTGTGACAGGCCGCCCACTGCCCCTGCCCCAGATCTGGGGCCGCAAAGCAGCCCTGTCTGATTCCGCTGCCTCTAGAGGGAGTATTGGACCAACACTGTAGAAAACGGGGTCCTTGCGGGCCACTCATTGGAGGGACACAAATAAATCTTTGCCGACATTCTGCTGAAACTTACGAGCGTTTACACCTAAGCCTCTTACAAGGTCAGCTGTTTAGCTAAACATGAGCTCATGATCTAAATTTACACAATAATGAAGAAAGCAGCTACAAGTGGAGACAATCAGCCAAAACCATCAATACCAGAATTAGATTCCCAAGGCCATCCATCAGATGCAGGAATAATCGGGTGCAAGGCAGAAAATATACATAAAACTGGAACTGAAACAAGGCACAAGGATGTTTTCAAAGACTGGTAGGATCTCTAAAACATTTTTCAAGGACATGTCATTGATAAAGCTAAATACTCCAAGGTTGTGTAATACAACAGATTAATCATTGAGAAGGGTGAAATTATGCTGTTTTGAAAACTATGGCAGGTCAGATTTTCTGCCTAATTATATAAGAAGATTTCTCTAAAAAATACACATTATTTCAAAGACTTATTGGCTGTGAAATAAGTTAAGGGTATTTCAAATGGCTTGTCTGCAAAGAAAGGTGAGATGTAGGGAATCACAGAAAGTCGAGGGGAAAATAGGTCAATATATACATTGCTGTATGGTGAACTAAGCCTTAGGCCAGCAACAATGGAGAGGACCTGACCCTTAGACACGTACAAGTAAGCTGGAATCTTCAAAAGTTCAAATCTTTATAAGTAAAAAGATTTATTAAAATGAATAACCAAGTGTTTTAATTGACATCAGAAGATGAAAACAATAAACCCTGAGAACATAGAGAACAGATAAATAAAGATATGAGCAGATCTTAATACAACAGAAAACGTATAAAATTCAGGAGATTTAGTAAGTCCAAAGAATCTTCTTTGAAAAGAATTAAAAGACACACTTTGATTAAGGAAAACAAAAACATAAGTAAAAAATATACAGAAAGAGTCAGGACAATGTTAGAGCAGAGAATATATGAAATGCCAGTAAATTTGAACATTTCTGTAAAGTGGACCATTTCCTAGCTCCTAAAGTTTACCAACACTGACACAAGAGGAAATCATTTAAGGACATCATGTCTGCCCTTGGCATTCTCGGAACGCCCTGGCCTCAGAATGCAGCCTCTGTAGTCCATGGTAACCTGCGGAGAGGGGGCGGTGCTGAGGGAGGTTGGAACAGTGCCCTCACTGAGGGAGTGGGTGTGGCCATCTCTGCTGTGACTGAACAAAGGGCAGGGGAGCAGGGGGCCCAGGGCAGGGCCCTCAGAGCCCGACAGGCCCAGTGGATTGCCACAAGCTTTTAGGCCCAGGCCAAAGGGCGCCTTCTTTGTCTGCACAGCTGCCCAAACTCTCACCTTTCCACTCAGGCCTCCCTCTTACTTAAAGTGTGTGTGGAACATGTCCGCGCAGTACACCGCGCTGCACAGCTAAGCATAGGTCTGGGCATCATAGCTTCCTGCCAGGTGACCGAAGTTCGCAGGCAGATGGGTCTCTGGGAAAAACGCGGAGAGTCTCCTGCCGTGTGACAGGCCGCCCACTGCCCCTGCCCCAGATCTGGGGCCGCAAAGCAGCCCTGTCTGATTCCGCTGCCTCTAGAGGGAGTATTGGACCAACACTGTAGAAAACGGGGTCCTTGCGGGCCACTCATTGGAGGGACACAAATAAATCTTTGCCGACTTTTTGCTGAAACTTACGAGCGTTCATACCTAAGCCTCTTACAAGGTCAGCTGTTTAGCTAAACATGAGCTCATGATCTAAATTTACACAATGAAGAAAGCAGCTACAAGGGGAGACAATCAGCCAAAACCATCAATACCAGAATTAGATTCCCAAGGCCATCCATCAGATGAAGGAATAATCGGGTGCAAGGCAGAAAATATACATAAAACTGGAACTGAAACAAGGCACAAGGATGTTTTCAAAGACTGGTAGGATCTCTAAAACATTTTTCAAGGACATGTCATTGATAAAGCTAAATACTCCAAGGTTGTGTAATACAACAGATTAATCACTGAGAAGAGTGAAATTATGCTGTTTTGAAAACTATGGCAGGTCAGATTTTCTGCCTAATTATATAAGAAGATTTCTCTAAAAAATACACATTATTTCAAAGACTTATTGGCTGTGAAATAAGTTAAGGGTATTTCAAATGGCTTGTCTGCAAAGAAAGGTGAGATGTAGGGAATCACAGAAAGTCGAGGGGAAAATAGGTCAATATATACATTGCTGTATGGTGAACTAAGCCTTAGGCCAGCAACAATGGAGAGGACCTGACCCTTAGACACGTACAAGTAAGCTGGAATTTTCAAAAGTTCAAATCTTTATAAGTAAAAAGATTTATTAAAATGAATAACCAAGTGTTTTAATTGACATCAGAAGATGAAAACAATAAACCCTGAGAACATAGAGAACAGATAAATAAAGATATGAGCAGAACTTAATACAACAGAAAACGTATAAAATTCAGGTGATTTAGTAAGTCCAAAGAATTTTCTTTGAAAAGATTTAAAAGACACACTTTGATTAAGGAAAACCAAAACATAAGTAAAGAATATACAGAAAGAGTCAGGACAATGTTAGAACAGAGAATATATGAAATGCCAGTAAATTTGAACATTTCTGTAAAGTGGACCATTTCCTAGCTCCTAAAGTTTACCAACACTGACAAAAGAGGAAATCATTTAAGGTCATCATGTCTGCCCTTGGCATTCTCGGAACGCCCTGGCCTTAGAATGCAGCCTCTGTAGTCCATGGTAACCTGCGGAGTGGGGTCGGGTCTGAGGCAGGTTGGAACACTGCCCTCACTGAGGGAGTGGGTGTGGCCATCTCTGCTGTGACTGAACAAAGGGCAGGGGAGCAGGGGGCCCAGGGCAGGGCCCTCAGAGCCCGGCAGGCCCAGTGGAGTGTCACAAGCTTTTAGGCCCAGGCCAAAGGGCGCCTTCTTTGTCTGCACAGCTGCCCAAACTCTTACCTTTCCACTCAGGCCGCCCTCTTACTTGAAGTGTGTGTGGAACGTGTCCGCGCAGTACACCACGCTGCACAGCTAAGCATAGTTCTGGGCATCGTAGCTTCCTGCCAGGTGACCGAAGTTTGCAGGCAGATGGGTCCCTGGGACACACGCGGAGGGGCTCCTGCCCGGGTCACAGGCCGCCCACTGCCCCTGCCCCAGATCGGGGGCCGCAAAGCAGCCCTGTCTGAGTCCCCTGCCTCTAGAGGGAGTATTGGACCAACACTTGTAGAAAACGGGGTCCTTGCGGGCCACTCATTGGAGGGACACTAATAAATCTTTGCCGACTTTCTGCTGAAAATTACGAGCGTTCACACCTAAGCCTCTTACAAGGTCAGCTGTTTAGCTAAACATGAGCTCATGATCTAAATTTACACAATAATGAAAAAAGCAGCTACAAGGGGAGACAATCAGCCAAAACCATCAATACCAGAATTAGATTCCCAAGGCCATCCATCAGATGAAGGAATAATCGGGTGCAAGGCAGAAAATATACATAAAACTGGAACTGAAACAAGGCACAAGGATGTTTTCAAAGACTGGTAGGATCTCTAAAACATTTTTCAAGGACATGTCATTGATAAAGCTAAATACTCCAAGGTTGTGTAATACAACAGATTAATCATTGAGAAGAGTGAAATTATGCTGTTTTGAAAACTATGGCAGGTCAGATTTTCTGCCTAATTATATAAGAAGATTTCTCTAAAAAATACACATTATTTCAAAGACTTATTGGCTGTGAAATAAGTTAAGGGTATTGCAAATGGCTTGTCTGCAAAGAAAGGTGAGATGTAGGGAATCACAGAAAGTCGAGGGGAAAATAGGTCAATATATACATTGCTGTATGGTGAACTAAGCCTTAGGCCAGCAACAATGGAGAGGACCTGACCCTTAGACACGTACAAGTAAGCTGGAATCTTCAAAAGTTCAAATATTTATAAGTAAAAAGATTTATTAAAATGAATAACCAAGTGTTTTAATTGACATCAGAAGATGAAAACAATAAACCCTGAGAACATAGAAAAAAGATAAATAAAGATATGAGCAGAACTTAATACAACAGAAAACGTATAAAATTCAGGTGATTTAGTAAGTCCAAAGAATCTTCTTTGAAAAGAATTAAAAGACACACTTTGATTAAGGAAAACCAAAACATAAGTAAAGAATATACAGAAAGAGTCAGGACAATGTTAGAGCAGAGAATATATGAAATGCCAGTAAATTTGAACATTTCTGTAAAGTGGACCATTTCCTAGCTCCTAAAGTTTACCAACACTGACACAAGAGGAAATCATTTAAGGTCATCATGTCTGCCCTTGGCATTCTCGGAACGCCCTGGCCTCAGAATGCAGCCTCTGTAGTCCATGGTAACCTGCGGAGAGGGGGCGGGGCTGAGGGAGGTTGGAACACTGCCCTCACTGAGGGAGTGGGTGTGGCCATCTCTGCTGTGACTGAACAAAGGGCAGGGGAGCAGGGGGCCCAGGGCAGGGCCCTCAGACCTCGGCAGGCCCAGTGGAGTGTCACAAGCTTTTAGGCCCAGGCCAAAGGGCGGCTTCTTTGTCTGCACAGCTGCCCAAACTCTCACCTTTCCACTCAGGCCGCCCTCTTACTTGAAGTGTGTGTGGAACGTGTCCGCGCAGTACAACGCGCTGCACAGCTAAGCATAGGTCTGGGCATCGTAGCTTCCTGCAAGGGGACCGAAGTTCGCAGGGAGATGGGTCACTGGGACACACGCGTAGGGGCTCCTGCCCGGGTCACAGGCCGCCCACTGCCCCTGCCCCAGATCGGGGGCCGCAAAGCAGCCCTGTCTGAGTCCCCTGCCTCTAGAGGGAGTATTGGACCAACACTTGTAGAAAACGGGGTCCTTGCGGGCCACTCATTGGAGGGACACAAATACATCTTTGCCGACTCTCTGCTGAAACTTACGAGCGTTCACACCTAAGCCTCTTACAAGGTCAGCTGTTTAGCTAAACATGAGCTCATGATCTAAATTTACACAATAATGAAGAAAGCAGCTACAAGGGGAGAAAATCAGCCAAAACCATCAATACCAGAATTAGATTCCCAAGGCCATCCATCAGATGTAGGAATAATCGGGTGCAAGGCAGAAAATATACATAAAACTGGAACTGAAACAAGGCACAAGGATGTTTTCAAAGACTGGTAGGATCTCTAAAACATTTTTCAAGGACATGTCATTGATAAAGCTAAATACTCCAAGGTTGTGTAATACAACAGATTAATCATTGAGAAGAGTGAAATTATGCTGTTTTGAAAACTATGGCAGGTCAGATTTTCTGCCTAATTATATAAGAAGATTTCTCTGAAAAATACACATTATTTCAAAGACTTATTGGCTGTGAAATAAGTTAAGGGTATTTCAAATGGCTTGTCTGCAAGAAAGGTGAGATGTAGGGAATCACAGAAAGTCGAGGGGAAAATAGGTCAATATATACATTGCTGTATGGTGAACTAAGACTTAGGCCAGCAACAATGGAGAGGACCTGACCCTTAGACACGTACAAGTAAGCTGGAATCTTCAAAAGTTCAAATCTTTATAAGTAAAAAGATTTATTAAAATGAATAACCAAGTGTTTTAATTGACATCAGAAGATGAAAACAATAAACCCTGAGAACATAGAGAACAGATAAATAAAGATATGAGCAGAACTTAATACAACAGAAAACGTATAAAATTGAGGTGATTTAGTAAGTCCAAAGAATCTTCTTTGAAAAGATTTAAAAGACACACTTTGATTAAGGAAAACCAAAACATAAGTAAAGAATATACAGAAAGAGTAAGGACAATGTTAGAACAGAGAATATATGAAATGCCAGTAAATTTGAACATTTCTGTAAAGTGGACCATTTCCTAGCTCCTAAAGTTTACCAACACTGACACAAGAGGAAATCATTTAAGGTCATCATGTCTGCCCTTGGCATTCTCGGAACACACTGGCCTCAGTATGCAGCCTCTGTAGTCCATGGTAACCTGCGGAGAGGGGTCGGGTCTGAGGCAGGTTTGAACACTGCCCTCACGGAGGGAGTGGGTGTGGCCATCTCTGCTGTGACTGAACAAAGGGCAGGGGAGCAGGGGGCCCAGGGCAGGGCCCTCAGAGCCCGGCAGGCCCAGTGGAGTGTCACAAGTTTTTAGGCCCAGGCCAAAGGGCGCCTTCTTTGTCTGCACAGCTGCCCAAACTCTTACCTTTCCACTCAGGCCGCCCTCTTACTTGAAGTGTGTGTGGAACGTGTCCGCGCAGTACACCACGCTGCACAGCTAAGCATAGTTCTGGGCATCGTAGCTTCCTGCCAGGTGACCGAAGTTTGCAGGCAGATGGGTCCCTGGGACACACGCGGAGGGGCTCCTGCCCGGGTCACAGGCCGCCCACTGCCCCTGCCCCAGATCGGGGGCTGCAAAGCAGCCCTGTCTGAGTCCCCTGCCTCTAGAGGGAGTATTGGACCAACACTTGTAGAAAACGGGGTCCTTGCGGGCCACTCATTGGAGGGACACTAATAAATCTTTGCCGACTTTCTGCTGAAAATTACGAGCGTTCACACCTAAGCCTCTTACAAGGTCAGCTGTTTAGCTAAACATGAGCTCATGATCTAAATTTACACAATAATGAAAAAAGCAGCTACAAGGGGAGACAATCAGCCAAAACCATCAATACCAGAATTAGATTCCCAAGGCCATCCATCAGATGAAGGAATAATCGGGTGCAAGACAGAAAATATACATAAAACTGGAACTGAAACAAGGCACAAGGATGTTTTCAAAGACTGGTAGGATCTCTAAAACATTTTTCAAGGACATGTCATTGATAAAGCTAAATACTCCAAGGTTGTGTAATACAACAGATTAATCATTGAGAAGAGTGAAATTATGCTGTTTTGAAAACTATGGCAGGTCAGATTTTCTGCCTAATTATATAAGAAGATTTCTCTAAAAAATACACATTATTTCAAAGACTTATTGGCTGTGAAATAAGTTAAGGGTATTTCAAATGGCTTGTCTGCAAAGAAAGGTGAGATGTAGGGAATCACAGAAAGTCGAGGGGAAAATAGGTCAATATATACATTGCTGTATGGTGAACTAAACCTTAGGCCAGCAACAATGGAGAGGACCTGACCCTTAGACACGTACAAGTAAGCTGGAATCTTCAAAAGTTCAAATATTTATAAGTAAAAAGATTTATTAAAATGAATAACCAAGTGTTTTAATTGACATCAGAAGATGAAAACAATAAACCCTGAGAACATAGAAAAAAGATAAATAAAGATATGAGCAGAACTTAATACAACAGAAAACGTATAAAATTCAGGTGATTTAGTAAGTCCAAAGAATCTTCTTTGAAAAGAATTAAAAGACACACTTTGATTAAGGAAAACCAAAACATAAGTAAAGAATATACAGAAAGAGTCAGGACAATGTTAGAGCAGAGAATATATGAAATGCCAGTAAATTTGAACATTTCTGTAAAGTGGACCATTTCCTAGCTCCTAAAGTTTACCAACACTGACACAAGAGGAAATCATTTAAGGTCATCATGTCTGCCCTTGGCATTCTCGGAACGCCCTGGCCTCAGAATGCAGCCTCTGTAGTCCATGGTAACCTGCGGAGAGGGGGCGGGGCTGAGGGAGGTTGGAACACTGCCCTCACTGAGGGAGTGGGTGTGGCCATCTCTGCTGTGACTGAACAAAGGGCAGGGGAGCAGGGGGCCCAGGGCAGGGCCCTCAGACCTCGGCAGGCCCAGTGGAGTGTCACAAGCTTTTAGGCCCAGGCCAAAGGGCGGCTTCTTTGTCTGCACAGCTGCCCAAACTCTCACCTTTCCACTCAGGCCGCCCTCTTACTTGAAGTGTGTGTGGAACGTGTCCGCGCAGTACAACGCGCTGCACAGCTAAGCATAGGTCTGGGCATCGTAGCTTCCTGCAAGGGGACCGAAGTTCGCAGGGAGATGGGTCACTGGGACACACGCGTAGGGGCTCCTGCCCGGGTCACAGGCCGCCCACTGCCCCTGCCCCAGATCGGGGGCCGCAAAGCAGCCCTGTCTGAGTCCCCTGCCTCTAGAGGGAGTATTGGACCAACACTTGTAGAAAACGGGGTCCTTGCGGGCCACTCATTGGAGGGACACAAATACATCTTTGCCGACTCTCTGCTGAAACTTACGAGCGTTCACACCTAAGCCTCTTACAAGGTCAGCTGTTTAGCTAAACATGAGCTCATGATCTAAATTTACACAATAATGAAGAAAGCAGCTACAAGGGGAGAAAATCAGCCAAAACCATCAATACCAGAATTAGATTCCCAAGGCCATCCATCAGATGTAGGAATAATCGGGTGCAAGGCAGAAAATATACATAAAACTGGAACTGAAACAAGGCACAAGGATGTTTTCAAAGACTGGTAGGATCTCTAAAACATTTTTCAAGGACATGTCATTGATAAAGCTAAATACTCCAAGGTTGTGTAATACAACAGATTAATCATTGAGAAGAGTGAAATTATGCTGTTTTGAAAACTATGGCAGGTCAGATTTTCTGCCTAATTATATAAGAAGATTTCTCTGAAAAATACACATTATTTCAAAGACTTATTGGCTGTGAAATAAGTTAAGGGTATTTCAAATGGCTTGTCTGCAAGAAAGGTGAGATGTAGGGAATCACAGAAAGTCGAGGGGAAAATAGGTCAATATATACATTGCTGTATGGTGAACTAAGACTTAGGCCAGCAACAATGGAGAGGACCTGACCCTTAGACACGTACAAGTAAGCTGGAATCTTCAAAAGTTCAAATCTTTATAAGTAAAAAGATTTATTAAAATGAATAACCAAGTGTTTTAATTGACATCAGAAGATGAAAACAATAAACCCTGAGAACATAGAGAACAGATAAATAAAGATATGAGCAGAACTTAATACAACAGAAAACGTATAAAATTGAGGTGATTTAGTAAGTCCAAAGAATCTTCTTTGAAAAGATTTAAAAGACACACTTTGATTAAGGAAAACCAAAACATAAGTAAAGAATATACAGAAAGAGTAAGGACAATGTTAGAACAGAGAATATATGAAATGCCAGTAAATTTGAACATTTCTGTAAAGTGGACCATTTCCTAGCTCCTAAAGTTTACCAACACTGACACAAGAGGAAATCATTTAAGGTCATCATGTCTGCCCTTGGCATTCTCGGAACACACTGGCCTCAGTATGCAGCCTCTGTAGTCCATGGTAACCTGCGGAGAGGGGTCGGGTCTGAGGCAGGTTTGAACACTGCCCTCACGGAGGGAGTGGGTGTGGCCATCTCTGCTGTGACTGAACAAAGGGCAGGGGAGCAGGGGGCCCAGGGCAGGGCCCTCAGAGCCCGGCAGGCCCAGTGGAGTGTCACAAGTTTTTTGGCCCAGGCCAAAGGGCGCCTTCTTTGTCTGCACAGCTGCCCAAACTCTTACCTTTCCACTCAGGCCGCCCTCTTACTTGAAGTGTGTGTGGAACGTGTCCGCGCAGTACACCACGCTGCACAGCTAAGCATAGTTCTGGGCATCGTAGCTTCCTGCCAGGTGACCGAAGTTTGCAGGCAGATGGGTCCCTGGGACACACGCGGAGGGGCTCCTGCCCGGGTCACAGGCCGCCCACTGCCCCTGCCCCAGATCGGGGGCTGCAAAGCAGCCCTGTCTGAGTCCCCTGCCTCTAGAGGGAGTATTGGACCAACACTTGTAGAAAACGGGGTCCTTGCGGGCCACTCATTGGAGGGACACTAATAAATCTTTGCCGACTTTCTGCTGAAAATTACGAGCGTTCACACCTAAGCCTCTTACAAGGTCAGCTGTTTAGCTAAACATGAGCTCATGATCTAAATTTACACAATAATGAAAAAAGCAGCTACAAGGGGAGACAATCAGCCAAAACCATCAATACCAGAATTAGATTCCCAAGGCCATCCATCAGATGAAGGAATAATCGGGTGCAAGACAGAAAATATACATAAAACTGGAAGTGAAACAAGGCACAAGGATGTTTTCAAAGACTGGTAGGATCTCTAAAACATTTTTCAAGGACATGTCATTGATAAAGCTAAATACTCCAAGGTTGTGTAATACAACAGATTAATCATTGAGAAGAGTGAAATTATGCTGTTTTGAAAACTATGGCAGGTCAGATTTTCTGCCTAATTATATAAGAAGATTTCTCTAAAAAATACACATTATTTCAAAGACTTATTGGCTGTGAAATAAGTTAAGGGTATTTCAAATGGCTTGTCTGCAAAGAAAGGTGAGATGTAGGGAATCACAGAAAGTCGAGGGGAAAATAGGTCAATATATACATTGCTGTATGGTGAACTAAACCTTAGGCCAGCAACAATGGAGAGGACCTGACCCTTAGACACGTACAAGTAAGCTGGAATCTTCAAAAGTTCAAATATTTATAAGTAAAAAGATTTATTAAAATGAATAACCAAGTGTTTTAATTGACATCAGAAGATGAAAACAATAAACCCTGAGAACATAGAAAAAAGATAAATAAAGATATGAGCAGAACTTAATACAACAGAAAACGTATAAAATTCAGGTGATTTAGTAAGTCCAAAGAATCTTCTTTGAAAAGAATTAAAAGACACACTTTGATTAAGGAAAACCAAAACATAAGTAAAGAATATACAGAAAGAGTCAGGACAATGTTAGAGCAGAGAATATATGAAATGCCAGTAAATTTGAACATTTCTGTAAAGTGGACCATTTCCTAGCTCCTAAAGTTTACCAACACTGACACAAGAGGAAATCATTTAAGGTCATCATGTCTGCCCTTGGGATTCTCAGAACGCCCTGGCCTCAGAATGCAGCCTCTGTAGTCCATGGTAACCTGCGGAGAGGGGGCGGGGCTGAGGGAGGTTGGAACACTGCCCTCACTGAGGGAGTGGGTGTGGCCATCTCTGCTGTGACTGAACAAAGGGCAGGGGAGCAGGGGGCCCAGGGCAGGGCCCTCAGAGCTCGGCAGGCCCAGTGGAGTGTCACAAGCTTTTAGGCCCAGGCCAAAGGGCGCCTTCTTTGTCTGCACAGCTGCCCAAACTCTCACCTTTCCACTCAGGCCGCCCTCTTACTTGAAGTGTGTGTGGAACCTGTCCGCTCAGTACACCGCGCTGCACAGCTAAGCATAGGTCTGGGCATCGTAGCTTCCTGCCAGGGGACCGAAGTTCGCAGGGAGATGGGTCCCTGGGACACACGCGTAGGGGCTCCTGCCCGGGTCACAGGCCGCCCACTGCCCCTGCCCCAGATCGGGGGCCGCAAAGCAGCCCTGTCTGAGTCCCCTGCCTCTAGAGGGAGTATTGGACCAACACTTGTAGAAAACGGGGTCCTTGTGGGCCACTCATTGGAGGGACACAAATAAATCTTTGCCGACTTTCTGCTGAAAGTTACGAGCGTTCACACCTAAGCCTCTTACAAGGTCAGCTGTTTAGCTAAACATGAGCTCATGATCTAAATTTACACAATATTGAAGAAAGCAGCTACAAGGGGAGACAATCAGCCAAAACCATCAATACCAGAATTAGATTCCCAAGGCCATCCATCAGATGTAGGAATAATCGGGTGCAAGGCAGAAAATATACATAAAACTGGAACTGAAACAAGGCACAAGGATGTTTTCAAAGACTGGTAGGATCTCTAAAACATTTTTCAAGGACATGTCATTGATAAAGCTAAATACTCCAAGGTTGTGTAATACAACAGATTAATCATTGAGAAGAGTGAAATTATGCTGTTTTGAAAACTATGGCAGGTCAGATTTTCTGCCTAATTATATAAGAAGATTTCTCTAAAAAATACACATTATTTCAAAGACTTATTGGCTGTGAAATAAGTTAAGGGTATTTCAAATGGCTTGTCTGCAAAGAAAGGTGAGATGTAGGGAATCACAGAAAGTCGAGGGGAAAAGAGGTCAATATATACATTGCTGTATGGTGAACTAAGCCTTAGGCCAGCAACAATGGAGAGGACCTGACCCTTAGACACGTACAAGTAAGCTGGAATCGTCAAAAGTTCAAATCTTTATAAGTAAAAAATTTATTAAAATGAATAACCAAGTGTTTTAAATGACATCAGAAGATGAAAACAATAAACCCTGAGAACACAGAAAAAAAGATAAATAAAGATATGAGCAGAACTTAATACAACAGAAAACGTATAAAATTCAGGTGATTTAGTAAGTCCAAAGAATCTTCTTTGAAAAGAATTAAAAGACACACCTTGTTTAAGGAAAACCAAAACATAAGTAAAGAATATACAGAAAGAGTCAGGACAATGTTAGAGCAGAGAATATATGAAATGCCAGTAAATTTGAACATTTCTGTAAAGTGGACCATTTCCTAGCTCCTAAAGTTTATCAACACTGACACAAGAGGAAATCATTTAAGGTCATCATGTCTGCCCTTGGCATTCTCGGAACGCCCTGGCCTCAGAATGCAGCCTCTGTACTCCATGGTAACCTGCGGAGAGGGGGCGGGGCTGAGGGAGGTTGGAACACTGCCCTCACTGAGGGAGTGGGTGTGGCCATCTCTGCTGTGACTGAACAAAGGGCAGGGGATCAGGGGGCCCAGGGCAGGGCCCTCAGAGCCCGGCAGGCCCAGTGGAGTGTCACAAGCTTTTAGGCCCAGGCCAAAGGGCGCCTTCTTTGTCTGCACAGCTGCCCGAACTCTCACCTTTCCACTCAGGCCGCCCTCTTACTTGAAGTGTGTGTGGAACGTGTCCACGCAGTACACCGCGCTGCACAGCTAAGCATAGGTCTGGGCATCGTAGCTTCCTGCCAGGTGACCGAGGTTCGCAGGCAGATGGGTCCCTGGGACACACGCGGAGAGGCTCCAGCCCGGGTCACAGGCCGCCCACTGCCCCTGCCCCAGATCGGGGGCCACAAAGCGGCCCTGTCTGAGTCCCTTGCCTCTAGAGGGAGTACTGGACCAACACTTGTAGAAAACGGGGTCCTTGCGGGCCACTCATTGGAGGGACACAAATAAATCATTGCCGACTTTCTGCTGAAACTTATGAGCGTTCACACCTAAGCCTCTTACAAGGTCAGCTGTTTAGCTTAACATGAGCTCATGATCTAAATTTACACAATAATGAAGAAAGCAGCTACAAGTGGAGACAATCAGCCAAAACCATCAATACCAGAATTAGATTCCCAAGGCCATCCATCAGATGTAGGAATAATCGGGTGCAAGGCAGAAAATATACATAAAACTGGAACTGAAACAAGGCACAAGGATGTTTTCAAAGACTGGTAGGATCTCTAAAACATTTTTCAAGGACATGTCATTGATAAAGCTAAATACTCCAAGGTTGTGTATTACAACAGATTAATCATTGAGAAGACTGAAATTATGCTGTTTTGAAAACTATGGCAGGTCAGATTTTCTGCCTAATTCTATAAGAAGATTTCTCTAAAAAATACACATTATTTCAAAGACTTATTGGCTGTGAAATAAGTTAAGGGTATTTCAAATGGCTTGTCTGCAAAGAAAGGTGAGATGTAGGGAATCACAGAAAGTCGAGGGGAAAATAGGTCAATATATACATTGCTGTATGGTGAACTAAGCCTTAGGCCAGCAACAATGGAGAGGACCTGACCCTTAGACACGTACAAGTAAGCTGGAATCTTCAAAAGTTCAAATCTTTATAAGTAAAAAGATTTATTAAAATCAATAACCAAGTGTTTTAATTGACATCAGAAGATGAAAACAATAAACCCTGAGAACATAGAGAAAAGATAAATAAAGATATGAGCAGAACTTAATACAACAGAAAACGTATAAAATTCAGGTGATTTAGTAAGTCCAAAGAATCTTCTTTGAAAAGATTTAAAAGACACACTTTGATTAAGGAAAACCAAAACATAAGTAAAGAATATACAGAAAGAGTCAGGACAATGTTAGAGCAGAGAATATATGAAATGCCAGTAAATTTGAACATTTCTGTCAAGTGGACCATTTCCTAGCTCCTAAAGTTTACCAACACTGACACAAGAGGAAATCATTTAAGGTCATCATGTCTGCCCTTGGCATTCTCGGAACGCCATGGCCTCAGAATGCAGCCTCTGTAGTCCATGGTAACCTGCGGAGAGGGGGCGGGGCTGAGGGAGGTTGGAACACAGCCCTCACTGAGGGAGTGGGTGTGGCCATCTCTGCTGTGACTGAACAAAGGGCAGGGGAGCAGGGGGCCCAAGGCAGGGCCCTCAGAGCCCGGCAGGCCCAGTGGACTGTCACAAGCATTTAGGCCCAGGCCAAAGGGCGCCTTCATTGTCTGCACAGATGCCCAAACTCTCACCTTTCCACTCAGGCCGCCCTCTTACTTGAAGTGTGTGTGGAACGTGTCCGCGCAGTACACCGCGCTGCACAGATAAGCATAGGTCTGGGCATCGTAGCTTCCTGCCAGGTGACCGAAGTTCGCAGGCAGATGGGTCCCTGGGACACACGCGGAGAGGCTCCTGCCCGGGTCACAGGCCGCCCACTGCCCCTGCCCCAGATCGGGGGCCGCAAAGCAGCCTTGTCTGAGTCCCCTGCCTCTAGAGGGAGTATTGGACCAACACTTGTAGAAAACGGGGTCCTTGCGGGCCACTCATTGGAGGGACACAAATACATCTTTGCCGACTCTCTGCTGAAACTTACGAGCGTTCACACCTAAGCCTCTTACAAGGTCAGCTGTTTAGCTAAACATGAGCTCATGATCTAAATTTTCACACTATTGAAGAAAGCAGCTACAAGGGGAGACAATCAGCCAAAACCATCAATACCAGAATTAGATTCCCAAGGCCATCCATCAGATGTAGGAATAATCGGGTGCAAGGCAGAAAATATACATAAAACTGGAACTGAAACAAGGCACAAGGATGTTTTCAAAGACTGGTAGGATCTCTAAAACTTTTTTCAAGGACATGTCATTGATAAAGCTAAATACTCCAAGGTTGTGTAATACAACAGATTAATCATTGAGAAGAGTGAAATTATGCTGTTTTGAAAACTATGGCAGGTCAGATTTTCTGCCTAATTCTATAAGAAGATTTCTCTAAATAATACACATTATTTCAAAGATTTATTGGCTGTGAAATATGTTAAGGGTATTTCAAATGGCTTGTCTGCAAAGAAAGGTGAGATATAGGGAATCACAGAAAGTCGAGGGGAAAATAGGTCAATATATACATTGCTGTATGGTGAACTAAGCCTTAGGCCAGCAACAATGGAGAGGACCTGACCCTTAGACACGTACAAGTAAGCTGGAATATTCAAAAGTTCAAATCTTTATAAGTAAAAAGATTTATTAAAATCAATAACCAAGTGTTTTAATTGACATCAGAAGATGAAAACAATAAACCCTGAGAACATAGAGAAAAGATAAATAAAGATATGAGCAGAACTTAATACAACAGAAAACGTATAAAATTCAGGTGATTTAGTAAGTCCAAAGAATCTTCTTTGAAAAGATTTAAAAGACACACTTTGATTAAGGAAAACCAAAACATAAGTAAAGAATATACAGAAAGAGTCAGGACAATGTTAGAGCAGAGAATATATGAAATGCCAGTAAATTTGAACATTTCTGTCAAGTGGACCATTTCCTAGCTCCTAAAGTTTACCAACACTGACACAAGAGGAAATCATTTAAGGTCATCATGTCTGCCCTTGGCATTCTCGGAACGCCATGGCCTCAGAATGCAGCCTCTGTAGTCCATGGTAACCTGCGGAGAGGGGGCGGGGCTGAGGGAAGTTGGAACACAGCCCTCACTGAGGGAGTGGGTGTGGCCATCTCTGCTGTGACTGAACAAAGGGCAGGGGAGCAGGGGGCCCAAGGCAGGGCCCTCAGAGCCCGGCAGGCCCAGTGGACTGTCACAAGCATTTAGGCCCAGGCCAAAGGGCGCCTTCATTGTCTGCACAGATGCCCAAACTCTCACCTTTCCACTCAGGCCGCCCTCTTACTTGAAGTGTGTGTGGAACGTGTCCGCGCAGTACACCGCGCTGCACAGATAAGCATAGGTCTGGGCATCGTAGCTTCCTGCCAGGTGACCGAAGTTCGCAGGCAGATGGGTCCCTGGGACACACGCGGAGAGGCTCCTGCCCGGGTCACAGGCCGCCCACTGCCCCTGCCCCAGATCGGGGGCCGCAAAGCAGCCTTGTCTGAGTCCCCTGCCTCTAGAGGGAGTATTGGACCAACACTTGTAGAAAACGGGGTCCTTGCGGGCCACTCATTGGAGGGACACAAATAAATCTTTGCCGACTCTCTGCTGAAACTTACGAGCGTTCACGCCTAAGCCTCTTACAAGGTCAGCTGTTTAGCTAAACATGAGCTCATGATCTAAATTTTCACACTATTGAAGAAAGCAGCTACAAGGGGAGACAATCAGCCAAAACCATCAATACCAGAATTAGATTCCCAAGGCCATCCATCAGATGTAGGAATAATCGGGTGCAAGGCAGAAAATATACATAAAACTGGAACTGAAACAAGGCACAAGGATGTTTTCAAAGACTGGTAGGATCTCTAAAACTTTTTTCAAGGACATGTCATTGATAAAGCTAAATACTCCAAGGTTGTGTAATACAACAGATTAATCATTGAGAAGAGTGAAATTATGCTGTTTTGAAAACTATGGCAGGTCAGATTTTCTGCCTAATTCTATAAGAAGATTTCTCTAAATAATACACATTATTTCAAAGACTTATTGGCTGTGAAATATGTTAAGGGTATTTCAAATGGCTTGTCTGCAAAGAAAGGTGAGATATAGGGAATCACAGAAAGTCGAGGGGAAAATAGGTCAATATATACATTGCTGTATGGTGAACTAAGCCTTAGGCCAGCAACAATGGAGAGGACCTGACCCTTAGACACGTACAAGTAAGCTGGAATATTCAAAAGTTCAAATCTTTATAAGGAAAAAGATTTATTAAAATGAATAACCAAGTGTTTTAATTGACATCAGAAGATGAAAACAATAAACCCTGAGAACATAGAAAAGAGATAAATAAAGATATGAGCAGAACTTAATACAACAGAAAACGTATAAAATTCAGGTGATTTAGTAAGTCCAAAGAATCTTCTTTGAAAAGATTTAAAAGACACACTTTGATTAAGGAAAACCAAAACATAAGTAAAGAATATACAGAAAGAGTCAGGACAATGTTAGAGCAGAGAATATATGAAATGCCAGTAAATTTGAACATTTCTGTAAAGTGGACCATTTCCTAGCTCCTAAAGTTTACCAACACTGACACAAGAGGAAATCATTTAAGGTCATCATGTCTGCCCTTGGCATTCTTGGAACGCCCTGGCCTCAGGATGCAGCCTCTGTAGTCCATGGTAACCTGCGGAGAGGGGGCGGGGCTGAGGGAGGTGGGAACTCTGCCCTCACTGAGGGAGTGGGTGTGGCCATCTCTGCTGTGACTGAACAAAGGGCAGGGGAGCAGGGGGCCCAGGGCAGGGCCCTCAGAGCCCGGCAGGCCCAGTGGAGTGTCACAAGCTTTTAGGCCCAGGCCAAAGGGCGCTTTCTTTGTCTGCACAGCTGCCCAAACTCTCACCTTTCCACTCAGGCCGCCCTCTTACTTGAAGTGTGTGTGGAACGTGTCCGCGCAGTACACCGCGCTGCACAGCTAAGCATAGGTCTGGGCATCGTAGCTTCCTGCCAGGTGACCGAGGTTTGCAGGCAGATGGGTCCCTGGGACACACGCGGAGAGGCTCCAGCCCGGGTCAGAGGCCGCCCACTGCCCCTGCCCCAGATCGGGGGCCGCAAAGCAGCCCTGTCTGAGTCCCCTGCCTCTAGAGGGAGTATTGGACCAACACTTGTAGAAAACGGGGTCCTTGCGGGCCACTCGTTGAAGGGACACAAATAAATGTTTGCCGACTTTCTCCTGAAACTTACGAGCGTTCACAACTAAGCCTCTTACAAGGTCAGCTGTTTAGCTAAACATGAGCTCATTTTCTATATTTACACAATATTGAAGAAAGCAGCTACAAGGGGAGACAGTCAGCCAAAACCATCAATACCAGAATTAGATTCCCAAGGCCATCCATCAGATGTAGGAATAATCGTGTGCAAGGCAGAAAATATACATAAAACTGGAACTGAAACAAGGCACAAGGATGTTTTCAAAGACTGGTAGGATCTCTAAAACATTTTTCAAGGACATGTAATTGATAAAGCTAAATACTCCAAGGTTGTGTAATACAACAGATTAATCATTGAGAAGAGTGAAATTATGCTGTTTTGAAAACTATGGCAGGTCAGATTTTCTGCCTAATTCTATAAGAAGATTTCTCTAAAAAATACACATTATTTCAAAGACTTATTGGCTGTGAAATAAGTTAAGGGTATTTCAAATGGCTTGTCTGTAAAGAAAGGTGAGATATAGGGAATCACAGAAAGTCGAGGGGAAAATAGGTCAATATATACATTGCTGTATGGTGAACTAAGCCTTAGGCCAGCAACAATGGAGAGGACCTGACCCTTAGACACGTACAAGTAAGCTGGAATCTTCAAAAGTTCAAATCTTTATAAGTAAAAAGATTTATTAAAATCAATAACCAAGTGTTTTAATTGACATCAGAAGATGAAAACAATAAACCCTGAGAACATAGAGAAAAGATAAATAAAGATATGAGCAGAAGTTAATACAACAGAAAACGTATAAAATTCAGGTGATTTAGTAAGTCCAAAGAATCTTCTTTGAAAAGAATTAAAAGACAAACTTTGATTAAGGAAAACCAAAACATAAGTAAAGAATATACAGAAAGAGTCACGACAATGTTAGAGCAGAGAATATATGAAATGCCAGTAAATTTGAACATTTCTGTCAAGTGGACCATTTCCTAGCTCCTAAAGTTTACCAACACTGACACAAGAGGAAATCATTTAAGGTCATCATGTCTGCCCTTGGCATTCTTGGAACGCCCTGGCCTCAGGATGCAGCCTCTGTAGTCCATGGTAACCTGCGGAGAGGGGGCGGGGCTGAGGGAGATGGGAACTCTGCCCTCACTGAGGGAGTGGGTGTGGCCATCTCTTCTGTGACTGAACAAAGGGCAGGGGAGCTGGGTCCCAGGGCAGGGCCCTCAGAGCCCGGCAGGCCCAGTGGAGTGTCACAAGCTTTTAGGCCCAGGCCAAAGGGCGCTTTCTTTGTCTGCACAGCTGCCCAAACTCTCACCTTTCCACTCAGGCCGCCCTCTTACTTGAAGTGTGTGTGGAACGTGTCCGCGCAGTACACCGCGCTGCACAGCTAAGCATAGGTCTGGGCATCGTAGCTTCCTGCCAGGTGACCGAGGTTCGCAGGCAGATGGGTCCCTGGGACACACGCGGAGAGGCTCCAGCCCGGGTCACAGGCCGCCCACTGCCCATGCCCCAGATCGGGGGCCTCAAAGCAGCCCTGTCTGAGTCCCCTGCCTCTAGAGGGAGTATTGGACCAACACTTGTAGAAAACGGGGTCCTTGCGGGCCACTCATTGGAGGGACACAAATAAATCTTTGCCGACTTTCTGCTGAAACTTACGAGCGTTCACACCTAAGCCTCTTACAAGGTCAGCTGTTTAGCTAAACATGAGCTCATGATCTAAATTTACACAATAATGGAGAAAGCAGCTACAAGGGGAGACAATCAGCCAAAACCATCAATACCAGAATTAGATTCCCAAGGCCATCCATCAGATGTAGGAATAATCGGGTGCAAGGCAGAAAATATACATAAAACTGGAACTGAAACAAGGCACAAGGATGTTTTCAAAGACTGGTAGGATCTCTAAAACATTTTTCAAGGACATGTCATTGATAAAGCTAAATACTCCAAGGTTGTGTAATACAACAGATTAATCATTGAGAAGAGTGGAATTATGGTGTTTTGAAAACAATGGCAGGTCAGATTTTCTGCCTAATTTTATAAGAAGATTTCTCTAAAAAATACACATTATTTCAATGACTTCTTGGCTGTGAAATATGTTAAGGGTATTTCAAATGGCTTGTCTGCAAAGAAAGGTGAGATGTAGGGAATCACAGAAAGTCGAGGGGAAAATAGGTCAATATATACATTGCTGTATGGTGAACTAAGCCTTAGGCCAGCAACAATGGAGAGGACCTGACCCTTAGACACGTACAAGTAAGCTGGAATCTTCAAAAGTTCAAATCTTTATAAGTAAAAAGATTTATTAAAATGAATAACCAAGTGTTTTAATTGACATCAGAAGATGAAACAATAAACCCTGAGAACATAGAAAAAAGATAAATAAAGATATGAGCAGAACTTAATACAACAGAAAACGTATAAAATTCAGGTGATTTAGTAAGTCCAAAGAATCTTCTTTGAAAAGATTTAAAAGACACACTTTGATTAAGGAAAAGCAAAACATAAGTAAAGAATATACAGAAAGAGTCAGGACAATGTTAGAGCAGAGAATATATGAAATGCCAGTAAATTTGAACATTTCTGTAAAGTGGACCATTTCCTAGCTCCTAAAGTTTACCAACACTGACACAAGAGGAAATCATTTAAGGTCATCATGTCTGCCCTTGGCATTCTTGGAACGCCCTGGCCTCAGAATGCAGCCTCTGTTGTCCATGGTAACCTGAGGAGAGGGGGCGGGGCTGAGGGAGGTTGGAACACTGCCCTCACTGAGGGAGTGGGTGTGGCCATCTCTGCTGTGACTGAACAAAGGGCAGGGGAGCAGCGGGCCCAGGGCATGGCCCTCAGAGCACGGCAGGCCCAGTGGAGTGTCACAAGCTTTTAGGCCCAGGCCAAAGGGCGCCTTCTTTGTCTGCACAGCTGCCCAAACTCTCAGCTTTCCACTCAGGCCGCCCTCTTACTTGAAGTGTGTGTGTAACGTGTCCGTTCAATACACCGCACTGCACAGCAAAGCATAGGTCTGGGCATCGTAGCTTCCTGCCAGGTGACCGAAGTTCGCCGGCAGATGGGTCCATGGGACACACGCGGAGGGGCTCCTGCCCGGGTCACAGGCCGCCCAATGGCCCTGCCCCAGATCGGGGGCCGCAAAGCAGCCCTGTCTGAGTCCCCTGCCTCTAGAGGGAGTATTGGACCAACACTTGTAGAAAACGGGGTCCTTGCGGGCCACTCGTTGAAGGGACACAAATAAATGTTTGCCGACTTTCTCCTGAAACTTACGAGCGTTCACAACTAAGCCTCTTACAAGGTCAGCTGTTTAGCTAAACATGAGCTCATTTTCTAAATTTACACAATATTGAAGAAAGCAGCTACAAGGGGAGACAGTCAGCCAAAACCATCAATACCAGAATTAGATTCCCAAGGCCATCCATCAGATGTAGGAATAATCGGGTGCAAGGCAGAAAATATACATAAAACTGGAACTGAAACAAGGCACAAGGATGTTTTCAAAGACTGGTAGGATCTCTAAAACATTTTTCAAGGACATGTCATTGATAAAGCTAAATACTCCAAGGTTGTGTAATACAACAGATTAATCATTGAGAAGAGTGAAATTATGCTGTTTTGAAAACTATGGCAGGTCAGATTTTCTGCCTAATTCTATAAGAAGATTTCTCTAAAAAATACACATTATTTCAAAGACTTCTTGGCTGTGAAATAAGTTAAGGGTATTTCAAATGGCTTGTCTGCAAAGAAAGGTGAGATGTAGGGAATCACAGAAAGTCGAGGGGAAAATAGGTCAATATATACATTGCTGTATGGTGAACTAAGCCTTAGGCCAGCAACAATGGAGAGGACCTGACCCTTAGACACGTACAAGTAAGCTGGAATCTTCAAAAGTTCAAATCTTTATAAGTAAAAAGATTTATTAAAATGAATAACCAAGTGTTTTAATTGACATCAGAAGATGAAAACAATAAACCCTGAGAACATGGAGAAAAGATAAATAAAGATATGAGCAGAACTTAATACAACAGAAAACGTATAAAACTCAGGTGATTTAGTAAGTCCAAAGAATCTTCTTTGAAAAGATTTAAAAGACACACGTTGATTAAGAAAAACCAAAACATAAGTAAAGAATATACAGAAAGAGTCAGGACAATGTTAGAGCAGAGAATATATGAAATGCCAGTAAATTTGAACATTTCTGTCAAGTGGACCATTTCCTAGCTCCTAAAGTTTACCAACACTGACACCAGAGGAAATCATTTAAGGTCATCATGTCTGCCCTTGGCATTCTCGGAACGCCCTGGCCTCAGAATGCAGCCTCTGTAGTCCATGGTAACCTGCGGAGAGGGGGCGGGATTGAGGGAGGTGGGAACACTGCCCTCACTGAGGGAGTGGGTGTGGCCATCTCTGCTGTGACTGAACAAAGGGCAGGGGAGCAGGGGGCCCAGGGCTGGGCCCTCAGAGCCCGGCAGGCCCAGTGGTGTGTCACAAGATTTTAGGCCCAGGCTAAAGGGCGCCTTCTTTGTCTGCACAGCTGCGCAAACTCTCACCTTTCCACTCAGGCCGCCCTCTTACTTGAAGTGTGTGTGGAACGTGTCCGCGCAGTACACCGCGCTGCACAGCTAAGCATAGTTCTGGGCATCGTAGCTTTCTGCCAGATGATCGAAGTTTGCAGGCAGATGGGTCCCTGGGACACACGCGGAGAGGCTCCTGCCCGGGTCACAGGCCGCCCACTGCCCCTGCCCCAGATCGGGGGCCGCAAAGCAGCCCTGTCTGAGTCCCCTGCCTCTAGAGGGAGTATTGGACCAACACTTGTAGAAAACGGGGTCCTTGCGGGCCACTCATTTGAGGGACACTAATAAATCTTTACCGACTTTCTGCTGAAACTTACGAGCGTTCACACCTAAGCCTCTTACAAGGTCAGCTGTTTAGCTAAACATGAGCTCATGATCTAAATTTACACAATAATGAAGAAAGCAGCTACAAGGGGAGACAATCAGCCAAAACCATCAATACCAGAATTAGATTCCCAAGGCCATCCATCAGATGAAGGAATAATCGGGTGCAAGGCAGAAAATATACATAAAACTGGAACTGAAACAAGGCACAAGGATGTTTTCAAAGACTGGTAGGATCTCTAAAACATTTTTCAAGGACATGTCATTGATAAAGCTAAATACTCCAAGGTTGTGTAATACAACAGATTAATCATTGAGAAGAGTGAAATTATGCTGTTTTGAAAACTATGCCAGGTCAGATTTTCTGCCTAATTCTATAAGAAGATTTCTCTAAAAAATACACATTATTTCAAAGACTTATTGGCTGTGAAATAAGTTAAGGGTATTTCAAATGGCTTGTCTGCAAAGAAAGGTGAGATGTAGGGAATCACAGAAAGTCGAGGGGAAAATAGGTCAAAATATACATTGCTGTATGGTGAACTAAGCCTTAGGCCAGCAACAATGGAGAGGACCTGACCCTTAGACACGTACAAGTAAGCTGGAATCTTCAAAAGTTCAAATCTTTATAAGTAAAAAGATTTATTAAAATGAATAACCAAGTGTTTTAATTGACATCAGAAGATGAAAACAATAAACCCTGAGAACATAGAAAAAAGATAAATAAAGATATGAGCAGAACTTAATACAACAGAAAACCTATAAAATTCAGGTGATTTAGTAAGTCCAAAGAATCTTCTTTGAAAAGAATTAAAAGACACACTTTGATTAAGGAAAACCAAAACATAAGTAAAGAATATACAGAAAGAGTCAGGACAATGTTAGAGCAGAGAATATATGAAATGCCAGTAAATTTGAACATTTCTGTCAAGTGGACCATTTCCTAGCTCCAAAAGTTTACCAACACTGACACAAGAGGAAATCATTTAATGTCATCATGTCTGCCCTTGGCATTTTCGGAACGCCCTGGCCTCAGAATGCAGCCTCTGTAGTCCATGGTAACCTGCGGAGAGGGGGCGGGGCTGAGGGTGGTTGGAACACTGCCCTCACTGAGGGAGTGGGTGTGGCCATCTCTGCTGTGACTGAACAAAGGGCAGGGGAGCAGGGGGCCCAGGGCAGGGCCCTCAAAGCCCGGCAGGCCCAGTGGAGTGTCACAAGATTTTAGGCCCAGGCCAAAGGGCGCCTTTTTTGTCTGCACAGCTGCCCAAACTCTCACCTTTCCACTCAGGCCGCCCTCTTACTTGAAGTGTGTGTGGAACGTGTCCGCGCAGTATACCGCGCTGCAAAGCTAAGCATAGGTCTGGGCATCGTAGCTTCCTGCCAGGTGACCGAAGTTCGCAGGCAGATGGGTCCCTGGGACACACGCGGAGGGGCTCCTGCCCGGGTCACAGGCCGCCCACTGCCCCTGCCCCAGATCGGGGGCCGCAAAGCAGCCCTGTCTGAGTCCCCTGCCTCTAGAGGGAGTATTGGACCAACACTTGTAGAAAACGGGGTCCTTGCGGGCCACTCATTGGAGGGACACAAATAAATCTTTGCCGACTCTCTGCTGAAACTTACGAGCGTTCACACCTAAGCCTCTTACAAGGTCAGCTGTTTAGCTAAACATGAGCTCATGATCTAAATTTTCACAATATTGAAGAAAGCAGCTACAAGGGGAGACAATCAGCCAAAACCATCAATACCAGAATTAGATTCCCAAGGCCATCCATCAGATGTAGGAATAATCGGGTGCAAGGCAGAAAATATACATAAAACTGGAACTGAAACAAGGCACAAGGATGTTTTCAAAGACTGGTAGGATCTCTAAAACATTTTTCAAGGACATGTCATTGATAAAGCTAAATACTCCAAGGTTGTGTAATACAACAGATTAATCATTGAGAAGAGTGAAATTATGCTGTTTTGAAAACTATGGCAGGTCAGATTTTCTGCCTAATTATATAAGAAGATTTCTCTAAAAAATACACATTATTTCAAAGACTTATTGGCTGTGAAATAAGTTAAGGGTATTTCAAATGGCTTGTCTGCAAAGAAAGGTGAGATGTAGGGAATCACAGAAAGTCGAGGGGAAAATAGGTCAATATATACATTGCTGTATGGTGAACTAAGCCTTAGGCCAGCAACAGTGGAGAGGACCTGACCCTTAGACACGTACAAGTAAGCTGGAATCTTCAAAAGTTCAAATCTTTATAAGTAAAAAGATTTATTAAAATGAATAACCAAGTGTTTTAATTGACATCAGAAGATGAAAACAATAAACCCTGAGAACATGGAGAAAAGATAAATAAAGATATGAGCAGAACTTAATACAACAGAAAACGTATAAAATTCAGGTGATTTAGTAAGTCCAAAGAATCTTCTTTGAAAAGATTTAAAAGACACACGTTGATTAAGGAAAACCAAAACATAAGTAAAGAAAATACAGAAAGAGTCAGGACAATGTTAGAGCAGAGAATATATGAAATGCCAGTAAATTTGAACATTTCTGTCAAGTGGACCATTTCCTAGCTCCTAAAGTTTACCAACACTGACACCAGAGGAAATCATTTAAGGTCATCATGTCTGCCCTTGGCATTCTCGGAACGCCCTGGCCTCAGAATGCAGCCTCTGTAGTCCATGGTAACCTGCGGAGAGGGGGCGGGATTGAGGGAGGTGGGAACACTGCCCTCACTGAGGGAGTGGGTGTGGCCATCTCTGCTGTGACTGAACAAAGGGCAGGGGAGCAGGGGGCCCAGGGCAGGGCCCTCAGAGCCCGGCAGGCCCAGTGGAGTGTCACAAGTTTTTAGGCCCAGGCTAAAGGGCGCCTTCTTTGTCTGCACAGCTGCCCAAACTCTCACCTTTCCACTCAGGCCGCCCTCTTACTTGAAGTGTGTGTGGAACGTGTCCGCGCAGTATACCGCGCTGCACAGCTAAGCATAGGTCTGGGCATCGTAGCTTCCTGCCAGGTGACCGAGGTTCGCAGGCAGATGGGTCCCAGGGACACACGCGGAGAGGCTCCTGCCCGGGTCACAGGCCACCCACTGCCCCTGCCCCAGATCGGGGGCCGCAAAGCAGCCCTGTCTGAGTCCCCTGCCTCTAGAGGGAGTATTGGACCAACACTTGTAGAAAACGGGGTCCTTGCGGGCCACTCATTGGAGGGACACAAATAAATCTTTGCCGACTTTCTGCTGAAACTTACGAGCGTTCACACCTAAGCCTCTTACAAGGTCAGCTGTTTAGCTAAACATGAGCTCATGATCTAAATTTACACAGTAATGAAGAAAGCAGCTACAAGGGGAGACAATCAGCCAAAACCATCAATACCAGAATTAGATTCCCAAGGCCATCCATCAGATGTAGGAATAATCGGGTGCAAGGCAGAAAATATACATAAAACTGGAACTGAAACAAGGCACAAGGATGTTTTCAAAGACTGGTAGGATCTCTAAAACATTTTTCAAGGACATGTCATTGATAAAGCTAAATACTCCAAGGTTGTGTAATACAACAGATTAATCATTGAGAAGAGTGAAATTATGCTGTTTTGAAAACTATGGCAGATCAGATTTTCTGCCTAATTATATAAGAAGATTTCTCTAAAAAATACACATTATTTCAAAGACTTATTGGCTGTGAAATAAGTTAAGGGTATTTCAAATGGCTTGTCTGCAAAGAAAGGTGAGATGTAGGGAATCACAGAAAGTCGAGGGGAAAATAGGTCAATATATACATTGCTGTATGGTGAACTAAGCCTTAGGCCAGCAACAATGGAGAGGACCTGACCCTTAGACACGTACAAGTAAGCTGGAATCTTCAAAAGTTCAAATCTTTATAAGTAAAAAGATTTATTAAAATCAATAACCAAGTGTTTTAATTGACATCAGAAGATGAAAACAATAAACCCTGAGAACATGGAGAAAAGATAAATAAAGATATGAGCAGAACTTAATACAACAGAAAACGTATAAAATTCAGGTGATTTAGTAAGTCCAAAGAATCTTCTTTGAAAAGATTTAAAAGACACACTTTGATTAAGGAGAACCAAAACATAAGTAAAGAATATACAGAAAGAGTCAGGACAATGTTAGAGCAGAGAATATATGAAATGCCAGTAAATTTGAACATTTCTGTCAAGTGGACCATTTCCTAGCTCCTAAAGTTTACCAACACTGACACCAGAGGAAATCATTTAAGGTCATCATGTCTGCCCTTGGCATTCTCGGAACGCCCTGGCCTCAGAATGCAACCTCTGTAGTCCATGGTAACCTGCGGAGAGGGGGCGGGATTGAGGGAGGTGGGAACACTGCCCTCACTGAGGGAGTGGGTGTGGCCATCTCTGCTGTGACTGAACAAAGGGCAGGGGAGCAGGGGGCCCATGGCAGGGCCCTCAGAGCCCGGCAGGCCCAGTGGAGTGTCACAAGCATTTAGGCCCAGGCCAAAGGGCGCCTTCTTTGTCTGCACAGCTGCCCAAACTCTCACCTTTCCACTCAGGCCGCCCTCTTACTTGAAGTGTGTGTGGAACGTGTCCGCGCAGTACACCGGGCTGCACAGCTAAGCATATGTCTGGGTATCGTAGATTCCTGCCAGTTGACCGAGGTTCGCAGGCAGATGGGTCCATGGGACACACGCGGAGAGCCTCCAGCCTGGGTCACAGGCCGCCCACTGCCCCTGCCCCAGATCGGGGGCCGCAAAGCAGCCCTGTCTGAGTCCCCTGCCTCTAGAGGGAGTATTGGACCAACACTTTTAGAAAACGGGGTCCTTGCGGGCCACTCATTGGGGGGACACAAATAAATCTTTGCCGACTTTCTGCTGAAACTTACGAGCGTTCACACCTAAGCCTCTTACAAGGTCAGCTGTTTAGCTAAACATGAGCTCATGATCTAAATTTACACAATAATGAAGAAAGCAGCTACAAGGGGAGACAATCAGCCAAAACCATCAATACCAGAATTAGATTCCCAAGGCCATCCATCAGATGTAGGAATAATCGGGTGCAAGGCAGAAAATATACATAAAACTGGAAATGAAACAAGGCACAAGGATGTTTTCAAAGACTGGTAGGATCTCTAAAACATTTTTCACGGACATGTCATTGATAAAGCTAAATACTCCAAGGTTGTGTAATACAACAGATTAATCATTGAGAAGAGTGAAATTATGCTGTTTTGAAAACTATGCCAGGTCAGATTTTCTGCCTAATTATATAAGAAGATTTCTCTAAAAATACACATTATTTCAATGACTTCTTGGCTGTGAAATAAGTTAAGGGTATTTCAAATGGCTTGTCTGCAAAGAAAGGTGAGATGTAGGGAATCACAGAAAGTCGAGGGGAAAATAGGTCAATATATACATTGCTGTATGGTGAACTAAGCCTTAGGCCAGCAACAATGGAGAGGACCTGACCCTTAGACACGTACAAGTAAGCTGGAATCTTCAAAAGTTCAAATCTTTATAAGTAAAAAGATTTATTAAAATCAATAACCAAGTGTTTTAATTGACATCAGAAGATGAATACAATAAACCCTGAGAACATAGAGAAAAGATAAATAAAGATATGAGCAGAACTTAATACAACAGAAAACGTATAAAATTCAGGTGATTTAGTAAGTCCAAAGAATCTTCTTTGAAAAGATTTAAAAGACACACTTTGATTAAGGAAAACCAAAACATAAGTAAAGAATATACAGAAAGAGTCAGGACAATGTTAGAGCAGAGAATATATGAAATGCCAGTAAATTTGAACATTTCTGTAAAGTGGACCATTTCCTAGCTCCTAAAGTTTACCAACACTGACACAAGATGAAATCATTTAAGGTCATCATGTCTGCCCTTGGCATTCTCGGAACGCCCTGGCCTCAGAATGCAGCCTCTGTAGTCCATGGTAACCTGTGGAGAGGGGGCGGGGCTGAGGGAGGTTGGAACACTGCCCTCACTGAGGGAGTGGGTGTGGCCATCTCTGCTGTGACTGAACAAAGGGCAGGGGAGCAGGGGGCCCAGGGCAGGGCCCTCAGAGCCCGGCAGGCCCAGTGGAGTGTCACAAGCTTTTAGGCCCAGGCCAAAGGGCGCCTTCTTTGTCTGCACAGCTGCCCAAACTCTCACCTTTCCACTCAGGCCGCCCTCTTACTTGAAGTGTGTGTGGAACGTGTCCGCGCAGTACACCGCGCTGCACAGCTAAGCATAGTTCTGGGCATCGTAGCTTCCTGCCAGATGACCGAAGTTTGCAGGCAGATGGGTCCCTGGGACACACGCGGAGAGGCTCCTGCCCGGGTCACAGGCCGCCCACTGCCCCTGCCCCAGATCGGGGGCCGCAAAGCAGCCCTGTCTGAGTCCCCTGCCTCTAGAGGGAGTATTGGACCAACACTTGTAGAAAACGGGGTCCTTGCGGGCCACTCATTTGAGGGACACTAATAAATCTTTACCGACTTTCTGCTGAAACTTACGAGCGTTCACACCTAAGCCTCTTACAAGGTCAGCTGTTTAGCTAAACATGAGCTCATGATCTAAATTTACACAATAATGAAGAAAGCAGCTACAAGGGGAGACAATCAGCCAAAACCATCAATACCAGAATTAGATTCCCAAGGCCATCCATCAGATGAAGGAATAATCGGGAGCAAGGCAGAAAATATACATAAAACTGGAACTGAAACAAGGCACAAGGATGTTTTCAAAGACTGGTAGGATCTCTAAAACATTTTTCAAGGACATGTCATTGATAAAGCTAAATACTCCAAGGTTGTGTAATACAACAGATTAATCATTGAGAAGAGTGAAATTATGCTGTTTTGAAAACTATGGCAGGTCAGATTTTCTGCCTAATTATATAAGAAGATTTCTCTAAAAAATACACATTATTTCAAAGACTTATTGGCTGTGAAATAAGTTAAGGGTATTTCAAATGGCTTGTCTGCAAAGAAAGGTGAGATGTAGGGAATCACAGAAAGTCGAGGGGAAAATAGGTCAATATATACATTGCTGTATGGTGAACTAAGCCTTAGGCCAGCAACAATGGAGAGGACCTGACCCTTAGACACGTACAAGTAAGCTGGAATCTTCAAAAGTTCAAATCTTTATAAGTAAAAAGATTTATTAAAATGAATAACCAAGTGTTTTAATTGACATCAGAAGATGAAAACAATAAACCCTGAGAACATAGAAAAAAGATAAATAAAGATATGAGCAGAACTTAATACAACAGAAAACGTATAAAATTCAGGTGATTTAGTAAGTCCAAAGAATCTTCTTTGAAAAGATTTAAAAGACACACGTTGATTAAGGAAAACCAAAACATAAGTAAAGAATATACAGAAAGAGTCAGGACAATGTTAGAGCAGAGAATATATGAAATGCCAGTAAATTTGAACATTTCTGTCAAGTGGACCATTTCCTAGCTCCTAAAGTTTACCAAAACTGACACCAGAGGAAATCATTTAAGGTCATCATGTCTGCCCTTGGCATTCTCGGAACGCCCTGGCCTCAGAATGCAGCCTCTGTAGTCCATGGTAACCTGCGGAGAGGGGGCGGGATTGAGGGAGGTGGGAACACTGCCCTCACTGAGGGAGTGGGTGTGGCCATCTCTGCTGTGACTGAACAAAGGGCAGGGGAGCAGGGGGCCCAGGGCAGGGCCCTCAGAGCCCGGCAGGCCCAGTGGAGTGTCACAAGTTTTTAGGCCCAGGCTAAAGGGCGCCTTCTTTGTCTGCACAGCTGCCCAAACTCTCACCTTTCCACTCAGGCCCCCCTCTTACTTGAAGTGTGTGTGGAACGTGTCCGCGCAGTACACCGCGCTGCACAGCTAAGCATAGTTCTGGGCATCGTAGCTTCCTGCCAGATGACCGAAGTTTGCAGGCAGATGGTTTCCTGGGACACACGAGGAGAGGCTCCTGCCCGGGTCAGAGGCCGCCCACTGCCCCTGCCCCAGATCGGGGGCCGCAAAGCAGCCCTGTCTCAGTCCCCTGCCTCTAGAGGGAGTATTGGACCAACACTTGTAGAAAACGGGGTCCTTGCGGGCCACTCATTTGAGGGACACTAATAAATCTTTACCGACTTTCTGCTGAAACTTACGAGCGTTCACACCTAAGCCTCTTACAAGGTCAGCTGTTTAGCTAAACATGAGCTCATGATCTAAATTTACACAATAATGAAGAAAGCAGCTACAAGGGGAGACAATCAGCCAAAACCATCAATACCAGAATTAGATTCCCAAGGCCATCCATCAGATGAAGGAATAATCGGGTGCAAGGCAGAAAATATACATAAAACTGGAACTGAAACAAGGCACAAGGATGTTTTCAAAGACTGGTAGGATCTCTAAAACATTTTTCAAGGACATGTCATTGATAAAGCTAAATACTCCAAGGTTGTGTAATACAACAGATTAATCATTGAGAAGAGTGAAATTATGCTGTTTTGAAAACTATGCCAGGTCAGATTTTCTGCATAATTATATAAGAAGATTTCTCTAAAAAATACACATTATTTCAAAGACTTATTGGCTGTGAAATAAGTTAAGGGTATTTCAAATGGCTTGTCTGCAAAGAAAGGTGAGATGTAGGGAATCACAGAAAGTCGAGGGGAAAATAGGTCAATATATACATTGCTGTATGGTGAACTAAGCCTTAGGCCAGCAACAATGGAGAGGACCTGACCCTTAGACACGTACAAGTAAGCTGGAATCTTCAAAAGTTCAAATCTTTATAAGTAAAAAGATTTATTAAAATGAATAACCAAGTGTTTTAATTGACATCAGAAGATGAAAACAATAAACCCTGAGAACATAGAAAAAAGATAAATAAAGATATGAGCAGAACTTAATACAACAGAAAACCTATAAAATTCAGGTGATTTAGTAAGTCCAAAGAATCTTCTTTGAAAAGAATTAAAAGACACACTTTGATTAAGGAAAACAAAAACATAAGTAAAGAATATAGAGAAAGAGTCAGGACAATGTTAGAGCAGAGAATATATGAAATGCCAGTAAATTTGAACATTTCTGTAAAGTGGACCATTTCCTAGCTCCAAAAGTTTACCAACACTGACACAAGAGGAAATCATTTAATGTCATCAAGTCTGCCCTTGGCATTCTCGGAACGCCCTGGCCTCAGAATGCAGCCTCTGTAGTCCATGGTAACCTGCGGAGAGGGGGCGGGGCTGAGGGTGGTTGGAACACTGCCCTCACTGAGGGAGTGGGTGTGGCCATCTCTGCTGTGACTGAACAAAGGGCAGGGGAGCAGGGGGCCCAGGGCAGGGCCCTCAAAGCCCGGCAGGCCCAGTGGAGTGTCACAAGCTTTTAGGCCCAGGCCAAAGGGCGCCTTCTTTGTCTGCACAGCTGCCCAAACTCTCACCTTTCCACTCAGGCCGCCCTCTTACTTGAAGTGTGTGTGGAACGTGTCCGCGCAGTATACCGCGCTGCAAAGCTAAGCATAGTTCTGGGCATCATAGCTTCCTGCCAGGTGACCGAAGTTCGCAGGCAGATGGGTCCCTGGGACACACGCGGAGAGGCTCCTGCCCGGGTCACAGGCCGCCCACTGCCCCTGCCCCAGATCGGGGGCCGCAAAGCAGCCCTGTCTGAGTCCCCTGCCTCTAGAGGGAGTATTGGACCAACACTTGTAGAAAACGGGGTCCTTGCGGGCCACTCATTGGAGGGACACAAATAATCTTTGCCGACTCTCTGCTGAAACTTACGAGCGTTCACACCTAAGCCTCTTACAAGGTCAGCTGTTTAGCTAAACATGAGCTCATGATCTAAATTTTCACAATATTGAAGAAAGCAGCTACAAGGGGAGACAATCAGCCAAAACCATCAATACCAGAATTAGATTCCCAAGGCCATCCATCAGATGTAGGAATAATCGGGTGCAAGGCAGAAAATATACATAAAACTGGAACTGAAACAAGGAACAAGGATGTTTTCAAAGACTGGTAGGATCTCTAAAACATTTTTCAAGGACATGTCATTGATAAAGCTAAATACTCCAAGGTTGTGTAATACAACAGATTAATCATTGAGAAGAGTGAAATTATGCTGTTTTGAAAACTATGCCAGGTCAGATTTTCTGCCTAATTATATAAGAAGATTTCTCTAAAAAATACACATTATTTCAAAGACTTATTGGCTGTGAAATAAGTTAAGGGTATTTCAAATGGCTTGTCTGCAAAGAAAGGTGAGATGTAGGGAATCACAGAAAGTCGAGGGGAAAATAGGTCAATATATACATTGCTGTATGGTGAACTAAGCCTTAGGCCAGCAACAATGGAGAGGACCTGACCCTTAGACACGTACAAGTAAGCTGGAATCTTCAAAAGTTCAAATCTTTATAAGTAAAAAGATTTATTAAAATGAATAACCAAGTGTTTTAATTGACATCAGAAGATGAAAACAATAAACCCTG
Source organism: Mesoplodon mirus (assembly GCF_964341445.2). Classification (NCBI taxonomy): domain Eukaryota; kingdom Metazoa; phylum Chordata; class Mammalia; order Artiodactyla; family Ziphiidae; genus Mesoplodon; species Mesoplodon mirus. The sequence goes on along the minus strand of NC_138976.1, from coordinate 118,114,095 downwards.
AGAACATAGAGAAAAGATAAATAAAGATATGAGCAGAACTTAATACAACAGAAAACGTATAAAATTCAGGTGATTTAGTAAGTCCAAAGAATCTTCTTTAAAAAGATTTAAAAGACACACGTTGATTAAGGAAAACCAAAACATAAGTAAAGAATATACAGAAAGAGTCAGGACAATGTTAGAGCAGAGAATATATGAAATGCCAGTAAATTTGAACATTTCTGTCAAGTGGACCATTTCCTAGCTCCTAAAGTTTACCAACACTGACACCAGAGGAAATCATTTAAGGTCATCATGTCTGCCCTTGGCATTCTCGGAACGCCCTGGCCTCAGAATGCAGCCTCTGTAGTCCATGGTAACTTGCGGAGAGGGGGCGGGATTGAGGGAGGTGGGAACACTGCCCTCACTGAGGGAGTGGGTGTGGCCATCTCTGCTGTGACTGAACAAAGGGCAGGGGAGCAGGGGGCCCAGGGCAGGGCCCTCAGAGCCCGGCAGGCCCAGTGGAGTGTCACAAGTTTTTAGGCCCAGGCCAAAGGGCGCCTTCTTTGTCTGCACAGCTGCCCAAACTCTCACCTTTCCACTCAGGCCCCCCTCTTACTTGAAGTGTGTGTGGAACGTGTCCGCGCAGTACACCGCGCTGCACAGCTAAGCATAGTTCTGGGCATCGTAGCTTCCTGCCAGATGACCGAAGTTTGCAGGCAGATGGTTCCCTGGGACACACGCGGAGAGGCTCCTGCCCGGGTCAGAGGCCGCCCACTGCCCCTGCCCCAGATCGGGGGCCGCAAAGCAGCCCTGTCTCAGTCCCCTGCCTCTAGAGGGAGTATTGGACCAACACTTGTAGAAAACGGGGTCCTTGCGGGCCACTCATTTGAGGGACACTAATAAATCTTTACCGACTTTCTGCTGAAACTTACGAGCGTTCACACCTAAGCCTCTTACAAGGTCAGCTGTTTAGCTAAACATGAGCTCATGATCTAAATTTACACAATAATGAAGAAAGCAGCTACAAGGGGAGACAATCAGCCAAAACCATCAATACCAGAATTAGATTCCCAAGGCCATCCATCAGATGAAGGAATAATCGGGTGCAAGGCAGAAAATATACATAAAACTGGAACTGAAACAAGGCACAAGGATGTTTTCAAAGACTGGTAGGATCTCTAAAACATTTTTCAAGGACATGTCATTGATAAAGCTAAATACTCCAAGGTTGTGTAATACAACAGATTAATCATTGAGAAGAGTGAAATTATGCTGTTTTGAAAACTATGCCAGGTCAGATTTTCTGCCTAATTATATAAGAAGATTTCTCTAAAAAATACACATTATTTCAAAGACATATTGGCTGTGAAATAAGTTAAGGGTATTTCAAATGGCTTGTCTGCAAAGAAAGGTGAGATGTAGGGAATCACAGAAAGTCGAGGGGAAAATAGGTCAATATATACATTGCTGTATGGTGAACTAAGCCTTAGGCCAGCAACAATGGAGAGGACCTGACCCTTAGACACGTACAAGTAAGCTGGAATCTTCAAAAGTTCAAATCTTTATAAGTAAAAAGATTTATTAAAATGAATAACCAAGTGTTTTAATTGACATCAGAAGATGAAAACAATAAACCCTGAGAACATAGAAAAAAGATAAATAAAGATATGAGCAGAACTTAATACAACAGAAAACCTATAAAATTCAGGTGATTTAGTAAGTCCAAAGAATCTTCTTTGAAAAGAATTAAAAGACACACTTTGATTAAGGAAAACAAAAACATAAGTAAAGAATATAGAGAAAGAGTCAGGACAATGTTAGAGCAGAGAATATATGAAATGCCAGTAAATTTGAACATTTCTGTAAAGTGGACCATTTCCTAGCTCCAAAAGTTTACCAACACTGACACAAGAGGAAATCATTTAATGTCATCAAGTCTGCCCTTGGCATTCTCGGAACGCCCTGGCCTCAGAATGCAGCCTCTGTAGTCCATGGTAACCTGCGGAGAGGGGGCGGGGCTGAGGGTGGTTGGAACACTGCCCTCACTGAGGGAGTGGGTGTGGCCATCTCTGCTGTGACTGAACAAAGGGCAGGGGAGCAGGGGGCCCAGGGCAGGGCCCTCAAAGCCCGGCAGGCCCAGTGGAGTGTCACAAGCTTTTAGGCCCAGGCCAAAGGGCGCCTTCTTTGTCTGCACAGCTGCCCAAACTCTCACCTTTCCACTCAGGCCGCCCTCTTACTTGAAGTGTGTGTGGAACGTGTCCGCGCAGTATACCGCGCTGCAAAGCTAAGCATAGGTCTGGGCATCATAGCTTCCTGCCAGGTGACCGAAGTTCGCAGGCAGATGGGTCCCTGGGACACACGCGGAGAGGCTCCTGCCCGGGTCACAGGCCGCCCACTGCCCCTGCCCCAGATCGGGGGCCGCAAAGCAGCCCTGTCTGAGTCCCCTGCCTCTAGAGGGAGTATTGGACCAACACTTGTAGAAAACGGGGTCCTTGCGGGCCACTCATTGGAGGGACACAAATAATCTTTGCCGACTCTCTGCTGAAACTTACGAGCGTTCACACCTAAGCCTCTTACAAGGTCAGCTGTTTAGCTAAACATGAGCTCATGATCTAAATTTTCACAATATTGAAGAAAGCAGCTACAAGGGGAGACAATCAGCCAAAACCATCAATACCAGGATTAGATTCCCAAGGCCATCCATCAGATGTAGGAATAATCGGGTGCAAGGCAGAAAATATACATAAAACTGGAACTGAAACAAGGAACAAGGATGTTTTCAAAGACTGGTAGGATCTCTAAAACATTTTTCAAGGACATGTCATTGATAAAGCTAAATACTCCAAGGTTGTGTAATACAACAGATTAATCATTGAGAAGAGTGAAATTATGCTGTTTTGAAAACTATGGCAGGTCAGATTTTCTGCCTAATTATATAAGAAGATTTCTCTGAAAAATACACATTATTTCAAAGACTTATTGGCTGTGAAATAAGTTAAGGGTATTTCAAATGGCTTGTCTGCAAAGAAAGGTGAGATGTAGGGAATCACAGAAAGTCGAGGGGAAAATAGGTCAATATATACATTGCTGTATGGTGAACTAAGCCTTAGGCCAGCAACAATGGAGAGGACCTGACCCTTAGACACGTACAAGTAAGCTGGAATCTTCAAAAGTTCAAATCTTTATAAGTAAAAAGATTTATTAAAATGAATAACCAAGTGTTTTAATTGACATCAGAAGATGAAAACAATAAACCCTGAGAACATAGAGAAAAGATAAATAAAGATATGAGCAGAACTTAATACAACAGAAAACGTATAAAATTCAGGTGATTTAGTAAGTCCAAAGAATCTACTTTGAAAAGATTTAAAAGACACACTTTGATTAAGGAAAAGCAAAACATAAGTAAAGAATATACAGAAAGAGTCAGGACAATGTTAGAGCAGAGAATATATGAAATGCCAGTAAATTTGAACATTTCTGTAAAGTGGACCATTTCCTAGCTCCTAAAGTTTACCAACACTGACACAAGAGGAAATCACTTAAGGTCATCATGTCTGCCCTTGGCATTCTCGGAACGCCCTGTCCTCAGAATGCAGCCTCTGTAGTCCATGGTAACCTGCGGAGAGGGGGCGGGGCTGAGGGAGGTTGGAACACTGCCCTCACTGAGGGAGTGGGTGTGGCCATCTCTGCTGTGACTGAACAAAGGGCAGGGGAGCAGGGGGCCCAGGGCAGGGCCCTCAGAGCCCGGCAGGCCCAGTGGCGTGTCACAAGCTTTTAGGCCCAGGCCAAAGGGCGCCTTCTTTGTCTGCACAGCTGCCCAAACTCTCACCTTTCCAGTCAGGCCGCCCTCTTACTTGAAGTGTGTGTGGAACTTGTCCGCGCAGTACACCGCGCTGCACAGCTAAGCATAGGTCTGGGCATCGTAGCTTCCTGCCAGGTGACCGAGGTTCGCAGGCAGATGGGTCCCAGGGACACACGCGGAGAGGCTCCTGCCCGGGTCACAGGCCACCCACTGCCCCTGCCCCAGATCGGGGGCCGCAAAGCAGCCCTGTCTGAGTCCCCTGCCTCTAGAGGGAGTATTGGACCAACACTTGTAGAAAACGGGGTCCTTGCGGGCCACTCATTGGAGGGACACAAATAAATCTTTGCCGACTTTCTGCTGAAACTTACGAGCGTTCACACCTAAGCCTCTTACAAGGTCAGCTGTTTAGCTAAACATGAGCTCATGATCTAAATTTACACAGTAATGAAGAAAGCAGCTACAAGGGGAGACAATCAGCCAAAACCATCAATACCAGAATTAGATTCCCAAGGCCATCCATCAGATGTAGGAATAATCGGGTGCAAGGCAGAAAATATACATAAAACTGGAACTGAAACAAGGCACAAGGATGTTTTCAAAGACTGGTAGGATCTCTAAAACATTTTTCAAGGACATGTCATTGATAAAGCTAAATACTCCAAGGTTGTGTAATACAACAGATTAATCATTGAGAAGAGTGAAATTATGCTGTTTTGAAAACTATGGCAGATCAGATTTTCTGCCTAATTATATAAGAAGATTTCTCTAAAAAATACACATTATTTCAAAGACTTATTGGCTGTGAAATAAGTTAAGGGTATTTCAAATGGCTTGTCTGCAAAGAAAGGTGAGATGTAGGGAATCACAGAAAGTCGAGGGGAAAATAGGTCAATATATACATTGCTGTATGGTGAACTAAGCCTTAGGCCAGCAACAATGGAGAGGACCTGACCCTTAGACACGTACAAGTAAGCTGGAATCTTCAAAAGTTCAAATCTTTATAAGTAAAAAGATTTATTAAAATCAATAACCAAGTGTTTTAATTGACATCAGAAGATGAAAACAATAAACCCTGAGAACATGGAGAAAAGATAAATAAAGATATGAGCAGAACTTAATACAACAGAAAACGTATAAAATTCAGGTGATTTAGTAAGTCCAAAGAATCTTCTTTGAAAAGATTTAAAAGACACACTTTGATTAAGGAGAACCAAAACATAAGTAAAGAATATACAGAAAGAGTCAGGACAATGTTAGAGCAGAGAATATATGAAATGCCAGTAAATTTGAACATTTCTGTCAAGTGGACCATTTCCTAGCTCCTAAAGTTTACCAACACTGACACCAGAGGAAATCATTTAAGGTCATCATGTCTGCCCTTGGCATTCTCGGAACGCCCTGGCCTCAGAATGCAACCTCTGTAGTCCATGGTAACCTGCGGAGAGGGGGCGGGATTGAGGGAGGTGGGAACACTGCCCTCACTGAGGGAGTGGGTGTGGCCATCTCTGCTGTGACTGAACAAAGGGCAGTGGAGCAGGGGGCCCATGGCAGGGCCCTCAGAGCCCGGCAGGCCCAGTGGAGTGTCACAAGCATTTAGGCCCAGGCCAAAGGGCGCCTTCTTTGTCTGCACAGCTGCCCAAACTCTCACCTTTCCACTCAGGCCGCCCTCTTACTTGAAGTGTGTGTGGAACGTGTCCGCGCAGTACACCGGGCTGCACAGCTAAGCATATGTCTGGGTATCGTAGATTCCTGCCAGTTGACCGAGGTTCGCAGGCAGATGGGTCCATGGGACACACGCGGAGAGCCTCCAGCCTGGGTCACAGGCCGCCCACTGCCCCTGCCCCAGATCGGGGGCCGCAAAGCAGCCCTGTCTGAGTCCCCTGCCTCTAGAGGGAGTATTGGACCAACACTTTTAGAAAACGGGGTCCTTGCGGGCCACTCATTGGGGGGACACAAATAAATCTTTGCCGACTTTCTGCTGAAACTTACGAGCGTTCACACCTAAGCCTCTTACAAGGTCAGCTGTTTAGCTAAACATGAGCTCATGATCTAAATTTACACAATAATGAAGAAAGCAGCTACAAGGGGAGACAATCAGCCAAAACCATCAATACCAGAATTAGATTCCCAAGGCCATCCATCAGATGTAGGAATAATCGGGTGCAAGGCAGAAAATATACATAAAACTGGAACTGAAACAAGGCACAAGGATGTTTTCAAAGACTGGTAGGATCTCTAAAACATTTTTCACGGACATGTCATTGATAAAGCTAAATACTCCAAGGTTGTGTAATACAACAGATTAATCATTGAGAAGAGTGAAATTATGCTGTTTTGAAAACTATGCCAGGTCAGATTTTCTGCCTAATTATATAAGAAGATTTCTCTAAAAATACACATTATTTCAATGACTTCTTGGCTGTGAAATAAGTTAAGGGTATTTCAAATGGCTTGTCTGCAAAGAAAGGTGAGATGTAGGGAATCACAGAAAGTCGAGGGGAAAATAGGTCAATATATACATTGCTGTATGGTGAACTAAGCCTTAGGCCAGCAACAATGGAGAGGACCTGACCCTTAGACACGTACAAGTAAGCTGGAATCTTCAAAAGTTCAAATCTTTATAAGTAAAAAGATTTATTAAAATCAATAACCAAGTGTTTTAATTGACATCAGAAGATGAAAACAATAAACCCTGAGAACATAGAGAAAAGATAAATAAAGATATGAGCAGAACTTAATACAACAGAAAACGTATAAAATTCAGGTGATTTAGTAAGTCCAAAGAATCTTCTTTGAAAAGATTTAAAAGACACAAGTTGATTAAGGAAAACCAAAACATAAGTAAAGAATATACAGAAAGAGTCAGGACAATGTTAGAGCAGAGAATATATGAAATGCCAGTAAATTTGAACATTTCTGTCAAGTGGACCATTTCCTAGCTCCTAAAGTTTACCAAAACTGACACCAGAGGAAATCATTTAAGGTCATCATGTCTGCCCTTGGCATTCTCGGAACGCCCTGGCCTCAGAATGCAGCCTCTGTAGTCCATGGTAACCTGCGGAGAGGGGGCGGGATTGAGGGAGGTGGGAACACTGCCCTCACTGAGGGAGTGGGTGTGGCCATCTCTGCTGTGACTGAACAAAGGGCAGGGGAGCAGGGGGCCAAGGGCAGGGCCCTCAGAGCCCGGCAGGCCCAGTGGAGTGTCACAAGTTTTTAGGCCCAGGCTAAAGGGCGCCTTCTTTGTCTGCACAGCTGCCCAAACTCTCACCTTTCCACTCAGGCCCCCCTCTTATTTGAAGTGTGTGTGGAACGTGTCCACGCAGTACACCGCGCTGCACAGCTAAGCATAGTTCTGGGCATCGTAGCTTCCTGCCAGATGACCGAAGTTTGCAGGCAGATGGTTCCCTGGGACACACGCGGAGAGGCTCCTGCCCGGGTCAGAGGCCGCCCACTGCCCCTGCCCCAGATCGGGGGCCGCAAAGCAGCCCTGTCTGAGTCCCCTGCCTCTAGAGGGAGTATTGGACCATCACTTGTAGAAAACGGGGTCCTTGCGGGCCACTCATTTGAGGGACACTAATAAATCTTTACCGACTTTCTGCTGAAACTTACGAGCGTTCACACCTAAGCCTCTTACAAGGTCAGCTGTTTAGCTAAACATGAGCTCATGATCTAAATTTACACAATAATGAAGAAAGCAGCTACAAGGGGAGACAATCAGCCAAAACCATCAATACCAGAATTAGATTCCCAAGGCCATCCATCAGATGAAGGAATAATCGGGTGCAAGGCAGAAAATATACATAAAACTGGAACTGAAACAAGGCACAAGGATGTTTTCAAAGACTGGTAGGATCTCTAAAACATTTTTCAAGGACATGTCATTGATAAAGCTAAATACTCCAAGGTTGTGTAATACAACAGATTAATCATTGAGAAGAGTGAAATTATGCTGTTTTGAAAACTATGCCAGGTCAGATTTTCTGCCTAATTATATAAGAAGATTTCTCTAAAAATTACACATTATTTCAAAGACTTATTGGCTGTGAAATAAGTTAAGGGTATTTCAAATGGCTTGTCTGCAAAGAAAGGTGAGATGTAGGGAATCACAGAAAGTCGAGGGGAAAATAGGTCAATATATACATTGCTGTATGGTGAACTAAGCCTTAGGCCAGCAACAATGGAGAGGACCTGACCCTTAGACACGTACAAGTAAGCTGGAATCTTCAAAAGTTCAAATCTTTATAAGTAAAAAGATTTATTAAAATGAATAACCAAGTGTTTTAATTGACATCAGAAGATGAAAACAATAAACCCTGAGAACATAGAAAAAAGATAAATAAAGATATGAGCAGAACTTAATACAACAGAAAACCTATAAAATTCAGGTGATTTAGTAAGTCCAAAGAATCTTCTTTGAAAAGAATTAAAAGACACACTTTGATTAAGGAAAACAAAAACATAAGTAAAGAATATAGAGAAAGAGTCAGGACAATGTTAGAGCAGAGAATATATGAAATGCCAGTAAATTTGAACATTTCTGTAAAGTGGACCATTTCCTAGCTCCAAAAGTTTACCAACACTGACACAAGAGGAAATCATTTAATGTCATCAAGTCTGCCCTTGGCATTCTCGGAACGCCCTGGCCTCAGAATGCAGCCTCTGTAGTCCATGGTAACCTGCGGAGAGGGGGCGGGGCTGAGGGTGGTTGGAACACTGCCCTCACTGAGGGAGTGGGTGTGGCCATCTCTGCTGTGACTGAACAAAGGGCAGGGGAGCAGGGGGCCCAGGGCAGGGCCCTCAAAGCCCGGCAGGCCCAGTGGAGTGTCACAAGCTTTAAGCCCAGGCCAAAGGGCGCCTTCTTTGTCTGCACAGCTGCCCAAACTCTCACCTTTCCACTCAGGCCGCCCTCTTACTTGAAGTGTGTGTGGAACGTGTCCGCGCAGTATACCGCGCTGCAAAGCTAAGCATAGGTCTGGGCATCATAGCTTCCTGCCAGGTGACCGAAGTTCGCAGGCAGATGGGTCCCTGGGACACACGCGGAGAGGCTCCTGCCCGGGTCACAGGCCGCCCACTGCCCCTGCCCCAGATCGGGGGCCGCAAAGCAGCCCTGTCTGAGTCCCCTGCCTCTAGAGGGAGTATTGGACCAACACTTGTAGAAAACGGGGTCCTTGCGGGCCACTCATTGGAGGGACACAAATAATCTTTGCCGACTCTCTGCTGAAACTTACGAGCGTTCACACCTAAGCCTCTTACAAGGTCAGCTGTTTAGCTAAACATGAGCTCATGATCTAAATTTTCACAATATTGAAGAAAGCAGCTACAAGGGGAGACAATCAGCCAAAACCATCAATACCAGGATTAGATTCCCAAGGCCATCCATCAGATGTAGGAATAATCGGGTGCAAGGCAGAAAATATACATAAAACTGGAACTGAAACAAGGAACAAGGATGTTTTCAAAGACTGGTAGGATCTCTAAAACATTTTTCAAGGACATGTCATTGATAAAGCTAAATACTCCAAGGTTGTGTAATACAACAGATTAATCATTGAGAAGAGTGAAATTATGCTGTTTTGAAAACTATGGCAGGTCAGATTTTCTGCCTAATTATATAAGAAGATTTCTCTACAAAATACACATTATTTCAAAGACTTATTGGCTGTGAAATAAGTTAAGGGTATTTCAAATGGCTTGTCTGCAAAGAAAGGTGAGATGTAGGGAATCACAGAAAGTCGAGGGGAAAATAGGTCAATATATACATTGCTGTATGGTGAACTAAGCCTTAGGCCAGCAACAATGGAGAGGACCTGACCCTTAGACACGTACAAGTAAGCTGGAATCTTCAAAAGTTCAAATCTTTATAAGTAAAAAGATTTATTAAAATCAATAACCAAGTGTTTTAATTGACATCAGAAGATGAAAACAATAAACCCTGAGAACATAGAGAAAAGATAAATAAAGATATGAGCAGAACTTAATACAACAGAAAACGTATAAAATTCAGGTGATTTAGTAAGTCCAAAGAATCTTCTTTGAAAAGATTTAAAAGACACACTTTGATTAAGGAAAAGCAAAACATAAGTAAAGAATATACAGAAAGAGTCAGGACAATGTTAGAGCAGAGAATATATGAAATGCCAGTAAATTTGAACATTTCTGTAAAGTGGACCATTTCCTAGCTCCTAAAGTTTACCAACACTGACACAAGAGGAAATCATTTAAGGTCATCATGTCTGCCCTTGGCATTCTCGGAACGCCCTGGCCTCAGAATGCAACCTCTGTAGTCCATGGTAACCTGCGGAGAGGGGGCGGGATTGAGGGAGGTGGGAACACTGCCCTCACTGAGGGAGTGGGTGTGGCCATCTCTGCTGTGACTGCACAAAGGGCAGGGGAGCAGGGGGCCCATGGCAGGGCCCTCAGAGCCCGGCAGGCCCAGTGGAGTGTCACAAGCATTTAGGCCCAGGCCAAAGGGCGCCTTCTTTGTCTGCACAGCTGCCCAAACTCTCACCTTTCCACTCAGGCCGCCCTCTTACTTGAAGTGTGTGTGGAACGTGTCCGCGCAGTACAACGGGCTGCACAGCTAAGCATATGTCTGGGTATCGTAGATTCCTGCCAGTTGACCGAGGTTCGCAGGCAGATGGGTCCATGGGACACACGCGGAGAGCCTCCAGCCCGGGTCACAGGCCGCCCACTGCCCCTGCCCCAGATCGGGGGCCGCAAAGCAGCCCTGTCTGAGTCCCCTGCCTCTAGAGGGAGTATTGGACAAACACTTGTAGAAAACGGGGTCCTTGCGGGCCACTCATTTGAGGGACACTAATAAATCTTTACCGACTTTCTGCTGAAACTTACGAGCGTTCACACCTAAGCCTCTTACAAGGTCAGCTGTTTAGCTAAACATGAGCTCATGATCTAAATTTACACAATAATGAAGAAAGCAGCTACAAGGGGAGACAATCAGCCAAAACCATCAATACCAGAATTAGATTCCCAAGGCCATCAATCAGATGAAGGAATAATCGGGAGCAAGGCAGAAAATATACATAAAACTGGAACTGAAACAAGGCACAAGGATGTTTTCAAAGACTGGTAGGATCTCTAAAACATTTTTCAAGGACATGTCATTGATAAAGCTAAATATTCCAAGGTTGTGTAATACAACAGATTAATCATTGAGAAGAGTGAAATTATGCTGTTTTGAAAACTATGGCAGGTCAGATTTTCTGCCTAATTATATAAGAAGATTTCTCTAAAAAATACACATTATTTCAAAGACTTATTGGCTGTGAAATAAGTTAAGGGTATTTCAAATGGCTTGTCTGCAAAGAAAGGTGAGATGTAGGGAATCACAGAAAGTCGAGGGGAAAATAGGTCAATATATACATTGCTGTATGGTGAACTAAGCCTTAGGCCAGCAACAATGGAGAGGACCTGACCCTTAGACACGTACAAGTAAGCTGGAATCTTCAAAAGTTCAAATCTTTATAAGTAAAAAGATTTATTAAAATGAATAACCAAGTGTTTTAATTGACATCAGAAGATGAAAACAATAAACCCTGAGAACATAGAAAAAAGATAAATAAAGATATGAGCAGAACTTAATACAACAGAAAACGTATAAAATTCAGGTGATTTAGTAAGTCCAAAGAATCTTCTTTGAAAAGAATTAAAAGACACACTTTGATTAAGGAAAACCAAAACATAAGTAAAGAATATACAGAAAGAGTCAGGACAATGTTAGAGCAGAGAATATATGAAATGCCAGTAAATTTGAACATTTCTGTCAAGTGGACCATTTCCTAGCTCCTAAATTTTACCAACACTGACACAAGAGGAAATCATTTAAGGTCATCATGTCTGCCCTTGGCATTCTTTGAACGGCCTGGCCTCAGAATGCAGCCTCTGTAGTCCATGGTAACCTGCGGAGAGGGGGCGGGGCTGAGGGAGGTTGGAACACTGCCCTCACTGAGGGAGTGGGTGTGGCCATCTCTGCTGTGACTGAACAAAGGGCAGGGGAGCAGGGGGCCCAGGGCAGGGCCCTCAGAGCCCGGCAGGCCCAGTAGAGTGTCACAAGCTTTTAGGCCCAGGCCAAAGGGCGCCTTCTTTGTCTGCACAGCTGCCCAACCTCTCACCTTTCCACTCAGGCCGACCTCTTACGTGAAGTGTGTGTGGAACGTGTCCGCGCAGTATACCGCGCTGCAAAGCTATGCATAGGTCTGGGCATCGTAGCTTCCTGCCAGGTGACCGAAGTTCGCAGGCAGATGGGTCCCTGGGACACATGCAGAGAGGCTCCTGCCCGGGCCACAGGCCGCCCACGGCCCCTGCCCCAGATCGGGGCCGCAAAGCAGCCCTGTCTGAGTCCCCTGTCTCTAGAGGGAGTATTGGACCAACACTTGAAGAAAACGGGATCCTTGCGGGCCACTCATTGGAGGGACACAAATACATCTTTGCCGACTCTCTGCTGAAACTTACGAGCGTTCACACCTAAGCCTCTTACAAGGTCAGCTGTTTAGCTAAACATGAACTCATGATCTAAATTACACAATAATGAAGAAAGCAGCTACAAGGGGAGAAAATCAGCCAAAACCATCAATACCAGAATTAGATTCCCAAGGCCATCCATCAGATGTAGGAATAATCGGGTGCAAGGCAGAAAATATACATAAAACTGGAACTGAAACAAGGCACAAGGATGTTTTCAAAGACTGGTAGGATCTCTAAAACATTTTTCAAGGACATGTCATTGATAAAGCTAAATACTCCAAGGTTGTGTAATACAACAGATTAATCATTGAGAAGAGTGAAATTATGCTGTTTTGAAAACTATGGCAGGTCAGATTTTCTGCCTAATTATATAAGAAGATTTCTCTGAAAAATACACATTATTTCAAAGACTTATTGGCTGTGAAATAAGTTAAGGGTATTTCAAATGGCTTGTCTGCAAAGAAAGGTGAGATGTAGGGAATCACAGAAAGTCGAGGGGAAAATAGGTGAATATATACATTGCTGTATGGTGAACTAAGCCTTAGGCCAGCAACAATGGAGAGGACCTGACCCTTAGACACGTACAAGTAAGCTGGAATCTTCAAAAGTTCAAATCTTTATAAGTAAAAAGATTTATTAAAATGAATAACCAAGTGTTTTAATTGACATCAGAAGATGAAAACAATAAACCCTGAGAACATAGAGAAAAGATAAATAAAGATATGAGCAGAACTTAATACAACAGAAAACGTATAAAATTCAGGTGATTTAGTAAGTCCAAAGAATCTTCTTTGAAAAGATTTAAAAGACACACTTTGATTAAGGAAAACCAAAACATAAGTAAAGAATATACAGAAAGTGTCAGGACAATGTTAGAGCAGAGAATATATGAAATGCCAGTAAATTTGAACATTTCTGTAAAGTGGACCATTTCCTAGCTCCTAAAGTTTACCAACACTGACACAAGAGGAAATCATTTAAGGTCATCATGTCTGCCCTTGGCATTCTCGGAACGCCCTGGCCTCAGAATGCAGCCTCTGTAGTCCATGGTAACCTGCGGAGAGTGGGCGGGGCTGAGGGAGGTTGGAACACTGCCCTCACTGCGGGAGTGGGGGTGGCCATCTCTGCTGTGACTGAACAAAGGGCAGGGGAGCAGGGGGCCCAGGGCAGGGTCCTCAGAACCCGGCAGGACCAGTGGAGTGTCACAAGCTTTTAGGCCCAGGCCAAAGGGCGCCTTCTTTGTCTGCACAGCTGCCCAAACTCTCACCTTTCTACTCAGGCCGCCCTCTTACTTAAAGTGTGTGTGGAACATGTCCGCGCAGTACACCACGCTGCACAGCTAAGCATAGGTCTGGGCATCGTATCTTCCTGCCAGGGGACCGATGTTCGCAGGCAGATGGGTACCTGGGACACACGCGGAGAGGCTCCAGCCCCGGTCACAGGCCGCCCACTGCCCCTGCCCCAGATCGGGGGCCGCAAAGCGGCCCTGTCTGAATCCCCTGCCTCTAGAGGGAGTATTGGACCAACACTTGTAGAAAACGGGGTCCTTGCGGGCCACTGATTGGAGGGACACAAATAAATCTTTGCCGACTTTCTGCTGAAACTTACGAGCGTTCACACCTAAGCCTCTTACAAGGTCAGCTCTTTAGCTAAACATGAGCTCATGATCTAAATTTACACAGTAATGAAGAAAGCAGCTACAAGGGGAGACAATCAGCCAAAACCATCAATACCAGAATTAGATTCCCAAGGCCATCCATCAGATGTAGGAATAATCGGGTGCAAGGCAGAAAATATACATAAAACTGGAACTGAAACAAGGCACAAGGATGTTTTCAAAGACTGGTAGGATCTCTAAAACATTTTTCAAGGACATGTCATTGATACAGCTAAATACTCCAAGGTTGTGTAATACAACAGATTAATCATTGAGAAGAGTGAAATTATGCTGTTTTGAAAACTATGGCAGGTCAGATTTTCTGCCTAATTATATAAGAAGATTTCTCTAAAAAATACACATTATTTCAAAGACTTATTGGCTGTGAAATAAGTTAAGGGTATTTCAAATGGCTTGTCTGCAAAGAAAGGTGAGATGTAGGGAATCACAGAAAGTCGAGGGGAAAATAGGTCAATATATACATTGCTGTATGGTGAACTAAGCCATAGGCCAGCAACAATGGAGAGGACCTGACCCTTAGACACGTACAAGTAAGCTGGAATCTTCAAAAGTTCAAATCTTTATAAGTAAAAAGATTTATTAAAATGAAGAACCAAGTGTTTTAATTGACATCAGAAGATGAAAACAATAAACCCTGAGAACATAGAGAAAAGATAAATAAAGATATGAGCAGAACTTAATACAACAGAAAACGTATAAAATTCAGGTGATTTAGTAAGTCCAAAGAATCTTCTTTGAAAAGATTTAAAAGACACACTTTGATTAAGGAAAACCAAAACATAAGTAAAGAATATACAGAAAGAGTCAGGACAATGTTAGAGCAGAGAATATATGAAATGCCAGTAAATTTGAACATTTCTGTCAAGTGGACCATTTCCTAGCTCCTAAAGTTTACCAACACTGACAAAAGAGGAAATCATTTAAGGTCATCATGTCTGCCCTTGGCATTCTCGGAACGCCCTGGCCTCAGAATGCAGCCTCTGTAGTCCATGGTAACCTGCGGAGAGGGGTCAGGTCTGAGGCAGGTTGGAACACTGCCCTCACTGAGGGAGTGGGTGTGGCCATCTCTGCTGTGACTGAACAAAGGGCAGGGGAGCAGGGGGCCCAGGGCAGGGCCCTCAGAGCCCGGCAGGCCCAGTGGAGTTTCACAAGTTTTTAGGCCCAGGCCAAAGGGCGCCTTCTTTGTCTGCACAGCTGCCCAAACTCTCACCTTTCCACTCAGGCCGCCCTCTTACTTGAAGTGTGTGTGGAACGTGTCCGCGCAGTACACCACGCTGCACAGCTAAGCATAGTTCTGGGCATCGTAGCTTCCTGCCAGGTGACCGAAGTTTGCAGGCAGATGGGTCCCTGGGACACACGCGGAGGGGCTCCTGCCCGGGTCACAGGCCGCCCACTGCCCCTGCCCCAGATCGGGGGCCGCAAAGCAGCCCTGTCTGAGTCCCCTGCCTCTAGAGGGAGTATTGGACCAACACTTGTAGAAAACGGGGTCCTTGCGGGCCACTCATTGGAGGGACACTAATAAATCTTTGCCGACTCTCTGCTGAAATTTACAAGCGTTCACACCTAAGCCTCTTACAAGGTCAGCTGTTTAGCTAAACATGATCTCATGATATAAATTTATACAATAATGAAGAAAGCAGCTACAAGGAGAGACAATCAGCCAAAACCATCAATACCAGAATTAGATTCCCAAGGCCATCCATCAGATGAAGGAATAATCGGGTGCAAGGCAGAAAATATACATAAAACTGGAACTGAAACAAGGCACAAGGATGTTTTCAAAGACTGGTAGGATCTCTAAAACATTTTTCAAGGACATGTCATTGATAAAGCTAAATACTCCAAGGTTGTGTAATACAACAGATTAATCATTGGGAAGAGTGAAATTATGCTGTTTTGAAATCTATGGCAGGTCAGATTTTCTGCCTAATTATATAAGAAGATTTCTCTAAAAAATACACATTATTTCAAAGACTTATTGGCTGTGAAATAAGTTAAGGGTATTTCAAATGGCTTGTCTGCAAAGAAAGGTGAGATGTAGGGAATCACAGAAAGTCGAGGGGAAAATAGGTCAATATATACATTGCTGTATGGTGAACTAAGCCTTAGGCCAGCAACAATGGAGAGGACCTGACCCTTAGACACGTACAAGTAAGCTGGAATCTTCAAAAGTTCAAATCTTTATAAGTAAAAAGATTTATTAAAATGAATAACCAAGTGTTTTAATTGACATCAGAAGATGAAAACAATAAACCCTGAGAACATAGAAAAAAGATAAATAAAGATATGAGCAGAACTTAATACAACAGAAAACGTATAAAATTCAGGTGATTTAGTAAGTCCAAAGAATCTTCTTTGAAAAGAATTAAAAGACACACTTTGATTAAGGAAAACCAAAACATAAGTAAAGAATATACAGAAAGAGTCAGGACAATGTTAGAGCAGAGAATATATGAAATGCCAGTAAATTTGAACATTTCTGTCAAGTGGACCATTTCCTAGCTCCTAAAGTTTACCAACACTGACACAAGAGGAAATCATTTAAGGTCATCATGTCTGCCCTTGGCATTCTCGGAACGCCCTGGCCTCAGAATGCAGCCTCTGTAGTCCATGGTAACCTGCAGAGAGGGGGCGGGGCTGAGGGAGGTTGGAACACTGCCCTCACTGAGGGAGTGGGTGTGGCCATCTCTGCTGTGACTGAACAAAGGGCAGGGGAGCAGGGGGCCCAGGGCAGGGCCCTCAGAGCCCGGCAGGCCCAGTAGAGTGTCACAAGCTTTTAGGCCCAGGCCAAAGGGCGCCTTCTTTGTCTGCACAGCTGCCCAACCTCTCACCTTTCCACTCAGGCCGCCCTCTTACGTGAAGTGTGTGTGGAACGTGTCCGCGCAGTATACCGCGCTGCAAAGCTATGCATAGGTCTGGGCATCGTAGATTCCTGCCAGGTGACCGAAGTTCGCAGGCAGATGGGTCCCTGGGACACACGCGGAGAGGCTCCTGCCCGGGCCACAGGCCGCCCACGGCCCCTGCCCCAGATCGGGGCCGCAAAGCAGACCTGTCTGAGTCCCCTGTCTCTAGAGGGAGTATTGGACCAACACTTGAAGAAAACGGGATCCTTGCGGGCCACTCATTGGAGGGACACAAATACATCTTTGCCGACTCTCTGCTGAAACTTACGAGCGTTCACACCTAAGCCTCTTACAAGGTCAGCTGTTTAGCTAAACATGAACTCATGATCTAAATTACACAATAATGAAGAAAGCAGCTACAAGGGGAGAAAATCAGCCAAAACCATCAATACCAGAATTAGATTCCCAAGGCCATCCATCAGATGTAGGAATAATCCGGTGCAAGGCAGAAAATATACATAAAACTGGAACTGAAACAAGGCACAAGGATGTTTTCAAAGACTGGTAGGATCTCTAAAACATTTTTCAAGGACATGTCATTGATAAAGCTAAATACTCCAAGGTTGTGTAATACAACAGATTAATCATTGAGAAGAGTGAAATTATGCTGTTTTGAAAACTATGGCAGGTCAGATTTTCTGCCTAATTATATAAGAAGATTTCTCTGAAAAATACACATTATTTCAAAGACTTATTGGCTGTGAAATAAGTTAAGGGTATTTCAAATGGCTTGTCTGCAAAGAAAGGTGAGATGTAGGGAATCACAGAAAGTCGAGGGGAAAATAGGTCAATATATACATTGCTGTATGGTGAACTAAGCCTTAGGCCAGCAACAATGGAGAGGACCTGACCCTTAGACACGTACAAGTAAGCTGGAATCTTCAAAAGTTCAAATCTTTATAAGTAAAAAGATTTATTAAAATGAATAACCAAGTGTTTTAATTGACATCAGAAGATGAAAACAATAAACCCTGAGAACATAGAGAAAAGATAAATAAAGATATGAGCAGAACTTAATACAACAGAAAACGTATAAAATTCAGGTGATTTAGTAAGTCCAAAGAATCTTCTTTGAAAAGATTTAAAAGACACACTTTGATTAAGGAAAACCAAAACATAAGTAAAGAATATACAGAAAGTGTCAGGACAATGTTAGAGCAGAGAATATATGAAATGCCATTAAATTTGAACATTTCTGTAAAGTGGACCATTTCCTAGCTCCTAAAGTTTACCAACACTGACACAAGAGGAAATCATTTAAGGTCATCATGTCTGCCCTTGGCATTCTCGGAACGCCCTGGCCTCAGAATGCAGCCTCTGTAGTCCATGGTAACCTGCGGAGAGTGGGCGGGGCTGAGGGAGGTTGGAACACTGCCCTCACTGCGGGAGTGGGGGTGGCCATCTCTGCTGTGACTGAACAAAGGGCAGGGGAGCAGGGGGACCAGGGCAGGGTCCTCAGAACCCGGCAGGACCAGTGGAGTGTCACAAGCTTTTAGGCCCAGCCCAAAGGGCGCCTTCTTTGTCTGCACAGCTGCCCAAACTCTCACCTTTCTACTCAGGCCGCCCTCTTACTTAAAGTGTGTGTGGAACATGTCCGCGCAGTACACCACGCTGCACAGCTAAGCATAGGTCTGGGCATCGTAGCTTCCTGCCAGGGGACCGAGGTTCGCAGGCAGATGGGTACCTGGGACACACGCGGAGAGGCTCCAGCCCCGGTCACAGGCCGCCCACTGCCCCTGCCCCAGATCGGTGGCCGCAAAGCGGCCCTGTCTGAATCCCCTGCCTCTAGAGGGAGTATTGGACCAACACTTGTAGAAAACGGGGTCCTTGCGGGCCACTGATTGGAGGGACACAAATAAATCTTTGCCGACTTTCTGCTGAAACTTACGAGCGTTCACACCTAAGCCTCTTACAAGGTCAGCTGTTTAGCTAAACATGAGCTCATGATCTAAATTTACACAGTAATGAAGAAAGCAGCTACAAGGGGAGACAATCAGCCAAAACCATCAATACCAGAATTAGATTCCCAAGGCCATCCATCAGATGTAGGAATAATCGGGTGCAAGGCAGAAAATATACATAAAACTGGAACTGAAACAAGGCACAAGGATGTTTTCAAAGACTGGTAGGATCTCTAAAACATTTTTCAAGGACATGTCATTGATAAAGCTAAATACTCCAAGGTTGTGTAATACAACAGATTAATCATTGAGAAGAGTGAAATTATGCTGTTTTGAAAACTATGGCAGGTCAGATTTTCTGCCTAATTATATAAGAAGATTTCTCTAAAAAATACACATTATTTCAAAGACTTATTGGCTGTGAAATAAGTTAAGGGTATTTCAAATGGCTTGTCTGCAAAGAAAGGTGAGATGTAGGGAATCAGAGAAAGTCGAGGGGAAAATAGGTCAATATATACATTGCTGTATGGTGAACTAAGCCATAGGCCAGCAACAATGGAGAGGACCTGACCCTTAGACACGTACAAGTAAGCTGGAATCTTCAAAAGTTCAAATCTTTATAAGTAAAAAGATTTATTAAAATGAATAACCAAGTGTTTTAATTGACATCAGAAGATGAAAACAATAAACCCTGAGAACATAGAAAAAAGATAAATAAAGATATGAGCAGAACTTAATACAACAGAAAACGTATAAAATTCAGGTGATTTAGTAAGTCCAAAGAATCTTCTTTGAAAAGATTTAAAAGACACACTTTGATTAAGGAAAACCAAAACATAAGTAAAGAATATACAGAAAGAGTCAGGACAATGTTAGAGCAGAGAATATATGAAATGCCAGTAAATTTGAACATTTCTGTAAAGTGGACCATTTCCTAGCTCCTAAAGTTTACCAACACTGACACAAGAGGAAATCATTTAAGGTCATCATGTGTGCCCTTGGCATTCTCGGAACGCCCTGGCCTCAGAATGCAGCCTCTGTAGTCCATGGTAACCTGCGGAGAGGGGTCAGGTCTGAGGCAGGTTGGAACACTGCCCTCACTGAGGGAGTGGGTGTGGCCATCTCTGCTGTGACTGAACAAAGGGCAGGGGAGCAGGGGGCCCAGGGCAGGGCCCTCAGAGCCCGGCAGGCCCAGTGGAGTTTCACAAGTTTTTAGGCCCAGGCCAAAGGGCGCCTTCTTTGTCTGCACAGCTGCCCAAACTCTCACCTTTCCACTCAGGCCGCCCTCTTACTTGAAGTGTGTGTGGAACGTGTCCGCGCAGTACACCACGCTGCACAGCTAAGCATAGTTCTGGGCATCGTAGCTTCCTGCCAGGTGACCGAAGTTTGCAGGCAGATGGGTCCCTGGGACACACGCGGAGGGGCTCCTGCCCGGGTCACAGGCCGCCCACTGCCCCTGCCCCAGATCGGGGGCCGCAAAGCAGCCCTGTCTGAGTCCCCTGCCTCTAGAGGGAGTATTGGACCAACACTTGTAGAAAACGGGGTCCTTGCGGGCCACTCATTGGAGGGACACTAATAAATCTTTGCCGACTCTCTGCTGAAATTTACAAGCGTTCACACCTAAGCCTCTTACAAGGTCAGCTGTTTAGCTAAACATGATCTCATGATATAAATTTATACAATAATGAAGAAAGCAGCTACAAGGGGAGACAATCAGCCAAAACCATCAATACCAGAATTAGATTCCCAAGGCCATCCATCAGATGAAGGAATAATCGGGTGCAAGGCAGAAAATATACATAAAACTGGAACTGAAACAAGGCACAAGGATGTTTTCAAAGACTGGTAGGATCTCTAAAACATTTTTCAAGGACATGTCATTGATAAAGCTAAATACTCCAAGGTTGTGTAATACAACAGATTAATCATTGAGAAGAGTGAAATTATGCTGTTTTGAAAACTATGGCAGGTCAGATTTTCTGCCTAATTATATAAGAAGATTTCTCTAAAAAATACACATTATTTCAAAGACTTATTGGCTGTGAAATAAGTTAAGGGTATTTCAAATGGCTTGTCTGCAAAGAAAGGTGAGATGTAGGGAATCACAGAAAGTCGAGGGGAAAATAGGTCAATATATACATTGCTGTATGGTGAACTAAGCCTTAGGCCAGCAACAATGGAGAGGACCTGACCCTTAGACACGTACAAGTAAGCTGGAATCTTCAAAAGTTCAAATCTTTATAAGTAAAAAGATTTATTAAAATGAATAACCAAGTGTTTTAATTGACATCAGAAGATGAAAACAATAAACCCTGAGAACATAGAAAAAAGATAAATAAAGATATGAGCAGAACTTAATACAACAGAAAACGTATAAAATTCAGGTGATTTAGTAAGTCCAAAGAATCTTCTTTGAAAAGAATTAAAAGACACACTTTGATTAAGGAAAACCAAAACATAAGTAAAGAATATAGAGAAAGAGTCAGGACAATGTTAGAGCAGAGAATATATGAAATGCCAGTAAATTTGAACATTTCTGTCAAGTGGACCATTTCCTAGCTCCTAAATTTTACCAACACTGACACAAGAGGAAATCATTTAAGGTCATCATGTCTGCCCTTGGCATTCTCGGAACGCCCTGGCCTCAGAATGCAGCCTCTGTAGTCCATGGTAACCTGCGGAGAGGGGGCGGGGCTGAGGGAGGTTGGAACACTGCCCTCACTGAGGGAGTGGGTGTGGCCATCTCTGCTGTGACTGAACAAAGGGCAGGGGAGCAGGGGGCCGAGGGCAGGGCCCTCAGAGCCCGGCAGGCCCAGTAGAGTGTCACAAGCTTTTAGGCCCAGGACAAAGGGCGCCTTCTTTGTCTGCACAGCTGCCCAACCTCTCACCTTTCCACTCAGGCCGCCCTCTTACATGAAGTGTGTGTGGAACGTGTCCGCGCAGTATACCGCGCTGCAAAGCTATGCATAGGTCTGGGCATCGTAGCTTCCTGCCAGGTGACCGAAGTTCGCAGGCAGATGGGTCCCTGGGACACACGCGGAGAGGCTCCTGCCCGGGCCACAGGCCGCCCACGGCCCCTGCCCCAGATCGGGGCCGCAAAGCAGCCCTGTCTGAGTCCCCTGTCTCTAGAGGGAGTATTGGACCAACACTTGAAGAAAACGGGATACTTGCGGGCCACTCATTGGAGGGACACAAATACATCTTTGCCGACTCTCTGCTGAAACTTACGAGCGTTCACACCTAAGCCTCTTACAAGGTCAGCTGTTTAGCTAAACATGAACTCATGATCTAAATTGCACAATAATGAAGAAAGCAGCTACAAGGGGAGAAAATCAGCCAAAACCATCAATACCAGAATTAGATTCCCAAGGCCATCCATCAGATGTAGGAATAATCGGGTGCAAGGCAGAAAATATACATAAAACTGGAACTGAAACAAGGCACAAGGATGTTTTCAAAGACTGGTAGGCTCTCTAAAACATTTTTCAAGGACATGTCATTGATAAAGCTAAATACTCCAAGGTTGTGTAATACAACAGATTAATCATTGAGAAGAGTGAAATTATGCTGTTTTGAAAACTATGGCAGGTCAGATTTTCTGCCTAATTATATAAGAAGATTTCTCTGAAAAATACACATTATTTCAAAGACTTATTGGCTGTGAAATAAGTTAAGGGTATTTCAAATGGCTTGTCTGCAAAGAAAGGTGAGATGTAGGGAATCACAGAAAGTCGAGGGGAAAATAGGTGAATATATACATTGCTGTATGGTGAACTAAGCCTTAGGCCAGCAACAATGGAGAGGACCTGACCCTTAGACACGTACAAGTAAGCTGGAATCTTCAAAAGTTCAAATCTTTATAAGTAAAAAGATTTATTAAAATGAATAACCAAGTGTTTTAATTGACATCAGAAGATGAAAACAATAAACCCTGAGAACATAGAGAAAAGATAAATAAAGATATGAGCAGAACATAATACAACAGAAAACGTATAAAATTCAGGTGATTTAGTAAGTCCAAAGAATCTTCTTTGAAAAGATTTAAAAGACACACTTTGATTAAGGAAAACCAAAACATAAGTAAAGAATATACAGAAAGTGTCAGGACAATGTTAGAGCAGAGAATATATGAAATGCCAGTAAATTTGAACATTTCTGTAAAGTGGACCATTTCCTAGCTCCTAAAGTTTACCAACACTGACACAAGAGGAAATCATTTAAGGTCATCATGTCTGCCCTTGGCATTCTCGGAACGCCCTGCCTCAGAATGCAGCCTCTGTAGTCCATGGTAACCTGCGGAGAGTGGGCGGGGCTGAGGGAGGTTGGAACACTGCCCTCACTGCGGGAGTGGGGGTGGCCATCTCTGCTGTGACTGAACAAAGGGCAGGGGAGCAGGGGGCCCAGGGCAGGGTCCTCAGAACCCGGCAGGACCAGTGGAGTGTCACAAGCTTTTAGGCCCAGGCCAAAGGGCGCCTTCTTTGTCTGCACAGCTGCCCAAACTCTCACCTTTCTACTCAGGCCGCCCTCTTACTTAAAGTGTGTGTGGAACATGTCCGCGCAGTACACCACGCTGCACAGCTAAGCATAGGTCTGGGCATCGTAGCTTCCTGCCAGGGGACCGAGGTTTGCAGGCAGATGGGTACCTGGGACACACGCGGAGAGGCTCCAGCCCCGGTCACAGGCCGCCCACTGCCCCTGCCCCAGATCGGGGGCCGCAAAGCGGCCCTGTCTGAATCCCCTGCCTCTAGAGGGAGTATTGGACCAACACTTGTAGAAAACAGGGTCCTTGCGGGCCACTCGTTGGAGGGACACAAATAAATCTTTGCCGACTTTCTGCTGAAACTTACGAGCGTTCACACCTAAGCCTCTTACAAGGTCAGCTGTTTAGCTAAACATGAGCTCATGATCTAAATTTACACAGTAATGAAGAAAGCAGCTACAAGGGGAGACAATCAGCCAAAACCATCAATACCAGAATTAGATTCCCAAGGCCATCCATCAGATGTAGGAATAATCGGGTGCAAGGCAGAAAATATACATAAAACTGGAACTGAAACAAGGCACAAGGATGTTTTCAAAGACTGGTATGTTCTCTAAAACATTTTTCAAGGACATGTCATTGATAAAGCTAAATACTCCAAGGTTGTGTAATACAACAGATTAATCATTGAGAAGAGTGAAATTATGCTGTTTTGAAAACTATGGCAGGTCAGATTTTCTGCCTAATTATATAAGAAGATTTCTCTAAAAAATACACATTATTTCAAAGACTTATTGGCTGTGAAATAAGTTAAGGGTATTTCAAATGGCTTGTCTGCAAAGAAAGGTGAGATGTAGGGAATCACAGAAAGTCGAGGGGAAAATAGGTCAATATATACATTGCTGTATGGTGAACTAAGCCATAAGCCAGCAACAATGGAGAGGACCTGACCCTTAGACACGTACAAGTAAGCTGGAATCTTCAAAAGTTCAAATCTTTATAAGTAAAAAAATTTATTAAAATGAATAACCAAGTGTTTTAATTGACATCAGAAGATGAAAACAATAAACCCTGAGAACATAGAAAAAAGATAAATAAAGATATGAGCAGAACTTAATACAACAGAAAACGTATAAAATTCAGGTGATTTAGTAAGTCCAAAGAATCTTCTTTGAAAAGATTTAAAAGACACACTTTGATTAAGGAAAACCAAAACATAAGTAAAGAATATACAGAAAGAGTCAGGACAATGTTAGAGCAGAGAATATATGAAATGCCAGTAAATTTGAACATTTCTGTCAAGTGGACCATTTCCTAGCTCCTAAAGTTTACCAACACTGACACAAGAGGAAATCATTTAAGGTCATCATGTCTGCCCTTGGCATTCTCGGAACACACTGGCCTCAGAATGCAGCCTCTGTAGTCCATGGTAACCTGAGGAGAGGGGGCGGGGCTGAGGGAGGTTGGAACACTGCCCTCACTGAGGGAGTGGGTGTGGCAATCTCTGCTGTGACTGAACAAAGGGCAGGGGAGCAGGGGGCCCAGGGCAGGGCCCTCAAAGCCCGGCAGGCCCAGTGGAGTGTCACAAGCTTTTAGGCCCAGGACAAAGGGCGCCTTCTTTGTCTGCACAGCTGCCCAAACTCTCACCTTTCCACTCAGGCCGCCCTCTTACTTGAAGTGTGTGTGGAACGTGTCCGCGCAGTATACCGCGCTGCAAAGCTAAGCATAGGTCTGGGCATCGTAGCTTCCTGCCAGGTGACCGAAGTTCGCAGGCAGATGGGTCCCTGGGACACACGCGGAGAGGCTCCTGCCCGGGTCACAGGCCGCCCACTGCCCCTGCCCCAGATCGGGGGCCGCAAAGCAGCCCTGTCTGAGTCCCCAGCCTCTAGAGGGAGTATTGGACCAACACTTGTAGAAAACGGGGTCCTTGCGGGCCACTCATTGGAGGGACACAAATAAATCTTTGCCGACTCTCTGCTGAAACTTACGAGCGTTCACACCTAAGCCTCTTACAAGGTCAGCTGTTTAGCTAAACATGAGCTCATGATCTAAATTTACACAATATTGAAGAAAGCAGCTACAAGGGGAGACAATCAGCCAAAACCATCAATACCAGAATTAGATTCCCAAGGCCATCCATCAGATGTAGGAATAATCGGGTGCAAGGCAGAAAATATACATAAAACTGGAACTGAAACAAGGCACAAGGATGTTTTCAAAGACTGGTAGGATCTCTAAAACATTTTTCAAGGACATGTCATTGATAAAGCTAAATACTCCAAGGTTGTGTAATACAACAGATTAATCATTGAGAAGAGTGAAATTATGCTGTTTTGAAAACTATGGCAGGTCAGATTTTCTGCCTAATTATATAAGAAGATTTCTCTAAAAAATACACATTATTTCAAAGACTTCTTGGCTGTGAAAAATGTTAAGGGTATTTCAAATGGCTTGTCTGCAAAGAAAGGTGAGATGTAGGGAATCACAGAAAGTCGAGGGGAAAATAGGTCAATATATACATTGCTGTATGGTGAACTAAGCCTTAGGCCAGCAACAATGGAGAGGACCTGACCCTTAGACACGTACAAGTAAGCTGGAATCTTCAAAAGTTCAAATCTTTATAAGTAAAAAGATTTATTAAAATCAATAACCAAGTGTTTTAATTGACATCAGAAGATGAAAACAATAAACCCTGAGAACATAGAGAAAAGATAAATAAAGATATGAGCAGAACTTAATACAACAGAAAACGTATAAAATTCAGGTGATTTAGTAAGTCCAAATAATCTTCTTTGAAAAGATTTAAAAGACACACTTTGATTAAGGAAAACCAAAACATAAGTAAAGAATATACAGAAAGAGTCAGGACAATGTTAGAGCAGAGAATATATGAAATGCCAGTAAATTTGAACATTTCTGTCAAGTGGACCATTTCTTAGCTCCTAAAGTTTACCAACACTGACACAAGAGGAAATCATTTAAGGTCATCATGTCTGCCCTTGGCATTCTCGGAACGCCCTGGCCTCAGAATGCAGCCTCTGTAGTCCATGGTAACCTGCGGAGAGGGGGCGGTGCTGAGGGAGGTTGGAACACTGCCCTCACTGAGGGAGTGGGTGTGGCCATCTCTGCTGTGACTGAACAAAGGGCAGGGGAGCAGGGGGCCCAGGGCAGGGCCCTCAGAGCCCGGCAGGCCCAGTGGAGTGTCACAAGATTTTAGGCCCAGGCCAAAGGGCGCCTTCTTTGTCTGCACAGATGCCCAAACTCTCACCTTTCCACTCAGGCCGCCCTCTTACTTGAAGTGTGTGTGGAACGTGTCCGCGCAGTACACCGCGCTGCACAGCTAAGCATAGGTCTGGGCATCGTAGCTTCCTGCCAGGTGACCGAGGTTCGCAGGCAGATGGGTCCCAGGGACACACGCGGAGAGGCTCCTGCCCGGGTCACAGGCCGCCCACTGCCCCAGCCCCAGATCGGGGGCCGCAAAGCAGCCCTGTCTGAGTCCCCTGCCTCTAGAGGGAGTATTGGACCAACACTTGTAGAAAACGGGGTCCTTGCGGGCCACTCATTGGAGGGACACAAATAAATCTTTGCCGACTCTATCCTGAAACTTATGAGCGTTCACACCTAAGCCTCTTACAAGGTCAGCTGTTTAGCTAAACATGAGCTCATGATCTAAATTTACACAGTAATGAAGAAAGCAGCTACAAGGGGAGACAATCAGCCAAAACCATCAATACCAGAATTAGATTCCCAAGGCCATCCATCAGATGTAGGAATAATCGGGTGCAAGGCAGAAAATATACATAAAACTGGAACTGAAACAAGGCACAAGGATGTTTTCAAAGACTGGTAGGATCTCTAAAACATTTTTCAAGGACATGTCATTGATAAAGCTAAATACTCCAAGGTTGTGTAATACAACAGATTAATCATTGAGAAGAGTGAAATTATGCTGTTTTGAAAACTATGGCAGGTCAGATTTTCTGCCTAATTCTATAAGAAGATTTCTCTAAAAAATACACATTATTTCAAAGACTTATTGGCTGTGAAATAAGTTAAGGGTATTTCAAATGGCTTGTCTGCAAAGAAAGGTGAGATGTAGGGAATCACAGAAAGTCGAGGGGAAAATAGGTCAATATATACATTGCTGTATGGTGAACTAAGCCTTAGGCCAGCAACAATGGAGAGGACCTGACCCTTAGACACGTTCAAGTAAGCTGGAATCTTCAAAAGTTCAAATCTTTATAAGTAAAAAGATTTATTAAAATGAATAACCAAGTGTTTTAATTGACATCAGAAGATGAAAACAATAAACCCTGAGAACATAGAAAAAAGATAAATAAAGATATGAGCAGAACTTAATACAACAGAAAACGTATAAAATTCAGGTGATTTAGTAAGTCCAAAGAATCTTCTTTGAAAAGATTTAAAAGACACACTTTGATTAAGGAAAACCAAAACATAAGTAAAGAATATACAGAAAGAGTCAGGACAATGTTAGAGCAGAGAATATATGAAATGCCAGTAAATTTGAACATTTCTGTCAAGTGGACCATTTCCTAGCTCCTAAAGTTTACCAACACTGACACAAGAGGAAATCATTTAAGGTCATCATGTCTGCCCTTGGCATTCTTGGAACGCCCTGGCCTCAGGATGCAGCCTCTGTAGTCCATGGTAACCTGCGGAGAGGGGGCGGGGCTGAGGGAGGTGGGAACACTGCCCTCACTGAGGGAGTGGGTGTGGCCATCTCTGCTGTGACTGAACAAAGGGCAGGGGAGCAGGGGGCCCAGGGCAGGGCCCTCAGAGCCCGGCAGGCCCAGTGGAGTGTCACAAGCTTTTAGGCCCAGGCCAAAGGGCGCCTTCTTTGTCTGCACAGCTGCCCAAACTCTCACCTTTCCACTCAGGCCACCCTCTTACTTGAAGTGTGTGTGGAACGTGTCCCTGCAGTATACCGCGCTGCACAGCTAAGCATACGGCTGGGCATCGTATCTTCCTGCCAGGTGACCGAAGTTCGCAGGCAGATGGGTCCCTGGGACACAGGCGGAGAGGCTCCTGCCCGGGTCACAGGCCGCACACTGCCCCTGCCCCTGATCGGGAGCCGCAAAGCAGCCCTGTCTGAGTCCCCTGCCTCTAGAGGGAGTATTGGACCAACACTTGTAGAAAACGGGGTCCTTGCGGGCCACTCATTGGAGGGACACAAATAAATCTTTGCCGACTTTCTGCTGAAACTTACGAGCCTTCACACCTAAGCCTCTTACAAGGTCAGCTGTTTAGATAAACATGAGCTCATGATCTAAATTTACACAATAATGAAGAAAGCAGCTACAAGGGGAGACAATCAGCCAAAACTATCAATACCAGAATTAGATTCCCAAGGCCATCCATCAGATGTAGGAATAATCGGGTGCAAGGCAGAAAATATACATAAAACTGGAACTGAAACAAGGCACAAGGATGTTTTCAAAGACTGGTAGGATCTCTAAAACATTTTTAAAGGACATGTCATTGATAAAGCTAAATACTCCAAGGTTGTGTAATACAACAGATTAATCATTGAGAAGAGTGAAATTATGCTGTTTTGAAAACTATGGCAGGTCAGATTTTCTGCCTAATTATATAAGAAGATTTCTCTAAAAAATACACATTATTTCAAAGACTTATTGGCTGTGAAATAAGTTAAGGGTATTTCAAATGGCTTGTCTGCAAAGAAAGGTGAGATGTAGGGAATCACAGAAAGTCGAGGGGAAAATAGGTCAATATATACATTGCTGTATGGTGAACTAAGCCTTAGGCCAGCAACAATGGAGAGGACCTGACCCTTAGACACGTACAAGTAAGCTGGAATCTTCAAAAGTTCAAATATTTATAAGTAAAAAGATTTATTAAAATGAATAACCAAGTGTTTTAATTGACATCAGAAGATGAAAACAATAAACCCTGAGAACATAGAGAAAAGATTAATAAAGATATCAGCAGAACCTAATACAACAGAAAACGTATAAAATTCAGGTGATTTAGTAAGTCCAAAGAATTGTCTTTGAAAAGATTTAAAAGAAACACTTTGATTAAAGAAAACCAAAACATAAGTAAAGAATATACAGAAAGAGACAGGACAATGTTAGAGCAGAGAATATATGAAATGCCAGTAAATTTGAACATTTCTGTAAAGTGGACCATTTCCTAGCTCCTAAAGTTTACCAACACTGACACAAGAGGAAATCATTTAAGGTCATCATGTCTGCCCTTGGCATTCTCGGAACGCGCAGGCCTCACAATGCAGCCTCTGTAGTCCATGGTAACCTGCGGAGAGGGGGCGGGGCTGAGGGAGGTTGGAACACTGCCCTCACTGAGGGAGTGGGTGTGGCCATCTCTGCTGTGACTGAACAAAGGGCAGGGGAGCAGGGGGCCCAGGGCAGGGCCCTCAGAGCCCGGCAGGCCCAGTGGAGTGTCACAAGCTTTTAGGCCCAGGCCAAAGGGCGCCTTCTTTTTCTGCACAGCTGCCCAAACTCTCATCTTTCCACTCAGGCCGCCCTCTTACTTGAAGTGTGTGTGGAACGTGTCCGTGCAGTATACCGCGCTGCACAGCTAAGCATAGGTCTGGGCATCGTAGCTTCCTGCCAGGTGACCGACGTTCGCAGGCAGATGTGTCCCTGGGACACACGCGGACAGGCTCCTGCCCGGGCCACAGGTCGCCCACTGCCCCTGCCGCAGATCGGGGGCCGCAAAGCAGCCCTGTCTGAGTCCCCTGCCTCTAGAGGGAGTATTGGACCAACACTTGTAGAAAACGGGGTCCTTGCGGGCCACTCATTGGAGGGACACAAATAAATCTTTGCCGACTTTCTGCTGAAACTTACGAGCGTTCACACCTAAGCCTCTTACAAGGTCAGCTGTTTAGCTAAACATGAGCTCATGATCTAAATTTACACAATAATGAAGAAAGCAGCTACAAGGGGAGACAATCAGCCAAAACCATCAATACCAGAATTAGATTCCCAAGGCCATCCATCAGATGAAGGAATAATCGGGTGCAAGGCAGAAAATATACATAAAACTGGAACTGAAACAAGGCACAAGGATGTTTTCAAAGACTGGTAGGATCTCTAAAACATTTTTCAAGGACATGTCATTCATAGAGCTAAATACTCCAAGGTTGTGTAATACAACAGATTAATCATTGAGAAGAGTGAAATTATGCTGTTTTGAAAACTATGGCAGGTCAGATTTTCTGCCTAATTATATAAGAAGATTTCTCTAAAAAATACACATTATTTCAAAGACTTCTTGGCTGTGAAATAAGTTAAGGGTATTTCAAATGGCTTGTCTGCAAAGAAAGGTGAGATGTAGGGAATCACAGAAAGTCGAGTGGAAAATAGGTCAATATATACATTGCTCTATGGTGAACTAAGCCTTAGGCCAGCAACAATGGAGAGGACCTGACCCTTAGACACGTACAAGTAAGCTGGAATCTTCAAAAGTTCAAATCTTTATAAGTAAAAAGTTTTATTAAAATCAATAACCAAGTGTTTTAATTGACATCAGAAGATGAAAACAATAAACCCTGAGAACATAGAGAAAAGATAAATAAAGATATGAGCAGAACCTAATACAACAGAAAACGTATAAAATTCAGGTGATTTAGTAAGTCCAAAGAATCTTCTTTGAAAAGATTTAAAAGACACACTTTGATTAAGGAAAACCAAAACATAAGTAAAGAATATACAGAAAGATTCAGGACAATGTTAGTGCAGAGAATATATGAAATGCCAGTAAATTTGAACATTTCTGTCAAGTGGACCATTTCCTAGCTCCTAAAGTTTACCAACACTGACACAAGAGGAAATCATTTAAGGTCAACATGTCTGCCCTTGGCATTCTCAGAACGCCCTGGCCTCAGAATGCAGTCTCTGTAGTCCATGGTAACCTGCGGAGAGGTGGCGGGGCTGAGGGAGGTTGGAACACTGCCCTCACTGAGGGAGTGGGTGTGGCCATCTCTGCTGTGACTGAACAAAGGGCAGGGGAGCAGGGGGCCCAGGGCAGGGCCCTCAGAGCACGGCAGGCCCAGTGGAGTGTCACAAGCTTTTAAGCCCAGGCCAAAGGGCGCCTTCTTTGTCTGCACAGCTGCCCAAACTCTCACCTTTCCACTCATTCCGCCCTATTACTTGAAGTGTGTGTGGAACGTGTCCGCGCAGTACACCGCGCTGCAGAGCTAAGCATAGTTCTGGGCATCGTAGCTTCCTGCCAGGTGACCGAAGTTTGCAGGCAGATGGGTCCCTGGGACACACGCGGAGGGGCTCATGCCCGGGTCACAGGCCGCCCACTGCCCCTGCCCCAGATCGGGGGCCGCAAAGCAGCCCTGTCTGAGTCCCCTGCCTCTAGAGGGAGTATTGGACCAACACTTGTAGAAAACGGGGTCCTTGCGGGCCACTCATTGGAGGGACACAAATAAATCTTTGCCGACTTTCTGCTGAAACTTACGAGCGTTCACACCTAAGCCTCTTACAAGGTCAGCTGTTTAGCTAAACATGAGCTCATGATCTAAATTTACACAATAATGAAGAAAGCAGCTACAAGGGGAGACAATCAGCCAAAACCATCAATACCAGAATTAGATTCCCAAGGCCATCCATCAGATGAAGGAATAATCGGGTGCAAGGCAGAAAATATACATAAAACTGGAACTGAAACAAGGCACAAGGATGTTTTCAAAGACTGGTAGGATCTCTAAAACATTTTTCAAGGACATGTCATTGATAAAGCTAAATACTCCAAGGTTGTGTAATACAACAGATTAATCATTGAGAAGAGTGAAATTATGCTGTTTTGAAAACTATGGCAGGTCAGATTTTCTGCCTAATTCTATAAGAAGATTTCTCTAAAAAATACACATTATTTCAAAGACTTATTGGCTGTGAAATAAGTTAAGGGTATTTCAAATGGCTTGTCTGCAAAGAAAGGTGAGATGTAGGGAATCACAGAAAGTCGAGGGGAAAATAGGTCAATATATACATTGCTGTATGGTGAACTAAGCCTTAGGCCAGCAACAATGGAGAGGACCTGACCCTTAGACACGTACAAGTAAGCTGGAATCTTCAAAAGTTCAAATCTTTATAAGTAAAAAGATTTATTAAAATGAATAACCAAGTGTTTTAATTGACATCAGGAGATGAAAACAATAAACCCTGAGAACATAGAGAAAAGATAAATAAAGATATGAGCAGAACTTAATACAACAGAAAAAGTATAAAATACAGGTGATTTAGTAAGTCCAAAGAATCTACTTTGAAAAGAATTAAAAGACACACTTTGATTAAGGAAAACCAAAACATAAGTAAAGAATATACAGAAAGAGTCAGGACAATGTTAGAGCAGAGAATATATGAAATGCCAGTAAATTTGAACATTTCTGTCAAGTGGACCATTTCCTAGCTCCTAAAGTTTACCAACACTGACACAAGAGGAAATCATTTAAGGTCATCATGTCTGCCCTTGGCATTCTCGGAACGCCCTGGCCTCAGAATGCAGCCTCTGTAGTCCATGGTAACCTGCAGAGAGGGGGCGGGGCTGAGGGAGGTTGGAACACTGCCTTCACTGAGGGAGTGGGTGTGGCCATCTCTGCTGTGACTGAACAAAGGGCAGGGGAGCAGGGGGCCCAGGGCAGGGCCCTCAGAGCCCGGCAGGCCCAGTGGAGTGTCACAAGTTTTTAGGCCCAGGCCAAAGGGCGCCTTCTTTGTCTGCACAGCTGCCCAAACTCTTACCGTTCCACTCAGGCCGCCCTCTTACTTGAAGTGTGTGTGGAACGTGTCTGCACAGTACACCGCGCTGCAGAGCTAATCATAGTTCTGGGCATCGTAGCTTCCTGCCAGGTGACCGAAACTTGCCGGCAGATGGGTCCCTGGGACACACGCGGAGAGGATCCTGCCCGGGTCACTGGCCGCCCACTGCCCCTGCCCCAGATCGTGGGCCGCAAAGCAGCCCTGCCTGAGTCCCCTGCCTCTAGAGGGAGTATTGGACCAACACTTGTAGAAAACGGGGTCCTTGCGGGCCACTCATTGGAGGGACACAAATAAATCTTTGCCGACTCTCTGCTGAAACTTACGAGCGTTCACACCTAAGCCTCTTACAAGGTCAGCTGTTTAGCTAAACATGAGCTCATGAACTAAATTTACACAATAATGAAGAAAGCAGCTACAAGGGGAGACAATCAGCCAAAACCAT
Organism: Mesoplodon mirus; assembly: GCF_964341445.2. Taxonomy (NCBI): domain Eukaryota; kingdom Metazoa; phylum Chordata; class Mammalia; order Artiodactyla; family Ziphiidae; genus Mesoplodon; species Mesoplodon mirus. The sequence continues at coordinate 118,080,653 of NC_138976.1, read as the reverse complement.
CAATACCAGAATTAGATTCCCAAGGCCATCCATCAGATGTAGGAATAATCGGGTGCAAGGCAGAAAATATACATAAAACTGGAACTGAAACAAGGCACAAGGATGTTTTCAAAGACTGGTAGGATCTCTAAAACATTTTTCAAGGACATGTCATTGATAAAGCTAAATACTCCAAGGTTGTGTAATACAACAGATTAATCATTGAGAAGAGTGAAATTATGCTGTTTTGAAAACTATGGCAGGTCAGATTTTCTGCCTAATTATATAAGAAGATTTCTCTAAAAAATACACATTATTTCAAAGACTTATTGGCTGTGAAATACGTTAAGGGTATTTCAAATGGCTTGTCTGCAAAGAAAGGTGAGATGTAGGGAATCACAGAAAGTCGAGGGGAAAATAGGTCAATATATACATTGCTGTATGGTGAACTAAGCCTTAGGCCAGCAACAATGGAGAGGACCTGACCCTTAGACACGTACAAGTAAGCTGGAATCTTCAAAAGTTCAAATCTTTATAAGTACAAAGATTTATTAAAATGAATAACCAAGTGTTTTAATTGACATCAGAAGATGAAAACAATAAACCCTGAGAACATAGAGAAAAGATAAATAAAGATATGAGCAGAACCTAATACAACAGAAAACGTATAAAATTCGGGTGATTTAGTAAGTCCAAAGAATTTTCTTTGAAAAGATTTAAAAGACACACTTTGATTAAGGAAAACCAAAACATAAGTAAAGAATATACAGAAAGAGTCAGGACAATGTTAGAGCAGAGAATATATGAAATGCCAGTAAATTTGAACATTTCTGTCAAGTGGACCATTTCCTAGCTCCTAAAGTTTACCAACACTGACACAAGAGGAAATCATTTAAGGTCATCATGTCTGCCCTTGGCGTTCTCGGAATGCCCTGGCCTCACAATGCAGCCTCTGTAGTCCATGGTAACCTGCGGAGAGGGGGCGGGGCTGAGGGAGGTTGGAACACTGCCCTCAGTGAGGGAGTGGGTGTGGCCATCTCTGCTGTGACTGAACAAAGGGCAGGGGAGCAGGGGGCCCAGGACAGGGCTCTCAGAGCCCGGCAGGCCCAGTGGAGTGTCACAAGTTTTTAGGCCCAGGCCAAAGGGCGCCTTCTTTGTCTGCACAGCTGCCCAAACTCTCACCTTTCCACTCAGGCCGCCCTCTTACTTGAAGTGTGTGTGGAACATGTCCGTGCAGTATACCGCACTGCACAGCTAAGCATACATCTGGGCATCGTAGCTTCCTGCCAGGTGACAGATGTTCGCAGGCAGATGGGTCCCTGGGACACACGCGGAGAGGCTCCTGCCCGGGTCACAGGCCGCACAGTGCCCCTGCCCCAGATCGGGAGCCGCAAAGCAGCCCTGTCTGAGTCCCCTGCCTCTAGAGGGAGTATTGGACCAACACTTTTAGAAAACGGGGTCCTTGCGGGCCACTCATTGGAGGGACACAAATAAATCTTTGCCGACTTTCTCCTGAAACTTACGAGCGTTCACACCTAAGCCTATTACAAGGTCAGCTGTTTAGCTAAACATGAGCTCATGATCTAAATTTACACAATAATGAAGAAAGCAGCTACAAGGGGAGACAATCAGCCAAAACCATCAATACCAGAATTAGATTCCCAAGGCCATCCATCAGATGTAGGAATAATCGGGTGCAAGGCAGAAAATATACATAAAACTGGAACTGAAACAAGGCACAAGGATGTCTTCAAAGACTGGAAGGATCTCTAAAACATTTTTAAAGGACATGTCATTGATAAAGCTAAATACTCCAAGGTTGTGTAATACAACAGATAAATCATTGAGAAGAGTGAAATTATGCTGTTTTGAAAACTATGGCAGGTCAGATTTTCTGCCTAATTATATAAGAAGATTTCTCTAAAAAATACACATTATTTCAAAGACTTATTGGCTGTGAAATAAGTTAAGGGTATTTCAAATGGCTTGTCTGCAAAGAAAGGTGAGATGTAGGGAATCACAGAAAGTCGAGGGGAAATTAGGTCAATATATACATTGCTGTATGGTGAACTAAGCCTTAAGCCAGCAACAATGGAGAGGACCTGACCCTTAGACACGTACAAGTAAGCTGGAATCTTCAAAAGTTCAAATCTTTATAAGTAAAAAGATTTATTAAAATGAATAACCAAGTGTTTTAATTGACATCAGAAGATGAAAACAATAAACCCTGAGAACATAGAGAAAAGATAAATAAAGATATGATCAGAACTTAATACAACAGAAAACGTATAAAATTCAGGTGATTTAGTAAGTCCAAAGAATTTTCTTTGGAAAGATTTAAAAGACACACTTTGATTAAGGAAAACCAAAACATAAGTAAAGAATATACAGAAAGAGTCAGGACAATGTTAGGGCAGAGAATATATGAAATGCCAGTAAATTTGAACATTTCTGTCAAGTGGACCATTTCCTAGCTCCTAAAGTTTACCAACACTGACACCAGAGGAAATCATTTAAGGTCATCATGTCTGCCCTTGGCATTCTCCGAACGCCCTGGCCTCAGAATGCAGCCTCTGTAGTCCATGGTAACCTGCGAAGAGGGGGCGGTGCTGAGGGAGGTTGGAACACTGCCCTCACTGAGGGAGTGGGTGTGGCCATCTCTGCTGTGACTGAACAAAGGGCAGGGGAGCAGGGGGCCCAGGGCAGGGCCCTCAGAGCCCGGCAGGCCCAGTGGAGTGTCACAAGTTTTTAGGCCCAGGCCAAAGTGCGCCTTCTTTGTCTGCACAGCTGCCCAAACTCTCACCTTTCCACTCAGGCCGCCCTATTACTTGAAGTGTGTGTGGAACGTGTCCGTGCAGTACACCGCCTTACACAGCTAAGCATAGTTCTGGGCATCGTAGCTTCCTGCCAGGTGACCGAAGTTCGCAGGCAGATGGGTCCCTGGGACACACGCAGAGAGGCTCCTGCCCGGGTCACAGGCCGCCCACTGCCCCTGCCCCAGATCGGGGGCCGCAAAGCAGCCCTGTCTGAATCCCCTGCCTCTAGAGGGAGTATTGGACCAACACTTGTAGAAAACGGGGTCCTTGCGGGCCACTCATTGGAGGGACACAAATAAATCTTTGCCGACTCTCTGCTGAAACTTACGAGCGTTCACACCTAAGCCTCTTACAAGGTCAGCTGTTTAGCTAAACATGAGCTCATGATCTAAATTTACACAATAATGAAGAAAGCAGCTACAAGAGGAGACAATCAGCCAAAACCATCAATACCAGAGTTAGATTCCCAAGGCCATCCATCAGATGTAGGAATAATCGGGTGCAAGGCAGAAAATATACATAAAACTGGAACTGAAACAAGGCACAAGGATGTTTTCAAAGACTGGTAGGATCTCTAAAACATTTTTCAAGGACATGTCATTGATAAAGCTAAATACTCCAAGGTTGTGTAATACAACAGATTAATCATTGAGAAGAGTGAAATTATGCTGTTTTGAAAACTATGGCAGGTCAGATTTTCTGCCTAATTATATAAGAAGATTTCTCTAAAAAATACACATTATTTCAAGGACTTATTGGCTGTGAAATACGTTAAGGGTATTTCAAATGGCTTGTCTGCAAAGAAAGGTGAGATGTAGGGAATCACAGAAAGTCGAGGGGAAAATAGGTCAATATATACATTGCTGTATGGTGAACTAAGCCTTAGGCCAGCAACAATGGAGAGGACCTGACCCTTAGACACGTACAAGTAAGCTGGAATCTTCAAAAGTTCAAATCTTTATAAGTAAAAAGATTTATTAAAATGAATAACCAAGTGTTTTAATTGACATCAGAAGATGAAAACAATAAACCCTGAGAACATAGAAAAAAGATAAATAAAGATATGAGCAGAACTTAATACAACAGAAAACGTATAAAATTCAGGTGATTTAGTAAGTCCAAAGAATCTTCTTTGAAAAGATTTAAAAGACACACTTTGATTAAGGAAAACCAAAACATAAGTAAAGAATATACAGAAAGAGTCAGGACAATGTTAGAGCAGAGAATATATGAAATGCCAGTAAATTTGAACATTTCTGTCAAGTGGACCATTTCCTAGCTCCTAAAGTTTACCAGCACTGACACAAGAGGAAATCATTTAAGGTCATCATGTCTGCCCTTGGCATTCTCGGAACGCCCTGGCCTCAGAATGCAGCCTCTGTAGTCCATGGTAACCTGCAGAGAGGGGGCGGGGCTGAGGGAGGTTGGAACACTGCCCTCACTGAGGGAGTGGGTGTGGCCATCTCTGCTGTGACTGAACAAAGGGCAGGGGAGCAGGGGGCCCAGGGCAGGGCCCTCAGAGCCCGGCAGGCCCAGTGGAGTGTCACAAGTTTTTAGGCCCAGGCCAAAGGGCGCCTTCTTTGTCTGCACAGCTGCCCAAAATCTCACCTTTCCACTCAGGCCGCCCTCTTACTTGAAGTGTGTGTGGAACGTGTCCGTGCAGTACTCCGCGCTGCACAGCTAAGCATAGTTCTGGGCATCGTAGCTTCCTGCCAGGTGACCGAAGTTCGCAGGCAGATGGGTCCCTGGGACACACGCGGAGAGGCTCCTGCCCGGGTCACAGGCCACCCACTGCCCCTGCCCCAGATCGGGGGCCGCAAAGCAGCCCTGTCTGAGTCCCCTGCCTCTAGAGGGAGTATTAGACCAACACTTGTAGAAAACGGGGTCCTTGCGGGCCACTCATTGGAGGGACACAAATAAATCTTTGCCGACTCTCTGCTGAAACTTACGAGCGTTCACACCTAAGCCTCTTACAAGGTTAGCTGTTTAGCTAAACATGAGCTCATGATCTAAATTTACACAATAATGAAGAAAGCAGCTACAAGGGGAGACAATCAGCCAAAACCATCAATACCAGAATTAGATTCCCAAGGCCATCCATCAGATGTAGGAATAATCGGGTGCAAGGCAGAAAATATACATAAAACTGGAACTGAAACAAGGCACAAGTATGTTTTCAAAGACTGGTAGGATCTCTAAAACATTTTTCAAGGACATGTCATTGATAAAGCTAAATACTCCAAGGTTGTGTAATACAACAGATTAATCATTGAGAAGAGTGAAATTATGCTGTTTTGAAAACTATGGCAGGTCAGATTTTCTGCCTAATTATATAAGAAGATTTCTCTAAAAAATACACATTATTTCAAAGACTTATTGGCTGTGAAATAAGTTAAGGGTATTTCAAATGGCTTGTCTGCAAAGAAAGGTGAGATGTAGGGAATCACAGAAAGTCGAGGGGAAAATAGGTCAATATATACATTGCTGTATGGTGAACTAAGCCTTAGGCCAGCAACAATGGAGAGGACCTGACCCTTAGACACGTACAAGTAAGCTGGAATCTTCAAAAGTTCAAATCTTTATAAGTAAAAAGATTTATTAAAATCAATAACCAAGTGTTTTAATTGACATCAGAAGATGAAAACAATAAACCCTGAGAACATAGAAAAAAGATAAATAAAGATATGAGCAGAACTTAATACAACAGAAAACGTATAAAATTCAGGTGATTTAGTAAGTCCAAAGAATCTTCTTTGAAAAGATTTAAAAGACACACTTTGATTAAGGAAAACCAAAACATAAGTAAAGAATATAGAGAAAGAGTCAGGACAATGTTAGAGCAGAGAATATATGAAATGCCAGTAAATTTGAACATTTCTGTAAAGAGGACCATTTCCTAGCTCCTAAAGTTTACCAACACTGACACAAGAGGAAATCATTTAAGGTCATCATGTCTGCCCTTGGCATTCTCGGAACACCCTGGCCTCAGAATGCAGCCTTTCTAGTCCATGGTAACCTGCAGAGAGGAGGCGGGGCTGAGGGAGGTTGGAACACTGCCCTCACTGAGGGTGTGGGTGTGGCCATCTCTGCTGTGACTGAACAAAGGGCAGGGGAGCAGGGGGCCCAGGGCAGGGCCCTCAGAGCCTGGCAGGCCCAGTGGAGTGTCACAAGAGTTTAGGCCCAGGCCAAAGGGCGCCTTCTTTGTCTGCACAGCTGCCCAAACTCTCACCTTTCCACTCAGGCCGCCCTCTTACTTGAAGTGTGTGTGGAACGGGTCTGCGCAGTACACGTCGCTGCAGATCTAAGCATAGTTCTGGGCATCGTAGCTTCCTGCCAGGTGACCGAAGTTCGCCGGCAGATGGGTCCCTGGGACACACGCGGAGAGGCTCCTGCCCGGGTCACTGGCCGCCCACTGCCCCTGCCCCAGATCGGGGGCCGCAAAGCAGCCCTGTCTGAGTCCCCTGCCTCTAGAGGGAGTATTGGACCAACACTTGTAGAAAACGGGGTCCTGTGGGCCACTCATTGGAGGGACACAAATAAATCTTTGCCTACTCTCTGCTGAAACTTACGAGCGTTCACACCTAAGCCTCTTACAAGGTCAGCTGTTTAGCTAAACATGAGCTCATGATCTAAATTTACACAATAATGAAGAAAGCAGCTACAAGGGGAGACAATCAGCCAAAACCATCAATACCAGAATTAGATTCCCAAGGCCATCCATCAGATGTAGGAATAATCGGGTGCAAGGCAGAAAATATACATAAAACTGGAACTGAAACAAGGCACAAGGATGTTTTCAAAGACTGGTAGGATCTCTAAAACATTTTTCAAGGACATGTCATTGATAAAGCTAAATACTCCAAGGTTGTGTAATACAACAGATTAATCATTGAGAAGAGTGAAATTATGCTGTTTTGAAAACTATGGCAGGTCAGATTTTCTGCCTAATTATATAAGAAGATTTCTCTAAAAAATACACATTATTTCAAAGACTTATTGGCTGTGAAATACGTTAAGGGTATTTCAAATGGCTTGTCTGCAAACAAAGGTGAGATGTAGGGAATCACAGAAAGTCGAGGGGAAAATAGGTCAATATATACATTGCTGTATGGTGAACTAAGCCTTAGGCCAGCAACAATGGAGAGGACCTGACCCTTAGACACGTACAAGTAAGCTGGAATCTTCAAAAGTTCAAATCTTTATAAGTAAAAAGATTTATTAAAATGAATAACCAAGTATTTTAAATGACATCAGAAGATGAAAACAATAAACCCTGAGAACATAGAAAAAAGATAAATAAAGATATGAGCAGAACTTAATACAACAGAAAACGTATAAAATTCAGGTGATTTAGTAAGTCCAAAGAATCTTCTTTGAAAAGATTTAAAAGACACACTTTGATTAAGGAAAACCAAAACATAAGTAAAGAATATAGAGAAAGAGTCAGGACAATGTTAGAGCAGAGAATATATGAAATGCCAGTAAATTTGAACATTTCTGTAAAGAGGACCATTTCCTAGCTCCTAAAGTTTACCAACACTGACACAAGAGGAAATCATTTAAGGTCATCATGTCTGCCCTTGGCATTCTCGGAACACCCTGGCCTCAGAATGCAGCCTTTCTAGTCCATGGTAACCTGCAGAGAGGGGGCGGGGCTGAGGGAGGTTGGAACACTGCCCTCACTGAGGGTGTGGGTGTGGCCATCTCTGCTGTGACTGAACAAAGGGCAGGGGAGCAGGGGGCCCAGGGCAGGGCCCTCAGAGCCCGGCAGGCCCAGTGGAGTGTCACAAGATTTTAGGCCCAGGCCAAAGGGCGCCTTCTTTGTCTGCACAGCTGCCCAAACTCTCACCTTTCCACTCAGGCCGCCCTGTTACTTGAAGTGTGTGTGGAACGGGTCTGCGCAGTACACGTCGCTGCAGATCTAAGCATAGTTCTGGGCATCGTAGCTTCCTGCCAGGTGACCGAAGTTCGCCGGCAGATGGGTCCCTGGGACACACGCGGAGAGGCTCCTGCCCGGGTCACTGGCCGCCCACTGCCCCTGCCCCAGATCGGGGGCCGCAAAGCAGCCCTGTCTGAGTCCCCTGCCTCTAGAGGGAGTATTGGACCAACACTTGTAGAAAACGGGGTCCTTGTGGGCCACTCATTGGAGGGACACAAATAAATCTTTGCCTACTCTCTGCTGAAACTTACGAGCGTTCACACCTAAGCCTCTTACAAGGTCAGCTGTTTAGCTAAACATGAGCTCATGATCTAAATTTACACAATAATGAAGAAAGCAGCTACAAGGGGAGACAATCAGCCAAAACCATCAATACCAGAATTAGATTCCCAAGGCCATCCATCAGATGTAGGAATAATCGGGTGCAAGGCAGAAAATATACATAAAACTGGAACTGAAACAAGGCACAAGGATGTTTTCAAAGACTGGTAGGATCTCTAAAACATTTTTCAAGGACATGTCATTGATAAAGCTAAATACTCCAAGGTTGTGTAATACAACAGATTAATCATTGAGAAGAGTGAAATTATGCTGTTTTGAAAACTATGGCAGGTCAGATTTTCTGCCTAATTATATAAGAAGATTTCTCTAAAAAATACACATTATTTCAAAGACTTATTGGCTGTGAAATACGTTAAGGGTATTTCAAATGGCTTGTCTGCAAACAAAGGTGAGATGTAGGGAATCACAGAAAGTCGAGGGGAAAATAGGTCAATATATACATTGCTGTATGGTGAACTAAGCCTTAGGCCAGCAACAATGGAGAGGACCTGACCCTTAGACACGTACAAGTAAGCTGGAATCGTCAAAAGTTCAAATCTTTATAAGTAAAAAGATTTATTAAAATGAATAACCAAGTATTTTAAATGACATCAGAAGATGAAAACAATAAACCCTGAGAACATAGAAAAAAGATAAATAAAGATATGAGCAGAACTTAATACAACAGAAAACGTATAAAATTCAGGTGATTTAGTAAGTCCAAAGAATCTTCTTTGAAAAGATTTAAAAGACACACTTTGATTAAGGAAAACCAAAACATAAGTAAAGAATATAGAGAAAGAGTCAGGACAATGTTAGAGCAGAGAATATATGAAATGCCAGTAAATTTGAACATTTCTGTAAAGAGGACCATTTCCTAGCTCCTAAAGTTTACCAACACTGACACAAGAGGAAATCATTTAAGGTCATCATGTCTGCCCTTGGCATTCTCGGAACACCCTGGCCTCAGAATGCAGCCTCTCTAGTCCATGGTAACCTGCAGAGAGGGGGCGGGGCTGAGGGAGGTTGGAACACTGCCCTCACTGAGGGTGTGGGTGTGGCCATCTCTGCTGTGACTGAACAAAGGGCAGGGGAGCAGGGGGCCCAGGGCAGGGCCCTCAGAGCCCGGCAGGCCCAGTGGAGTGTCACAAGATTTTAGGCCCAGGCCAAAGGGCGCCTTCTTTGTCTGCACAGCTGCCCAAACTCTCACCTTTCCACTCAGGCCGCCCTCTTACTTGAAGTGTGTGTGGAACGTGTCTGCGCAGTACACGTCGCTGCAGATCTAAGCATAGTTCTGGGCATCGTAGCTTCCTGCCAGGTGACCGAAGTTCGCAGGCAGATGGGTCCCTGGGACACACGCGGAGAGGCTCCTGCCCGGGTCACTGGCCGCCCACTGCCCCTGCCCCAGATCGGGGGCCGCAAAGCGGCCCTGTCTGAGTCCCCTGCCTCTAGAGGGAGTATTGGACCAACACTTGTAGAAAACGGGGTCCTTGTGGGCCACTCATTGGAGGGACACAAATAAATCTTTGCCTACTCTCTGCTGAAACTTACGAGCGTTCACACCTAAGCCTCTTACAAGGTCAGCTGTTTAGCTAAACATGAGCTCATGATCTAAATTTACACAATAATGAAGAAAGCAGCTACAAGGGGAGACAATCAGCCAAAACCATCAATACCAGAATTAGATTCCCAAGGCCATCCATCAGATGTAGGAATAATCGGGTGCAAGGCAGAAAATATACATAAAACTGGAACTGAAACAAGGCACAAGGATGTTTTCAAAGACTGGTAGGATCTCTAAAACATTTTTCAAGGACATGTCATTGATAAAGCTAAATACTCCAAGGTTGTGTAATACAACAGATTAATCATTGAGAAGAGTGAAATTATGCTGTTTTGAAAACTATGGCAGGTCAGATTTTCTGCCTAATTGTATAAGAAGATTTCTCTAAAAAATACACATTATTTCAAAGACTTATTGGCTGTGAAATACGTTAAGGGTATTTCAAATGGCTTGTCTGCAAAGAAAGGTGAGATGTAGGGAATCACAGAAAGTCGAGGGGAAAATAGGTCAATATATACATTGCTGTATGGTGAACTAAGCCTTAGGCCAGCAACAATGGAGAGGACCTGACCCTTAGACACGTACAAGTAAGCTGGAATCTTCAAAAGTTCAAATCTTTATAAGTAAAAAGATTCATTAAAATGAATAACCAAGTGTTTTAATTGACATCAGAAGATGAAAACAATAAACCCTGAGAACATAGAAAAAAGATAAATAAAGATATGAGCAGAACTTAATACAACAGAAAACGTATAAAATTCAGGTGATTTAGTAAGTCCAAAGAATCTCCTTTGAAAAGATTTAAAAGACACACTTCGATTAAGGAAAACCAAAACATAAGTAAAGAATATACAGAAAGAGTCAGGACAATGTTAGAGCAGAGAATATATGAAATGCCAGTAAATTTGAACATTTCTGTCAAGTGGACCATTTCCTAGCTCCTAAAGTTTACCAACACTGACACAAGAGGAAATCATTTAAGGTCATCATGTCTGCCCTTGGCATTCTCGGAACGCCCTGGCCTCAGAATGCAGCCTCTCTAGTCCATGGTAACCTGCAGAGAGGGGGCGGGGCTGAGGGAGGTTGGAACACTGCCCTCACTGAGGGAGTGGGTGTGGCCATCTCTGCTGTGACTGAACAAAGGGCAGGGGAGCAGGAGGCCCAGGGCAGGGCCCTCAGAGCCCGGCAGGCCCAGTGGAGTGTCACAAGTTTTTAGGCCCAGGCCAAAGGGCGCCTTCTTTGTCTTCACAGCTGCCCAAACTCTCACCTTTCCACTCAGGCCGCCCTCTTACTTGAAGTGTGTGTGGAACGTGTCCGTGCAGTACACCGCGCTGCACAGCTAAGCATAGTTCAGGGCATCGTAGCTTCCTGCCAGGTGACCGAAGTTCGCAGGCAGATGGGTCCCTGGGACACATGCGGAGAGGCTCCTGCCCGGGTCACAGGCCGCCCACTGCCCCTGCCCCAGATCGGGGGCCGCAAAGCAGCCCTGTCTGAGTCCCCTGCCTCTAGAGGGAGTATTGGACCAACACTTGTAGAAAACGGGGTCCTTGCGGGCCACTCATTGGAGGGACACAAATAATTCTATGCCGACTCTCTGCTGAAACTTACGAGCGTTCACACCTAAGCCTCTTACAAGGTCAGCTGTTTAGCTAAACATGAGCTCATGATCTAAATTTACACAATAATGAAGAAAGCAGCTACAAGGGGAGACAATCAGCCAAAACCATCAATACCAGAGTTAGATTCCCAAGGCCATCCATCAGATGTAGGAATAATCGGGTGCAAGGCAGAAAATATACATAAAACTGGAACTGAAACAAGGCACAAGGATGTTTTCAAAGACTGGTAGGATCTCTAAAACATTTTTCAAGGACATGTCATTGATAAAGCTAAATACTCCAAGGTTGTGTAATACAACAGATTAATCATTGAGAAGAGTGAAATTATGCTGTTTTGAAAACTATGGCAGGTCAGATTTTCTGCCTAATTATATAAGAAGATTTCTCTAAAAAATACACATTATTTCAAAGACTTATTGGCTGTGAAATACGTTAAGGGTATTTCAAATGGCTTGTCTGCAAAGAAAGGTGAGATGTAGGGAATCACAGAAAGTCGAGGGGAAAATAGGTCAATATATACATTGCTGTATGGTGAACTAAGCCTTAGGCCAGCAACAATGGAGAGGACCTGACCCTTAGACACGTACAAGTAAGCTGGAATCTTCAAAAGTTCAAATCTTTATAAGTAAAAAGATTTATTAAAATGAATAACCAAGTGTTTTAATTGACATCAGAAGATGAAAACAATAAACCCTGAGAACATAGAAAAAAGATAATTAAAGATATGAGCAGAACTTAATACAACAGAAAACGTATAAAATTCAGGTGATTTAGTAAGTCCAAAGAATCTTCTTTGAAAAGATTTAAAAGACACACTTTGATTAAGGAAAACCAAAACATAAGTAAAGAATATAGAGAAAGAGTCAGGACAATGTTAGAGCAGAGAATATATGAAATGCCAGTAAATTTGAACATTTCTGTAAAGAGGACCATTTCCTAGCTCCTAAAGTTTACCAACACTGACACAAGAGGAAATCATTTAAGGTCATCATGTCTGCCCTTGGCATTCTCGGAACACCCTGGCCTCAGAATGCAGCCTCTCTAGTCCATGGTAACCTGCAGAGAGGGGGCGGGGCTGTGGGAGGTTGGAACACTGCCCTCACTGAGGGTGTGGGTGTGGCCATCTCTGCTGTGACTGAACAAAGGGCAGGGGAGCAGGGGGCCCAGGGCAGGGCCCTCAGAGCCCGGCAGGCCCAGTGGAGTGTCACAAGATTTTAGGCCCAGGCCAAAGGGCGCCTTCTTTGTCTGCACAGCTGCCCAAACTCTCACCTTTCCACTCAGGCCGCCCTCTTACTTGAAGTGTGTGTGGAACGTGTCTGCGCAGTACACGTCGCTGCAGATCTAAGCATAGTTCTGGGCATCGTAGCTTCCTGCCAGGTGACCGAAGTTCGCCGGCAGATGGGTCCCTGGGACACACGCGGAGAGGCTCCTGCCCGGGTCACTGGCCGCCCACTGCCCCTGCCCCAGATCGGGGGCCGCAAAGCAGCCCTGTCTGAGTCCCCTGCCTCTAGAGGGAGTATTGGACCAACACTTGTAGAAAACGGGGTCCTTGTGGGCCACTCATTGGAGGGACACAAATAAATCTTTGCCTACTCTCTGCTGAAACTTACGAGCGTTCACACCTAAGCCTCTTACAAGGTCAGCTGTTTAGCTAAACATGAGCTCATGATCTAAATTTACACAATAATGAAGAAAGCAGCTACAAGGGGAGACAATAAGCCAAAACCATCAATACCAGAATTAGATTCCCAAGGCCATCCATCAGATGTAGGAATAATCGGGTGCAAGGCAGAAAATATACATAAAACTGGAACTGAAACAAGGCACAAGGATGTTTTCAAAGACTGGTAGGATCTCTAAAACATTTTTCAAGGACATGTCATTGATAAAGCTAAATACTCCAAGGTTGTGTAATACAACAGATTAATCATTGAGAAGAGTGAAATTATGCTGTTTTGAAAACTATGGCAGGTCAGATTTTCTGCCTAATTATATAAGAAGATTTCTCTAAAAAATACACATTATTTCAAAGACTTATTGGCTGTGAAATACGTTAAGGGTATTTCAAATGGCTTGTCTGCAAACAAAGGTGAGATGTAGGGAATCACAGAAAGTCGAGGGGAAAATAGGTCAATATATACATTGCTGTATGGTGAACTAACCTTAGGCCAGCAACAATGGAGAGGACCTGACCCTTAGACACGTACAAGTAAGCTGGAATCTTCAAAAGTTCAAATCTTTATAAGTAAAAAGATTCATTAAAATGAATAACCAAGTGTTTTAATTGACATCAGAAGATGAAAACAATAAACCCTGAGAACATAGAAAAAAGATAAATAAAGATATGAGCAGAACTTAATACAACAGAAAACGTATAAAATTCAGGTGATTTAGTAAGTCCAAAGAATCTCCTTTGAAAAGATTTAAAAGACACACTTCGATTAAGGAAAACCAAAACATAAGTAAAGAATATACAGAAAGAGTCAGGACAATGTTAGAGCAGAGAATATATGAAATGCCAGTAAATTTGAACATTTCTGTCAAGTGGACCATTTCCTAGCTCCTAAAGTTTACCAACACTGACACAAGAGGAAATCATTTAAGGTCATCATGTCTGCCCTTCGCATTCTCGGAACGCACTGGCCTCAGAATGCAGCCTCTCTAGTCCATGGTAACCTGCAGAGAGGGGGCGGGGCTGAGGGAGGTTGGAACACTGCCCTCACTGAGGGAGTGGGTGTGGCCATCTCTGCTGTGACTGAACAAAGGGCAGGGGAGCAGGAGGCCCAGGGCAGGGCCCTCAGAGCCCGGCAGGCCCAGTGGAGTGTCACAAGTTTTTAGGCCCAGGCCAAAGGGCGCCTTCTTTGTCTGCACAGCTGCCCAAACTCTCACCTTTCCACTCAGGCCGCCCTCTTACTTGAAGTGTGTGTGGAACGTGTCCGTGCAGTACACCGCGCTGCACAGCTAAGCATAGTTCTGGGCATCGTAGCTTCCTGCCAGGTGACCGAAGTTCGCAGGCAGATGGGTCCCTGGGACACACGCGGAGAGGCTCCTGCCCGGGTCACAGGCCGCCCACTGCCCCTGCCCCAGATCGGGGGCCGCAAAGCAGCCCTGTCTGAGTCCCCTGCCTCTAGAGGGAGTATTGGACCAACACTTGTAGAAAACGGGGTCCTTGCGGGCCACTCATTGGAGGGACACAAATAAATCTTTGCCGACTCGCTGCTGAAACTTACGAGCGTTCACACCTAAGCCTCTTACAAGGTCAGCTGTTTAGCTAAACATGAGCTCATGATCTAAATTTACACAATAATGAAGAAAGCAGCTACAAGGGGAGACAATCAGCCAAAACCATCCATACCAGAGTTAGATTCCCAAGGCCATCCATCAGATGTAGGAATAATCGGGTGCAAGGCAGAAAATATACATAAAACTGGAACTGAAACAAGGCACAAGGATGTTTTCAAAGACTGGTAGGATCTCTAAAACATTTTTCAAGGACATGTCATTGATAAAGCTAAATACTCCAAGGTTGTGTAATACAACAGATTAATCATTGAGAAGAGTGAAATTATGCTCTTTTGAAAACTATGGCAGGTCAGATTTTCTGCCTAATTATATAAGAAGATTTCTCTAAAAAATACACATTATTTCAAAGACTTATTGGCTGTGAAATACGTTAAGGGTATTTCAAATGGCTTGTCTGCAAACAAAGGTGAGATGTAGGGAATCACAGAAAGTCGAGGGGAAAATAGGTCAATATATACATTGCTGTATGGTGAACTAAGCCTTAGGCCAGCAACAATGGAGAGGACCTGACCCTTAGACACGTACAAGTAAGCTGGAATCTTCAAAAGTTCAAATCTTTATAAGTAAAAATATTTATTAAAATGAATAACCAAGTGTTTTAATTGACATCAGAAGATGAAAACAATAAACCCTGAGAACATAGAAAAAAGATAAATAAAGATATGAGCAGAACTTAATACAACAGAAAACGTATAAAATTCAGGTGATTTAGTAAGTCCAAAGAATCTTCTTTGAAAAGATTTAAAAGACACACTTTGATTAAGGAAAACCAAAACATAAGTAAAGAATATACAGAAAGAGTCAGGACAATGTTAGAGCAGAGAATATATGAAATGCCAGTAAATTTGAACATTTCTGTAAAGAGGACCATTTCCTAGCTCCTAAAGTTTACCAACACTGACACAAGAGGAAATCATTTAAGGTCATCATGTCTGCCCTTGGCATTCTCGGAACGCCCTGGCCTCAGAATGCAGCCTCTGTAGTCCATGGTAAACTGCAGAGAGGGGGCGGGGCTGAGGGAGGTTGGAACACTGCCCTCACTGAGGGAGTGCGTGTGGCCATCTCTGCTGTGACTGAACAAAGGGCAGGGGAGCAGGGGGCCCAGGGCAGGGCCCTCAGAGCCCGGCAGGCCCAGTGGAGTGTCACAAGTTTTTAGGCCCAGGCCAAAGGGCGCCTTCTTTGTCTGCACAGCTGCCCAAACTCTCACCTTTCCACTCAGGCCGCCCTCTTACTTGAAGTGTGTGTGGAACGTGTCCGTGCAGTACACCGCGCTGCACAGCTAAGCATAGTTCTGGGCATCATAGCTTCCTGCCAGGTGACCGAAGTTCGCAGCCAGATGGGTCCCTGGGACACACGCGGAGAGGCTCCTGCCCGGGTCACAGGCCGCCCACTGCCCCTGCCCCAGATCGGGGGCCGCAAAGCAGCCCTGTCTGAGTCCCCTGCCTCTAGAGGGAGTATTGGACCAACACTTGTAGAAAACGGGGTCCTTGCGGGCCACTCATTGGAGGGACACAAATAAATCTTTGCCGACTCTCTGCTGAAACTTACGAGCGTTCACACCTAAGCCTCTTACAAGGTCAGCTGTTTAGCTAAACATGAGCTCATGATCTAAATTTACACAATATTGTAGAAAGCAGCTACAAGGGGAGACAATCAGCCAAAACCATCAATACCAGAATTAGATTCCCAAGGCCATCCATCAGATGTAGGAATAATCGGGTGCAAGGCTGAAAATATACGTAAAACTGGAACTGAAACAAGGCACAAGGATGTTTTCAAAGACTGGTAGGATCTCTAAAGCATTTTTCAAGGACATGTCATTGATAAAGCTAAATACTCCAAGGTTGTGTAATACAACAGATTAATCATTGAGAAGAGTGAAATTATGCTGTTTTGAAAACTATGGCAGGTCAGATTTTCTGCCTAATTATATAAGAAGATTTCTCTAAAAAATACACATTATTTCAAAGACTTATTGGCTGTGAAATAAGTTAAGGGTATTTCAAATGGCTTGTCTGCAAAGAAAGGTGAGATGTAGGGAATCACAGAAAGTCGAGGGGAAAATAGGTCAATATATACATTGCTGTATGGTGAACTAAGCCTTAGGCCAGCAACAATGGAGAGGACCTGACCCTTAGACACGTACAAGTAAGCTGGAATCTTCAAAAGTTCAAATCTTTATAAGTAAAAAGATTTATTAAAATGAATAACCAAGTGTTTTAATTGACATCAGAAAATGAAAACAATAAACCCTGAGAACATAGAGAAAAGATAAATAAAGATATGAGCAGAACTTAATACAATAGAAAACGTATAAAATTGAGGTGATTTAGTAAGTCCAAAGAATCTTCTTTGAAAAGATTTAAAAGACACACTTTGATTAAGGAAAACCAAAACATAAGTAAAGAATATACAGAAAGAGTCAGGACAATGTTAGAGCAGAGAATATATGAAATGCCAGTAAATTTGAACATTTCTGTCAAGTGGACCATTTCCTAGCTCCTAAAGTTTACCAACACTGACACAAGAGGAAATCATTTAAGGTCATCATGTCTGCCCTTGGCATTCTCTGAACGCCCTGGCCTCAGAATGCAGCCTCTGTAGTCCATGGTAACCTGCAGAGAGGGGGCGGGGCTGAGGGAGGTTGGAACACTGCCCTCACTGAGGGAGTGGGTGTGGCCATCTCTGCTGTGACTGAACAAAGGGCAGGGGAGCAGGGGGCCCAGGGCAGGGCCCTCAGAGCCCGGCAGGCCCAGTGGAGTGTCACAAGTTTTTAGCCCCAGGCCAAAGGGCGCCTTCTTTGTCTGCACAGCTGCCCAAACTCTCACCTTTCCACTCAGGCCGCCCTTTTACTTGAAGTGTGTGTGGAACGTGTCCGTGCAGTACACCGCGCTGCACAGCTAAGCATAGTTCTGGGCATCGTAGCTTCCTGCCAGGTGACCGAAGTTCGCAGGCAGATGGGTCCCTGGGACACACGCGGAGAGGCTCCTGCCCGGGTCACAGGCCACCCACTGCCCCTGCCCCAGATCGGGGGCCGCAAAGCAGCCCTGTCTGAGTCCCCTGCCTCTAGAGGGAGTATTGGACCAACACTTGTAGAAAATGGGGTCCTTGCGGGCCACTCATTGGAGGGACACAAATAAATCTTTGCCGACTCTCTGCTGAAACTTACGAGCGTTCACACCTAAGCCTCTTACAAGGTCAGCTGTTTAGCTAAACATGAGCTCATGATCTAAATTTACACAATAATGAAGAAAGCAGCTACAAGGGGAGACAATCAGCCAAAACCATCAATACCAGAGTTAGATTCCCAAGGCCATCCATCAGATGTAGGAATAATCGGGTGCAAGGCAGAAAATATACATAAAACTGGAATGGAAACAAGGCACAAGGATGTTTTCAAAGACTGGTAGGATCTCTAAAACATTTTTCAAGGACATGTCATTGATAAAGCTAAATACTCCAAGGTTGTGTAATACAACAGATTAATCATTGAGAAGAGTGAAATTATGCTGTTTTGAAAACTATGGCAGGTCAGATTTTCTGCCTAATTATATAAGAAGATTTCTCTAAAAAATACACATTATTTCAAAGACTTATTGGCTGTGAAATACGTTAAGGGTATTTCAAATGGCTTGTCTGCAAAGAAAGGTGAGATGTAGGGAATCACAGAAAGTCGAGGGGAAAATAGGTCAATATATACATTGCTGTATGGTGAACTAAGCCTTAGGCCAGCAACAATGGAGAGGACCTGACCCTTAGACACGTACAAGTAAGCTGGAATCTTCAAAAGTTCAAATCTTTATAAGTAAAAAGATTCATTAATATGAATAACCAAGTGTTTTAATTGACATCAGAAGATGAAAACAATAAACCCTGAGAACATAGAAAAAAGATAAATAAAGATATGAGCAGAACTTAATACAACAGAAAACGTATAAAATTCAGGTGATTTAGTAAGTCCAAAGAATCTTCTTTGAAAAGATTTAAAAGACACACTTCGATTAAGGAAAACCAAAACATAAGTAAAGAATATACAGAAAGAGTCAGGACAATGTTAGAGCAGAGAATATATGAAATGCCAGTAAATTTGAACATTTCTGTCAAGTGGACCATTTCCTAGCTCCTAAAGTTTACCAACACTGACACAAGAGGAAATCATTTAAGGTCATCATGTCTGCCCTTGGCATTCTCGGAACGCCCTGGCCTCAGAATGCAGCCTCTGTAGTCCATGGTAACCTGCAGAGAGGGGGCGGGGCTGAGGGAGTTTGGAACACTGCCCTCACTGAGGGAGTGGTTGTGGCCATCTCTGCTGTGACTGAACAAAGGGCAGTGGAGCAGGAGGCCCAGGGCAGGGCCCTCAGAGCCCGGCAGGCCCAGTGGAGTGTCACAAGTTTTTAGGCCCAGGCCAAAGGGCGCCTTCTTTGTCTGCACAGCTGCCCAAACTCTCACCTTTCCACTCAGGCCGCCCTCTTACTTGAAGTGTGTGTGGAACGTGTCCGTGCAGTACACCGCGCTGCACAGCTAAGCATAGTTCTGGGCATCGTAGCTTCCTGCCAGGTGACCGAAGTTCGCAGGCAGATGGGTCCCTGGGACACACGCGGAGAGGCTCCTGCCCGGGTCACAGGCCGCCCACTGCCCCTGCCCCAGATCGGGGGCCGCAAAGCAGCCCTGTCTGAGTCCCCTGCCTCTAGAGGGAGTATTGGACCAACACTTGTAGAAAACGGGGTCCTTGCGGGCCACTCATTGGAGGGACAAAAATAAATCTTTGCCGACTCTCTGCTGAAACTTACGAGCGTTCACACCTAAGCCTCTTACAAGGTCAGCTGTTTAGCTAAACATGAGCTCATGATCTAAATTTACACAATAATGAAGAAAGCAGCTACAAGGGGAGACAATCAGCCAAAACCATCAATACCAGAGTTAGATTCCCAAGGCCATCCATCAGATGTAGGAATAATCGGGTGCAAGGCAGAAAATATACATAAAACTGGAACTGAAACAAGGCACAAGGATGTTTTCAAAGACTGGTAGGATCTCTAAAACATTTTTCAAGGACATGTCATTGATAAAGCTAAATACTCCAAGGTTGTGTAATACAACAGATTAATCATTGAGAAGAGTGAAATTATGCTGTTTTGAAAACTATGGCAGGTCAGATTTTCTGCCTAATTCTATAAGAAGATTTCTCTAAAAAATACACATTATTTCAAAGACTTATTGGCTGTGAAATAAGTTAAGGGTATTTCAAATGGCTTGTCTGCAAAGAAAGGTGAGATGTAGGGAATCACAGAAAGTCGAGGGGAAAATAGGTCAATATATACATTGCTGTATGGTGAACTAAACCTTAGGCCAGCAACAATGGAGAGGACCTGACCCTTAGACACGTACAAGTAAGCTGGAATCTTCAAAAGTTCAAATCTTTATAAGTAAAAAGATTTATTAAAATGAATAACCAAGTGTTTTAATTGACATCAGAAGATGAAAACAATAAACCCTGAGAACATAGAAAAAAGATAAATAAAGATATGAGCAGAACTTAATACAACAGAAAACGTATAAAATTCAGGTGATTTAGTAAGTCCAAAGAATCTTCTTTGAAAAGATTTAAAAGACACACTTCGATTAAGGAAAACCAAAACATAAGTAAAGAATATACAGAAAGAGTCAGGACAATGTTAGAGCAGAGAATATATGAAATGCCAGTAAATTTGAACATTTCTGTCAAGTGGACCATTTCCTAGCTCCTAAAGTTTACCAACACTGACACAAGAGGAAATCATTTAAGGTCATCATGTCTGCCCTTGGCATTCTCGGAACGCCCTGGCCTCAGAATGCAGCCTCTCTAGTCCATGGTAACCTGCAGAGAGGGGGCGTGGCTGAGGGATGTTGGAACACTGCCCTCACTGAGGGAGTGGGTGTGGCCATCTCTGCTGTGACTGAACAAAGGGCAGGGGAGCAGGGGGCCCAGGGCAGGGCCCTCAGAGCCCGGCAGGCCCAGTGGAGTGTCACAAGTTTTTAGGCCCAGGCCAAAGAGCGCCTTCTTTGTCTGCACAGCTGCCCAAACTCTCACCTTTCCACTCAGGCCGCCCTCTTACTTGAAGTGTGTGTGGAACGTGTCTGTGCAGTACACCGCGCTGCACAGCTAAGCATAGTTCTGGGCATCGTAGCTTCCTGCCAGGCGACCGAAGTTCGCAGCCAGATGGGTCCCTGGGACACACGCGGAGAGGCACCTGCCCGGGTCACAGGCCGCCCACTGCCCCTGCCCCAGATCGGGGGCCGCAAAGCAGCCCTGTCTGAGTCCCCTGCCTCTAGAGGGAGTATTGGACCAACACTTGTAGAAAACGGGGTCCTTGCGGGCCACTCATTGGAGGGACACAAATAAATCTTTGCCGACTCTCTGCTGAAACTTACGAGCGTTCACACCTAAGCCTCTTACAAGGTCAGCTGTTTAGCTAAACATGAGCTCATGATCTAAATTTACACAATAATGAAGAAAGCAGCTACAAGGGGAGACAATCAGCCAAAACCATCAATACCAGAATTAGATTCCCAAGGCCATCCATCAGATGTAGGAATAATCGGGTGCAAGGCAGAAAATATACATAAAACTGGAACTGAAACAAGGCACAAGGATGTTTTCAAAGACTGGTAGGATCTCTAAAACATTTTTCAAGGACATGTCATTGATAAAGCTAAATACTCCAAGGTTGTGTAATACAACAGATTAATCATTGAGAAGAGTGAAATTATGCTGTTTTGAAAACTATGGCAGGTCAGATTTTCTGCCTAATTATATAAGAAGATTTCTCTAAAAAATACACATTATTTCAAAGACTTATTGGCTGTGAAATACGTTAAGGGTATTTCAAATGGCTTGTCTGCAAAGAAAGGTGAGATGTAGGGAATCACAGAAAGTCGAGGGGAAAATAGGTCAATATATACATTGCTGTATGGTGAACTAAGCCTTAGGCCAGCAACAATGGAGAGGACCTGACCCTTAGACACGTACAAGTAAGCTGGAATCTTCAAAAGTTCAAATCTTTATAAGTAAAAAGATTTATTAAAATGAATAACCAAGTGTTTTAATTGACATCAGAAGATGAAAACAATAAACCCTGAGAACATAGAAAAAAGATAAATAAAGATATGAGCAGAACTTAATACAACAGAAAACGTATAAAATTGAGGTGATTTAGTAAGTCCAAAGAATCTTCTTTGAAAAGATTTAAAAGACACACTGTGATTAAGGAAAACCAAAACATAAGTAAAGAATATACAGAAAGAGTCAGGACAATGTTAGAGCAGAGAATATATGAAATGCCAGTAAATTTGAACATTTCTGTAAAGTGGACCATTTCCTAGCTCCTAAAGTTTACCAACACTGACACAAGAGGAAATCATTTAAGGTCATCATGTCTGCCCTTGGCATTCTCGGAACGCCCTGTCCTCAAAATGCAGCCTCTGTAGTCCATGGTAACCTGCAGAGAGGGGGCGGGGCTGAGGGAGTTTGGAACACTGCCCTCACTGAGGGAGTGGGTGTGGCCATCTCTGCTGTGACTGAACAAAGGGCAGGGGAGCAGGGGGCCCAGGGCAGGGCCCTCAGAGCCCGGCAGGCCCAGTGGAGTGTCACAAGTTTTTAGGCCCAGGCCAAAGGGCGCCTTCTTTGTCTGCACAGCTGCCCAAACTCTCACCTTTCCACTCAGGCCGCCCTCTTACTTGAAGTGTGTGTGGAACGTGTCCGTGCAGTACACCGCGCTGCACAGCTAAGCATAGTTCTGGGCATCGTAGCTTCCTGCCAGGTGACCGAAGTTCGCAGGCAGATGGGTCCCTGGGACACACGCGGAGAGGCTCCTGCCCGGGTCACAGGCCGCCCACTGCCCCTGCCCCAGATCGGGGGCCGCAAAGCAGCCCTGTCTGAGTCCCCTGCCTCTAGAGGGAGTATTGGACCAACACTTGTAGAAAACGGGGTCCTTGCGGGCCACTCATTGGAGGGACACAAATAAATCTTTGCCGACTCTCTGCTGAAACTTACGAGCGTTCACACCTAAACCTCTTACAAGGTCAGCTGTTTAGCTAAACATGAGCTCATGATCTAAATTTACACAATAATGAAGAAAGCAGCTACAAGGGGAGACAATCAGCCAAAACAATCAATACCAGTGTTAGATTCCCAAGGCCATCCATCAGATGTAGGAATAATCGGGTGCAAGGCAGAAAATATACATAAAACTGGAACTGAAACAAGGCACAAGGATGTTTTCAAAGACTGATAGGATCTCTAAAACATTTTTCAAGGACATGTCATTGATAAAGCTAAATACTCCAAGGTTGTGTAATACAACAGATTAATCATTGAGAAGAGTGAAATTATGCTGTTTTGAAAACTATGGCAGGTCAGATTTTCTGCCTAATTATATAAGAAGATTTCTCTACAAAATACACATTATTTCAAAGACTTATTGGCTGTGAAATAAGTTAAGGGTATTTCAAATGGCTTGTCTGCAAAGAAAGGTGAGATGTAGGGAATCACAGAAAGTCGAGGGGAAAATAGGTCAATATATACATTGCTGTATGGTGAACTAAGCCTTAGGCCAGCAACAATGGAGAGGACCTGACCCTTAGACACGTACAAGTAAGCTGGAATCTTCAAAAGTTCAAATCTTTATAAGTACAAAGATTTATTAAAATGAATAACCAAGTGTTTTAATTGACATCAGAAGATGAAAACAATAAACCCTGAGAACATAGAAAAAAGATAAATAAAGATATGAGCAGAACTTAATACAACAGAAAACTTATAAAATTCAGGTGATTTTGTAAGTCCAAAGAATCTTCTTTGAAAAGATTTAAAAGACACACTTTGATTAAGGAAAACCAAAACATAAGTAAAGAATATACAGAAAGAGTCAGGACAATGTTAGAGCAGAGAATATATGAAATGCCAGTAAATTTGAACATTTCTGTCAAGTGGACCATTTCCTAGCTCCTAAAGTTTACCAACACTGACACAAGAGGAAATCATTTAAGGTCATCATGTCTGCCCTAGGCATTCTTGGAACGCCCTGGCCTCAGAATGCAGCCTCTGTAGTCCATGGTAACCTGCAGAGAGGGGGCGGGGCTGAGGGAGGTTGGAACACTGCCCTCACTGAGGGAGTGGGTGTGGCCATCTCTGCTGTGACTGAACAAAGGGCAGGGGAGCAGAGGGCCCAGGGCAGGGCCCTCAGAGCCCGGCAGGCCCAGTGGAGTGTCACAAGTTTTTAGGCCCAGGCCAAAGTGCGCCTTCTTTGTCTGCACAGCTGCCCAAACTCTCACCTTTCCACTCAGGCCGCCCTCTTACTTGAAGTGTGTGTGGAACGTGTCCGTGCAGTACACCGCACTGCACAGCTAAGCATAGTTCTCGGCATCGTAGCTTCCTGCCAGGTGACCGAAGTTCGCAGGCAGATGGGTCCCTGGGACACACGCGGAGAGGCTCCTGCCCGGGTCACAGGCCGCCCACTGCCCCTGCCCCAGATCGGGGGCCGCAAAGCAGCCCTGTCTGAGTCCCCTGCCTCTAGAGGGCGTATTGGACCAACACTTGTAGAAAACGGGGTCCTTGCGGGCCACTCATTGGAGGGACACAAATAAATCTTTGCCGACTCTCTGCTGAAACTTACGAGCGTTCACACCTAAGCCTCTTACAAGGTCAGCTGTTTAGCTAAACATGAGCTCATGATCTAAATTTACACAATAATGAAGAAAGCAGCTACAAGGGGAGACAATCAGCCAAAACAATCAATACCAGTGTTAGATTCCCAAGGCCATCCATCAGATGTAGGAATAATCGGGTGCAAGGCAGAAAATATACATAAAACTGGAACTGAAACAAGGCACAAGGATGTTTTCAAAGACTGGTAGGATCTCTAAAACATTTTTCAAGGACATGTCATTGATAAAGCTAAATACTCCAAGGTTGTGTAATACAACAGATTAATCATTGAGAAGAGTGAAATTATGCTGTTTTGAAAACTATGGCAGGTCAGATTTTCTGCCTAATTATATAAGAAGATTTCTCTACAAAATACACATTATTTCAAAGACTTATTGGCTGTGAAATACGTTAAGGGTATTTCAAATGGCTTGTCTGCAAAGAAAGGTGAGATGTAGGGAATCACAGAAAGTCGAGGGGAAAATAGGTCAATATATACATTGCTGTATGGTGAACTAAGCCTTAGGCCAGCAACAATGGAGAGGACCTGACCCTTAGACACGTACAAGTAAGCTGGAATCTTCAAAAGTTCAAATCTTTATAAGTAAAAAGATTTATTAAAATGAATAACCAAGTGTTTTAATTGACATCAGAAGATGAAAACAATAAACCCTGAGAACATAGAAAAAAGATAAATAAAGATATGAGCAGAACTTAATACAACAGAAAACGTATAAAATTCAGGTGATTTAGTAAGTCCAAAGAATCTTCTTTGAAAAGAATTAAAAGACACACTTTGATTAAGGAAAACCAAAACATAAGTAAAGAATATACAGAAAGAGTCAGGACAATGTTAGAGCAGAGAATATATGAAATGCCAGTAAATTTGAACATTTCTGTCAAGTGGACCATTTCCTAGCTCCTAAAGTTTACCAACACTGACACAAGAGGAAATCATTTAAGGTCATCATGTCTGCCCTTGGCATTCTCGGAACGCCCTGGCCTCAGAATGCAGCCTCTCTAGTCCATGGTAACCTGCAGAGAGGGGGCGGGGCTGAGGGAGTTTGGAACACTGCCCTCACTGAGGGAGTGGGTGTGGCCATCTCTGCTGTGACTGAACAAAGGGCAGGGGAGCAGGGGGCCCAGGGCAGGGCCCTCAGAGCCCGGCAGGCCCAGTGGAGTGTCACAAGTTTTTAGGCCCAGGCCAAAGGGCGCCTTCTTTGTCTGCACAGCTGCCCAAACTCTCACCTTTCCACTCAGGCCGCCCTCTTACTTGAAGTGTGTGTGGAACGTGTCCGTGCAGTACACCGCGCTGCACAGCTAAGCATAGTTCTGGGCATCGTAGCTTCCTGCCAGGTGACCGAAGTTCGCAGGCAGATGGGTCCCTGGGACACACGCGGAGAGGCTCCTACCCGGGTCACAGGCCGCCCACTGCCCCTGCCCCAGATCGGGGGCCGCAAAGCAGCCCTGTCTGAGTCCCCTGCCTCTAGAGGGAGTATTGGACCAACACTTGTAGAAAACGGGGTCCTTGCGGGCCACTCATTGGAGGGACACAAATAAATCTTTGCCGACTCTCTGCTGAAACTTACGAGCGTTCACACCTAAGCCTCTTACAAGGTCAGCTGTTTAGCTAAACATGAGCTCATGATCTAAATTTACACAATAATGAAGAAAGCAGCTACAAGGGGAGACAATCAGCCAAAACAATCAATACCAGTGTTAGATTCCCAAGGCCATCCATCAGATGTAGGAATAATCGGGTGCAAGGCAGAAAATATACATAAAACTGGAACTGAAACAAGGCACAAGGATGTTTTCAAAGACTGGTAGGATCTCTAAAACATTTTTCAAGGACATGTCATTGATAAAGCTAAATACTCCAAGGTTGTGTAATACAACAGATTAATCATTGAGAAGAGTGAAATTATGCTGTTTTGAAAACTATGGCAGGTCAGTTTTTCTGCCTAATTCTATAAGAAGATTTCTCTAAAAAATACACATTATTTCAAAGACTTCTTGGCTGTGAAATACGTTAAGGGTATTTCAAATGGCTTGTCTGCAAAGAAAGGTGAGATGTAGGGAATCACAGAAAGTCGAGGGGAAAATAGGTCAATATATACATTGCTGTATGGTGAACTAAGCCTTAGGCCAGCAACAATGGAGAGGACCTGACCCTTAGACACGTACAAGTAAGCTGGAATCTTCAAAAGTTCAAATCTTTATAAGTAAAAAGATTTATTAAAATGAATAACCAAGTGTTTTAATTGACATCAGAAGATGAAAACAATAAACCCTGAGAACATAGAAAAAAGATAAATAAAGATATGAGCAGAACTTAATACAACAGAAAACGTATAAAATTCAGGTGATTTAGTAAGTCCAAAGAATCTTCTTTGAAAAGATTTAAAAGACACACTTTGATTAAGGAAAACCAAAACATAAGTAAAGAATATACAGAAAGAGTCAGGACAATGTTAGAGCAGAGAATATATGAAATGCCAGTAAATTTGAACATTTCTGTCAAGTGGACCATTTCCTAGCTCCTAAAGTTTACCAACACTGACACAAGAGGAAATCATTTAAGGTCATCATGTCAGCCCTTGGCATTCTCGGAACGCCCTGGCCTCAGAATGCAGCCTCTCTAGTCCATGGTAACCTGCAGAGAGGGGGCGGGGCTGAGGGAGGTTGGAACACTGCCCTCACTGAGGGAGTGGGTGTGGCCATCTCTGCTGTGACTGAACAAAGGGCAGGGGAGCAGGGGGCCCAGGGCAGGGCCCTCAGAGCCCGGCAGGCCCAGTGGAGTGTCACAAGTTTTTAGGCCCAGTCCAAAGGGCGCCTTCTTTGTCTGCACAACTGCCCAAACTCTCACCTTTCCACTCAGGCCGCCCTCTTACTTGAAGTGTGTGTGGAACGTGTCCGTGCAGTACACCGCGCTGCACAGCTAAGCATAGTTCTGGGCATCGTAGCTTCCTGCCAGGTGACCGAAGTTCGCAGGCAGATGGGTCCCTGGGACACACGCGGAGAGGCTCCTGCCCGGGTCACAGGCCGCCCACTGCCCCTGCCCCAGATCGGGGGCCGCAAAGCAGCCCTGTCTGAGTCCCCTGCCTCTAGAGGGCGTATTGGACCAACACTTGTAGAAAACGGGGTCCTTGCGGGCCACTCATTGGAGGGACACAAATAAATCTTTGCCGACTCTCTGCTGAAACTTACGAGCGTTCACACCTAAGCCTCTTACAAGGTCAGCTGTTTAGCTAAACATGAGCTCATGATCTAAATTTACACAATAATGAAGAAAGCAGCTACAAGGGGAGACAATCAGCCAAAACAATCAATACCAGTGTTAGATTCCCAAGGCCATCCATCAGATGTAGGAATAATCGGGTGCAAGGCAGAAAATATACATAAAACTGGAACTGAAACAAGGCACAAGGGTGTTTTCAAAGACTGGTAGGATCTCTAAAACATTTTTCAAGGACATGTCATTGATAAAGCTAAATACTCCAAGGTTGTGTAATACAACAGATTAATCATTGAGAAGAGTGAAATTATGCTGTTTTGAAAACTATGGCAGGTCAGATTTTCTGCCTAATTATATAAGAAGATTTCTCTAAAAAATACACATTATTTCAAAGACTTATTGGCTGTGAAATAAGTTAAGGGTATTTCAAATGGCTTGTCTGCAAAGAAAGGTGAGATGTAGGGAATCACAGAAAGTCGAGGGGAAAATAGGTCAATATATACATTGCTGTATGGTGAACTAAGCCTTAGGCCAGCAACAATGGAGAGGACCTGACCCTTAGACACGTACAAGTAAGCTGGAATCTTCAAAAGTTCAAATCTTTATAAGTAAAAAGATTTATTAAAATGAATAACCAAGTGTTTTAATTGACATCAGAAGATGAAAACAATAAACCCTGAGAACATAGAAAAAAGATAAATAAAGATATGAGCAGAACTTAATACAACAGAAAACTTATAAAATTCCGGTGATTTTGTAAGTCCAAAGAATCTTCTTTGAAAAGATTTAAAAGACACACTTTGATTAAGGAAAACCAAAACATAAGTAAAGAATATACAGAAAGAGTCAGGACAATGTTAGAGCAGAGAATATATGAAATGCCAGTAAATTTGAACATTTCTGTCAAGTGGACCATTTCCTAGCTCCTAAAGTTTACCAACACTGACACAAGAGGAAATCATTTAAGGTCATCATGTCTGCCCTTGGCATTCTCGGAACGCCCTGGCCTCAGAATGCAGCCTCTGTAGTCCATGGTAACCTGCAGAGAGGGGGCAGGGCTGAGGGAGTTTGGAACACTGCCCTCACTGAGGGAGTGGGTGTGGCCATCTCTGCTGTGACTGAACAAAGGGCAGGGGCGCAGGGGGCCCAGGGCAGGGCCCTCAGAGCCCGGCAGGCCCAGTGGAGTGTCACAAGTTTTTAGGCCCAGGCCAAAGGGCGCCTTCTTTGTCTGCACAGCTGCCCAAACTCTCACCTTTCCACTCAGGCCGCCCTCTTACTTGAAGTGTGTGTGGAACGTGTCCGTGCAGTACACCGCACTGCACAGCTAAGCATAGTTCTCGGCATCGTAGCTTCCTGCCAGGTGACCGAAGTTCGCAGGCAGATGGGTCCCTGGGACCCACGCGGAGAGGCTCCTGCCCGGGTCACAGGCTGCCCACTGCCCCTGCTACAGATCGGGGGCCGCAAAGCAGCCCTGTCTGAGTCCCCTGCCTCTAGAGGGAGTATTGGACCAACACTTGTAGAAAACGGGGTCCTTGCGGGCCACTCATTGGAGGGACACAAATAAATCTTTGCCGACTCTCTGCTGAAACTTACGAGCGTTCACACCTAAGCCTCTTACAAGGTCAGCTGTTTAGCTAAACATGAGCTCATGATCTAAATTTACACAATATTGAAGAAAGCAGCTACAAGGGGAGACAATCAGCCAAAACCATCAATACCAGTATTAGATTCCCAAGGCCATCCATCAGAAGTAGGAATAATCGGGTGCAAGGCTGAAAATATACATAAAACTGGAACTGAAACAAGGCACAAGGATGTTTTCAAAGACTGGTAGGATCTCTAAAGCATTTTTCAAGGACATGTCATTGATAAAGCTAAATACTCCAAGGTTGTGTAATACAACAGATTAATCATTGAGAAGAGTGAAATTATGCTGTTTTGAAAACTATGGCAGGTCAGATTTTCTGCCTAATTATATAAGAAGATTTCTCTAAAAAATACACATTATTTCAAAGACTTATTGGCTGTGAAATAAGTTAAGGGTATTTCAAATGTCTTGTCTGCAAAGAAAGGTGAGATGTAGGGAATCACAGAAAGTCGAGGGGAAAATAGGTCAATATATACATTGCTGTATGGTGAACTAAGCCTTAGGCCAGCAACAATGGAGAGGACCTGACCCTTAGACACGTACAAGTAACCTGGAATCTTCAAAAGTTCAAATCTTTATAAGTAAAAAGATTTATTAAAATGAATAACCAAGTGTTTTAATTGACATCTGAAGATGAAAACAATAAACCCTGAGAACATACAAAAAAGATAAATAAAGATATGAGCAGAACTTAATACAACAGAAAACGTATAAAATTCAGGTGATTTAGTAAGTCCAAAGAATCTTCTTTGAAAAGATTTAAAAGACACACTTTGATTAAGGAAAACCAAAACATAAGTAAAGAATATACAGAAAGTGTCAGGACAATGTTAGAGCAGAGAATATATGAAATGCCAGTAAATTTGAACATTTCTGTAAAGTGGACCATTTCCTAGCTCCTAAAGTTTACCAACACTGACACAAGAGGAAATCATTTAAGGTCATCATGTCTGCCCTTGGCATTCTCGGAACGCCCTGGCCTCAGAATGCAGCCTCTGTAGTCCATGGTAACCTGCAGAGAGGGGGCGGGGCTGAGGGAGGTTGGAACACTGCCCTCACTGAGGGAGTGGGTGTGGCCATCTCTGCTGTGACTGAACAAAGGGCAGGGGAGCAGGGGGCCCAGGGCAGGGCCCTCAGAGCCCGGCAGGCCCAGTGGAGTGTCACAAGTTTTTAGCCCCAGGCCAAAGGGCGCCTTCTTTGTCTGCACAGCTGCCCAAACTCTCACCTTTCCACTCAGGCCGCCCTCTTACTTGAAGTGTGTGTGGAACGTGTCCGTGCAGTACACCGCGCTGCACAGCTAAGCATAGTTCTGGGCATCGTAGCTTCCTGCCAGGTGACCGAAGTTCGCAGGCAGATGGGTCCCTGGGACACACGCGGAGAGGCTCCTGCCCGGGTCACAGGCCACCCACTGCCCCTGCCCCAGATCGGGGGCCGCAAAGCAGCCCTGTCTGAGTCCCCTGCCTCTAGAGGGAGTATTGGACCAACACTTGTAGAAAACGGGGTCCTTGCGGGCCACTCATTGGAGGGACACAAATAAATCTTTGCCGACTCTCTGCTGAAACTTACGAGCGTTCACACCTAAGCCTCTTACAAGGTCAGCTGTTTAGCTAAACATGAGCTCATGATCTAAATTTACACAACAATGAAGAAAGCAGCTACAAGGGGAGACAATCAGCCAAAACCATCAATACCAGAGTTAGATTCCCAAGGCCATCCATCAGATGTAGGAATAATCGGGTGCAAGGCAGAAAATATACATAAAACTGGAACTGAAACAAGGCACAAGGATGTTTTCAAAGACTGGTAGGATCTCTAAAATATTTTTCAAGGACATGTCATTGATAAAGCTAAATACTCCAAGGTTGTGTAATACAACAGATTAATCATTGAGAAGAGTGAAATTATGCTGTTTTGAAAACTATGGCAGGTCAGATTTTCTGCCTAATTATATAAGAAGATTTCTCTAAAAAATACACATTATTTCAAAGACTTCTTGGCTGTGAAATAAGTTAAGGGTATTTCAAATGGCTTGTCTGCAAAGAAAGGTGAGATGTAGGGAATCACAGAAAGTCGAGGGGAAAATAGGTCAATATATACATTGCTGTATGGTGAACTAAGCCTTAGGCCAGCAACAATGGAGAGGACCTGACCCTTAGACACGTACAAGTAAGCTGGAATCGTCAAAAGTTCAAATCTTTATAAGTAAAAAGATTTATTAAAATCAATAACCAAGTGTTTTAATTGACATCAGAAGATGAAAACAATAAACCCTGAGAACATAGAAAAAAGATAAATAAAGATATGAGCAGAACTTAATACAACAGAAAACGTATAAAATTCAGGTGATTTAGTAAGTCCAAAGAATCTTCTTTGAAAAGATTTAAAAGACACACTTTGATTAAGGAAAACCAAAACATAAGTAAAGAATATACAGAAAGAGTCAGGACAATGTTAGAGCAGAGAATATATTAAATGCCAGTAAATTTGAACATTTGTGTAAAGAGGACCATTTCCTAGCTCCTAAAGTTTACCAACACTGACACAAGAGGAAATCATTTAAGGTCATCATGTCTGCCCTTGGCATTCTCGGAACGCCCTGGCCTCAGAATGCAGCCTCTGTAGTCCATGGTAACCTGCAGAGAGGGGGCGGGGCTGAGGGAGGTTGGAACACTGCCCTCACTGAGGGAGTGGGTGTGGCCATCTCTGCTGTGACTGAACAAAGGGCAGGGGAGCAGGGGGCCCAGGGCAGGGCCCTCAGAGCCCGGCAGGCCCAGTGGAGTGTCACAAGTTTTTAGGCCCAGGCCAAAGGGCGCCTTCTTTGTCTGCACAGCTGCCCAAACTCTCACCTTTCCACTCAGGCCGCCCTCTTACTTGAAGTGTGTGTGGAACGTGTCCGTGCAGTACACCGCGCTGCACAGCTAAGCATAGTTCTGGGCATCGTAGCTTCCTGCCAGGTGACCGAAGTTCGCAGGCAGATGGGTCCCTGGGACACACGCGGAGAGGCTCCTGCCCGGGTCACAGGCCACCCACTGCCCCTGCCCCAGATCGGGGGCCGCAAAGCAGCCCTGTCTGAGTCCCCTGCCTCTAGAGTGAGTATTGGACCAACACTTGTAGAAAACGGGGTCCTTGCGGGCCACTCATTGGAGGGACACAAATAAATCTTTGCCGACTCTCTGCTGAAACTTACGAGCGTTCACACCTAAGCCTCTTACAAGGTCAGCTGTTTAGCTAAACATGAGCTCATGATCTAAATTTACACAACAATGAAGAAAGCAGCTACAAGGGGAGACAATCAGCCAAAACCATCAATACCAGAGTTAGATTCCCAAGGCCATCCATCAGATGTAGGAATAATCGGGTGCAAGGCAGAAAATATACATAAAACTGGAACTGAAACAAGGCACAAGGATGTTTTCAAAGACTGGTAGGATCTCTAAAACATTTTTCAAGGACATGTCATTGATAAAGCTAAATACTCCAAGGTTGTGTAATACAACAGATTAATCATTGAGAAGAGTGAAATTATGCTGTTTTGAAAACTATGGCAGGTCAGATTTTCTGCCTAATTATATAAGAAGATTTCTCTAAAAAATACACATTATTTCAAAGACTTCTTGGCTGTGAAATAAGTTAAGGGTATTTCAAATGGCTTGTCTGCAAAGAAAGGTGAGATGTAGGGAATCACAGAAAGTCGAGGGGAAAATAGGTCAATATATACATTGCTGTATGGTGAACTAAGCCTTAGGCCAGCAACAATGGAGAGGACCTGACCCTTAGACACGTACAAGTAAGCTGGAATCGTCAAAAGTTCAAATCTTTATAAGTAAAAAGATTTATTAAAATCAATAACCAAGTGTTTTAATTGACATCAGAAGATGAAAACAATAAACCCTGAGAACATAGAAAAAAGATAAATAAAGATATGAGCAGAACTTAATACAACAGAAAACGTATAAAATTCAGGTGATTTTGTAAGTCCAAAGAATCTTCTTTGAAAAGATTGAAAAGACACACTTTGATTAAGGAAAACCAAAACATAAGTAAAGAATATACAGAAAGAGTCAGGACAATGTTAGAGCAGAGAATATATTAAATGCCAGTAAATTTGAACATTTGTGTAAAGAGGACCATTTCCTAGCTCCTAAAGTTTACCAACACTGACACAAGAGGAAATCATTTAAGGTCATCATGTCTGCCCTTGGCATTCTCGGAACGCCCTGGCCTCAGAATGCAGCCTCTGTAGTCCATGGTAACCTGCAGAGAGGGGGCGGGGCTGAGGGAGGTTGGAACACTGCCCTCACTGAGGGAGTGGGTGTGGCCATCTCTGCTGTGACTGAACAAAGGGCAGGGGAGCAGGGGGCCCAGGGCAGGGCCCTCAGAGTGCGGCAGGCCCAGTGGAGTGTCACAAGTTTTTAGGCCCAGGCCAAAGGGCGCCTTCTTTGTCTGCACAGCTGCCCAAACTCTCACCTTTCCACTCAGGCCGCCCTCTTACTTGAAGTGTGTGTGGAACGTGTCTGCGCAGTACACCGCGCTTCAGAGCTAAGCATAGTTCTGGGCATCGTAGCTTCCTGCCAGGTGACCGAAGTTCGCAGGCAGATGGGTCCCTGGGACACACGCGGAGAGGCTCCTGCCCGGGTCACTGGCCGCCCACTGCCCCTGCCCCAGATCGGGGGCCGCAAAGCAGCCCTGTCTGAGTCCCCTGCCTCTAGAGGGAGTATTGGACCAACACTTGTAGAAAACGGGGTCCTTGCGGGCCACTCATTGGAGGGACACAAATAAATCTTTGCCGACTCTCTGCTGAAACTTACGAGCGTTCACACCTAAGCCTCTTACAAGGTCAGCTGTTTAGCTAAACATGAGCTCATGATCTAAATTTACACAATAATGAAGAAAGCAGCTACAAGGGGAGACAATCAGCCAAAACCATCAATACCAGAATTAGATTCCCAAGGCCATCCATCAGATGTAGGAATAATCGGGTGCAAGGCAGAAAATATACATAAAACTGGAACTGAAACAAGGCACAAGGATGTTTTCAAAGACTGGTAGGATCTCTAAAACATTTTTCAAGGACATGTCATTGATAAAGCTAAATACTCCAAGGTTGTGTAATACAACAGATTAATCATTGAGAAGAGTGAAATTATGCTGTTTTGAAAACTATGGCAGGTCAGATTTTCTGCCTAATTATATAAGAAGATTTCTCTAAAAAATACACATTATTTCAAAGACTTATTGGCTGTGAAATACGTTAAGGGTATTTCAAATGGCTTGTCTGCAAAGAAAGGTGAGATGTAGGGAATCACAGAAAGTCGAGGGGAAAATAGGTCAATATATACATTGCTGTATGGTGAACTAAGCCTTAGGCCAGCAACAATGGAGAGGACCTGACCCTTAGACACGTACAAGTAAGCTGGAATCGTCAAAAGTTCAAATCTTTATAAGTAAAAAGATTTATTAAAATCAATAACCAAGTGTTTTAATTGACATCAGAAGATGAAAACAATAAACCCTGAGAACATAGAAAAAAGATAAATAAAGATATGAGCAGAACTTAATACAACAGAAAACGTATAAAATTCAGGTGATTTAGTAAGTCCAAAGAATCTTCTTTGAAAAGATTTAAAAGACACACTTTGATTAAGGAAAACCAAAACATAAGTAAAGAATATACAGAAAGAGTCAGGACAATGTTAGAGCAGAGAATATATTAAATGCCAGTAAATTTGAACATTTGTGTAAAGAGGACCATTTCCTAGCTCCTAAAGTTTACCAACACTGACACAAGAGGAAATCATTTAAGGTCATCATGTCTGCCCTTGGCATTCTCGGAACGCCCTGGCCTCAGAATGCAGCCTCTGTAGTCCATGGTAACCTGGAGAGAGGGGGCGGGGCTGAGGGAGGTTGGAACACTGCCCTCACTGAGGGAGTGGGTGTGGCCATCTCTGCTGTGACTGAACAAAGGGCAGGGGAGCAGGGGGCCCAGGGCAGGGCCCTCAGAGCCCGGCAGGACCAGTGGAGTGTCACAAGTTTTTAGGCCCAGGCCAAAGGGCGCCTTCTTTGTCTGCACAGCTGCCCAAACTCTCACCTTTCCACTCAGGCCGCCCTCTTACTTGAAGTGTGTGTGGAACGTGTCCGTGCAGTACACCGCGCTGCACAGCTAAGCATAGTTCTGGGCATCGTAGCTTCCTGCCAGGTGACCGAAGTTCGCCGGCAGATGGGTCCCTGGGACACACGCGGAGAGGCTCCTGCCCGGGTCACTGGCCGCCCACTGCCCCTGCCCCAGATCGGGGGCCGCAAAGCAGCCCTGTCTGAGTCCCCTGCCTCTAGAGGGAGTATTGGACCAACACTTGTAGAAAACGGGGTCCTTGCGGGCCACTCATTGGAGGGACACAAATAAATCTTTGCCGACTCTCTGCTGAAACTTACGAGCGTTCACACCTAAGCCTCTTACAAGGTCAGCTGTTTAGCTAAACATGAGCTCATGATCTAAATTTACACAATAATGAAGAAAGCAGCTACAAGGGGAGACAATCAGCCAAAACCATCAATACCAGAATTAGATTCCCAAGGCCATCCATCAGATGTAGGAATAATCGGGTGCAAGGCAGAAAATATACATAAAACTGGAACTGAAACAAGGCACAAGGATGTTTTCAAAGACTGGTAGGATCTCTAAAACATTTTTCAAGGACATGTCATTGATAAAGCTAAATACTCCAAGGTTGTGTAATACAACAGATTAATCATTGAGAAGAGTGAAATTATGCTGTTTTGAAAACTATGGCAGGTCAGATTTTCTGCCTAATTATATAAGAAGATTTCTCTAAAAAATACACATTATTTCAAAGACTTATTGGCTGTGAAATACGTTAAGGGTATTTCAAATGGCTTGTCTGCAAAGAAAGGTGAGATGTAGGGAATCACAGAAAGTCGAGGGGAAAATAGGTCAATATATACATTGCTGTATGGTGAACTAAGCCTTAGGCCAGCAACAATGGAGAGGACTTGACCCTTAGACACGTACAAGTAAGCTGGAATCTTCAAAAGTTCAAATCTTTATAAGTAAAAAGATTTATTAAAATGAATAACCAAGTGTTTTAATTGACATCTGAAGATGAAAACAATAAACCCTGAGAACATACAAAAAAGATAAATAAAGATATGAGCAGAACTTAATACAACAGAAAACGTATAAAATTCAGGTGATTTAGTAAGTCCAAAGAATCTTCTTTGAAAAGATTGAAAAGACACACTTTGATTAAGGAAAACCAAAACATAAGTAAAGAATATACAGAAAGAGTCAGGACAATGTTAGAGCAGAGAATATATTAAATGCCAGTAAATTTGAACATTTCTGTAAAGAGGACCATTTCCTAGCTCCTAAAGTTTACCAACACTGACACAAGAGGAAATCATTTAAGGTCATCATGTCTGCCCTTGGCATTCTCGGAACGCCCTGGCCTCAGAATGCAGCCTCTGTAGTCCATGGTAACCTGCAGAGAGGGGGCGGGGCTGAGGGAGGTTGGAACACTGCCCTCACTGAGGGAGTGGGTGTGGCCATCTCTGCTGTGACTGAACAAAGGGCAGGGGAGCAGGGGGCCCCGGGCAGGGCCCTCAGAGCGCGGCAGGCCCAGTGGAGTGTCACAAGTTTTTAGGCCCAGGCCAAAGAGCGCCTTCTTTGTCTGCACAGCTGCCCAAACTCTCACCTTTCCACTCAGGCCGCCCTCTTACTTGAAGTGTGTGTGGAACGTGTCTGCGCAGTACACCGCGCTTCAGAGCTAAGCATAGTTCTGGGCATCGTAGCTTCCTGCCAGGTGACCGAAGTTCGCAGGCAGATGGGTCCCTGGGACACACGCGGAGAGGCTCCTGCCCGGGTCACTGGCCGCCCACTGCCCCTGCCCCAGATCGGGGGCCGCAAAGCAGCCCTGTCTGAGTCCCCTGCCTCTAGAGGGAGTATTGGACCAACACTTGTAGAAAACGGGGTCCTTGCGGGCCACTCATTGGAGGGACACAAATAAATCTTTGCCGACTCTCTGCTGAAACTTACGAGCGTTCACACCTAAGCCTCTTACAAGGTCAGCTGTTTAGCTAAACATGAGCTCATGATCTAAATTTACACAATAATGAAGAAAGCAGCTACAAGGGGAGACAATCAGCCAAAACCATCAATACCAGAATTAGATTCCCAAGGCCATCCATCAGATGTAGGAATAATCGGGTGCAAGGCAGAAAATATACATAAAACTGGAACTGAAACAAGGCACAAGGATGTTTTCAAAGACTGGTAGGATCTCTAAAACATTTTTCAAGGACATGTCATTGATAAAGCTAAATACTCCAAGGTTGTGTAATACAACAGATTAATCATTGAGAAGAGTGAAATTATGCTGTTTTGAAAACTATGGCAGGTCAGATTTTCTGCCTAATTATATAAGAAGATTTCTCTAAAAAATACACATTATTTCAAAGACTTATTGGCTGTGAAATACGTTAAGGGTATTTCAAATGGCTTGTCTGCAAAGAAAGGTGAGATGTAGGGAATCA
Organism: Mesoplodon mirus; assembly: GCF_964341445.2. Classification (NCBI taxonomy): domain Eukaryota; kingdom Metazoa; phylum Chordata; class Mammalia; order Artiodactyla; family Ziphiidae; genus Mesoplodon; species Mesoplodon mirus. Next base: position 118,042,994 of record NC_138976.1, on the reverse strand, counting down.
CAGAAAGTCGAGGGGAAAATAGGTCAATATATACATTGCTGTATGGTGAACTAAGCCTTAGGCCAGCAACAATGGAGAGGACTTGACCCTTAGACACGTACAAGTAAGCTGGAATCTTCAAAAGTTCAAATCTTTATAAGTAAAAAGATTTATTAAAATGAATAACCAAGTGTTTTAATTGACATCTGAAGATGAAAACAATAAACCCTGAGAATATACAAAAAAGATAAATAAAGATATGAGCAGAACTTAATACAACAGAAAACGTATAAAATTCAGGTGATTTAGTAAGTCCAAAGAATCTTCTTTTAAAAGATTTAAAAGACACACTTTGATTAAGGAAAACCAAAACATAAGTAAAGAATATACAGAAAGTGTCAGGACAATGTTAGAGCAGAGAATATATGAAATGCCAGTAAATTTGAACATTTCTGTCAAGTGGACCATTTCCTAGCTCCTAAAGTTTACCAACACTGACACAAGAGGAAATCATTTAAGGTCATCATGTCTGCCCTTGGCATTCTCGGAACGCCCTGGCCTCAGAATGCAGCCTCTGTAGTCCATGGTAACCTGCAGAGAGGGGGCGGGGCTGAGGGAGGTTGGAACACTGCCCTCACTGAGGGAGTGGGTGTGGCCATCTCTGCTGTGACTGAACAAAGGGCAGGGGAGCAGGGGGCCCAGGGCAGGGCCCTCAGAGCCCGGCAGGCCCAGTGGAGTGTCACAAGTTTTTAGGCCCAGGCCAAAGGGCGCCTTCTTTGTCTGCACAGCTGCCCAAACTCTCACCTTTCCACTCAGGCCGTCCTCTTACTTGAAGTGTGTGTGGAACGTGTCCGTGCAGTACACCGCGCTGCACAGCTAAGCATAGTTCTGGGCATCGTAGCTTCCTGCCAGGTGACCGAAGTTCGCAGGCAGATGGGTCCCTGGGACACACGCGGAGAGGTTCCTGCCCGGGTCACAGGCCGCCCACTGCCCCTGCCCCAGATCGGGGGCCGCAAAGCAGCCCTGTCTGAGTCCCCTGCCTCTAGAGGGAGTATTGGACCAACACTTGTAGAAAACGGGGTCCTTGCGGGCCACTCATTGGAGGGACACAAATAAATCTTTGCCGACTCTCTGCTGAAACTTACGAGCGTTCACACATAAGCCTCTTACAAGGTCAGCTGTTTAGCTAAACATGAGCTCATGATCTAAATTTACACAATAATGAAGAAAGCAGCTACAAGGGGAGACAATCAGCCAAAACCATCAATACCAGAATTAGATTCCCAAGGCCATCCATCAGATGTAGGAATAATCGGGTGCAAGGCAGAAAATATACATAAAACTGGAACTGAAACAAGGCACAAGGATGTTTTCAAAGACTGGTAGGATCTCTAAAACATTTTTCAAGGACATGTCATTGATAAAGCTAAATACTCCAAGGTTGTGTAATACAACAGATTAATCATTGAGAAGAGTGAAATTATGCTGTTTTGAAAACTATGCCAGGTCAGATTTTCTGCCTAATTATATAAGAAGATTTCTCTTAAAAATACACATTATTTCAAAGACTTATTGGTTGTGAAATAAGTTAAGGGTATTTCAAATGGCTTGTCTGCAAAGAAAGGTGAGATGTAGGGAATCACAGAAAGTCGAGGGGAAAATAGGTCAATATATACATTGCTGTATGGTGAACTAAGCCTTAGGCCAGCAACAATGGAGAGGACCTGACCCTTAGACACGTACAAGTAAGCTGGAATCTTCAAAAGTTCAAATCTTTCTAAGTAAAAAGATTTATTAAAATGAATAACCAAGTGTTTTAATTGACATCAGAAGATGAAAACAATAAACCCTGAGAACATACAAAAAAGATAAATAAAGATATGAGCAGAACTTAATACAACAGAAAACGTATAAAATTCAGGTGATTTTGTAAGTCCAAAGAATCTTCTTTGAAAAGATTGAAAAGACACACTTTGATTAAGGAAAACCAAAACATAAGTAAAGAATATACAGAAAGAGTCAGGACAATGTTAGAGCAGAGAATATATTAAATGCCAGTAAATTTGAACATTTCTGTAAAGAGGACCATTTCCTAGCTCCTAAAGTTTACCAACACTGACACAAGAGGAAATCATTTAAGGTCATCATGTCTGCCCTTGGCATTCTCGGAACGCCCTGGCCTCAGAATGCAGCCTCTGTAGTCCATGGTAACCTGCAGAGAGGGGGCGGGGCTGAGGGAGGTTGGAACACTGCCCTCACTGAGGGAGTGGGTGTGGCCATCTCTGCTGTGACTGAACAAAGGGCAGGGGAGCAGGGGGCCCAGGGCAGGGCCCTCAGAGCGCGGCAGGCCCAGTGGAGTGTCACAAGTTTTTAGGCCCAGGCCAAAGGGCGCCTTCTTTGTCTGCACAGCTGCCCAAACTCTCACCTTTCCACTCAGGCCGCCCTCTTACTTGAAGTGTGTGTGGAACGTGTCTGCGCAGTACACCGCGCTTCAGAGCTAAGCATAGTTCTGGGCATCGTAGCTTCCTGCCAGGTGACCGAAGTTCGCAGGCAGATGGGTCCCTGGGACACACGCGGAGAGGCTCCTGCCCGGGTCACTGGCCGCCCACTGCCCCTGCCCCAGATCGGGGGCCGCAAAGCAGCCCTGTCTGAGTCCCCTGCCTCTAGAGGGAGTATTGGACCAACACTTGTAGAAAACGGGGTCCTTGCGGGCCACTCATTGGAGGGACACAAATAAATCTTTGCCGACTCTCTGCTGAAACTTACGAGCGTTCACACCTAAGCCTCTTACAAGGTCAGCTGTTTAGCTAAACATGAGCTCATGATCTAAATTTACACAATAATGAAGAAAGCAGCTACAAGGGGAGACAATCAGCCAAAACCATCAATACCAGAATTAGATTCCCAAGGCCATCCATCAGATGTAGGAATAATCGGGTGCAAGGCAGAAAATATACATAAAACTGGAACTGAAACAAGGCACAAGGATGTTTTCAAAGACTGGTAGGATCTCTAAAACATTTTTCAAGGACATGTCATTGATAAAGCTAAATACTCCAAGGTTGTGTAATACAACAGATTAATCATTGAGAAGAGTGAAATTATGCTGTTTTGAAAACTATGGCAGGTCAGATTTTCTGCCTAATTATATAAGAAGATTTCTCTAAAAAATACACATTATTTCAAAGACTTATTGGCTGTGAAATACGTTAAGGGTATTTCAAATGGCTTGTCTGCAAAGAAAGGTGAGATGTAGGGAATCACAGAAAGTCGAGGGGAAAATAGGTCAATATATACATTGCTGTATGGTGAACTAAGCCTTAGGCCAGCAACAATGGAGAGGACTTGACCCTTAGACACGTACAAGTAAGCTGGAATCTTCAAAAGTTCAAATCTTTATAAGTAAAAAGATTTATTAAAATGAATAACCAAGTGTTTTAATTGACATCTGAAGATGAAAACAATAAACCCTGAGAACATACAAAAAAGATAAATAAAGATATGAGCAGAACTTAATACAACAGAAAACGTATAAAATTCAGGTGATTTAGTAAGTCCAAAGAATCTTCTTTGAAAAGATTTAAAAGACACACTTTGATTAAGGAAAACCAAAACATAAGTAAAGAATATACAGAAAGTGTCAGGACAATGTTAGAGCAGAGAATATATGAAATGCCAGTAAATTTGAACATTTCTGTAAAGTGGACCATTTCCTAGCTCCTAAAGTTTACCAACACTGACACAAGAGGAAATCATTTAAGGTCATCATGTCTGCCCTTGGCATTCTCGGAACGCCCTGGCCTCAGAATGCAGCCTCTGTAGTCCATGGTAACCTGCAGAGAGGGGGCGGGGCTGAGGGAGGTTGGAACACTGCCCTCACTGAGGGAGTGGGTGTGGCCATCTCTGCTGTGACTGAACAAAGGGCAGGGGAGCAGGGGGCCCAGGGCAGGGCCCTCAGAGCCCGGCAGGCCCAGTGGAGTGTCACAAGTTTTTAGGCCCAGGCCAAAGGGCGCCTTCTTTGTCTGCACAGCTGCCCAAACTCTCACCTTTCCACTCAGGCCGCCCTCTTACTTGAAGTGTGTGTGGAACGTGTCCGTGCAGTACACCGCGCTGCAGAGCTAAGCATAGTTCTGGGCATCGTAGCTTCCTGCCAGGTGACCGAAGTTTGCAGGCAGATGGGTCCATGGGACACACGCGGAGAGGCTCCTGCCCGGGTCACAGGCCGCCCACTGCCCCTGCCCCAGATCGGGGGCCGCAAAGCAGCCCTGTCTGAGTCCCCTGCCTCTAGAGGGAGTATTGGACCAACACTTGTAGAAAACGGGGTCCTTGCGGGCCACTCATTGGAGGGACACAAATAAGTCTTTGCCGACTCTCTGCTGAAACTTACGAGCGTTCACACCTAAGCCTCTTACAAGGTCAGCTGTTTAGCTAAACATGAGCTCATGATCTAAATTTACACAATAATGAAGAAAGCAGCTACAAGGGGAGACAATCAGCCAAAACCATCAATACCAGAATTAGATTCCCAAGGCCATCCATCAGATGTAGGAATAATCGGGTGCAAGGCAGAAAATATACATAAAACTGGAACTGAAACAAGGCACAAGGATGTTTTCAAAGACTGGTAGGATCTCTAAAACATTTTTCAAGGACATGTCATTGATAAAGCTAAATACTCCAAGGTTGTGTAATACAACAGATTAATCATTGAGAAGAGTGAAATTATGCTGTTTTGAAAACTATGGCAGGTCAGATTTTCTGCCTAATTATATAAGAAGATTTCTCTACAAAATACACATTATTTCAAAGACTTCTTGGCTGTGAAATAAGTTAAGGGTATTTCAAATGGCTTGTCTGCAAAGAAAGGTGAGATGTAGGGAATCACAGAAAGTCGAGGGGAAAATAGGTCAATATATACATTGCTGTATGGTGAACTAAGCCTTAGGCCAGCAACAATGGAGAGGACCTGACCCTTAGACACGTACAAGTAAGCTGGAATCTTCAAAAGTTCAAATCTTTATAAGTAAAAAGATTTATTAAAATGAATAACCAAGTGTTTTAATTGACATCAGAAAATGAAAACAATAAACCCTGAGAACATAGAGAAAAGATAAATAAAGATATGAGCAGAACTTAATACAATAGAAAACGTATAAAATTGAGGTGATTTAGTAAGTCCAAAGAATCTTCTTTGAAAAGATTTAAAAGACACACTTTGATTAAGGAAAACCAAAACATAAGTAAAGAATATACAGAAAGAGTCAGGACAATGTTAGAGCAGAGAATATATGAAATGCCAGTAAATTTGAACATTTCTGTCAAGTGGACCATTTCCTAGCTCCTAAAGTTTACCAACACTGACACAAGAGGAAATCATTTAAGGTCATCATGTCTGCCCTTGGCATTCTCTGAACGCCCTGGCCTCAGAATGCAGCCTCTGTAGTCCATGGTAACCTGCAGAGAGGGGGCGGGGCTGAGGGAGGTTGGAACACTGCCCTCACTGAGGGAGTGGGTGTGGCCATCTCTGCTGTGACTGAACAAAGGGCAGGGGAGCAGGGGGCCCAGGGCAGGGCCCTCAGAGCCCGGCAGGCCCAGTGGAGTGTCACAAGTTTTTAGGCCCAGGCCAAAGGGCGCCTTCTTTGTCTGCACAGCTGCCCAAACTCTCACCTTTCCACTCAGGCCGCCCTCTTACTTGAAGTGTGTGTGGAACGTGTCCATGCAGTACACCGCGCTGCACAGCTAAGCATAGTTCTGGGCATCGTAGCTTCCTGCCAGGTGACCGAAGTTCGCAGGCAGATGGGTCCCTGGGACACATGCGGAGAGGCTCCTGCCCGGGTCACAGGCCGCCCACTGCCCCTGCCCCAGATCGGGGGCCGCAAAGCAGCCCTGTCTGAGTCCCCTGCCTCTAGAGGGAGTATTGGACCAACACTTGTAGAAAACGGGGTCCTTGCGGGCCACTCATTGGAGGGACACAAATAAATCTTTGCCGACTCTCTGCTGAAACTTACGAGCGTTCACACCTAAGCCTCTTACAAGGTCAGCTGTTTAGCTAAACATGAGCTCATGATCTAAATTTACACAATAATGAAGAAAGCAGCTACAAGGGGAGACAATCAGCCAAAACCATCAATACCAGAGTTAGATTCCCAAGGCCATCCATCAGATGTAGGAATAATCGGGTGCAAGGCAGAAAATATACATAAAACTGGAACTGAAACAAGGCACAAGGATGTTTTCAAAGACTGGTAGGATCTCTAAAACATTTTTCAAGGACATGTCATTGATAAAGCTAAATACTCCAAGGTTGTGTAATACAACAGATTAATCATTGAGAAGAGTGAAATTATGCTGTTTTGAAAACTATGGCAGGTCAGATTTTCTGCCTAATTATATAAGAAGATTTCTCTAAAAAATACACATTATTTCAAAGACTTATTGGCTGTGAAATACGTTAAGGGTATTTCAAATGGCTTGTCTGCAAAGAAAGGTGAGATGTAGGGAATCACAGAAAGTCGAGGGGAAAATAGGTCAATATATACATTGCTGTATGGTGAACTAAGCCTTAGGCCAGCAACAATGGAGAGGACCTGACCCTTAGACACGTACAAGTAAGCTGGAATCTTCAAAAGTTCAAATCTTTATAAGTAAAAAGATTTATTAAAATGAATAACCAAGTGTTTTAATTGACATCAGAAGATGAAAACAATAAACCCTGAGAACATAGAAAAAAGATAAATAAAGATATGAGCAGAACTTAATACAACAGAAAACGTATAAAATTCAGGTGATTTAGTAAGTCCAAAGAATCTTCTTTGAAAAGATTTAAAAGACACACTTCGATTAAGGAAAACCAAAACATAAGTAAAGAATATACAGAAAGAGTCAGGACAATGTTAGAGCAGAGAATATATGAAATGCCAGTAAATTTGAACATTTCTGTCAAGTGGACCATTTCCTAGCTCCTAAAGTTTACCAACACTGACACAAGAGGAAATCATTTAAGGTCATCATGTCTGCCCTTGGCATTCTCGGAACGCCCTGGCCTCAGAATGCAGCCTCTCTAGTCCATGGTAACCTGCAGAGAGGGGGCGGGGCTGAGGGAGGTTGGAACACTGCCCTCACTGAGGGAGTGGGTGTGGCCATCTCTGCTGTGACTGAACAAAGGGCAGGGGAGCAGGGGGCCCAGGGCAGGGCCCTCAGAGCCCGGCAGGCCCAGTGGAGTGTCACAAGTTTTTAGGCCCAGGCCAAAGGGCGCCTTCTTTGTCTGCACAGCTGCCCAAACTCTCACCTTTCCACTCAGGCCGCCCTCTTACTTGAAGTGTGTGTGGAACGTGTCCGTGCTGTACACCGCGCTGCACAGCTAAGCATAGTTCTGGGCATCGTAGCTTCCTGCCAGGTGACCGAAGTTCGCAGGCAGATGGGTCCCTGGGACACACGCGGAGAGGCTCCTGCCCGGGTCACAGGCCGCCCACTGCCCCTGCCCCAGATCGGGGGCCGCAAAGCAGCCCTGTCTGAGTCCCCTGCCTCTAGAGGGAGTATTGGACCAACACTTGTAGAAAACGGGGTCCTTGCGGGCCACTCATTGGAGGGACACAAATAAATCTTTGCCGACTCTCTGCTGAAACTTACGAGCGTTCACACCTAAGCCTCTTACAAGGTCAGCTGTTTAGCTAAACATGAGCTCATGATCTAAATTTACACAATAATGAAGAAAGCAGCTACAAGGGGAGACAATCAGCCAAAACCATCAATACCAGAATTAGATTCCCAAGGCCATCCATCAGAAGTAGGAATAATCGGGTGCAAGGCTGAAAATATACATAAAACTGGAACTGAAACAAGGCACAAGGATGTTTTCAAAGACTGGTAGGATCTCTAAAGCATTTTTCAAGGACATGTCATTGATAAAGCTAAATACTCCAAGGTTGTGTAATACAACAGATTAATCATTGAGAAGAGTGAAATTATGCTGTTTTGAAAACTATGGCAGGTCACATTTTCTGCCTAATTATATAAGAAGATTTCTCTAAAAAATACACATTATTTCAAAGACTTATTGGCTGTGAAATAAGTTAAGGGTATTTCAAATGTCTTGTCTGCAAAGAAAGGTGAGATGTAGGGAATCACAGAAAGTCGAGGGGAAAATAGGTCAATATATACATTGCTGTATGGTGAACTAAGCCTTAGGCCAGCAACAATGGAGAGGACCTGACCCTTAGACACGTACAAGTAACCTGGAATCTTCAAAAGTTCAAATCTTTATAAGTAAAAAGATTTATTAAAATGAATAACCAAGTGTTTTAATTGACATCTGAAGATGAAAACAATAAACCCTGAGAACATACAAAAAAGATAAATAAAGATATGAGCAGAACTTAATACAACAGAAAACGTATAAAATTCAGGTGATTTAGTAAGTCCAAAGAATCTTCTTTGAAAAGATTTAAAAGACACACTTTGATTAAGGAAAACCAAAACATAAGTAAAGAATATACAGAAAGTGTCAGGACAATGTTAGAGCAGAGAATATATGAAATGCCAGTAAATTTGAACATTTCTGTCAAGTGGACCATTTCCTAGCTCCTAAAGTTTACCAACACTGACACAAGAGGAAATCATTTAAGGTCATCATGTCTGCCCTTGGCATTCTCGGAACGCCCTGGCCTCAGAATGCAGCCTCTGTAGTCCATGGTAACCTGCAGAGAGGGGGCGGGGCTGAGGGAGGTTGGAACACTGCCCTCACTGAGGGAGTGGGTGTGGCCATCTCTGCTGTGACTGAACAAAGGGCAGGGGAGCAGGGGGCCCAGGGCAGGGCCCTCAGAGCCCGGCAGGCCCAGTGGAGTGTCACAAGTTTTTAGCCCCAGGCCAAAGGGCGCCTTCTTTGTCTGCACAGCTGCCCAAACTCTCACCTTTCCACTCAGGCCGCCCTCTTACTTGAAGTGTGTGTGGAACGTGTCCGTGCAGTACACCGCGCTGCACAGCTAAGCATAGTTCTGGGCATCGTAGCTTCCTGCCAGGTGACCGAAGTTCGCAGGCAGATGGGTCTCTGGGACACACGCGGAGAGGCTCCTGCCCGGGTCACAGGCCACCCACTGCCCCTGCCCCAGATCGGGGGCCGCAAAGCAGCCCTGTCTGAGTCCCCTGCCTCTAGAGGGAGTATTGGACCAACACTTGTAGAAAACGGGGTCCTTGCGGGCCACTCATTGGAGGGACACAAATAAATCTTTGCCGACTCTCTGCTGAAACTTACGAGCGTTCACACCTAAGCCTCTTACAAGGTCAGCTGTTTAGCTAAACATGAGCTCATGATCTAAATTTACACAACAATGAAGAAAGCAGCTACAAGGGGAGACAATCAGCCAAAACCATCAATACCAGAGTTAGATTCCCAAGGCCATCCATCAGATGTAGGAATAATCGGGTGCAAGGCAGAAAATATACATAAAACTGGAACGGAAACAAGGCACAAGGATGTTTTCAAAGACTGGTAGGATCTCTAAAACATTTTTCAAGGACATGTCATTGATAAAGCTAAATACTCCAAGGTTGTGTAATACAACAGATTAATCATTGAGAAGAGTGAAATTATGCTGTTTTGAAAACTATGGCAGGTCAGATTTTCTGCCTAATTATATAAGAAGATTTCTCTACAAAATACACATTATTTCAAAGACTTATTGGCTGTGAAATAAGTTAAGGGTATTTCAAATGGCTTGTCTGCAAAGAAAGGTGAGATGTAGGGAATCACAGAAAGTCGAGGGGAAAATAGGTCAATATATACATTGCTGTATGGTGAACTAAGCCTTAGGCCAGCAACAATGGAGAGGACCTGACCCTTAGACACGTACAAGTAAGCTGGAATCTTCAAAAGTTCAAATCTTTATAAGTCAAAAGATTTATTAAAATGAATAACCAAGTGTTTTAATTGACATCAGAAGATGAAAACAATAAACCCTTAGAACATAGAAAAAAGATAAATAAAGATATGAGCAGAACTTAATACAACAGAAAACGTATAAAATTCAGGTGATTTAGTAAGTCCAAAGAATCTTCTTTGAAAATATTGAAAAGACACACTTTGATTAAGGAAAACCAAAACATAAGTAAAGAATATACAGAAAAATCAGGACAATGTTAGAGCAGAGAATATATTAAATGCCAGTAAATTTGAACATTTGTGTAAAGAGGACCATTTCCTAGCTCCTAAAGTTTACCAACACTGACACAAGAGGAAATCATTTAAGGTCATCATGTCTGCCCTTGGCATTCTCGGAACGCCCTGGCCTCAGAATGCAGCCTCTGTAGTCCATGGTAACCTGCAGAGAGGGGGCGGGGCTGAGGGAGGTTGGAACACTGCCCTCACTGAGGGAGTGGGTGTGGCCATCTCTGCTGTGACTGAACAAAGGGCAGGGGAGCAGGGGGCCCAGGGCAGGGCCCTCAGAGCCCGGCAGGCCCAGTGGAGTGTCACAAGTTTTTAGGCCCAGGCCAAAGGGCGCCTTCTTTGTCTGCACAGCTGCCCAAACTCTCACCTTTCCACTCAGGCCGCCCTCTTACTTGAAGTGTGTGTGGAACGTGTCCGTGCAGTACACCGCGCTGCAGAGCTAAGCATAGTTCTGGGCATCGTAGCTTCCTGCCAGGTGACCGAAGTTCGCCGGCAGATGGGTCCCTGGGACACACGCGGAGAGGCTCCTGCCCGGGTCACTGGCCGCCCACTGCCCCTGCCCCAGATCGGGGGCCGCAAAGCAGCCCTGTCTGAGTCCCCTGCCTCTAGAGGGAGTATTGGACCAACACTTGTAGAAAACGGGGTCCTTGCGGGCCACTCATTGGAGGGACACAAATAAATCTTTGCCGACTCTCTGCTGAAACTTACGAGCGTTCACACCTAAGCCTCTTACAAGGTCAGCTGTTTAGCTAAACATGAGCTCATGATCTAAATTTACACAATAATGAAGAAAGCAGCTACAAGGGGAGACAATCAGCCAAAACCATCAATACCAGAATTAGATTCCCAAGGCCATCCATCAGATGTAGGAATAATCGGGTGCAAGGCAGAAAATATACATAAAACTGGAACTGAAACAAGGCACAAGGATGTTTTCAAAGACTGGTAGGATCTCTAAAACATTTTTCAAGGACATGTCATTGATAAAGCTAAATACTCCAAGGTTGTGTAATACAACAGATTAATCATTGAGAAGAGTGAAATTATGCTGTTTTGAAAACTATGGCAGGTCAGATTTTCTGCCTAATTATATAAGAAGATTTCTCTACAAAATACACATTATTTCAAAGACTTATTGGCTGTGAAATAAGTTAAGGGTATTTCAAATGGCTTGTCTGCAAAGAAAGGTGAGATGTAGGGAATCACAGAAAGTCGAGGGGAAAATAGGTTAATATATACATTGCTGTATGGTGAACTAAGCCTTAGGCCAGCAACAATGGAGAGGACCTGACCCTTAGACACGTACAAGTAAGCTGGAATCTTCAAAAGTTCAAATCTTTCTAAGTAAAAAGATTTATTAAAATGAATAACCAAGTGTTTTAATTGACATCAGAAGATGAAAACAATAAACCCTGAGAACATAGAAAAAAGATAAATAAAGATATGAGCAGAACTTAATACAACAGAAAACGTATAAAATTCAGGTGATTTTGTAAGTCCAAAGAATCTTCTTTGAAAAGATTGAAAAGACACACTTTGATTAAGGAAAACCAAAACATAAGTAAAGAATATACAGAAAGAGTCAGGACAATGTTAGAGCAGAGAATATATTAAATGCCAGTAAATTTGAACATTTGTGTAAAGAGGACCATTTCCTAGCTCCTAAAGTTTACCAACACTGACACAAGAGGAAATCATTTAAGGTCATCATGTCTGCCCTTGGCATTCTCGGAACGCCCTGGCCTCAGAATGCAGCCTCTGTAGTCCATGGTAACCTGCAGAGAGGGGGCGGGGCTGAGGGAGGTTGGAACACTGCCCTCACTGAGGGAGTGGGTGTGGCCATCTCTGCTGTGACTGAACAAAGGGCAGGGGAGCAGGGGGCCCAAGGCAGGGCCCTCAGAGCGCGGCAGGCCCAGTGGAGTGTCACAAGTTTTTAGGCCCAGGCCAAAGGGCGCCTTCTTTGTCTGCACAGCTGCCCAAACTCTCACCTTTCCACTCAGGCCGCCCTCTTACTTGAAGTGTGTGTGGAACGTGTCTGCGCAGTACACCGCGCTTCAGAGCTAAGCATAGTTCTGGGCATCGTAGCTTCCTGCCAGGTGACCGAAGTTCGCAGGCAGATGGGTCCCTGGGACACACGCGGAGAGGCTCCTGCCCGGGTCACTGGCCGCCCACTGCCCCTGCCCCAGATCGGGGGCCGCAAAGCAGCCCTGTCTGAGTCCCCTGCCTCTAGAGGGAGTATTGGACCAACACTTGTAGAAAACGGGGTCCTTGCGGGCCACTCATTGGAGGGACACAAATAAATCTTTGCCGACTCTCTGCTGAAACTTACGAGCGTTCACACCTAAGCCTCTTACAAGGTCAGCTGTTTAGCTAAACATGAGCTCATGATCTAAATTTACACAATAATGAAGAAAGCAGCTACAAGGGGAGACAATCAGCCAAAACCATCAATACCAGAATTAGATTCCCAAGGCCATCCATCAGATGTAGGAATAATCGGGTGCAAGGCAGAAAATATACATAAAACTGGAACTGAAACAAGGCACAAGGATGTTTTCAAAGACTGGTAGGATCTCTAAAACATTTTTCAAGGACATGTCATTGATAAAGCTAAATACTCCAAGGTTGTGTAATACAACAGATTAATCATTGAGAAGAGTGAAATTATGCTGTTTTGAAAACTATGGCAGGTCAGATTTTCTGCCTAATTATATAAGAAGATTTCTCTAAAAAATACACATTATTTCAAAGACTTATTGGCTGTGAAATACGTTAAGGGTATTTCAAATGGCTTGTCTGCAAAGAAAGGTGAGATGTAGGGAATCACAGAAAGTCGAGGGGAAAATAGGTCAATATATACATTGCTGTATGGTGAACTAAGCCTTAGGCCAGCAACAATGGAGAGGACCTGACCCTTAGACACGTACAAGTAAGCTGGAATCGTCAAAAGTTCAAATCTTTATAAGTAAAAAGATTTATTAAAATCAATAACCAAGTGTTTTAATTGACATCAGAAGATGAAAACAATAAACCCTGAGAACATAGAAAAAAGATAAATAAAGATATGAGCAGAACTTAATACAACAGAAAACGTATAAAATTCAGGTGATTTAGTAAGTCCAAAGAATCTTCTTTGAAAAGATTTAAAAGACACACTTTGATTAAGGAAAACCAAAACATAAGTAAAGAATATACAGAAAGAGTCAGGACAATGTTAGAGCAGAGAATATATTAAATGCCAGTAAATTTGAACATTTCTGTCAAGTGGACCATTTCCTAGCTCCTAAAGTTTACCAACACTGACACAAGAGGAAATCATTTAAGGTCATCATGTCTGCCCTTGGCATTCTCGGAACGCCCTGGCCTCAGAATGCAGCCTCTGTAGTCCATGGTAACCTGCAGAGAGGGGGCGGGGCTGAGGGAGGTTGGAACACTGCCCTCACTGAGGGAGTGGGTGTGGCCATCTCTGCTGTGACTGAACAAAGGGCAGGGGAGCAGGGGGCCCAGGGCAGGGCCCTCAGAGCCCGGCAGGCCCAGTGGAGTGTCACAAGTTTTTAGGCCCAGGCCAAAGGGCGCCTTCTTTGTCTGCACAGCTGCCCAAACTCTCACCTTTCCACTCAGGCCGCCCTCTTACTTGAAGTGTGTGTGGAACGTGTCCGTGCAGTACACCGCGCTGCACAGCTAAGCATAGTTCTGGGCATCGTAGCTTCCTGCCAGGTGACCGAAGTTCGCCGGCAGATGGGTCCCTGGGACACACGCGGAGAGGCTCCTGCCCGGGTCACTGGCCGCCCACTGCCCCTGCCCCAGATCGGGGGCCGCAAAGCAGCCCTGTCTGAGTCCCCTGCCTCTAGAGGGAGTATTGGACCAACACTTGTAGAAAACGGGGTCCTTGCGGGCCACTCATTGGAGGGACACAAATAAATCTTTGCCGACTCTCTGCTGAAACTTACGAGCGTTCACACCTAAGCCTCTTACAAGGTCAGCTGTTTAGCTAAACATGAGCTCATGATCTAAATTTACACAATAATGAAGAAAGCAGCTACAAGGGGAGACAATCAGCCAAAACCATCAATACCAGAATTAGATTCCCAAGGCCATCCATCAGATGTAGGAATAATCGGGTGCAAGGCAGAAAATATACATAAAACTGGAACTGAAACAAGGCACAAGGATGTTTTCAAAGACTGGTAGAATCTCTAAAACATTTTTCAAGGACATGTCATTGATAAAGCTAAATACTCCAAGGTTGTGTAATACAACAGATTAATCATTGAGAAGAGTGAAATTATGCTGTTTTGAAAACTATGGCAGGTCAGATTTTCTGCCTAATTATATAAGAAGATTTCTCTAAAAAATACACATTATTTCAAAGACTTATTGGCTGTGAAATACGTTAAGGGTATTTCAAATGGCTTGTCTGCAAAGAAAGGTGAGATGTAGGGAATCACAGAAAGTCGAGGGGAAAATAGGTCAATATATACATTGCTGTATGGTGAACTAAGCCTTAGGCCAGCAACAATGGAGAGGACTTGACCCTTAGACACGTACAAGTAAGCTGGAATCTTCAAAAGTTCAAATCTTTATAAGTAAAAAGATTTATTAAAATGAATAACCAAGTGTTTTAATTGACATCTGAAGATGAAAACAATAAACCCTGAGAACATAGAAAAAAGATAAATAAAGATATGAGCAGAACTTAATACAACAGAAAACGTATAAAATTCAGGTGATTTAGTAAGTCCAAAGAATCTTCTTTGAAAAGATTGAAAAGACACACTTTGATTAAGGAAAACCAAAACATAAGTAAAGAATATACAGAAAGAGTCAGGACAATGTTAGAGCAGAGAATATATTAAATGCCAGTAAATTTGAACATTTCTGTAAAGAGGACCATTTCCTAGCTCCTAAAGTTTACCAACACTGACACAAGAGGAAATCATTTAAGGTCATCATGTCTGCCCTTGGCATTCTCGGAACGCCCTGGCCTCAGAATGCAGCCTCTGTAGTCCATGGTAACCTGCAGAGAGGGGGCGGGGCTGAGGGAGGTTGGAACACTGCCCTCACTGAGGGAGTGGGTGTGGCCATCTCTGCTGTGACTGAACAAAGGGCAGGGGAGCAGGGGGCCCAGGGCAGGGCCCTCAGAGCGCGGCAGGCCCAGTGGAGTGTCACAAGATTTTAGGCCCAGGCCAAAGGGCGCCTTCTTTGTCTGCACAGCTGCCCAAACTCTCACCTTTCCACTCAGGACGCCCTCTTACTTGAAGTGTGTGTGGAACGTGTCTGCGCAGTACACCGCGCTTCAGAGCTAAGCATAGTTCTGGGCATCGTAGCTTCCTGCCAGGTGACCGAAGTTCGCAGGCAGATGGGTCCCTGGGACACACGCGGAGAGGCTCCTGCCCGGGTCACTGGCCGCCCACTGCCCCTGCCCCAGATCGGGGGCCGCAAAGCAGCCCTGTCTGAGTCCCCTGCCTCTAGAGGGAGTATTGGACCAACACTTGTAGAAAACGGGGTCCTTGCGGGCCACTCATTGGAGGGACACAAATAAATCTTTGCCGACTCTCTGCTGAAACTTACGAGCGTTCACACCTAAGCCTCTTACAAGGTCAGCTGTTTAGCTAAACATGAGCTCATGATCTAAATTTACACAATAATGAAGAAAGCAGCTACAAGGGGAGACAATCAGCCAAAACCATCAATACCAGAATTAGATTCCCAAGGCCATCCATCAGATGTAGGAATAATCGGGTGCAAGGCAGAAAATATACATAAAACTGGAACTGAAACAAGGCACAAGGATGTTTTCAAAGACTGGTAGGATCTCTAAAACATTTTTCAAGGACATGTCATTGATAAAGCTAAATACTCCAAGGTTGTGTAATACAACAGATTAATCATTGAGAAGAGTGAAATTATGCTGTTTTGAAAACTATGGCAGGTCAGATTTTCTGCCTAATTATATAAGAAGATTTCTCTAAAAAATACACATTATTTCAAAGACTTATTGGCTGTGAAATACGTTAAGGGTATTTCAAATGGCTTGTCTGCAAAGAAAGGTGAGATGTAGGGAATCACAGAAAGTCGAGGGGAAAATAGGTCAATATATACATTGCTGTATGGTGAACTAAGCCTTAGGCCAGCAACAATGGAGAGGACTTGACCCTTAGACACGTACAAGTAAGCTGGAATCTTCAAAAGTTCAAATCTTTATAAGTAAAAAGATTTATTAAAATGAATAACCAAGTGTTTTAATTGACATCTGAAGATGAAAACAATAAACCCTGAGAACATACAAAAAAGATAAATAAAGATATGAGCAGAACTTAATACAACAGAAAACGTATAAAATTCAGGTGATTTAGTAAGTCCAAAGAATCTTCTTTGAAAAGATTTAAAAGACACACTTTGATTAAGGAAAACCAAAACATAAGTAAAGAATATACAGAAAGTGTCAGGACAATGTTAGAGCAGAGAATATATGAAATGCCAGTAAATTTGAACATTTCTGTCAAGTGGACCATTTCCTAGCTCCTAAAGTTTACCAACACTGACACAAGAGGAAATCATTTAAGGTCATCATGTCTGCCCTTGGCATTCTCGGAACGCCCTGGCCTCAGAATGCAGCCTCTGTAGTCCATGGTAACCTGCAGAGAGGGGGCGGGGCTGAGGGAGGTTGGAACACTGCCCTCACTGAGGGAGTGGGTGTGGCCATCTCTGCTGTGACTGAACAAAGGGCAGGGGAGCAGGGGGCCCAGGGCAGGGCCCTCAGAGCCCGGCAGGCCCAGTGGAGTGTCACAAGTTTTTAGGCCCAGGCCAAAGGGCGCCTTCTTTGTCTGCACAGCTGCCCAAACTCTCACCTTTCCACTCAGGCCGCCCTCTTACTTGAAGTGTGTGTGGAACGTGTCCGTGCAGTACACCGCGCTGCACAGCTAAGCATAGTTCTGGGCATCGTAGCTTCCTGCCAGGTGACCGAAGTTCGCAGGCAGATGGGTCCCTGGGACACACGCGGAGAGGTTCCTGCCCGGGTCACAGGCCGCCCACTGCCCCTGCCCCAGATCGGGGGCCGCAAAGCAGCCCTGTCTGAGTCCCCTGCCTCTAGAGGGAGTATTGGACCAACACTTGTAGAAAACGGGGTCCTTGCGGGCCACTCATTGGAGGGACACAAATAAATCTTTGCCGACTCTCTGCTGAAACTTACGAGCGTTCACACCTAAGCCTCTTACAAGGTCAGCTGTTTAGCTAAACATGAGCTCATGATCTAAATTTACACAATAATGAAGAAAGCAGCTACAAGGGGAGACAATCAGCCAAAACCATCAATACCAGAATTAGATTCCCAAGGCCATCCATCAGATGTAGGAATAATCGGGTGCAAGGCAGAAAATATACATAAAACTGGAACTGAAACAAGGCACAAGGATGTTTTCAAAGACTGGTAGGATCTCTAAAACATTTTTCAAGGACATGTCATTGATAAAGCTAAATACTCCAAGGTTGTGTAATACAACAGATTAATCATTGAGAAGAGTGAAATTATGCTGTTTTGAAAACTATGCCAGGTCAGATTTTCTGCCTAATTATATAAGAAGATTTCTCTAAAAAATACACATTATTTCAAAGACTTATTGGTTTTGAAATAAGTTAAGGGTATTTCAAATGGCTTGTCTGCAAAGAAAGGTGAGATGTAGGGAATCACAGAAAGTCGAGGGGAAAATAGGTCAATATATACATTGCTGTATGGTGAACTAAGCCTTAGGCCAGCAACAATGGAGAGGACCTGACCCTTAGACACGTACAAGTAAGCTGGAATCTTCAAAAGTTCAAATCTTTCTAAGTAAAAAGATTTATTAAAATGAATAACCAAGTGTTTTAATTGACATCAGAAGATGAAAACAATAAACCCTGAGAACATACAAAAAAGATAAATAAAGATATGAGCAGAACTTAATACAACAGAAAACGTATAAAATTCAGGTGATTTTGTAAGTCCAAAGAATCTTCTTTGAAAAGATTGAAAAGACACACTTTGATTAAGGAAAACCAAAACATAAGTAAAGAATATACAGAAAGAGTCAGGACAATGTTAGAGCAGAGAATATATTAAATGCCAGTAAATTTGAACATTTGTGTAAAGAGGACCATTTCCTAGCTCCTAAAGTTTACCAACACTGACACAAGAGGAAATCATTTAAGGTCATCATGTCTGCCCTTGGCATTCTCGGAACGCCCTGGCCTCAGAATGCAGCCTCTGTAGTCCATGGTAACCTGCAGAGAGGGGGCGGGGCTGAGGGAGGTTGGAACACTGCCCTCACTGAGGGAGTGGGTGTGGCCATCTCTGCTGTGACTGAACAAAGGGCAGGGGAGCAGGGGGCCCAGGGCAGGGCCCTCAGAGCGCGGCAGGCCCAGTGGAGTGTCACAAGTTTTTAGGCCCAGGCCAAAGGGCGCCTTCTTTGTCTGCACAGCTGCCCAAACTCTCACCTTTCCACTCAGGCCGCCCTCTTACTTGAAGTGTGTGTGGAACGTGTCTGCGCAGTACACCGCGCTTCAGAGCTAAGCATAGTTCTGGGCATCGTAGCTTCCTGCCAGGTGACCGAAGTTCGCAGGCAGATGGGTCCCTGGGACACACGCGGAGAGGCTCCTGCCCGGGTCACTGGCCGCCCACTGCCCCTGCCCCAGATCGGGGGCCGCAAAGCAGCCCTGTCTGAGTCCCCTGCCTCTAGAGGGAGTATTGGACCAACACTTGTAGAAAACGGGGTCCTTGCGGGCCACTCATTGGAGGGACACAAATAAATCTTTGCCGACTCTCTGCTGAAACTTACGAGCGTTCACACCTAAGCCTCTTACAAGGTCAGCTGTTTAGCTAAACATGAGCTCATGATCTAAATTTACACAATAATGAAGAAAGCAGCTACAAGGGGAGACAATCAGCCAAAACCATCAATACCAGAATTAGATTCCCAAGGCCATCCATCAGATGTAGGAATAATCGGGTGCAAGGCAGAAAATATACATAAAACTGGAACTGAAACAAGGCACAAGGATGTTTTCAAAGACTGGTAGGATCTCTAAAACATTTTTCAAGGACATGTCATTGATAAAGCTAAATACTCCAAGGTTGTGTAATACAACAGATTAATCATTGAGAAGAGTGAAATTATGCTGTTTTGAAAACTATGGCAGGTCAGATTTTCTGCCTAATTATATAAGAAGATTTCTCTAAAAAATACACATTATTTCAAAGACTTATTGGCTGTGAAATACGTTAAGGGTATTTCAAATGGCTTGTCTGCAAAGAAAGGTGAGATGTAGGGAATCACAGAAAGTCGAGGGGAAAATAGGTCAATATATACATTGCTGTATGGTGAACTAAGCCTTAGGCCAGCAACAATGGAGAGGACTTGACCCTTAGACACGTACAAGTAAGCTGGAATCTTCAAAAGTTCAAATCTTTATAAGTAAAAAGATTTATTAAAATGAATAACCAAGTGTTTTAATTGACATCTGAAGATGAAAACAATAAACCCTGAGAACATACAAAAAAGATAAATAAAGATATGAGCAGAACTTAATACAACAGAAAACGTATAAAATTCAGGTGATTTAGTAAGTCCAAAGAATCTTCTTTGAAAAGATTTAAAAGACACACTTTGATTAAGGAAAACCAAAACATAAGTAAAGAATATACAGAAAGTGTCAGGACAATGTTAGAGCAGAGAATATATGAAATGCCAGTAAATTTGAACATTTCTGTAAAGTGGACCATTTCCTAGCTCCTAAAGTTTACCAACACTGACACAAGAGGAAATCATTTAAGGTCATCATGTCTGCCCTTGGCATTCTCGGAACGCCCTGGCCTCAGAATGCAGCCTCTGTAGTCCATGGTAACCTGCAGAGAGGGGGCGGGGCTGAGGGAGGTTGGAACACTGCCCTCACTGAGGGAGTGGGTGTGGCCATCTCTGCTGTGACTGAACAAAGGGCAGGGGAGCAGGGGGCCCAGGGCAGGGCCCTCAGAGCCCGGCAGGCCCAGTGGAGTGTCACAAGTTTTTAGGCCCAGGCCAAAGGGCGCCTTCTTTGTCTGCACAGCTGCCCAAACTCTCACCTTTCCACTCAGGCCACCCTCTTACTTGAAGTGTGTGTGGAACGTGTCCGTGCAGTACACCGCGCTGCACAGCTAAGCATAGTTCTGGGCATCGTAGCTTCCTGCCAGGTGACCGAAGTTCGCAGGCAGATGGGTCCATGGGACACACGCGGAGAGGCTCCTGCCCGGGTCACAGGCCGCCCACTGCCCCTGCCCCAGATCGGGGGCCGCAAAGCAGCCCTGTCTGAGTCCCCTGCCTCTAGAGGGAGTATTGGACCAACACTTGTAGAAAACGGGGTCCTTGCGGGCCACTCATTGGAGGGACACAAATAAGTCTTTGCCGACTCTCTGCTGAAACTTACGAGCGTTCACACCTAAGCCTCTTACAAGGTCAGCTGTTTAGCTAAACATGAGCTCATGATCTAAATTTACACAATAATGAAGAAAGCAGCTACAAGGGGAGACAATCAGCCAAAACCATCAATACCAGAATTAGATTCCCAAGGCCATCCATCAGATGTAGGAATAATCGGGTGCAAGGCAGGAAATATACATAAAACTGGAACTGAAACAAGGCACAAGGATGTTTTCAAAGACTGGTAGGATCTCTAAAGCATTTTTCAAGGACATGTCATTGATAAAGCTAAATACTCCAAGGTTGTGTAATACAACAGATTAATCATTGAGAAGAGTGAAATTATGCTGTTTTGAAAACTATGGCAGGTCAGATTTTCTGCCTAATTATATAAGAAGATTTCTCTACAAAATACACATTATTTCAAAGACTTCTTGGCTGTGAAATAAGTTAAGGGTATTTCAAATGGCTTGTCTGCAAAGAAAGGTGAGATGTAGGGAATCACAGAAAGTCGAGGGGAAAATAGGTCAATATATACATTGCTGTATGGTGAACTAAGCCTTAGGCCAGCAACAATGGAGAGGACCTGACCCTTAGAGACGTACAAGTAAGCTGGAATCTTCAAAAGTTCAAATCTTTATAAGTCAAAAGATTTATTAAAATGAATAACCAAGTGTTTTAATTGACATCAGAAGATGAAAACAATAAACACTGAGAACATAGAAAAAAGATAAATAAAGATATGAGCAGAACTTAATACAACAGAAAACGTATAAAATTCAGGTGATTTAGTAAGTCCAAAGAATCTTCTTTGAAAAGATTGAAAAGACACCCTTTGATTAAGGAAAACAAAAACATAAGTAAAGAATATACAGAAAGAATCAGGACAATGTTAGAGCAGAGAATATATTAAATGCCAGTAAATTTGAACATTTGTGTAAAGAGGACCATTTCCTAGCTCCTAAAGTTTACCAACACTGACACAAGAGGAAATCATTTAATGTCATCATGTCTGCCCTTGGCATTCTCGGAACGCCCTGGCCTCAGAATGCAGCCTCTGTAGTCCATGGTAACCTGCAGAGAGGGGGCGGGGCTGAGGGAGGTTGGAACACTGCCCTCACTGAGGGAGTTGGTGTGGCCATCTCTGCTGTGACTGAACAAAGGCCAGGGGAGCAGGGGGCCCAGGGCAGGGCCCTCAGAGCCCGGCAGGCCCAGTGGAGTGTCACAAGTTTTTAGGCCCAGGCCAAAGGGCGCCTTCTTTGCCTGCACAGCTGCCCAAACTCTCACCTTTCCACTCAGGCCGCCCTCTTACTTGAAGTGTGTGTGGAACGTGTCTGCGCAGTACACCGCGCTGCAGAGCTAATCATAGTTCTGGGCATCGTATCTTCCTGCCAGGTGACCGAAGTTCGCCGGCAGATGGCTCCCTGGGACACACGCGGAGAGGCTCCTGCCCAGGTCACTGGCCGCCCACTGCCCCTGCCCCAGATTGGGGGCCGCAAAGCAGCCCTGTCTGAGTCCCCTGCCTCTAGAGGGAGTATTGGACCAACACTTGTAGAAAACGGGGTCCTTGCGGGCCACTCATTGGAGGGACACAAATAAATCTTTGCCGACTCTCTGCTGAAACTTACCAGCGTTCACACCTAAGCCTCTTACAAGGTCAGCTGTTTAGCTAAACATGAGCTCATGATCTAAATTTACACAATAATGAAGAAAGCAGCTACAAGGGGAGACAATCAGCCAAAACCATCAATACCAGAATTAGATTCCCAAGGCCATCCATCAGATGTAGGAATAATCGGGTGCAAGGCAGAAAATATACATAAAACTGGAACTGAAACAAGGCACAAGGATGTTTTCAAAGACTGGTAGGATCTCTAAAACATTTTTCAAGGACATGTCATTGATAAAGCTAAATACTCCAAGGTTGTGTAATACAACAGATTAATCATTGAGAAGAGTGAAATTATGCTGTTTTGAAAACTATGGCAGGTCAGATTTTCTGCCTAATTATATAAGAAGATTTCTCTACAAAATACACATTATTTCAAAGACTTCTTGGCTGTGAAATAAGTTAAGGGTATTTCAAATGGCTTGTCTGCAAAGAAAGGTGAGATGTAGGGAATCACAGAAAGTCGAGGGGAAAATAGGTCAATATATACATTGCTGTATGGTGAACTAAGCCTTAGGCCAGCAACAATGGAGAGGACCTGACCCTTAGACACGTACAAGTAACCTGGAATCTTCAAAAGTTCAAATCTTTATAAGTAAAAAGATTTATTAAAATGAATAACCAAGTGTTTTAATTGACATCTGAAGATGAAAACAATAAACCCTGAGAACATACAAAAAAGATAGATAAAGATATGAGCAGAACTTAATACAACAGAAAACGTATAAAATTCAGGTGATTTAGTAAGTCCAAAGAATCTTCTTTGAAAAGATTGAAAAGACACCCTTTGATTAAGGAAAACAAAAACATAAGTAAAGAATATACAGAAAGAATCAGGACAATGTTAGAGCAGAGAATATATTAAATGCCAGTAAATTTGAACATTTGTGTAAAGAGGACCATTTCCTAGCTCCTAAAGTTTACCAACACTGACACAAGAGGAAATCATTTAATGTCATCATGTCTGCCCTTGGCATTCTCGGAACGCCCTGGCCTCAGAATGCAGCCTCTGTAGTCCATGGTAACCTGCAGAGAGGGGGCGGGGCTGAGGGAGGTTGGAACACTGCCCTCACTGAGGGAGTGGGTGTGGCCATCTCTGCTGTGACTGAACAAAGGCCAGGGGAGCAGGGGGCCCAGGGCAGGGCCCTCAGAGCCCGGCAGGCCCAGTGGAGTGTCACAAGTTTTTAGGCCCAGGCCAA
This sequence comes from Mesoplodon mirus, assembly GCF_964341445.2. Taxonomy (NCBI): domain Eukaryota; kingdom Metazoa; phylum Chordata; class Mammalia; order Artiodactyla; family Ziphiidae; genus Mesoplodon; species Mesoplodon mirus. The sequence continues at coordinate 118,019,558 of NC_138976.1, read as the reverse complement.
AGGGCGCCTTCTTTGTCTGCACAGCTGCCCAAACTCTCACCTTTCCACTCAGGCCACCCTCTTACTTGAAGTGTGTGTGGAACGTGTCTGCGCAGTACACCGCGCTGCAGAGCTAATCATAGTTCTGGGCATCGTAGCTTCCTGCCAGGTGACCGAAGTTCGCCGGCAGATGGCTCCCTGGGACACACGCGGAGAGGCTCCTACCCAGGTCACTGGCCGCCCACTGCCCCTGCCCCAGATCGGGGGCCGCAAAGCAGCCCTGTCTGAGTCCCCTGCCTCTAGAGGGAGTATTGGACCAACACTTGTAGAAAACGGGGTCCTTGCGGGCCACTCATTGGAGGGACACAAATAAATCTTTGCCGACTTTCTGCTGAAACTTACGAGCGTTCACACCTAAGCCTCTTACAAGGTCAGCTGTTTAGCTAAACATGAGCTCATGATCTAAATTTACACAATAATGAAGAAAGAAGCTACAAGGGGAGACAATCAGCCAAAACCATCAATACCAGAATTAGATTCCCAAGGCCATCCATCAGATGTAGGAATAATCGGGTGCAAGGCAGAAAATATACATAAAACTGGAACTGAAACAAGGCACAAGGATGTTTTCAAAGACTGGTAGGATCTCTAAAACATTTTTCAAGGACATGTCATTGATAAAGCTAAATACTCCAAGGTTGTGTAATACAACAGATTAATCATTGAGAAGAGTGAAATTATGCTGTTTTGAAAACTATGGCAGGTCAGATTTTCTGCCTAATTATATAAGAAGATTTCTCTACAAAATACACATTATTTCAAAGACTTCTTGGCTGTGAAATAAGTTAAGGGTATTTCAAATGGCTTGTCTGCAAAGAAAGGTGAGATGTAGGGAATCACAGAAAGTCGAGGGGAAAATAGGTCAATATATACATTGCTGTATGGTGAACTAAGCCTTAGGCCAGCAACAATGGAGAGGACCTGACCCTTACACACGTACAAGTAACCTGGAATCTTCAAAAGTTCAAATCTTTATAAGTAAAAAGATTTATTAAAATGAATAACCAAGTGTTTTAATTGACATCTGAAGATGAAAACAATAAACCCTGAGAACATACAAAAAAGATAAATAAAGATATGAGCAGAACTTAATACAACAGAAAACGTATAAAATTCAGGTGATTTAGTAAGTCCAAAGAATCTTCTTTGAAAAGATTTAAAAGACACACTTTGATTAAGGAAAACCAAAACATAAGTAAAGAATATACAGAAAGTGTCAGGACAATGTTAGAGCAGAGAATATATGAAATGCCAGTAAATTTGAACATTTCTGTAAAGTGGACCATTTCCTAGCTCCTAAAGTTTACCAACACTGACACAAGAGGAAATCATTTAAGGTCATCATGTCTGCCCTTGGCATTCTCGGAACGCCCTGGCCTCAGAATGCAGCCTCTGTAGTCCATGGTAACCTGCAGAGAGGGGGCGGGGCTGAGGGAGGTTGGAACACTGCCCTCACTGAGGGAGTGGGTGTGGCCATCTCTGCTGTGACTGAACAAAGGGCAGGGGAGCAGGGGGCCCAGGGCAGGGCCCTCAGAGCCCGGCAGGCCCAGTGGAGTGTCACAAGTTTTTAGCCCCAGGCCAAAGGGCGCCTTCTTTGTCTGCACAGCTGCCCAAACTCTCACCTTTCCACTCAGGCCGCCCTCTTACTTGAAGTGTGTGTGGAACGTGTCCGTGCAGTACACCGCGCTGCAGAGCTAAGCATAGTTCTGGGCATCGTAGCTTCCTGCCAGGTGACCGAAGTTCGCAGGCAGATGGGTCCCTGGGACACACGCGGAGAGGCTCCTGCCCGGGTCACAGGCCACCCACTGCCCCTGCCCCAGATCGGGGGCCGCAAAGCAGCCCTGTCTGAGTCCCCTGCCTCTAGAGGGAGTATTGGACCAACACTTGTAGAAAACGGGGTCCTTGCGGGCCACTCATTGGAGGGACACAAATAAATCTTTGCCGACTCTCTGCTGAAATTTACGAGCGTTCACACCTAAGCCTCTTACAAGGTCAGCTGTTTAGCTAAACATGAGCTCATGATCTAAATTTACACAATAATGAAGAAAGCAGCTACAAGGGGAGACAATCAGCCAAAACCATCAATACCAGAGTTAGATTCCCAAGGCCATCCATCAGATGTAGGAATAATCGGGTGCAAGGCAGAAAATATACATAAAACTGGAACTGAAACAAGGCACAAGGATGTTTTCAAAGACTGGTAGGATCTCTAAAACATTTTTCAAGGACATGTCATTGATAAAGCTAAATACTCCAAGGTTGTGTAATACAACAGATTAATCATTGAGAAGAGTGAAATTATGCTGTTTTGAAAACTATGGCAGGTCAGATTTTCTGCCTAATTGTATAAGAAGATTTCTCTAAAAAATACACATTATTTCAAAGACTTATTGGCTGTGAAATAAGTTAAGGGTATTTCAAATGGCTTGTCTGCAAAGAAAGGTGAGATGTAGGGAATCACAGAAAGTCGAGGGGAAAATAGGTCAATATATACATTGCTGTATGGTGAACTAAGCCTTAGGCCAGCAACAATGGAGAGGACCTGACCCTTAGACACGTACAAGTAAGCTGGAATCTTCAAAAGTTCAAATCTTTATAAGTACAAAGTTTTATTAAAATGAATAACCAAGTGTTTTAATTGACATCAGAAGATGAAAACAATAAACCCTGAGAACATAGAAAAAAGATAAATAAAGAGATGAGCAGAACTTAATACAACAGAAAACGTATAAAATTCAGGTGATTTAGTAAGTCCAAAGAATCTTCTTTGAAAATATTGAAAAGACACACTTTGATTAAGGAAAACCAAAACATAAGTAAAGAATATACAGAAAGAGTCAGGACAATGTTAGAGCAGAGAATATATTAAATGCCAGTAAATTTGAACATTTGTGTAAAGAGGACCATTTCCTAGCTCCTAAAGTTTACCAACACTGACACAAGAGGAAATCATTTAAGGTCATCATGTCTGCCCTTGGCATTCTAGGAACGCCCTGGCCTCAGAATGCAGCCTCTGTAGTCCATGGTAACCTGCAGAGAGGGGGCGGGGCTGAGGGAGGTTGGAACACTGCCCTCACTGAGGGAGTGGGTGTGGCCATCTCTGCTGTGACTGAACAAAGGGCAGGGGAGCAGGGGGCCCAGGGCAGGGCCCTCAGAGCCCGGCAGGCCCAGTGGAGTGTCACAAGTTTTTAGGCCCAGGCCAAAGGGCGCCTTCTTTGTCTGCACAGCTGCCCAAACTCTCACCTTTCCACTCAGGCCGCCCTCTTACTTGAAGTGAGTGTGGAACGTGTCTGCGCAGTACACCGCGCTGCACAGCTAAGCATAGTTCTGGGCATCGTAGCTTCCTGCCAGGTGACCGAAGTTCGCAGGCAGATGGGTCCCTGGGACACACGCGGAGAGGCTCCTACCCAGGTCACTGGCCGCCCACTGCCCCTGCCCCAGATCGGGGGCCGCAAAGCAGCCCTGTCTGAGTCCCCTGCCTCTAGAGTGAGTATTGAACCAACACTTGTAGAAAACGGGGTCCTTGCGGGCCACTCATTGGAGGGACACAAATAAATCTTTGCCGACTCTCTGCTGAAACTTACGAGCGTTCACACCTAAGCCTCTTACAAGGTCAGCTGTTTAGCTAAACATGAGCTCATGATCTAAATTTACACAATAATGAAGAAAGCAGCTACAAGGGGAGACAATCAGCCAAAACCATCAATACCAGAATTAGATTCCCAAGGCCATCCATCAGATGTAGGAATAATCGGGTGCAAGGCAGAAAATATACATAAAACTGGAACTGAAACAAGGCACAAGGATGTTTTCAAAGACTGGTAGGATCTCTAAAGCATTTTTCAAGGACATGTCATTGATAAAGCTAAATACTCCAAGGTTGTGTAATACAACAGATTAATCATTGAGAAGAGTGAAATTATGCTGTTTTGAAAACTATGGCAGGTCAGATTTTCTGCCTAATTATATAAGAAGATTTCTCTAAAAAATACACATTATTTCAAAGACTTATTGGCTGTGAAATACGTTAAGGGTATTTCAAATGGCTTGTCTGCAAAGAAAGGTGAGATGTAGGGAATCACAGAAAGTCGAGGGGAAAATAGGTCAATATATACATTGCTGTATGGTGAACTAAGCCTTAGGCCAGCAACAATGGAGAGGACCTGACCCTTAGACACGTACAAGTAAGCTGGAATCTTCAAAAGTTCAAATCTTTATAAGTAAAAAGATTTATTAAAATGAATAACCAAGTGTTTTAATTGACATCAGAAGATGAAAACAATAAACCCTGAGAACATAGAAAAAAGATAAATAAAGATATGAGCAGAACTTAATACAACAGAAAACGTATAAAATTGAGGTGATTTAGTAAGTCCAAAGAATCTTCTTTGAAAAGATTTAAAAGACACACTGTGATTAAGGAAAACCAAAACATAAGTAAAGAATATACAGAAAGAGTCAGGACAATGTTAGAGCAGAGAATATATGAAATGCCAGTAAATTTGAACATTTCTGTAAAGTGGACCATTTCCTAGCTCCTAAAGTTTACCAACACTGACACAAGAGGAAATCATTTAAGGTCATCATGTCTGCCCTTGGCATTCTCGGAACGCCCTGTCCTCAAAATGCAGCCTCTGTAGTCCATGGTAACCTGCAGAGAGGGGGCGGGGCTGAGGGAGTTTGGAACACTGCCCTCACTGAGGGAGTGGGTGTGGCCATCTCTGCTGTGACTGAACAAAGGGCAGGGGAGCAGGGGGCCCAGGGCAGGGCCCTCAGAGCCCGGCAGGCCCAGTGGAGTGTCACAAGTTTTTAGGCCCAGGCCAAAGGGCGCCTTCTTTGTCTGCACAGCTGCCCAAACTCTCACCTTTCCACTCAGGCCGCCCTCTTACTTGAAGTGTGTGTGGAACGTGTCCGTGCAGTACACCGCGCTGCACAGCTAAGCATAGTTCTGGGCATCGTAGCTTCCTGCCAGGTGACCGAAGTTCGCAGGCAGATGGGTCCCTGGGACACACGCGGAGAGGCTCCTGCCCGGGTCACAGGCCGCCCACTGCCCCTGCCCCAGATCGGGGGCCGCAAAGCAGCCCTGTCTGAGTCCCCTGCCTCTAGAGGGAGTATTGGACCAACACTTGTAGAAAACGGGGTCCTTGCGGGCCACTCATTGGAGGGACACAAATAAATCTTTGCCGACTCTCTGCTGAAACTTACGAGCGTTCACACCTAAACCTCTTACAAGGTCAGCTGTTTAGCTAAACATGAGCTCATGATCTAAATTTACACAATAATGAAGAAAGCAGCTACAAGGGGAGACAATCAGCCAAAACAATCAATACCAGTGTTAGATTCCCAAGGCCATCCATCAGATGTAGGAATAATCGGGTGCAAGGCAGAAAATATACATAAAACTGGAACTGAAACAAGGCACAAGGATGTTTTCAAAGACTGATAGGATCTCTAAAACATTTTTCAAGGACATGTCATTGATAAAGCTAAATACTCCAAGGTTGTGTAATACAACAGATTAATCATTGAGAAGAGTGAAATTATGCTGTTTTGAAAACTATGGCAGGTCAGATTTTCTGCCTAATTATATAAGAAGATTTCTCTACAAAATACACATTATTTCAAAGACTTATTGGCTGTGAAATAAGTTAAGGGTATTTCAAATGGCTTGTCTGCAAAGAAAGGTGAGATGTAGGGAATCACAGAAAGTCGAGGGGAAAATAGGTCAATATATACATTGCTGTATGGTGAACTAAGCCTTAGGCCAGCAACAATGGAGAGGACCTGACCCTTAGACACGTACAAGTAAGCTGGAATCTTCAAAAGTTCAAATCTTTATAAGTACAAAGATTTATTAAAATGAATAACCAAGTGTTTTAATTGACATCAGAAGATGAAAACAATAAACCCTGAGAACATAGAAAAAAGATAAATAAAGATATGAGCAGAACTTAATACAACAGAAAACTTATAAAATTCAGGTGATTTTGTAAGTCCAAAGAATCTTCTTTGAAAAGATTTAAAAGACACACTTTGATTAAGGAAAACCAAAACATAAGTAAAGAATATACAGAAAGAGTCAGGACAATGTTAGAGCAGAGAATATATGAAATGCCAGTAAATTTGAACATTTCTGTCAAGTGGACCATTTCCTAGCTCCTAAAGTTTACCAACACTGACACAAGAGGAAATCATTTAAGGTCATCATGTCTGCCCTAGGCATTCTTGGAACGCCCTGGCCTCAGAATGCAGCCTCTGTAGTCCATGGTAACCTGCAGAGAGGGGGCGGGGCTGAGGGAGGTTGGAACACTGCCCTCACTGAGGGAGTGGGTGTGGCCATCTCTGCTGTGACTGAACAAAGGGCAGGGGAGCAGAGGGCCCAGGGCAGGGCCCTCAGAGCCCGGCAGGCCCAGTGGAGTGTCACAAGTTTTTAGGCCCAGGCCAAAGGGCGCCTTCTTTGTCTGCACAGCTGCCCAAACTCTCACCTTTCCACTCAGGCCGCCCTCTTACTTGAAGTGTGTGTGGAACGTGTCCGTGCAGTACACCGCACTGCACAGCTAAGCATAGTTCTCGGCATCGTAGCTTCCTGCCAGGTGACCGAAGTTCGCAGGCAGATGGGTCCCTGGGACACACGCGGAGAGGCTCCTGCCCGGGTCACAGGCCGCCCACTGCCCCTGCCCCAGATCGGGGGCCGCAAAGCAGCCCTGTCTGAGTCCCCTGCCTCTAGAGGGCGTATTGGACCAACACTTGTAGAAAACGGGGTCCTTGCGGGCCACTCATTGGAGGGACACAAATAAATCTTTGCCGACTCTCTGCTGAAACTTACGAGCGTTCACACCTAAGCCTCTTACAAGGTCAGCTGTTTAGCTAAACATGAGCTCATGATCTAAATTTACACAATAATGAAGAAAGCAGCTACAAGGGGAGACAATCAGCCAAAACAATCAATACCAGTGTTAGATTCCCAAGGCCATCCATCAGATGTAGGAATAATCGGGTGCAAGGCAGAAAATATACATAAAACTGGAACTGAAACAAGGCACAAGGATGTTTTCAAAGACTGGTAGGATCTCTAAAACATTTTTCAAGGACATGTCATTGATAAAGCTAAATACTCCAAGGTTGTGTAATACAACAGATTAATCATTGAGAAGAGTGAAATTATGCTGTTTTGAAAACTATGGCAGGTCAGATTTTCTGCCTAATTATATAAGAAGATTTCTCTACAAAATACACATTATTTCAAAGACTTATTGGCTGTGAAATACGTTAAGGGTATTTCAAATGGCTTGTCTGCAAAGAAAGGTGAGATGTAGGGAATCACAGAAAGTCGAGGGGAAAATAGGTCAATATATACATTGCTGTATGGTGAACTAAGCCTTAGGCCAGCAACAATGGAGAGGACCTGACCCTTAGACACGTACAAGTAAGCTGGAATCTTCAAAAGTTCAAATCTTTATAAGTAAAAAGATTTATTAAAATGAATAACCAAGTGTTTTAATTGACATCAGAAGATGAAAACAATAAACCCTGAGAACATAGAAAAAAGATAAATAAAGATATGAGCAGAACTTAATACAACAGAAAACGTATAAAATTCAGGTGATTTAGTAAGTCCAAAGAATCTTCTTTGAAAAGAATTAAAAGACACACTTTGATTAAGGAAAACCAAAACATAAGTAAAGAATATACAGAAAGAGTCAGGACAATGTTAGAGCAGAGAATATATGAAATGCCAGTAAATTTGAACATTTCTGTCAAGTGGACCATTTCCTAGCTCCTAAAGTTTACCAACACTGACACAAGAGGAAATCATTTAAGGTCATCATGTCTGCCCTTGGCATTCTCGGAACGCCCTGGCCTCAGAATGCAGCCTCTCTAGTCCATGGTAACCTGCAGAGAGGGGGCGGGGCTGAGGGAGTTTGGAACACTGCCCTCACTGAGGGAGTGGGTGTGGCCATCTCTGCTGTGACTGAACAAAGGGCAGGGGAGCAGGGGGCCCAGGGCAGGGCCCTCAGAGCCCGGCAGGCCCAGTGGAGTGTCACAAGTTTTTAGGCCCAGGCCAAAGGGCGCCTTCTTTGTCTGCACAGCTGCCCAAACTCTCACCTTTCCACTCAGGCCGCCCTCTTACTTGAAGTGTGTGTGGAACGTGTCCGTGCAGTACACCGCACTGCACAGCTAAGCATAGTTCTGGGCATCGTAGCTTCCTGCCAGGTGACCGAAGTTCGCAGGCAGATGGGTCCCTGGGACACACGCGGAGAGGCTCCTACCCGGGTCACAGGCCGCCCACTGCCCCTGCCCCAGATCGGGGGCCGCAAAGCAGCCCTGTCTGAGTCCCCTGCCTCTAGAGGGAGTATTGGACCAACACTTGTAGAAAACGGGGTCCTTGCGGGCCACTCATTGGAGGGACACAAATAAATCTTTGCCGACTCTCTGCTGAAACTTACGAGCGTTCACACCTAAGCCTCTTACAAGGTCAGCTGTTTAGCTAAACATGAGCTCATGATCTAAATTTACACAATAATGAAGAAAGCAGCTACAAGGGGAGACAATCAGCCAAAACCATCAATACCAGAGTTAGATTCCCAAGGCCATCCATCAGATGTAGGAATAATCGGGTGCAAGGCAGAAAATATACATAAAACTGGAACTGAAACAAGGCACAAGGATGTTTTCAAAGACTGGTAGGATCTCTAAAACATTTTTCAAGGACATGTCATTGATAAAGCTAAATACTCCAAGGTTGTGTAATACAACAGATTAATCATTGAGAAGAGTGAAATTATGCTGTTTTGAAAACTATGGCAGGTCAGATTTTCTGCCTAATTGTATAAGAAGATTTCTCTAAAAAATACACATTATTTCAAAGACTTATTGGCTGTGAAATAAGTTAAGGGTATTTCAAATGGCTTGTCTGCAAAGAAAGGTGAGATGTAGGGAATCACAGAAAGTCGAGGGGAAAATAGGTCAATATATACATTGCTGTATGGTGAACTAAGCCTTAGGCCAGCAACAATGGAGAGGACCTGACCCTTAGACACGTACAAGTAAGCTGGAATCTTCAAAAGTTCAAATCTTTATAAGTACAAAGATTTATTAAAATGAATAACCAAGTGTTTTAATTGACATCAGAAGATGAAAACAATAAACCCTGAGAACATAGAAAAAAGATAAATAAAGAGATGAGCAGAACTTAATACAACAGAAAACGTATAAAATTCAGGTGATTTAGTAAGTCCAAAGAATCTTCTTTGAAAATATTGAAAAGACACACTTTGATTAAGGAAAACCAAAACATAAGTAAAGAATATACAGAAAGAGTCAGGACAATGTTAGAGCAGAGAATATATTAAATGCCAGTAAATTTGAACATTTGTGTAAAGAGGACCATTTCCTAGCTCCTAAAGTTTACCAACACTGACACAAGAGGAAATCATTTAAGGTCATCATGTCTGCCCTTGGCATTCTAGGAACGCCCTGGCCTCAGAATGCAGCCTCTGTAGTCCATGGTAACCTGCAGAGAGGGGGCGGGGCTGAGGGAGGTTGGAACACTGCCCTCACTGAGGGAGTGGGTGTGGCCATCTCTGCTGTGACTGAACAAAGGGCAGGGGAGCAGGGGGCCCAGGGCAGGGCCCTCAGAGCCCGGCAGGCCCAGTGGAGTGTCACAAGTTTTTAGGCCCAGGCCAAAGGGCGCCTTCTTTGTCTGCACAGCTGCCCAAACTCTCACCTTTCCACTCAGGCCGCCCTCTTACTTGAAGTGAGTGTGGAACGTGTCTGCGCAGTACACCGCGCTGCACAGCTAAGCATAGTTCTGGGCATCGTAGCTTCCTGCCAGGTGACCGAAGTTCGCAGGCAGATGGGTCCCTGGGACACACGCGGAGAGGCTCCTACCCAGGTCACTGGCCGCCCACTGCCCCTGCCCCAGATCGGGGGCCGCAAAGCAGCCCTGTCTGAGTCCCCTGCCTCTAGAGTGAGTATTGAACCAACACTTGTAGAAAACGGGGTCCTTGCGGGCCACTCATTGGAGGGACACAAATAAATCTTTGCCGACTCTCTGCTGAAACTTACGAGCGTTCACACCTAAGCCTCTTACAAGGTCAGCTGTTTAGCTAAACATGAGCTCATGATCTAAATTTACACAATAATGAAGAAAGCAGCTACAAGGGGAGACAATCAGCCAAAACCATCAATACCAGAATTAGATTCCCAAGGCCATCCATCAGATGTAGGAATAATCGGGTGCAAGGCAGAAAATATACATAAAACTGGAACTGAAACAAGGCACAAGGATGTTTTCAAAGACTGGTAGGATCTCTAAAGCATTTTTCAAGGACATGTCATTGATAAAGCTAAATACTCCAAGGTTGTGTAATACAACAGATTAATCATTGAGAAGAGTGAAATTATGCTGTTTTGAAAACTATGGCAGGTCAGATTTTCTGCCTAATTATATAAGAAGATTTCTCTAAAAAATACACATTATTTCAAAGACTTATTGGCTGTGAAATACGTTAAGGGTATTTCAAATGGCTTGTCTGCAAAGAAAGGTGAGATGTAGGGAATCACAGAAAGTCGAGGGGAAAATAGGTCAATATATACATTGCTGTATGGTGAACTAAGCCTTAGGCCAGCAACAATGGAGAGGACCTGACCCTTAGACACGTACAAGTAAGCTGGAATCTTCAAAAGTTCAAATCTTTATAAGTAAAAAGATTTATTAAAATGAATAACCAAGTGTTTTAATTGACATCAGAAGATGAAAACAATAAACCCTGAGAACATAGAAAAAAGATAAATAAAGATATGAGCAGAACTTAATACAACAGAAAACGTATAAAATTGAGGTGATTTAGTAAGTCCAAAGAATCTTCTTTGAAAAGATTTAAAAGACACACTGTGATTAAGGAAAACCAAAACATAAGTAAAGAATATACAGAAAGAGTCAGGACAATGTTAGAGCAGAGAATATATGAAATGCCAGTAAATTTGAACATTTCTGTAAAGTGGACCATTTCCTAGCTCCTAAAGTTTACCAACACTGACACAAGAGGAAATCATTTAAGGTCATCATGTCTGCCCTTGGCATTCTCGGAACGCCCTGTCCTCAAAATGCAGCCTCTGTAGTCCATGGTAACCTGCAGAGAGGGGGCGGGGCTGAGGGAGTTTGGAACACTGCCCTCACTGAGGGAGTGGGTGTGGCCATCTCTGCTGTGACTGAACAAAGGGCAGGGGAGCAGGGGGCCCAGGGCAGGGCCCTCAGAGCCCGGCAGGCCCAGTGGAGTGTCACAAGTTTTTAGGCCCAGGCCAAAGGGCGCCTTCTTTGTCTGCACAGCTGCCCAAACTCTCACCTTTCCACTCAGGCCGCCCTCTTACTTGAAGTGTGTGTGGAACGTGTCCGTGCAGTACACCGCGCTGCACAGCTAAGCATAGTTCTGGGCATCGTAGCTTCCTGCCAGGTGACCGAAGTTCGCAGGCAGATGGGTCCCTGGGACACACGCGGAGAGGCTCCTGCCCGGGTCACAGGCCGCCCACTGCCCCTGCCCCAGATCGGGGGCCGCAAAGCAGCCCTGTCTGAGTCCCCTGCCTCTAGAGGGAGTATTGGACCAACACTTGTAGAAAACGGGGTCCTTGCGGGCCACTCATTGGAGGGACACAAATAAATCTTTGCCGACTCTCTGCTGAAACTTACGAGCGTTCACACCTAAACCTCTTACAAGGTCAGCTGTTTAGCTAAACATGAGCTCATGATCTAAATTTACACAATAATGAAGAAAGCAGCTACAAGGGGAGACAATCAGCCAAAACAATCAATACCAGTGTTAGATTCCCAAGGCCATCCATCAGATGTAGGAATAATCGGGTGCAAGGCAGAAAATATACATAAAACTGGAACTGAAACAAGGCACAAGGATGTTTTCAAAGACTGATAGGATCTCTAAAACATTTTTCAAGGACATGTCATTGATAAAGCTAAATACTCCAAGGTTGTGTAATACAACAGATTAATCATTGAGAAGAGTGAAATTATGCTGTTTTGAAAACTATGGCAGGTCAGATTTTCTGCCTAATTATATAAGAAGATTTCTCTACAAAATACACATTATTTCAAAGACTTATTGGCTGTGAAATAAGTTAAGGGTATTTCAAATGGCTTGTCTGCAAAGAAAGGTGAGATGTAGGGAATCACAGAAAGTCGAGGGGAAAATAGGTCAATATATACATTGCTGTATGGTGAACTAAGCCTTAGGCCAGCAACAATGGAGAGGACCTGACCCTTAGACACGTACAAGTAAGCTGGAATCTTCAAAAGTTCAAATCTTTATAAGTAAAAAGATTTATTAAAATGAATAACCAAGTGTTTTAATTGACATCAGAAGATGAAAACAATAAACCCTGAGAACATAGAAAAAAGATAAATAAAGATATGAGCAGAACTTAATACAACAGAAAACTTATAAAATTCAGGTGATTTTGTAAGTCCAAAGAATCTTCTTTGAAAAGATTTAAAAGACACACTTTGATTAAGGAAAACCAAAACATAAGTAAAGAATATACAGAAAGAGTCAGGACAATGTTAGAGCAGAGAATATATGAAATGCCAGTAAATTTGAACATTTCTGTCAAGTGGACCATTTCCTAGCTCCTAAAGTTTACCAACACTGACACAAGAGGAAATCATTTAAGGTCATCATGTCTGCCCTAGGCATTCTTGGAACGCCCTGGCCTCAGAATGCAGCCTCTGTAGTCCATGGTAACCTGCAGAGAGGGGGCGGGGCTGAGGGAGGTTGGAACACTGCCCTCACTGAGGGAGTGGGTGTGGCCATCTCTGCTGTGACTGAACAAAGGGCAGGGGAGCAGAGGGCCCAGGGCAGGGCCCTCAGAGCCCGGCAGGCCCAGTGGAGTGTCACAAGTTTTTAGGCCCAGGCCAAAGGGCGCCTTCTTTGTCTGCACAGCTGCCCAAACTCTCACCTTTCCACTCAGGCCGCCCTCTTACTTGAAGTGTGTGTGGAACGTGTCCGTGCAGTACACCGCACTGCACAGCTAAGCATAGTTCTCGGCATCGTAGCTTCCTGCCAGGTGACCGAAGTTCGCAGGCAGATGGGTCCCTGGGACACACGCGGAGAGGCTCCTGCCCGGGTCACAGGCCGCCCACTGCCCCTGCCCCAGATCGGGGGCCGCAAAGCAGCCCTGTCTGAGTCCCCTGCCTCTAGAGGGCGTATTGGACCAACACTTGTAGAAAACGGGGTCCTTGCGGGCCACTCATTGGAGGGACACAAATAAATCTTTGCCGACTCTCTGCTGAAACTTACGAGCGTTCACACCTAAGCCTCTTACAAGGTCAGCTGTTTAGCTAAACATGAGCTCATGATCTAAATTTACACAATAATGAAGAAAGCAGCTACAAGGGGAGACAATCAGCCAAAACAATCAATACCAGTGTTAGATTCCCAAGGCCATCCATCAGATGTAGGAATAATCGGGTGCAAGGCAGAAAATATACATAAAACTGGAACTGAAACAAGGCACAAGGATGTTTTCAAAGACTGGTAGGATCTCTAAAACATTTTTCAAGGACATGTCATTGATAAAGCTAAATACTCCAAGGTTGTGTAATACAACAGATTAATCATTGAGAAGAGTGAAATTATGCTGTTTTGAAAACTATGGCAGGTCAGATTTTCTGCCTAATTATATAAGAAGATTTCTCTACAAAATACACATTATTTCAAAGACTTATTGGCTGTGAAATACGTTAAGGGTATTTCAAATGGCTTGTCTGCAAAGAAAGGTGAGATGTAGGGAATCACAGAAAGTCGAGGGGAAAATAGGTCAATATATACATTGCTGTATGGTGAACTAAGCCTTAGGCCAGCAACAATGGAGAGGACCTGACCCTTAGACACGTACAAGTAAGCTGGAATCTTCAAAAGTTCAAATCTTTATAAGTAAAAAGATTTATTAAAATGAATAACCAAGTGTTTTAATTGACATCAGAAGATGAAAACAATAAACCCTGAGAACATAGAAAAAAGATAAATAAAGATATGAGCAGAACTTAATACAACAGAAAACGTATAAAATTCAGGTGATTTAGTAAGTCCAAAGAATCTTCTTTGAAAAGAATTAAAAGACACACTTTGATTAAGGAAAACCAAAACATAAGTAAAGAATATACAGAAAGAGTCAGGACAATGTTAGAGCAGAGAATATATGAAATGCCAGTAAATTTGAACATTTCTGTCAAGTGGACCATTTCCTAGCTCCTAAAGTTTACCAACACTGACACAAGAGGAAATCATTTAAGGTCATCATGTCTGCCCTTGGCATTCTCGGAACGCCCTGGCCTCAGAATGCAGCCTCTCTAGTCCATGGTAACCTGCAGAGAGGGGGCGGGGCTGAGGGAGTTTGGAACACTGCCCTCACTGAGGGAGTGGGTGTGGCCATCTCTGCTGTGACTGAACAAAGGGCAGGGGAGCAGGGGGCCCAGGGCAGGGCCCTCAGAGCCCGGCAGGCCCAGTGGAGTGTCACAAGTTTTTAGGCCCAGGCCAAAGGGCGCCTTCTTTGTCTGCACAGCTGCCCAAACTCTCACCTTTCCACTCAGGCCGCCCTCTTACTTGAAGTGTGTGTGGAACGTGTCCGTGCAGTACACCGCGCTGCACAGCTAAGCATAGTTCTGGGCATCGTAGCTTCCTGCCAGGTGACCGAAGTTCGCAGGCAGATGGGTCCCTGGGACACACGCGGAGAGGCTCCTACCCGGGTCACAGGCCGCCCACTGCCCCTGCCCCAGATCGGGGGCCGCAAAGCAGCCCTGTCTGAGTCCCCTGCCTCTAGAGGGAGTATTGGACCAACACTTGTAGAAAACGGGGTCCTTGCGGGCCACTCATTGGAGGGACACAAATAAATCTTTGCCGACTCTCTGCTGAAACTTACGAGCGTTCACACCTAAGCCTCTTACAAGGTCAGCTGTTTAGCTAAACATGAGCTCATGATCTAAATTTACACAATAATGAAGAAAGCAGCTACAAGGGGAGACAATCAGCCAAAACAATCAATACCAGTGTTAGATTCCCAAGGCCATCCATCAGATGTAGGAATAATCGGGTGCAAGGCAGAAAATATACATAAAACTGGAACTGAAACAAGGCACAAGGATGTTTTCAAAGACTGGTAGGATCTCTAAAACATTTTTCAAGGACATGTCATTGATAAAGCTAAATACTCCAAGGTTGTGTAATACAACAGATTAATCATTGAGAAGAGTGAAATTATGCTGTTTTGAAAACTATGGCAGGTCAGTTTTTCTGCCTAATTCTATAAGAAGATTTCTCTAAAAAATACACATTATTTCAAAGACTTCTTGGCTGTGAAATACGTTAAGGGTATTTCAAATGGCTTGTCTGCAAAGAAAGGTGAGATGTAGGGAATCACAGAAAGTCGAGGGGAAAATAGGTCAATATATACATTGCTGTATGGTGAACTAAGCCTTAGGCCAGCAACAATGGAGAGGACCTGACCCTTAGACACGTACAAGTAAGCTGGAATCTTCAAAAGTTCAAATCTTTATAAGTAAAAAGATTTATTAAAATGAATAACCAAGTGTTTTAATTGACATCAGAAGATGAAAACAATAAACCCTGAGAACATAGAAAAAAGATAAATAAAGATATGAGCAGAACTTAATACAACAGAAAACGTATAAAATTCAGGTGATTTAGTAAGTCCAAAGAATCTTCTTTGAAAAGATTTAAAAGACACACTTTGATTAAGGAAAACCAAAACATAAGTAAAGAATATACAGAAAGAGTCAGGACAATGTTAGAGCAGAGAATATATGAAATGCCAGTAAATTTGAACATTTCTGTCAAGTGGACCATTTCCTAGCTCCTAAAGTTTACCAACACTGACACAAGAGGAAATCATTTAAGGTCATCATGTCAGCCCTTGGCATTCTCGGAACGCCCTGGCCTCAGAATGCAGCCTCTCTAGTCCATGGTAACCTGCAGAGAGGGGGCGGGGCTGAGGGAGGTTGGAACACTGCCCTCACTGAGGGAGTGGGTGTGGCCATCTCTGCTGTGACTGAACAAAGGGCAGGGGAGCAGGGGGCCCAGGGCAGGGCCCTCAGAGCCCGGCAGGCCCAGTGGAGTGTCACAAGTTTTTAGGCCCAGTCCAAAGGGCGCCTTCTTTGTCTGCACAACTGCCCAAACTCTCACCTTTCCACTCAGGCCGCCCTCTTACTTGAAGTGTGTGTGGAACGTGTCCGTGCAGTACACCGCGCTGCACAGCTAAGCATAGTTCTGGGCATCGTAGCTTCCTGCCAGGTGACCGAAGTTCGCAGGCAGATGGGTCCCTGGGACACACGCGGAGAGGCTCCTGCCCGGGTCACAGGCCGCCCACTGCCCCTGCCCCAGATCGGGGGCCGCAAAGCAGCCCTGTCTGAGTCCCCTGCCTCTAGAGGGCGTATTGGACCAACACTTGTAGAAAACGGGGTCCTTGCGGGCCACTCATTGGAGGGACACAAATAAATCTTTGCCGACTCTCTGCTGAAACTTACGAGCGTTCACACCTAAGCCTCTTACAAGGTCAGCTGTTTAGCTAAACATGAGCTCATGATCTAAATTTACACAATAATGAAGAAAGCAGCTACAAGGGGAGACAATCAGCCAAAACAATCAATACCAGTGTTAGATTCCCAAGGCCATCCATCAGATGTAGGAATAATCGGGTGCAAGGCAGAAAATATACATAAAACTGGAACTGAAACAAGGCACAAGGGTGTTTTCAAAGACTGGTAGGATCTCTAAAACATTTTTCAAGGACATGTCATTGATAAAGCTAAATACTCCAAGGTTGTGTAATACAACAGATTAATCATTGAGAAGAGTGAAATTATGCTGTTTTGAAAACTATGGCAGGTCAGATTTTCTGCCTAATTATATAAGAAGATTTCTCTAAAAAATACACATTATTTCAAAGACTTATTGGCTGTGAAATAAGTTAAGGGTATTTCAAATGGCTTGTCTGCAAAGAAAGGTGAGATGTAGGGAATCACAGAAAGTCGAGGGGAAAATAGGTCAATATATACATTGCTGTATGGTGAACTAAGCCTTAGGCCAGCAACAATGGAGAGGACCTGACCCTTAGACACGTACAAGTAAGCTGGAATCTTCAAAAGTTCAAATCTTTATAAGTAAAAAGATTTATTAAAATGAATAACCAAGTGTTTTAATTGACATCAGAAGATGAAAACAATAAACCCTGAGAACATAGAAAAAAGATAAATAAAGATATGAGCAGAACTTAATACAACAGAAAACTTATAAAATTCCGGTGATTTTGTAAGTCCAAAGAATCTTCTTTGAAAAGATTTAAAAGACACACTTTGATTAAGGAAAACCAAAACATAAGTAAAGAATATACAGAAAGAGTCAGGACAATGTTAGAGCAGAGAATATATGAAATGCCAGTAAATTTGAACATTTCTGTCAAGTGGACCATTTCCTAGCTCCTAAAGTTTACCAACACTGACACAAGAGGAAATCATTTAAGGTCATCATGTCTGCCCTTGGCATTCTCGGAACGCCCTGGCCTCAGAATGCAGCCTCTGTAGTCCATGGTAACCTGCAGAGAGGGGGCAGGGCTGAGGGAGTTTGGAACACTGCCCTCACTGAGGGAGTGGGTGTGGCCATCTCTGCTGTGACTGAACAAAGGGCAGGGGCGCAGGGGGCCCAGGGCAGGGCCCTCAGAGCCCGGCAGGCCCAGTGGAGTGTCACAAGTTTTTAGGCCCAGGCCAAAGGGCGCCTTCTTTGTCTGCACAGCTGCCCAAACTCTCACCTTTCCACTCAGGCCGCCCTCTTACTTGAAGTGTGTGTGGAACGTGTCCGTGCAGTACACCGCACTGCACAGCTAAGCATAGTTCTCGGCATCGTAGCTTCCTGCCAGGTGACCGAAGTTCGCAGGCAGATGGGTCCCTGGGACCCACGCGGAGAGGCTCCTGCCCGGGTCACAGGCTGCCCACTGCCCCTGCTACAGATCGGGGGCCGCAAAGCAGCCCTGTCTGAGTCCCCTGCCTCTAGAGGGAGTATTGGACCAACACTTGTAGAAAACGGGGTCCTTGCGGGCCACTCATTGGAGGGACACAAATAAATCTTTGCCGACTCTCTGCTGAAACTTACGAGCATTCACACCTAAGCCTCTTACAAGGTCAGCTGTTTAGCTAAACATGAGCTCATGATCTAAATTTACACAATAATGAAGAAAGCAGCTACAAGGGGAGACAATCAGCCAAAACCATCAATACCAGAATTAGATTCCCAAGGCCATCCATCAGATGTAGGAATAATCGGGTGCAAGGCAGAAAATATACATAAAACTGGAACTGAAACAAGGCACAAGGATGTTTTCAAAGACTGGTAGGATCTCTAAAACATTTTTCAAGGACATGTCATTGATAAAGCTAAATACTCCAAGGTTGTGTAATACAACAGATTAATCATTGAGAAGAGTGAAATTATGCTGTTTTGAAAACTATGGCAGGTCAGATTTTCTGCCTAATTATATAAGAAGATTTCTCTAAAAAATACACATTATTTCAAAGCCTTATTGGCTGTGAAATAAGTTAAGGGTATTTCAAATGGCTTGTCTGCAAAGAAAGGTGAGATGTAGGGAATCACAGAAAGTCGAGGGGAAAATAGGTCAATATATACATTGCTGTATGGTGAACTAAGCCTTAGGCCAGCAACAATGGAGAGGACCTGACCCTTAGACACGTACAAGTAAGCTGGAATCTTCAAAAGTTCAAATCTTTATAAGTAAAAAGATTTATTAAAATGAATAACCAAGTGTTTTAATTGACATCAGAAGATGAAAACAATAAACCCTGAGAACATAGAAAAAAGATAAATAAAGATATGAGCAGAACTTAATACAACAGAAAACGTATAAAATTCAGGTGATTTAGTAAGTCCAAAGAATCTTCTTTGAAAAGATTTAAAAGACACACTTTGATTAAGGAAAACCAAAACATAAGTAAAGAATATACAGAAAGAGTCAGGACAATGTTAGAGCAGAGAATATATGAAATGCCAGTAAATTTGAACATTTCTGTCAAGTGGACCATTTCCTAGCTCCTAAAGTTTACCAACACTGACACAAGAGGAAATCATTTAAGGTCATCATGTCTGCCCTTGGCATTCTCGGAACGCCCTGGCCTCAGAATGCAGCCTCTCTAGTCCATGGTAACCTGCAGAGAGGGGGCGGGGCTGAGGGAGGTTGGAACACTGCCCTCACTGAGGGAATGGGTGTGGACATCTCTGCTGTGACTGAACAAATGGAAGGGGAGCAGGGGGCCCAGGGCAGGGCCCTCAGAGCCCGGCAGGCCCAGTGGAGTGTCACAAGTTTTTAGGCCCAGGCCAAAGGGCGCCTTCTTTGTCTGCACAGCTGCCCAAACTCTCACCTTTCCACTCAGGCTGCCCTCTTACTTGAAGTGTGTGTGGAACGTGTCCATGCAGTACACCGCGCTGCACAGCTAAGCATAGTTCTGGGCATCGTAGCTTCCTGCCAGGTGACCGAAGTTCGCAGGCAGATGGGTCCCTGGGACACACGCGGAGAGGCTCCTGCCCGGGTCACAGGCCGCCCACTGCCCCTGCCCCAGATCGGGGGCCGCAAAGCAGCCCTGTCTGAGTCCCCTGCCTCTACAGGGAGTATTGGACCAACACTTGTAGAAAACGGGGTCCTTGCGGGCCACTCATTGGAGGGACACAAATAAATCTTTGCCGACTCTCTGCTGAAACTTACGAGCGTTCACACCTAAGCCTCTTACAAGGTCAGCTGTTTAGCTAAACATGAGCTCATGATCTAAATTTACACAATAATGAAGAAAGCAGCTACAAGGGGAGACAATCAGCCAAAACAATCAATACCAGTGTTAGATTCCCAAGGCCATCCATCAGATGTAGGAATAATCGGGTGCAAGGCAGAAAATATACATAAAACTGGAACTGAAACAAGGCACAAGGATGTTTTCAAAGACTGGTAGGATCTCTAAAACATTTTTCAAGGACATGTCATTGATAAAGCTAAATACTCCAAGGTTGTGTAATACAACAGATTAATCATTGAGAAGAGTGAAATTATGCTGTTTTGAAAACTATGGCAGGTCAGATTTTCTGCCTAATTATATAAGAAGATTTCTCTACAAAATACACATTATTTCAAAGACTTCTTGGCTGTGAAATAAGTTAAGTGTATTTCAAATGGCTTGTCTGCAAAGAAAGGTGAGATGTAGGGAATCACAGAAAGTCGAGGGGAAAATAGGTCAATATATACATTGCTGTATGGTGAACTAAGCCTTAGGCCAGCAACAATGGAGAGGACCTGACCCTTAGACACGTACAAGTAAGCTGGAATCTTCAAAAGTTCAAATCTTTATAAGTAAAAAGATTTATTAAAATGAATAACCAAGTGTTTTAATTGACATCAGAAGATGAAAACAATAAACCCTGAGAACATAGAAAAAAGATAAATAAAGATATGAGCAGAACTTAATACAACAGAAAACGTATAAAATTCAGGTGATTTAGTAAGTCCAAAGAATCTTCTTTGAAAAGATTTAAAAGACACACTTTGATTAAGGAAAACCAAAACATAAGTAAAGAATATACAGAAAGAGTCAGGACAATGTTAGAGCAGAGAATATATGAAATGCCAGTAAATTTGAACATTTCTGTCAAGTGGACCATTTCCTAGCTCCTAAAGTTTACCAACACTGACACAAGAGGAAATCATTTAAGGTCATCATGTCTGCCCTTGGCATTCTCGGAACGCCCTGGCCTCAGAATGCAGCCTCTGTAGTCCATGGTAACCTGCAGAGAGGGGGCGGGGCTGAGGGAGTTTGGAACACTGCCCTCACTGAGGGAGTGGGTGTGGCCATCTCTGCTGTGACTGAACAAAGGGCAGGGGAGCAGGGGGCCCAGGGCAGGGCCCTCAGAGCCCGGCAGGCCCAGTGGAGTGTCACAAGTTTTTAGGCCCAGGCCAAAGGGCGCCTTCTTTGTCTGCACAGCTGCCCAAACTCTCACCTTTCCACTCAGGCCGCCCTCTTACTTGAAGTGTGTGTGGAACGTGTCCGTGCAGTACACCGCGCTGCACAGCTAAGCATAGTTCTGGGCATCGTAGCTTCCTGCCAGGTGACCGAAGTTCGCAGGCAGATGGGTCCCTGGGACACACGCGGAGAGGCTCCTGCCCGGGTCACAGGCCGCCCACTGCCCCTGCCCCAGATCGGGGGCCGCAAAGCAGCCCTGTCTGAGTCCCCTGCCTCTAGAGGGAGTATTGGACCAACACTTGTAGAAAACGGGGTCCTTGCGGGCCACTCATTGGAGGGACACAAATAAATCTTTGCCGACTCTCTGCTGAAACTTACGAGCGTTCACACCTAAGCCTCTTACAAGGTCAGCTGTTTAGCTAAACATGAGCTCATGATCTAAATTTACACAATAATGAAGAAAGCAGCTACAAGGGGAGACAATCAGCCAAAACAATCAATACCAGTGTTAGATTCCCAAGGCCATCCATCAGATGTAGGAATAATCGGGTGCAAGGCAGAAAATATACATAAAACTGGAACTGAAACAAGGCACAAGGATGTTTTCAAAGACTGGTAGGATCTCTAAAACATTTTTCAAGAACATGTCATTGATAAAGCTAAATACTCCAAGGTTGTGTAATACAACAGATTAATCATTGAGAAGAGTGAAATTATGCTGTTTTGAAAACTATGGCAGGTCAGATTTTCTGCCTAATTATATAAGAAGATTTCTCTAAAAAATACACATTATTTCAAAGACTTATTGGCTGTGAAATACGTTAAGGGTATTTCAAATGGCTTGTCTGCAAAGAAAGGTGAGATGTAGGGAATCACAGAAAGTCGAGGGGAAAATAGGTCAATATATACATTGCTGTATGGTGAACTAAGCCTTAGGCCAGCAACAATGGAGAGGACCTGACCCTTAGACACGTACCAGTAAGCTGGAATCTTCAAAAGTTCAAATCTTTATAAGTAAAAAGATTTATTAAAATGAATAACCAAGTGTTTTAATTGACATCAGAAGATGAAAACAATAAACCCTGAGAACATAGAAAAAAGATAAATAAAGATATGAGCAGAACTTAATACAACAGAAAACGTATAAAATTCCGGTGATTTTGTAAGTCCAAAGAATCTTCTTTGAAAAGATTTAAAAGACACACTTTGATTAAGGAAAACCAAAACATAAGTAAAGAATATACAGAAAGAGTCAGGACAATGTTAGAGCAGAGAATATATGAAATGCCAGTAAATTTGAACATTTCTGTCAAGTGGACCATTTCCTAGCTCCTAAAGTTTACCAACACTGACACAAGAGGAAATCATTTAAGGTCATCATGTCTGCCCTTGGCATTCTCGGAACGCCCTGGCCTCAGAATGCAGCCTCTCTAGTCCATGGTAACCTGCAGAGAGGGGGCGGGGCTGAGGGAGGTTGGAACACTGCCCTCACTGAGGGAGTGGGTGTGGCCATCTCTGCTGTGACTGAACAAAGGGCAGGGGAGCAGGGGGCCCAGGGCAGGGCCCTCAGAGCCCGGCAGGCCCAGTGGAGTGTCACAAGTTTTTAGGCCCAGGCCAAAGGGCGCCTTCTTTGTCTGCACAGCTGCCCAAACCCTCACCTTTCCACTCAGGCCGCCCTCTTACTTGAAGTGTGTGTGGAACGTGTCCATGCAGTACACCGCGCTGCACAGCTAAGCATAGTTCTGGGCATCGTAGCTTCCTGCCAGGTGACCGAAGTTCGCAGGCAGATGGGTCCCTGGGACACACGCGGAGAGGCTCCTGCCCGGGTCACAGGCCGCCCACTGCCCCTGCCCCAGATCGGGGGCCGCAAAGCAGCCCTGTCTGAGTCCCCTGCCTCTAGAGGGAGTATTGGACCAACACTTGTAGAAAACGGGGTCCTTGCGGGCCACTCATTGGAGGGACACAAATAAATCTTTGCCGACTCTCTGCTGAAACTTACGAGCGTTCACACCTAAGCCTCTTACAAGGTCAGCTGTTTAGCTAAACATGAGCTCATGATCTAAATTTACACAATAATGAAGAAAGCAGCTACAAGGGGAGACAATCAGCCAAAACAATCAATACCAGTGTTAGATTCCCAAGGCCATCCATCAGATGTAGGAATAATCGGGTGCAAGGCAGAAAATATACATAAAACTGGAACTGAAACAAGGCACAAGGATGTTTTCAAAGACTGGTAGGATCTCTAAAACATTTTTCAAGAACATGTCATTGATAAAGCTAAATACTCCAAGGTTGTCTAATACAACAGATTAATCATTGAGAAGAGTGAAATTATGCTGTTTTGAAAACTATGGCAGGTCAGATTTTCTGCCTAATTATATAAGAAGATTTCTCTAAAAAATACACATTATTTCAAAGACTTATTGGCTGTGAAATACGTTAAGGGTATTTCAAATGGCTTGTCTGCAAAGAAAGGTGAGATGTAGGGAATCACAGAAAGTCGAGGGGAAAATAGGTCAATATATACATTGCTGTATGGTGAACTAAGCCTTAGGCCAGCAACAATGGAGAGGACCTGACCCTTAGAAACGTACAAGTAAGCTGGAATCTTCAAAAGTTCAAATCTTTATAAGTAAAAAGATTTATTAAAATGAATAACCAAGTGTTTTAATTGACATCAGAAGATGAAAACAATAAACCCTGAGAACATAGAAAAAAGATAAATAAAGATATGAGCAGAACTTAATACAACAGAAAACGTATAAAATTCCGGTGATTTTGTAAGTCCAAAGAATCTTCTTTGAAAAGATTTAAAAGACACACTTTGATTAAGGAAAACCAAAACATAAGTAAAGAATATACAGAAAGAGTCAGGACAATGTTAGAGCAGAGAATATATGAAATGCCAGTAAATTTGAACATTTCTGTCAAGTGGACCATTTCCTAGCTCCTAAAGTTTACCAACACTGACACAAGAGGAAATCATTTAAGGTCATCATGTCTGCCCTTGGCATTCTCGGAACGCCCTGGCCTCAGAATGCAGCCTCTCTAGTCCATGGTAACCTGCAGAGAGGGGGCGGGGCTGAGGGAGGTTGGAACACTGCCCTCACTGAGGGAGTGGGTGTGGCCATCTCTGCTGTGACTGAACAAAGGGCAGGGGCGCAGGGGGCCCAGGGCAGGGCCCTCAGAGCCCGGCAGGCCCAGTGGAGTGTCACAAGTTTTTAGGCCCAGGCCAAAGGGCGCCTTCTTTGTCTGCACAGCTGCCCAAACTCTCACCTTTCCACTCAGGCCGCCCTCTTACTTGAAGTGTGTGTGGAACGTGTCCGTGCAGTACACCGCGCTGCACAGCTAAGCATAGTTCTGGGCATCGTAGCTTCCTGCCAGGTGACCGAAGTTCGCAGGCAGATGGGTCCCTGGGACACACGCGGAGAGGCTCCTGCCCGGGTCACAGGCCGCCCACTGCCCCTGCCCCAGATCGGGGGCCGCAAAGCAGCCCTGTCTGAGTCCCCTGCCTCTAGAGGGAGTATTGGACCAACACTTGTAGAAAACGGGGTCCTTGCGGGCCACTCATTGGAGGGACACAAATAAATCTTTGCCGACTCTCTGCTGAAACTTACGAGCGTTCACACCTAAGCCTCTTACAAGGTCAGCTGTTTAGCTAAACATGAGCTCATGATCTAAATTTACACAATAATGAAGAAAGCAGCTACAAGGGGAGACAATCAGCCAAAACCATCAATACCAGTGTTAGATTCCCAAGGCCATCCATCAGATGTAGGAATAATCGGGTGCAAGGCAGAAAATATACATAAAACTGGAACTGAAACAAGGCACAAGGATGTTTTCAAAGACTGGTAGGATCTCTAAAACATTTTTCAAGGACATGTCATTGATAAAGCTAAATACTCCAAGGTTGTGTAATACAACAGATTAATCATTGAGAAGAGTGAAATTATGCTGTTTTGAAAACTATGGCAGGTCAGATTTTCTGCCTAATTATATAAGAAGATTTCTCTACAAAATACACATTATTTCAAAGACTTATTGGCTGTGAAATACGTTAAGGGTATTTCAAATGGCTTGTCTGCAAAGAAAGGTGAGATGTAGGGAATCACAGAAAGACGAGGGGAAAATAGGTCAATATATACATTGCTGTATGGTGAACTAAGCCTTAGGCCAGCAACAATGGAGAGGACCTGACCCTTAGACACGTACAAGTAAGCTGGAATCTTCAAAAGTTCAAATCTTTATAAGTAAAAAGATTTATTAAAATGAATAACCAAGTGTTTTAATTGACATCAGAAGATGAAAACAATAAACCCTGAGAACATAGAAAAAAGATAAATAAAGATATGAGCAGAACTTAATACAACAGAAAACGTATAAAATTCCGGTGATTTTGTAAGTCCAAAGAATCTTCTTTGAAAAGATTTAAAAGACACACTTTGATTAAGGAAAACCAAAACATAAGTAAAGAATATACAGAAAGAGTCAGGACAATGTTAGAGCAGAGAATATATGAAATGCCAGTAAATTTGAACATTTCTGTCAAGTGGACCATTTCCTAGCTCCTAAAGTTTACCAACACTGACACAAGAGGAAATCATTTAAGGTCATCATGTCTGCCCTTGGCATTCTCGGAACGCCCTGGCCTCAGAATGCAGCCTCTCTAGTCCATGGTAACCTGCAGAGAGGGGGCGGGGCTGAGGGAGGTTGGAACACTGCCCTCACTGAGGGAGTGGGTGTGGCCATCTCTGCTGTGACTGAACAAAGGGCAGGGGCGCAGGGGGCCCAGGGCAGGGCCCTCAGAGCCCGGCAGGCCCAGTGGAGTGTCACAAGTTTTTAGGCCCAGGCCAAAGGGCGCCTTCTTTGTCTGCACAGCTGCCCAAACTCTCACCTTTCCACTCAGGCCGCCCTCTTACTTGAAGTGTGTGTGGAACGTGTCCGTGCAGTACACCGCGCTGCACAGCTAAGCATAGTTCTGGGCATCGTAGCTTCCTGCCAGGTGACCGAAGTTCGCAGGCAGATGGGTCCCTGGGACACACGCGGAGAGGCTCCTGCCCGGGTCACAGGCCGCCCACTGCCCCTGCCCCAGATCGGGGGCCGCAAAGCAGCCCTGTCTGAGTCCCCTGCCTCTAGAGGGAGTATTGGACCAACACTTGTAGAAAACGGGGTCCTTGCGGGCCACTCATTGGAGGGACACAAATAAATCTTTGCCGACTCTCTGCTGAAACTTACGAGCGTTCACACCTAAGCCTCTTACAAGGTCAGCTGTTTAGCTAAACATGAGCTCATGATCTAAATTTACACAATAATGAAGAAAGCAGCTACAAGGGGAGACAATCAGCCAAAACCATCAATACCAGTGTTAGATTCCCAAGGCCATCCATCAGATGTAGGAATAATCGGGTGCAAGGCAGAAAATATACATAAAACTGGAACTGAAACAAGGCACAAGGATGTTTTCAAAGACTGGTAGGATCTCTAAAACATTTTTCAAGGACATGTCATTGATAAAGCTAAATACTCCAAGGTTGTGTAATACAACAGATTAATCATTGAGAAGAGTGAAATTATGCTGTTTTGAAAACTATGGCAGGTCAGATTTTCTGCCTAATTATATAAGAAGATTTCTCTACAAAATACACATTATTTCAAAGACTTATTGGCTGTGAAATACGTTAAGGGTATTTCAAATGGCTTGTCTGCAAAGAAAGGTGAGATGTAGGGAATCACAGAAAGACGAGGGGAAAATAGGTCAATATATACATTGCTGTATGGTGAACTAAGCCTTAGGCCAGCAACAATGGAGAGGACCTGACCCTTAGACACGTACAAGTAAGCTGGAATCTTCAAAAGTTCAAATCTTTATAAGTAAAAAGATTTATTAAAATGAATAACCAAGTGTTTTAATTGACATCAGAAGATGAAAACAATAAACCCTGAGAACATAGAAAAAAGATAAATAAAGATATGAGCAGAACTTAATACAACAGAAAACGTATAAAATTCCGGTGATTTTGTAAGTCCAAAGAATCTTCTTTGAAAAGATTTAAAAGACACACTTTGATTAAGGAAAACCAAAACATAAGTAAAGAATATACAGAAAGAGTCAGGACAATGTTAGAGCAGAGAATATATGAAATGCCAGTAAATTTGAACATTTCTGTCAAGTGGACCATTTCCTAGCTCCTAAAGTTTACCAACACTGACACAAGAGGAAATCATTTAAGGTCATCATGTCTGCCCTTGGCATTCTCGGAACGCCCTGGCCTCAGAATGCAGCCTCTCTAGTCCATGGTAACCTGCAGAGAGGGGGCGGGGCTGAGGGAGGTTGGAACACTGCCCTCACTGAGGGAGTGGGTGTGGCCATCTCTGCTGTGACTGAACAAAGGGCAGGGGCGCAGGGGGCCCAGGGCAGGGCCCTCAGAGCCCGGCAGGCCCAGTGGAGTGTCACAAGTTTTTAGGCCCAGGCCAAAGGGCGCCTTCTTTGTCTGCACAGCTGCCCAAACTCTCACCTTTCCACTCAGGCCGCCCTCTTACTTGAAGTGTGTGTGGAACGTGTCCGTGCAGTACACCGCGCTGCACAGCTAAGCATAGTTCTGGGCATCGTAGCTTCCTGCCAGGTGACCGAAGTTCGCAGGCAGATGGGTCCCTGGGACACACGCGGAGAGGCTCCTGCCCGGGTCACAGGCCGCCCACTGCCCCTGCCCCAGATCGGGGGCCGCAAAGCAGCCCTGTCTGAGTCCCCTGCCTCTAGAGGGAGTATTGGACCAACACTTGTAGAAAACGGGGTCCTTGCGGGCCACTCATTGGAGGGACACAAATAAATCTTTGCCGACTCTCTGCTGAAACTTACGAGCGTTCACACCTAAGCCTCTTACAAGGTCAGCTGTTTAGCTAAACATGAGCTCATGATCTAAATTTACACAATAATGAAGAAAGCAGCTACAAGGGGAGACAATCAGCCAAAACCATCAATACCAGTGTTAGATTCCCAAGGCCATCCATCAGATGTAGGAATAATCGGGTGCAAGGCAGAAAATATACATAAAACTGGAACTGAAACAAGGCACAAGGATGTTTTCAAAGACTGGTAGGATCTCTAAAACATTTTTCAAGGACATGTCATTGATAAAGCTAAATACTCCAAGGTTGTGTAATACAACAGATTAATCATTGAGAAGAGTGAAATTATGCTGTTTTGAAAACTATGGCAGGTCAGATTTTCTGCCTAATTATATAAGAAGATTTCTCTACAAAATACACATTATTTCAAAGACTTATTGGCTGTGAAATAAGTTAAGGGTATTTCAAATGGCTTGTCTGCAAAGAAAGGTGAGATGTAGGGAATCACAGAAAGTCGAGGGGAAAATAGGTCAATATATACATTGCTGTATGGTGAACTAAGCCTTAGGCCAGCAACAATGGAGAGGACCTGACCCTTAGACACGTACAAGTAAGCTGGAATCTTCAAAAGTTCAAATCTTTATAAGTAAAAAGATTTATTAAAATGAATAACCAAGTGTTTTAATTGACATCAGAAGATGAAAACAATAAACCCTGAGAACATAGAAAAAAGATAAATAAAGATATGAGCAGAACTTAATACAACAGAAAACGTATAAAATTCAGGTGATTTAGTAAGTCCAAAGAATCTTCTTTGAAAAGATTTAAAAGACACACTTTGATTAAGGAAAACCAAAACATAAGTAAAGAATATACAGAAAGAGTCAGGACAATGTTAGAGCAGAGAATATATGAAATGCCAGTAAATTTGAACATTTCTGTCAAGTGGACCATTTCCTAGCTCCTAAAGTTTACCAACACTGACACAAGAGGAAATCATTTAAGGTCATCATGTCTGCCCTTGGCATTCTCGGAACGCCCTGGCCTCAGAATGCAGCCTCTCTAGTCCATGGTAACCTGCAGAGAGGGGGCGGGGCTGAGGGAGGTTGGAACACTGCCCTCACTGAGGGAATGGGTGTGGCCATCTCTGCTGTGACTGAACAAAGGGCAGGGGAGCAGGGGGCCCAGGGCAGGGCCCTCAGAGCCCGGCAGGCCCAGTGGAGTGTCACAAGTTTTTAGGCCCAGGCCAAAGTGCGCCTTCTTTGTCTGCACAGCTGCCCAAACTCTCACCTTTCCACTCAGGCCGCCCTCTTACTTGAAGTGTGTGTGGAACGTGTCCATGCAGTACACCGCGCTGCACAGCTAAGCATAGTTCTGGGCATCGTAGCTTCCTGCCAGGTGACCGAAGTTCGCAGGCAGATGGGTCCCTGGGACACACGCGGAGAGGCTCCTGCCCGGGTCACAGGCCGCCCACTGCCCCTGCCCCAGATCGGGGGCCGCAAAGCAGCCCTGTCTGAGTCCCCTGCCTCTACAGGGAGTATTGGACCAACACTTGTAGAAAACGGGGTCCTTGCGGGCCACTCATTGGAGGGACACAAATAAATCTTTGCCGACTCTCTGCTGAAACTTACGAGCGTTCACACCTAAGCCTCTTACAAGGTCAGCTGTTTAGCTAAACATGAGCTCATGATCTAAATTTACACAATAATGAAGAAAGCAGCTACAAGGGGAGACAATCAGCCAAAACCATCAATACCAGTGTTAGATTCCCAAGGCCATCCATCAGATGTAGGAATAATCGGGTGCAAGGCAGAAAATATACATAAAACTGGAACTGAAACAAGGCACAAGGATGTTTTCAAAGACTGGTAGGATCTCTAAAACATTTTTCAAGGACATGTCATTGATAAAGCTAAATACTCCAAGGTTGTGTAATACAACAGATTAATCATTGAGAAGAGTGAAATTATGCTGTTTTGAAAACTATGGCAGGTCAGATTTTCTGCCTAATTATATAAGAAGATTTCTCTACAAAATACACATTATTTCAAAGACTTCTTGGCTGTGAAATAAGTTAAGGGTATTTCAAATGGCTTGTCTGCAAAGAAAGGTGAGATGTAGGGAATCACAGAAAGTCGAGGGGAAAATAGGTCAATATATACATTGCTGTATGGTGAACTAAGCCTTAGGCCAGCAACAATGGAGAGGACCTGACCCTTAGACACGTACAAGTAAGCTGGAATCTTCAAAAGTTCAAATCTTTATAAGTAAAAAGATTTATTAAAATGAATAACCAAGTGTTTTAATTGACATCAGAAGATGAAAACAATAAACCCTGAGAACATAGAAAAAAGATAAATAAAGATATGAGCAGAACTTAATACAACAGAAAACGTATAAAATTCAGGTGATTTTGTAAGTCCAAAGAATCTTCTTTGAAAAGATTTAAAAGACACACTTTGATTAAGGAAAACCAAAACATAAGTAAAGAATATACAGAAAGAGTCAGGACAATGTTAGAGCAGAGAATATATGAAATGCCAGTAAATTTGAACATTTCTGTCAAGTGGACCATTTCCTAGCTCCTAAAGTTTACCAACACTGACACAAGAGGAAATCATTTAAGGTCATCATGTCTGCCCTTGGCATTCTCGGAACGCCATGGCCTCAGAATGCAGCCTCTGTAGTCCATGGTAACCTGCAGAGAGGGGGCGGGGCTGAGGGAGGTTGGAACACTGCCCTCGCTGAGGGAGTGGGTGTGGCCATCTCTGCTGTGACTGAACAAAGGGCAGGGGAGCAGGGGGCCCAGGGCAGGGCCCTCCGAGCCCGGCAGGCCCAGTGGAGTGTCACAAGTTTTTAGGCCCAGGCCAAAGGGCGCCTTCTTTGTCTGCACAGCTGCCCAAACTCTCACCTTTCCACTCAGGCCGCCCTCTTACTTGAAGTGTGTGTGGAACGTGTCCGTGCAGTACACCGCGCTGCACAGCTAAGCATAGTTCTGGGCATCGTAGCTTCCTGCCAGGTGACCGAAGTTCGCAGGCAGATGGGTCCCTGGGACACACGCGGAGAGGCTCCTGCCCGGGTCACAGGCCGCCCACTGCCCCTGCCCCAGATCGGGGGCCGCAAAGCAGCCCTGTCTGAGTCCCCTGCCTCTAGAGGGAGTATTGGACCAACACTTGTAGAAAACGGGGTGCTTGCGGGCCACTCATTGGAGGGACACAAATAAATCTTTGCCGACTCTCTGCTGAAACTTACGAGCATTCACACCTAAGCCTCTTACAAGGTCAGCTGTTTAGCTAAACATGAGCTCATGATCTAAATTTACACAATAATGAAGAAAGCAGCTACCAGGGGAGACAATCAGCCAAAACCATCAATACCAGAATTAGATTCCCAAGGCCATCCATCAGATGTAGGAATAATCGGGTGCAAGGCAGAAAATATACATAAAACTGGAACTGAAACAAGGCACAAGGATGTTTTCAAAGACTGGTAGGATCTCTAAAACATTTTTCAAGGACATGTCATTGATAAAGCTAAATACTCCAAGGTTGTGTAATACAACAGATTAATCATTGAGAAGAGTGAAATTATGCTGTTTTGAAAACTATGGCAGGTCAGATTTTCTGCCTAATTATATAAGAAGATTTCTCTACAAAATACACATTATTTCAAAGCCTTATTGGCTGTGAAATAAGTTAAGGGTATTTCAAATGGCTTGTCTGCAAAGAAAGGTGAGATGTAGGGAATCACAGAAAGTCGAGGGGAAAATAGGTCAATATATACATTGCTGTATGGTGAACTAAGCCTTAGGCCAG
Source organism: Mesoplodon mirus (assembly GCF_964341445.2). NCBI lineage: Eukaryota > Metazoa > Chordata > Mammalia > Artiodactyla > Ziphiidae > Mesoplodon > Mesoplodon mirus. Next base: position 117,987,815 of record NC_138976.1, on the reverse strand, counting down.
CAACAATGGAGAGGACCTGACCCTTAGACACGTACAAGTAAGCTGGAATCTTCAAAAGTTCAAATCTTTATAAGTAAAAAGATTTATTAAAATGAATAACCAAGTGTTTTAATTGACATCAGAAGATGAAAACAATAAACCCTGAGAACATAGAAAAAAGATAAATAAAGATATGAGCAGAACTTAATACAACAGAAAACGTATAAAATTCAGGTGATTTAGTAAGTCCAAAGAATCTTCTTTGAAAAGATTTAAAAGACACACTTTGATTAAGGAAAACCAAAACATAAGTAAAGAATATACAGAAAGAGTCAGGACAATGTTAGAGCAGAGAATATATGAAATGCCAGTAAATTTGAACATTTCTGTCAAGTGGACCATTTCCTAGCTCCTAAAGTTTACCAACACTGACACAAGAGGAAATCATTTAAGGTCATCATGTCTGCCCTTGGCATTCTCGGAACGCCCTGGCCTCAGAATGCAGCCTCTCTAGTCCATGGTAACCTGCAGAGAGGGGGCGGGGCTGAGGGAGGTTGGAACACTGCCCTCACTGAGGGAATGGGTGTGGCCATCTCTGCTGTGACTGAACAAAGGGCAGGGGAGCAGGGGGCCCAGGGCAGGGCCCTCAGAGCCCGGCAGGCCCAGTGGAGTGTCACAAGTTTTTAGGCCCAGGCCAAAGGGCGCCTTCTTTGTCTGCACAGCTGCCCAAACTCTCACCTTTCCACTCAGGCCGCCCTCTTACTTGAAGTGTGTGTGGAACGTGTCCGTGCAGTACACCGCGCTGCACAGCTAAGCATAGTTCTGGGCATCGTAGCTTCCTGCCAGGTGACCGAAGTTCGCAGGCAGATGGGTCCCTGGGACACACGCGGAGAGGCTCCTGCCCGGGTCACAGGCCGCCCACTGCCCCTGCCCCAGATCGGGGGCCGCAAAGCAGCCCTGTCTGAGTCCCCTGCCTCTACAGGGAGTATTGGACCAACACTTGTAGAAAACGGGGTCCTTGCGGGCCACTCATTGGAGGGACACAAATAAATCTTTGCCGACTCTCTGCTGAAACTTACGAGCGTTCACACCTAAGCCTCTTACAAGGTCAGCTGTTTAGCTAAACATGAGCTCATGATCTAAATTTACACAATAATGAAGAAAGCAGCTACAAGGGGAGACAATCAGCCAAAACAATCAATACCAGTGTTAGATTCCCAAGGCCATCCATCAGATGTAGGAATAATCGGGTGCAAGGCAGAAAATATACATAAAACTGGAACTGAAACAAGGCACAAGGATGTTTTCAAAGACTGGTAGGATCTCTAAAACATTTTTCAAGGACATGTCATTGATAAAGCTAAATACTCCAAGGTTGTGTAATACAACAGATTAATCATTGAGAAGAGTGAAATTATGCTGTTTTGAAAACTATGGCAGGTCAGATTTTCTGCCTAATTATATAAGAAGATTTCTCTACAAAATACACATTATTTCAAAGACTTCTTGGCTGTGAAATAAGTTAAGGGTATTTCAAATGGCTTGTCTGCAAAGAAAGGTGAGATGTAGGGAATCACAGAAAGTCGAGGGGAAAATAGGTCAATATATACATTGCTGTATGGTGAACTAAGCCTTAGGCCAGCAACAATGGAGAGGACCTGACCCTTAGACACGTACAAGTAAGCTGGAATCTTCAAAAGTTCAAATCTTTATAAGTAAAAAGATTTATTAAAATGAATAACCAAGTGTTTTAATTGACATCAGAAGATGAAAACAATAAACCCTGAGAACATAGAAAAAAGATAAATAAAGATATGAGCAGAACTTAATACAACAGAAAACGTATAAAATTCAGGTGATTTAGTAAGTCCAAAGAATCTTCTTTGAAAAGATTTAAAAGACACACTTTGATTAAGGAAAACCAAAACATAAGTAAAGAATATACAGAAAGAGTCAGGACAATGTTAGAGCAGAGAATATATGAAATGCCAGTAAATTTGAACATTTCTGTCAAGTGGACCATTTCCTAGCTCCTAAAGTTTACCAACACTGACACAAGAGGAAATCATTTAAGGTCATCATGTCTGCCCTTGGCATTCTCGGAACGCCCTGGCCTCAGAATGCAGCCTCTCTAGTCCATGGTAACCTGCAGAGAGGGGGCGGGGCTGAGGGAGGTTGGAACACTGCCCTCACTGAGGGAGTGGGTGTGGCCATCTCTGCTGTGACTGAACAAAGGGCAGGGGAGCAGGGGGCCCAGGGCAGGGCCCTCAGAGCCCGGCAGGCCCAGTGGAGTGTCACAAGTTTTTAGGCCCAGGCCAAAGGGCGCCTTCTTTGTCTGCACAGCTGCCCAAACTCTCACCTTTCCACTCAGGCCGCCCTCTTACTTGAAGTGTGTGTGGAACGTGTCCGTGCAGTACACCGCGCTGCACAGCTAAGCATAGTTCTGGGCATCGTAGCTTCCTGCCAGGTGACCGAAGTTCGCAGGCAGATGGGTCCCTGGGACACACGCGGAGAGGCTCCTGCCCGGGTCACAGGCCGCCCACTGCCCCTGCCCCAGATCGGGGGCCGCAAAGCAGCCCTGTCTGAGTCCCCTGCCTCTAGAGGGAGTATTGGACCAACACTTGTAGAAAACGGGGTCCTTGCGGGCCACTCATTGGAGGGACACAAATAAATCTTTGCCGACTCTCTGCTGAAACTTACGAGCGTTCACACCTAAGCCTCTTACAAGGTCAGCTGTTTAGCTAAACATGAGCTCATGATCTAAATTTACACAATAATGAAGAAAGCAGCTACAAGGGGAGACAATCAGCCAAAACAATCAATACCAGTGTTAGATTCCCAAGGCCATCCATCAGATGTAGGAATAATCGTGTGCAAGGCAGAAAATATACATAAAACTGGAACTGAAACAAGGCACAAGGATGTTTTCAAAGACTGGTAGGATCTCTAAAACATTTTTCAAGAACATGTCATTGATAAAGCTAAATACTCCAAGGTTGTGTAATACAACAGATTAATCATTGAGAAGAATGAAATTATGCTGTTTTGAAAACTATGGCAGGTCAGATTTTCTGCCTAATTATATAAGAAGATTTCTCTAAAAAATACACATTATTTCAAAGACTTATTGGCTGTGAAATACGTTAAGGGTATTTCAAATGACTTGTCTGCAAAGAAAGGTGAGATGTAGGGAATCACAGAAAGTCGAGGGGAAAATAGGTCAATATATACATTGCTGTATGGTGAACTAAGCCTTAGGCCAGCAACAATGGAGAGGACCTGACCCTTAGAAACATACAAGTAAGCTGGAATCTTCAAAAGTTCAAATCTTTATAAGTAAAAAGATTTATTAAAATGAATAACCAAGTGTTTTAATTGACATCAGAAGATGAAAACAATAAACCCTGAGAACATAGAAAAAAGATAAATAAAGATATGAGCAGAACTTAATACAACAGAAAACGTATGAAATTCCGGTGATTTTGTAAGTCCAAAGAATCTTCTTTGAAAAGATTTAAAAGACACACTTTGATTAAGGAAAACCAAAACATAAGTAAAGAATATACAGAAAGAGTCAGGACAAAGTTAGAGCAGAGAATATATGAAATGCCAGTAAATTTGAACATTTCTGTCAAGTGGACCATTTCCTAGCTCCTAAAGTTTACCAACACTGACACAAGAGGAAATCATTTAAGGTCATCATGTCTGCCCTTGGCATTCTCGGAACGCCCTGGCCTCAGAATGCAGCCTCTCTAGTCCATGGTAACCTGCAGAGAGGGGGCGGGGCTGAGGGAGGTTGGAACACTGCCCTCACTGAGGGAATGGGTGTGGCCATCTCTGCTGTGACTGAACAAAGGGCAGGGGAGCAGGGGGCCCAGGGCAGGGCCCTCAGAGCCCGGCAGGCCCAGTGGAGTGTCACAAGTTTTTAGGCCCAGGCCAAAGGGCGCCTTCTTTGTCTGCACAGCTGCCCAAACTCTCACCTTTCCACTCAGGCCGCCCTCTTACTTGAAGTGTGTGTGGAACGTGTCCGTGCAGTACACCGCGCTGCACAGCTAAGCATAGTTCTGGGCATCGTAGCTTCCTGCCAGGTGACCGAAGTTCGCAGGCAGATGGGTCCCTGGGACACACGCGGAGAGGCTCCTGCCCGGGTCACAGGCCGCCCACTGCCCCTGCCCCAGATCGGGGGCCGCAAAGCAGCCCTGTCTGAGTCCCCTGCCTCTACAGGGAGTATTGGACCAACACTTGTAGAAAACGGGGTCCTTGCGGGCCACTCATTGGAGGGACACAAATAAATCTTTGCCGACTCTCTGCTGAAACTTACGAGCGTTCACACCTAAGCCTCTTACAAGGTCAGCTGTTTAGCTAAACATGAGCTCATGATCTAAATTTACACAATAATGAAGAAAGCAGCTACAAGGGGAGACAATCAGCCAAAACAATCAATACCAGTGTTAGATTCCCAAGGCCATCCATCAGATGTAGGAATAATCGGGTGCAAGGCAGAAAATATACATAAAACTGGAACTGAAACAAGGCACAAGGATGTTTTCAAAGACTGGTAGGATCTCTAAAACATTTTTCAAGGACATGTCATTGATAAAGCTAAATACTCCAAGGTTGTGTAATACAACAGATTAATCATTGAGAAGAGTGAAATTATGCTGTTTTGAAAACTATGGCAGGTCAGATTTTCTGCCTAATTATATAAGAAGATTTCTCTACAAAATACACATTATTTCAAAGACTTCTTGGCTGTGAAATAAGTTAAGGGTATTTCAAATGGCTTGTCTGCAAAGAAAGGTGAGATGTAGGGAATCACAGAAAGTCGAGGGGAAAATAGGTCAATATATACATTGCTGTATGGTGAACTAAGCCTTAGGCCAGCAACAATGGAGAGGACCTGACCCTTAGACACGTACAAGTAAGCTGGAATCTTCAAAAGTTCAAATCTTTATAAGTAAAAAGATTTATTAAAATGAATAACCAAGTGTTTTAATTGACATCAGAAGATGAAAACAATAAACCCTGAGAACATAGAAAAAAGATAAATAAAGATATGAGCAGAACTTAATACAACAGAAAACGTATAAAATTCAGGTGATTTAGTAAGTCCAAAGAATCTTCTTTGAAAAGATTTAAAAGACACACTTTGATTAAGGAAAACCAAAACATAAGTAAAGAATATACAGAAAGAGTCAGGACAATGTTAGAGCAGAGAATATATGAAATGCCAGTAAATTTGAACATTTCTGTCAAGTGGACCATTTCCTAGCTCCTAAAGTTTACCAACACTGACACAAGAGGAAATCATTTAAGGTCATCATGTCTGCCCTTGGCATTCTCGGAACGCCCTGGCCTCAGAATGCAGCCTCTCTAGTCCATGGTAACCTGCAGAGAGGGGGCGGGGCTGAGGGAGGTTGGAACACTGCCCTCACTGAGGGAGTGGGTGTGGCCATCTCTGCTGTGACTGAACAAAGGGCAGGGGAGCAGGGGGCCCAGGGCAGGGCCCTCAGAGCCCGGCAGGCCCAGTGGAGTGTCACAAGTTTTTAGGCCCAGGCCAAAGGGCGCCTTCTTTGTCTGCACAGCTGCCCAAACTCTCACCTTTCCACTCAGGCCGCCCTCTTACTTGAAGTGTGTGTGGAACGTGTCCGTGCAGTACACCGCGCTGCACAGCTAAGCATAGTTCTGGGCATCGTAGCTTCCTGCCAGGTGACCGAAGTTCGCAGGCAGATGGGTCCCTGGGACACACGCGGAGAGGCTCCTGCCCGGGTCACAGGCCGCCCACTGCCCCTGTCCCAGATCGGGGGCCGCAAAGCAGCCCTGTCTGAGTCCCCTGCCTCTAGAGGGAGTATTGGACCAACACTTGTAGAAAACGGGGTCCTTGCGGGCCACTCATTGGAGGGACACAAATAAATCTTTGCCGACTCTCTGCTGAAACTTACGAGCGTTCACACCTAAGCCTCTTACAAGGTCAGCTGTTTAGCTAAACATGAGCTCATGATCTAAATTTACACAATAATGAAGAAAGCAGCTACAAGGGGAGACAATCAGCCAAAACAATCAATACCATTGTTAGATTCCCAAGGCCATCCATCAGATGTAGGAATAATCGTGTGCAAGGCAGAAAATATACATAAAACTGGAACTGAAACAAGGCACAAGGATGTTTTCAAAGACTGGTAGGATCTCTAAAACATTTTTCAAGAACATGTCATTGATAAAGCTAAATACTCCAAGGTTGTGTAATACAACAGATTAATCATTGAGAAGAATGAAATTATGCTGTTTTGAAAACTATGGCAGGTCAGATTTTCTGCCTAATTATATAAGAAGATTTCTCTAAAAAATACACATTATTTCAAAGACTTATTGGCTGTGAAATACGTTAAGGGTATTTCAAATGACTTGTCTGCAAAGAAAGGTGAGATGTAGGGAATCACAGAAAGTCGAGGGGAAAATAGGTCAATATATACATTGCTGTATGGTGAACTAAGCCTTAGGCCAGCAACAATGGAGAGGACCTGACCCTTAGAAACATACAAGTAAGCTGGAATCTTCAAAAGTTCAAATCTTTATAAGTAAAAAGATTTATTAAAATGAATAACCAAGTGTTTTAATTGACATCAGAAGATGAAAACAATAAACCCTGAGAACATAGAAAAAAGATAAATAAAGATATGAGCAGAACTTAATACAACAGAAAACGTATAAAATTCCGGTGATTTTGTAAGTCCAAAGAATCTTCTTTGAAAAGATTTAAAAGACACACTTTGATTAAGGAAAACCAAAACATAAGTAAAGAATATACAGAAAGAGTCAGGACAAAGTTAGAGCAGAGAATATATGAAATGCCAGTAAATTTGAACATTTCTGTCAAGTGGACCATTTCCTAGCTCCTAAAGTTTACCAACACTGACACAAGAGGAAATCATTTAAGGTCATCATGTCTGCCCTTGGCATTCTCGGAACGCCCTGGCCTCAGAAAGCAGCCTCTCTAGTCCATGGTAACCTGCAGAGAGGGAGCGGGGCTGAGGGAGGTTGGAACACTGCCCTCACTGAGGGAATGGGTGTGGCCATCTCTGCTGTGACTGAACAAAGGGCAGGGGCGCAGGGGGCCCAGGGCAGGGCCCTCAGAGCCCGGCAGGCCCAGTGGAGTGTCACAAGTTTTTAGGCCCAGGCCAAAGGGCGCCTTCTTTGTCTGCACAGCTGCCCAAACTCTCACCTTTCCACTCAGGCCGCCCTCTTACTTGAAGTGTGTGTGGAACGTGTCCGTGCAGTACACCGCGCTGCACAGCTAAGCATAGTTCTGGGCATCGTAGCTTCCTGCCAGGTGACCGAAGTTCGCAGGCAGATGGGTCCCTGGGACACACGCGGAGAGGCTCCTGCCCGGGTCACAGGCCGCCCACTGCCCCTGCCCCAGATCGGGGGCCGCAAAGCAGCCCTGTCTGAGTCCCCTGCCTCTAGAGGGAGTATTGGACCAACACTTGTAGAAAACGGGGTCCTTGCGGGCCACTCATTGGAGGGACACAAATAAATCTTTGCCGACTCTCTGCTGAAACTTACGAGCGTTCACACCTAAGCCTCTTACAAGGTCAGCTGTTTAGCTAAACATGAGCTCATGATCTAAATTTACACAATAATGAAGAAAGCAGCTACAAGGGGAGACAATCAGCCAAAACAATCAATACCAGTGTTAGATTCCCAAGGCCATCCATCAGATGTAGGAATAATCGTGTGCAAGGCAGAAAATATACATAAAACTGGAACTGAAACAAGGCACAAGGATGTTTTCAAAGACTGGTAGGATCTCTAAAACATTTTTCAAGGACATGTCATTGATAAAGCTAAATACTCCAAGGTTGTGTAATACAACAGATTAATCATTGAGAAGAGTGAAATTATGCTGTTTTGAAAACTATGGCAGGTCAGATGTTCTGCCTAATTATATAAGAAGATTTCTCTAAAAAATACACATTATTTCAAAGACTTATTGGCTGTGAAATACGTTAAGGGTATTTCAAATGGCTTGTCTGCAAAGAAAGGTGAGATGTAGGGAATCACAGAAAGTCGAGGGGAAAATAGGTCAATATATACATTGCTGTATGTTGAACTAAGCCTTAGGCCAGCAACAATGGAGAGGACCTGACCCTTAGACACGTACAAGTAAGCTGGAATCTTCAAAAGTTCAAATCTTTATAAGTAAAAAGATTTATTAAAATGAATAACCAAGTGTTTTAATTGACATCAGAAGATGAAAACAATAAACCCTGAGAACATAGAAAAAAGATAAATAAAGATATGAGCAGAACTTAATACAACAGAAAACGTATAAAATTCAGGTGATTTAGTAAGTCCAAAGAATCTTCTTTGAAAAGATTTAAAAGACACACTTTGATTAAGGAAAACCAAAACATAAGTAAAGAATATACAGAAAGAGTCAGGACAATGTTAGAGCAGAGAATATATGAAATGCCAGTAAATTTGAACATTTCTGTCAAGTGGACCATTTCCTAGCTCCTAAAGTTTACCAACACTGACACAAGAGGAAATCATTTAAGGTCATCATGTCTGCCCTTGGCATTCTCGGAACGCCCTGGCCTCAGAATGCAGCCTCTGTAGTCCATGGTAACCTGCAGAGAGGGGGCGGGGCTGAGGGAGGTTGGAACACTGCCCTCACTGAGGGAGTGGGTGTGGCCATCTCTGCTGTGACTGAACAAAGGGCAGGGGAGCAGGGGGCCCAGGGCAGGGCCCTCAGAGCCCGGCAGGCCCAGTGGAGTGTCACAAGTTTTTAGGCCCAGGCCAAAGGGCGCCTTCTTTGTCTGCACAGCTGCCCAAACTCTCACCTTTCCACTCAGGCCGCCCTCTTACTTGAAGTGTGTGTGGAACGTGTCCGTGCAGTACACCGCACTGCACAGCTAAGCATAGTTCTGGGCATCGTAGCTTCCTGCCAGGTGACCGAAGTTCGCAGGCAGATGGGTCCCTGGGACACACGCGGAGAGGCTCCTGCCCGGGTCACAGGCCGCCCACTGCCCCTGCCCCAGATCGGGGGCCGCAAAGCAGCCCTGTCTGAGTCCCCTGCCTCTAGAGGGAGTATTGGACCAACACTTGTAGAAAACGGGGTCCTTGCGGGCCACTCATTGGAGGGACACAAATAAATCTTTGCCGACTCTCTGCTGAAACTTACGAGCGTTCACACCTAAGCCTCTTACAAGGTCAGCTGTTTAGCTAAACATGAGCTCATGATCTAAATTTACACAATAATGAAGAAAGCAGCTACAAGGGGAGACAATCAGCCAAAACCATCAATACCAGAATTAGATTCCCAAGGCCATCCATCAGATGTAGGAATAATCGGGTGCAAGGCAGAAAATATACATAAAACTGGAACTGAAACAAGGCACAAGGATGTTTTCAAAGACTGGTAGGATCTCTAAAACATTTTTCAAGGACATGTCATTGATAAAGCTAAATACTCCAAGGTTGTGTAATACAACAGATTAATCATTGAGAAGAGTGAAATTATGCTGTTTTGAAAACTATGGCAGGTCAGATTTTCTGCCTAATTATATAAGAAGATTTCTCTAAAAAATACACATTATTTCAAAGCCTTATTGGCTGTGAAATAAGTTAAGGGTATTTCAAATGGCTTGTCTGCAAAGAAAGGTGAGATGTAGGGAATCACAGAAAGTCGAGGGGAAAATAGGTCAATATATACATTGCTGTATGGTGAACTAAGCCTTAGGCCAGCAACAATGGAGAGGACCTGACCCTTAGACACGTACAAGTAAGCTGGAATCTTCAAAAGTTCAAATCTTTATAAGTAAAAAGATTTATTAAAATGAATAACCAAGTGTTTTAATTGACATCAGAAGATGAAAACAATAAACCCTGAGAACATAGAAAAAAGATAAATAAAGATATGAGCAGAACTTAATACAACAGAAAACGTATAAAATTCAGGTGATTTAGTAAGTCCAAAGAATCTTCTTTGAAAAGATTTAAAAGACACACTTTGATTAAGGAAAACCAAAACATAAGTAAAGAATATACAGAAAGAGTCAGGACAATGTTAGAGCAGAGAATATATGAAATGCCAGTAAATTTGAACATTTCTGTCAAGTGGACCATTTCCTAGCTCCTAAAGTTTACCAACACTGACACAAGAGGAAATCATTTAAGGTCATCATGTCTGCCCTTGGCATTCTCGGAACGCCCTGGCCTCAGAATGCAGCCTCTGTAGTCCATGGTAACCTGCAGAGAGGGGGCGGGGCTGAGGGAGGTTGGAACACTGCCCTCACTGAGGGAGTGGGTGTGGCCATCTCTGCTGTGACTGAACAAAGGGCAGGGGAGCAGGGGGCCCAGGGCAGGGCCCTCAGAGCCCGGCAGGCCCAGTGGAGTGTCACAAGTTTTTAGGCCCAGGCCAAAGGGCGCCTTCTTTGTCTGCACAGCTGCCCAAACTCTCACCTTTCCACTCAGGCCGCCCTCTTACTTGAAGTGTGTGTGGAACGTGTCCATGCAGTACACCGCGCTGCACAGCTAAGCATAGTTCTGGGCATCGTAGCTTCCTGCCAGGTGACCGAAGTTCGCAGGAAGATGGGTCCCTGGGACACACGCGGAGAGGCTCCTGCCCGGGTCACAGGCCGCCCACTGCCCCTGCCCCAGATCGGGGGCCGCAAAGCAGCCCTGTCTGAGTCCCCTGCCTCTAGAGGGAGTATTGGACCAACACTTGTAGAAAACGGGGTCCTTGCGGGCCACTCATTGGAGGGACACAAATAAATCTTTGCCGACTCTCTGCTGAAACTTACGAGCGTTCACACCTAAGCCTCTTACAAGGTCAGCTGTTTAGCTAAACATGAGCTCATGATCTAAATTTACACAATAATGAAGAAAGCAGCTACAAGGGGAGACAATCAGCCAAAACAATCAATACCAGTGTTAGATTCCCAAGGCCATCCATCAGATGTAGGAATAATCGGGTGCAAGGCAGAAAATATACATAAAACTGGAACTGAAACAAGGCACAAGGATGTTTTCAAAGACTGGTAGGATCTCTAAAACATTTTTCAAGGACATGTCATTGATAAAGCTAAATACTCCAAGGTTGTGTAATACAACAGATTAATCATTGAGAAGAGTGAAATTATGCTGTTTTGAAAACTATGGCAGGTCAGATTTTCTGCCTAATTATATAAGAAGATTTCTCTACAAAATACACATTATTTCAAAGACTTATTGGCTGTGAAATACGTTAAGGGTATTTCAAATGGCTTGTCTGCAAAGAAAGGTGAGATGTAGGGAATCACAGAAAGTCGAGGGGAAAATAGGTCAATATATACATTGCTGTATGGTGAACTAAGCCTTAGGCCAGCAACAATGGAGAGGACCTGACCCTTAGAAACGTACAAGTAAGCTGGAATCTTCAAAAGTTCAAATCTTTATAAGTAAAAAGATTTATTAAAATGAATAACCAAGTGTTTTAATTGACATCAGAAGATGAAAACAATAAACCCTGAGAACATAGAAAAAAGATAAATAAAGATATGAGCAGAACTTAATACAACAGAAAACGTATAAAATTCCGGTGATTTTGTAAGTCCAAAGAATCTTCTTTGAAAAGATTTAAAAGACACACTTTGATTAAGGAAAACCAAAACATAAGTAAAGAATATACAGAAAGAGTCAGGACAATGTTAGAGCAGAGAATATATGAAATGCCAGTAAATTTGAACATTTCTGTCAAGTGGACCATTTCCTAGCTCCTAAAGTTTACCAACACTGACACAAGAGGAAATCATTTAAGGTCATCATGTCTGCCCTTGGCATTCTCGGAACGCCCTGGCCTCAGAATGCAGCCTCTGTAGTCCATGGTAAACTGTGGAGAGGGGGCGGGGCTGAGGGAGGTTGGAACACTGCCCTCACTGAGGGAGTGGGTGTGGCCATCTCTGCTGTGACTGAACAAAGGGCAGGGGAGCAGGGGGCCCAGGGCAGGGCCCTCAGAGCCCGGCAGGCCCAGTGGAGTGTCACAAGTTTTTAGGCCCAGGCCAAAGGGCGCCTTCTTTGTCTGCACAGCTGCCCAAACTCTCACCTTTCCACTCAGGCCGCCCTCTTACTTGAAGTGTGTGTGGAACGTGTCCGTGCAGTACACCGCGCTGCACAGCTAAGCATAGTTCTGGGCATCGTAGCTTCCTGCCAGGTGACCGAAGTTCGCAGGCAGATGGGTCCCTGGGACACACGCGGAGAGGCTCCTGCCCGGGTCACAGGCCGCCCACTGCCCCTGCCCCAGATCGGGGGCCGCAAAGCAGCCCTGTCTGAGTCCCCTGCCTCTAGAGGGAGTATTGGACCAACACTTGTAGCAAACGGGGTCCTTGCGGGCCACTCGTTGGAGGGACACAAATAAATCTTTGCCGACTCTCTGCTGAAACTTACGAGCGTTCACACCTAAGCCTCTTACAAGGTCAGCTGTTTAGCTAAACATGAGCTCATGATCTAAATTTACACAATAATGAAGAAAGCAGCTACAAGGGGAGACAATCAGCCAAAACAATCAATACCAGTGTTAGATTCCCAAGGCCATCCATCAGATGTAGGAATAATCGGGTGCAAGGCAGAAAATATACATAAAACTGGAACTGAAACAAGGCACAAGGATGTTTTCAAAGACTGGTAGGATCTCTAAAACATTTTTCAAGGACATGTCATTGATAAAGCTAAATACTCCAAGGTTGTGTAATACAACAGATTAATCATTGAGAAGAGTGAAATTATGCTGTTTTGAAAACTATGGCAGGTCAGATTTTCTGCCTAATTATATAAGAAGATTTCTCTACAAAATACACATTATTTCAAAGACTTATTGGCTGTGAAATACGTTAAGGGTATTTCAAATGGCTTGTCTGCAAAGAAAGGTGAGATGTAGGGAATCACAGAAAGTCGAGGGGAAAATAGGTCAATATATACATTGCTGTATGGTGAACTAAGCCTTAGGCCAGCAACAATGGAGAGGACCTGACCCTTAGACACGTACAGGTAAGCTGGAATCTTCAAAAGTTCAAATCTTTATAAGTAAAAAGATTTATTAAAATGAATAACCAAGTGTTTTAATTGACATCAGAAGATGAAAACAATAAACCCTGAGAACATAGAAAAAAGATAAATAAAGATATGAGCAGAACTTAATACAACAGAAAACGTATAAAATTCAGGTGATTTAGTAAGTCCAAAGAATCTTCTTTGAAAAGATTTAAAAGACACACTTTGATTAAGGAAAACCAAAACATAAGTAAAGAATATACAGAAAGAGTCAGGACAATGTTAGAGCAGAGAATATATGAAATGCCAGTAAATTTGAACATTTCTGTCAAGTGGACCATTTCCTAGCTCCTAAAGTTTACCAACACTGACACAAGAGGAAATCATTTAAGGTCATCATGTCTGCCCTTGGCATTCTCGGAACGCCCTGGCCTCAGAATGCAGCCTCTGTAGTCCATGGTAACCTGCAGAGAGGGGGCGGGGCTGAGGGAGGTTGGAACACTGCCCTCACTGAGGGAGTGGGTGTGGCCATCTCTGCTGTGACTGAACAAAGGGCAGGGGAGCAGGGGGCCCAGGGCAGGGCCCTCAGAGCCCGGCAGGCCCAGTGGAGTGTCACAAGTTTTTAGGCCCAGGCCAAAGGGCGCCTTCTTTGTCTGCACAGCTGCCCAAACTCTCACCTTTCCACTCAGGCCGCCCTCTTACTTGAAGTGTGTGTGGAACGTGTCCGTGCAGTACACCGCGCTGCACAGCTAAGCATAGTTCTGGGCATCGTAGCTTCCTGCCAGGTGACCGAAGTTCGCAGGCAGATGGGTCCCTGGGACACACGCGGAGAGGCTCCTGCCCGGGTCACAGGCCGCCCACTGCCCCTGCCCCTGATCGGGGGCCGCAAAGCAGCCCTGTCTGAGTCCCCTGCCTCTAGAGGGAGTATTGGACCAACACTTGTAGAAAACGGGGTCCTTGCGGGCCACTCATTGGAGGGACACAAATAAATCTTTGCCGACTCTCTGCTGAAACTTACGAGCGTTCACACCTAAGCCTCTTACAAGGTCAGCTGTTTAGCTAAACATGAGCTCATGATCTAAATTTACACAATAATGAAGAAAGCAGCTACAAGGGGAGACAATCAGCCAAAACAATCAATACCAGTGTTAGATTCCCAAGGCCATCCATCAGATGTAGGAATAATCGGGTGCAAGGCAGAAAATATACGTAAGACTGGAACTGAAACACGGCACAAGGATGTTTTCAAAGATTGGTAGGATCTCTAAAACATTTTTCAAGGACATGTCATTGATAAAGCTAAATACTCCAAGGTTGTGTAATACAACAGATTAATCATTGAGAAGAGTGAAATTATGCTGTTTTGAAAACTATGGCAGGTCAGATTTTCTGCCTAATTATATAAGAAGATTTCTCTACAAAATACACATTATTTCAAAGACTTATTGGCTGTGAAATACGTTAAGGGTATTTCAAATGGCTTGTCTGCAAAGAAAGGTGAGATGTAGGGAATCACAGAAAGTCGAGGGGAAAATAGGTCAATATATACATTGCTGTATGGTGAACTAAGCCTTAGGCCAGCAACAATGGAGAGGACCTGACCCTTAGACACGTACAGGTAAGCTGGAATCTTCAAAAGTTCAAATCTTTATAAGTAAAAAGATTTATTAAAATGAATAACCAAGTGTTTTAATTGACATCAGAAGATGAAAACAATAAACCCTGAGAACATAGAAAAAAGATAAATAAAGATATGAGCAGAACTTAATACAACAGAAAACGTATAAAATTCAGGTGATTTAGTAAGTCCATAGAATCTTCTTTGAAAAGATTTAAAAGACACACTTTGATTAAGGAAAACCAAAACATAAGTAAAGAATATACAGAAAGAGTCAGGACAATGTTAGAGCAGAGAATATATGAAATGCCAGTAAATTTGAACATTTCTGTCAAGTGGACCATTTCCTAGCTCCTAAAGTTTACCAACACTGACACAAGAGGAAATCATTTAAGGTCATCATGTCTGCCCTTGGCATTCTCGGAACGCCCTGGCCTCAGAATGCAGCCTCTGTAGTCCATGGTAACCTGCAGAGAGGGGGCGGGGCTGAGGGAGGTTGGAACACTGCCCTCACTGAGGGAGTGGGTGTGGCCATCTCTGCTGTGACTGAACAAAGGGCAGGGGAGCAGGGGGCCCAGGGCAGGGCCCTCCGAGCCCGGCAGGCCCAGTGGAGTGTCACAAGCTTTTAGGCCCAGGCTAAAGGGCGCCTTCTTTGTCTGCACAGCTGCCCA
Organism: Mesoplodon mirus; assembly: GCF_964341445.2. Lineage (NCBI taxonomy): Eukaryota > Metazoa > Chordata > Mammalia > Artiodactyla > Ziphiidae > Mesoplodon > Mesoplodon mirus. The sequence continues at coordinate 117,972,518 of NC_138976.1, read as the reverse complement.
AACTCTCACCTTTCCACTCAGGCCGCCCTCTTACTTGAAGTGTGTGTGGAACGTGTCCGTGCAGTACACCGCACTGCACAGCTAAGCATAGTTCTGGGCATCGTAGCTTCCTGCCAGGTGACCGAAGTTCGCAGGCATATGGGTCCCTGGGACACACGCGGAGAGGCTCCTGCCCGGGTCACAGGCCGCCCACTGCCCCTGCTCCAGATCGGGGGCCGCAAAGCAGCCCTGTCTGAGTCCCCTGCCTCTAGAGGGAGTATTGGACCAACACTTGTAGAAAACGGGGTCCTTGCGGGCCACTCATTGGAGGGACGCAAATAAATCTTTGCCGACTCTCTGCTGAAACTTACCAGTGTTCACACCTAAGCCTCTTACAAGGTCAGCTGTTTAGCTAAACATGAGCTCATGATCTAAATTTACACAATAATGAAGAAAGCAGCTACATGGGGAGACAATCAGCCAAAACCATCAATACCAGAATTAGATTCCCAAGGCCATCCATCAGATGTAGGAATAATCGGGTGCAAGGCAGAAAATATACATAAAACTGGAACTGAAACAAGGCACAAGGATGTTTTCAAAGACTGGTAGGATCTCTAAAACATTTTTCAAGGACATGTCATTGATAAAGCTAAATACTCCAAGGTTGTGTAATACAACAGATTAATCATTGAGAAGAGTGAAATTATGCTGTTTTGAAAACTATGGCAGGTCAGATTTTCTGCCTAATTATATAAGAAGATTTCTCTACAAAATACACATTATTTCAAAGACTTATTGGCTGTGAAATACGTTAAGGGTATTTCAAATGGCTTGTCTGCAAAGAAAGGTGAGATGTAGGGAATCACAGAAAGTCGAGGGGAAAATAGGTCAATATATACATTGCTGTATGTTGAACTAAGCCTTAGGCCAGCAACAATGGAGAGGACCTGACCCTTAGACACGTACAAGTAAGCTGGAATCTTCAAAAGTTCAAATCTTTATAAGTAAAAAGATTTATTAAAATGAATAACCAAGTGTTTTAATTGACATCAGAAGATGAAAACAATAAACCCTGAGAACATAGAAAAAAGATAAATAAAGATATGAGCAGAACTTAATACAACAGAAAACGTATAAAATTCAGGTGATTTAGTAAGTCCAAAGAATCTTCTTTGAAAAGATTTAAAAGACACACTTTGATTAAGGAAAACCAAAACATAAGTAAAGAATATACAGAAAGAGTCAGGACAATGTTAGAGCAGAGAATATATGAAATGCCAGTAAATTTGAACATTTCTGTCAAGTGGACCATTTCCTAGCTCCTAAAGTTTACCAACACTGACACAAGAGGAAATCATTTAAGGTCATCATGTCTGCCCTTGGCATTCTCGGAACGCCCTGGCCTCAGAATGCAGCCTCTGTAGTCCATGGTAAACTGCGGAGAGGGGGCGGGGCTGAGGGAGGTTGGAACACTGCCCTCACTGAGGGAGTGGGTGTGGCCATCTCTGCTGTGACTGAACAAAGGGCAGGGGAGCAGGGGGCCCAGGGCAGGGCCCTCAGAGCCCGGCAGGCCCAGTGGAGTGTCACAAGTTTTTAGGCCCAGGCCAAAGGGCGCCTTCTTTGTCTGCACAGCTGCCCAAACTCTCACCTTTCCACTCAGGCCGCCCTCTTACTTGAAGTGTGTGTGGAACGTGTCCGTGCAGTACACCGCGCTGCACAGCTAAGCATAGTTCTGGGCATCGTAGCTTCCTGCCAGGTGACCGAAGTTCGCAGGCAGATGGGTCCCTGGGACACACCCGGAGAGGCTCCTGCCCGGGTCACAGGCCGCCCACTGCCCCTGCCCCAGATCGGGGGCCGCAAAGCAGCCCTGTCTGAGTCCCCTGCCTCTAGAGGGAGTATTGGACCAACACTTGTAGAAAACGGGGTCCTTGCGGGCCACTCATTGGAGGGACACAAATAAATCTTTGCCGACTCTCTGCTGAAACTTACGAGCGTTCACACCTAAGCCTCTTACAAGGTCAGCTGTTTAGCTAAACATGAGCTCATGATCTAAATTTACACAATAATGAAGAAAGCAGCTACAAGGGGAGACAATCAGCCAAAACAATCAATACCAGTGTTAGATTCCCAAGGCCATCCATCAGATGTAGGAATAATCGGGTGCAAGGCAGAAAATATACATAAGACTGGAACTGAAACAAGGCACAAGGATGTTTTCAAAGACTGGTAGGATCTCTAAAACATTTTTCAAGGACATGTCATTGATAAAGCTAAATACTCCAAGGTTGTGTAATACAACAGATTAATCATTGAGAAGAGTGAAATTATGCTGTTTTGAAAACTATGGCAGGTCAGATTTTCTGCCTAATTATATAAGAAGATTTCTCTACAAAATACACATTATTTCAAAGACTTATTGGCTGTGAAATACGTTAAGGGTATTTCAAATGGCTTGTCTGCAAAGAAAGGTGAGATGTAGGGAATCACAGAAAGTCGAGGGGAAAATAGGTCAATATATACATTGCTGTATGGTGAACTAAGCCTTAGGCCAGCAACAATGGAGAGGACCTGACCCTTAGACACGTACAGGTAAGCTGGAATCTTCAAAAGTTCAAATCTTTATAAGTAAAAAGATTTATTAAAATGAATAACCAAGTGTTTTAATTGACATCAGAAGATGAAAACAATAAACCCTGAGAACATAGAAAAAAGATAAATAAAGATATGAGCAGAACTTAATACAACAGAAAACGTATAAAATTCAGGTGATTTTGTAAGTCCAAAGAATCTTCTTTGAAAAGATTTAAAAGACACACTTTGAATAAGGAAAACCAAAACATAAGTAAAGAATATACAGAAAGAGTCAGGACAATGTTAGAGCAGAGAATATATGAAATGCCAGTAAATTTGAACATTTCTGTCAAGTGGACCATTTCCTAGCTCCTAAAGTTTACCAACACTGACACAAGAGGAAATCATTTAAGGTCATCATGTCTGCCCTTGGCATTCTCGGAACGCCCTGGCCTCAGAATGCAGCCTCTGTAGTCCATGGTAACCTGCAGAGAGGGGGCGGGGCTGAGGGAGGTTGGAACACTGCCCTCACTGAGGGAGTGGGTGTGGCCATCTCTGCTGTGACTGAACAAAGGGCAGGGGAGCAGGGGGCCCAGGGCAGGGCCCTCCGAGCCCGGCAGGCCCAGTGGAGTGTCACAAGCTTTTAGGCCCAGGCTAAAGGGCGCCTTCTTTGTCTGCACAGCTGCCCAAACTCTCACCTTTCCACTCAGGCCGCCCTCTTACTTGAAGTGTGTGTGGAACGTGTCCGTGCAGTACACCGCACTGCACAGCTAAGCATAGTTCTGGGCATCGTAGCTTCCTGCCAGGTGACCGAAGTTCGCAGGCAGATGGGTCCCTGGGACACTCGCGGAGAGGCTCCTGCCCGGGTCACAGGCCGCCCACTGCCCCTGCTCCAGATCGGGGGCCGCAAAGCAGCCCTGTCTGAGTCCCCTGCCTCTAGAGGGAGTATTGGACCAACACTTGTAGAAAACGGGGTCCTTGCGGGCCACTCATTGGAGGGACACAAATAAATCTTTGCCGACTCTCTGCTGAAACTTACCAGTGTTCACACCTAAGCCTCTTACAAGGTCAGCTGTTTAGCTAAACATGAGCTCATGATCTAAATTTACACAATAATGAAGAAAGCAGCTACATGGGGAGACAATCAGCCAAAACCATCAATACCAGAATTAGATTCCCAAGGCCATCCATCAGATGTAGGAATAATCGGGTGCAAGGCAGAAAATATACATAAAACTGGAACTGAAACAAGGCACAAGGATGTTTTCAAAGACTGGTAGGATCTCTAAAACATTTTTCAAGGACATGTCATTGATAAAGCTAAATACTCCAAGGTTGTGTAATACAACAGATTAATCATTGAGAAGAGTGAAATTATGCTGTTTTGAAAACTATGGCAGGTCAGATTTTCTGCCTAATTATATAAGAAGATTTCTCTACAAAATACACATTATTTCAAAGACTTATTGGCTGTGAAATACGTTAAGGGTATTTCAAATGGCTTGTCTGCAAAGAAAGGTGAGATGTAGGGAATCACAGAAAGTCGAGGGGAAAATAGGTCAATATATACATTGCTGTATGGTGAACTAAGCCTTAGGCCAGCAACAATGGAGAGGACCTGACCCTTAGAAACGTACAAGTAAGCTGGAATCTTCAAAAGTTCAAATCTTTATAAGTAAAAAGATTTATTAAAATGAATAACCAAGTGTTTTAATTGACATCAGAAGATGAAAACAATAAACCCTGAGAACATAGAAAAAAGATAAATAAAGATATGAGCAGAACTTAATACAACAGAAAACGTATAAAATTCAGGTGATTTTGTAAGTCCAAAGAATCTTCTTTGAAAAGATTTAAAAGACACACTTTGATTAAGGAAAACCAAAACATAAGTAAAGAATATACAGAAAGAGTCAGGACAATGTTAGAGCAGAGAATATATGAAATGCCAGTAAATTTGAACATTTCTGTCAAGTGGACCATTTCCTAGCTCCTAAAGTTTACCAACACTGACACAAGAGGAAATCATTTAAGGTCATCATGTCTGCCCTTGGCATTCTCGGAACGCCCTGGCCTCAGAATGCAGCCTCTGTAGTCCATGGTAAACTGCGGAGAGGGGGCGGGGCTGAGGGAGGTTGGAACACTGCCCTCACTGAGGGAGTGGGTGTGGCCATCTCTGCTGTGACTGAACAAAGGGCAGGGGAGCAGGGGGCCCAGGGCAGGGCCCTCAGAGCCCGGCAGGCCCAGTGGAGTGTCACAAGTTTTTAGGCCCAGGCCAAAGGGCGCCTTCTTTGTCTGCACAGCTGCCCAAACTCTCACCTTTCCACTCAGGCCGCCCTCTTACTTGAAGTGTGTGTGGAACGTGTCCGTGCAGTACACCGCACTGCACAGCTAAGCATAGTTCTGGGCATCGTAGCTTCCTGCCAGGTGACCGAAGTTCGCAGGCAGAAGGGTCCCTGGGACACACGCGGAGAGGCTCCTGCCCGGGTCACAGGCCGCCCACTGCCCCTGCCCCAGATCGGGGGCCGCAAAGCAGCCCTGTCTGAGTCCCCTGCCTCTAGAGGGAGTATTGGACCAACACTTGTAGAAAACGGGGTCCTTGCGGGCCACTCATTGGAGGGACACAAATAAATCTTTGCCGACTCTCTGCTGAAACTTACGAGCGTTCACACCTAAGCCTCTTACAAGGTCAGCTGTTTAGCTAAACATGAGCTCATGATCTAAATTTACACAATAATGAAGAAAGCAGCTACAAGGGGAGACAATCAGCCAAAACCATCAATACCAGAATTAGATTCCCAAGGCCATCCATCAGATGTAGGAATAATCGGGTGCAAGGCAGAAAATATACATAAAACTGGAACTGAAACAAGGCACAAGGATGTTTTCAAAGACTGGTAGGATCTCTAAAACATTTTTCAAGGACATGTCATTGATAAAGCTAAATACTCCAAGGTTGTGTAATACAACAGATTAATCATTGAGAAGAGTGAAATTATGCTGTTTTGAAAACTATGGCAGGTCAGATTTTCTGCCTAATTATATAAGAAGATTTCTCTACAAAATACACATTATTTCAAAGACTTATTGGCTGTGAAATAAGTTAAGGGTATTTCAAATGGCTTGTCTGCAAAGAAAGGTGAGATGTAGGGAATCACAGAAAGTCGAGGGGAAAATAGGTCAATATATACATTGCTGTATGGTGAACTAAGCCTTAGGCCAGCAACAATGGAGAGGACCTGACCCTTAGACACGTACAAGTAAGCTGGAATCTTCAAAAGTTCAAATCTTTATAAGTAAAAAGATTTATTAAAATGAATAACCAAGTGTTTTAATTGACATCAGAAGATGAAAACAATAAACCCTGAGAACATAGAAAAAAGATAAATAAAGATATGAGCAGAACTTAATACAACAGAAAACGTATAAAATTCAGGTGATTTAGTAAGTCCAAAGAATCTTCTTTGAAAAGATTTAAAAGACACACTTTGATTAAGGAAAACCAAAACATAAGTAAAGAATATACAGAAAGAGTCAGGACAATGTTAGAGCAGAGAATATATGAAATGCCAGTAAATTTGAACATTTCTGTCAAGTGGACCATTTCCTAGCTCCTAAAGTTTACCAACACTGACACAAGAGGAAATCATTTAAGGTCATCATGTCTGCCCTTGGCATTCTCGGAACGCCCTGGCCTCAGAATGCAGCCTCTCTAGTCCATGGTAACCTGCAGAGAGGGGGCGGGGCTGAGGGAGGTTGGAACACTGCCCTCACTGAGGGAGTGGGTGTGGCCATCTCTGCTGTGACTGAACAAAGGGCAGGGGAGCAGGGGGCCCAGGGCAGGGCCCTCAGAGCCCGGCAGGCCCAGTGGAGTGTCACAAGCTTTTAGGCCCAGGCTAAAGGGCGCCTTCTTTGTCTGCACAGCTGCCCAAACTCTCACCTTTCCACTCAGGCCGCCCTCTTACTTGAAGTGTGTGTGGAACGTGTCCGTGCAGTACACCGCACTGCACAGCTAAGCATAGTTCTGGGCATCGTAGCTTCCTGCCAGGTGACCGAAGTTCGCAGGCAGATGGGTCCCTGGGACACACGCGGAGAGGCTCCTGCCCGGGTCACAGGCCGCCCACTGCCCCTGCTCCAGATCGGGGGCCGCAAAGCAGCCCTGTCTGTGTCCCCTGCCTCTAGAGGGAGTATTGGACCAACACTTGTAGAAAACGGGGTCCTTGCGGGCCACTCATTGGAGGGACACAAATAAATCTTTGCCGACTCTCTGCTGAAACTTACGAGTGTTCACACCTAAGCCTCTTACAAGGTCAGCTGTTTAGCTAAACATGAGCTCATGATCTAAATTTACACAATAATGAAGAAAGCAGCTACATGGGGAGACAATCAGCCAAAACCATCAATACCAGAATTAGATTCCCAAGGCCATCCATCAGATGTAGGAATAATCGGGTGCAAGGCAGAAAATATACATAAAACTGGAACTGAAACAAGGCACAAGGATGTTTTCAAAGACTGGTAGGATCTCTAAAACATTTTTCAAGGACATGTCATTGATAAAGCTAAATACTCCAAGGTTGTGTAATACAACAGATTAATCATTGAGAAGAGTGAAATTATGCTGTTTTGAAAACTATGGCAGGTCAGATTTTCTGCCTAATTATATAAGAAGATTTCTCTACAAAATACACATTATTTCAAAGACTTATTGGCTGTGAAATACGTTAAGGGTATTTCAAATGGCTTGTCTGCAAAGAAAGGTGAGATGTAGGGAATCACAGAAAGTCGAGGGGAAAATAGATCAATATATACATTGCTGTATGGTGAACTAAGCCTTAGGCCAGCAACAATGGAGAGGACCTGACCCTTAGACACGTACAAGTAAGCTGGAATCTTCAAAAGTTCAAATCTTTATAAGTAAAAAGATTTATTAAAATGAATAACCAAGTGTTTTAATTGACATCAGAAGATGAAAACAATAAACCCTGAGAACATAGAAAAAAGATAAATAAAGATATGAGCAGAACTTAATACAACAGAAAACGTATAAAATTCAGGTGATTTAGTAAGTCCAAAGAATCTTCTTTGAAAAGATTTAAAAGACACACTTTGATTAAGGAAAACCAAAACATAAGTAAAGAATATACAGAAAGAGTCAGGACAATGTTAGAGCAGAGAATATATGAAATGCCAGTAAATTTGAACATTTCTGTCAAGTGGACCATTTCCTAGCTCCTAAAGTTTACCAACACTGACACAAGAGGAAATCATTTAAGGTCATCATGTCTGCCCTTGGCATTCTCGGAACGCCCTGGCCTCAGAATGCAGCCTCTCTAGTCCATGGTAACCTGCAGAGAGGGGGCGGGGCTGAGGGAGGTTGGAACACTGCCCTCACTGAGGGAGTGGGTGTGGCCATCTCTGCTGTGACTGAACAAAGGGCAGGGGAGCAGGGGGCCCAGGGCAGGGCCCTCAGAGCCCGGCAGGCCCAGTGGAGTGTCACAAGTTTTTAGGCCCAGGCCAAAGGGCGCCTTCTTTGTCTGCACAGCTGCCCAAACTCTCACCTTTCCACTCAGGCCGCCCTCTTACTTGAAGTGTGTGTGGAACGTGTCCGTGCAGTACACCGCGCTGCACAGCTAAGCATAGTTCTGGGCATCGTAGCTTCCTGCCAGGTGACCGAAGTTCGCAGGCAGATGGGTCCCTGGGACACACGCGGAGAGGCTCCTGCCCGGGTCACAGGCCGCCCACTGCCCCTGCCCCAGATCGGGGGCCGCAAAGCAGCCCTGTCTGAGTCCCCTGCCTCTAGAGGGAGTATTGGACCAACACTTGTAGAAAACGGGGTCCTTGCGGGCCACTCATTGGAGGGACACAAATAAATCTTTGCCGACTCTCTGCTGAAACTTACGAGCGTTCACACCTAAGCCTCTTACAAGGTCAGCTGTTTAGCTAAACATGAGCTCATGATCTAAATTTACACAATAATGAAGAAAGCAGCTACAAGGGGAGACAATCAGCCAAAACCATCAATACCAGAATTAGATTCCCAAGGCCATCCATCAGATGTAGGAATAATCGGGTGCAAGGCAGAAAATATACATAAAACTGGAACTGAAACAAGGCACAAGGATGTTTTCAAAGACTGGTAGGATCTCTAAAACATTTTTCAAGGACATGTCATTGATAAAGCTAAATACTCCAAGGTTGTGTAATACAACAGATTAATCATTGAGAAGAGTGAAATTATGCTGTTTTGAAAACTATGGCAGGTCAGATTTTCTGCCTAATTATATAAGAAGATTTCTCTACAAAATACACATTATTTCAAAGACTTATTGGCTGTGAAATACGTTAAGGGTATTTCAAATGGCTTGTCTGCAAAGAAAGGTGAGATGTAGGGAATCACAGAAAGTCGAGGGGAAAATAGGTCAATATATACATTGCTGTATGGTGAACTAAGCCTTAGGCCAGCAACAATGGAGAGGACCTGACCCTTAGACACGTTCAAGTAAGCTGGAATCTTCAAAAGTTCAAATCTTTATAAGTAAAAAGATTTATTAAAATGAATAACCAAGTGTTTTAATTGACATCAGAAGATGAAAACAATAAACCCTGAGAACATAGAAAAAAGATAAATAAAGATATGAGCAGAACTTAATACAACAGAAAACGTATAAAATTCAGGTGATTTAGTAAGTCCAAAGAATCTTCTTTGAAAAGATTTAAAAGACACACTTTGATTAAGGAAAACCAAAACATAAGTAAAGAATATACAGAAAGAGTCAGGACAATGTTAGAGCAGAGAATATATGAAATGCCAGTAAATTTGAACATTTCTGTCAAGTGGACCATTTCCTAGCTCCTAAAGTTTACCAACACTGACACAAGAGGAAATCATTTAAGGTCATCATGTCTGCCCTTGGCATTCTCGGAACGCCCTGGCCTCAGAATGCTGCCTCTGTAGTCCATGGTAACCTGCAGAGAGGGGGCGGGGCTGAGGGAGGTTGGAACACTGCCCTCACTGAGGGAGTGGGTGTGGCCATCTCTGCTGTGACTGAACAAAGGGCAGGGGAGCAGGGGGCCCAGGGCAGGGCCCTCCGAGCCCGGCAGGCCCAGTGGAGTGTCACAAGCTTTTAGGCCCAGGCTAAAGGGCGCCTTCTTTGTCTGCACAGCTGCCCAAACTCTCACCTTTCCACTCAGGCCGCCCTCTTACTTGAAGTGTGTGTGGAACGTGTCCGTGCAGTACACCGCACTGCACAGCTAAGCATAGTTCTGGGCATCGTAGCTTCCTGCCAGGTGACCGAAGTTCGCAGGCAGATGGGTCCCTGGGACACACGCGGAGAGGCTCCTGCCCGGGTCACAGGCCGCCCACTGCCCCTGCTCCAGATCGGGGGCCGCAAAGCAGCCCTGTCTGAGTCCCCTGCCTCTAGAGGGAGTATTGGACCAACACTTGTAGAAAACGGGGTCCTTGCGGGCCACTCATTGGAGGGACACAAATAAATCTTTGCCGACTCTCTGCTGAAACTTACCAGTGTTCACACCTAAGCCTCTTACAAGGTCAGCTGTTTAGCTAAACATGAGCTCATGATCTAAATTTACACAATAATGAAGAAAGCAGCTACATGGGGAGACAATCAGCCAAAACCATCAATACCAGAATTAGATTCCCAAGGCCATCCATCAGATGTAGGAATAATCGGGTGCAAGGCAGAAAATATACATAAAACTGGAACTGAAACAAGGCACAAGGATGTTTTCAAAGACTGGTAGGATCTCTAAAACATTTTTCAAGGACATGTCATTGATAAAGCTAAATACTCCAAGGTTGTGTAATACAACAGATTAATCATTGAGAAGAGTGAAATTATGCTGTTTTGAAAACTATGGCAGGTCAGATTTTCTGCCTAATTATATAAGAAGATTTCTCTACAAAATACACATTATTTCAAAGACTTATTGGCTGTGAAATACGTTAAGGGTATTTCAAATGGCTTGTCTGCAAAGAAAGGTGAGATGTAGGGAATCACAGAAAGTCGAGGGGAAAATAGGTCAATATATACATTGCTGTATGGTGAACTAAGCCTTAGGCCAGCAACAATGGAGAGGACCTGACCCTTAGAAACGTACAAGTAAGCTGGAATCTTCAAAAGTTCAAATCTTTATAAGTAAAAAGATTTATTAAAATGAATAACCAAGTGTTTTAATTGACATCAGAAGATGAAAACAATAAACCCTGAGAACATAGAAAAAAGATAAATAAAGATATGAGCAGAACTTAATACAACAGAAAACGTATAAAATTCAGGTGATTTAGTAAGTCCAAAGAATCTTCTTTGAAAAGATTTAAAAGACACACTTTGATTAAGGAAAACCAAAACATAAGTAAAGAATATACAGAAAGAGTCAGGACAATGTTAGAGCAGAGAATATATGAAATGCCAGTAAATTTGAACATTTCTGTCAAGTGGACCATTTCCTAGCTCCTAAAGTTTACCAACACTGACACAAGAGGAAATCATTTAAGGTCATCATGTCTGCCCTTGGCATTCTCGGAACGCCCTGGCCTCAGAATGCAGCCTCTCTAGTCCATGGTAACCTGCAGAGAGGGGGCGGGGCTGAGGGAGGTTGGAACACTGCCCTCACTGAGGGAGTGGGTGTGGCCATCTCTGCTGTGACTGAACAAAGGGCAGGGGAGCAGGGGGCCCAGGGCAGGGCCCTCAGAGCCCGGCAGGCCCAGTGGAGTGTCACAAGCTTTTAGGCCCAGGCTAAAGGGCGCCTTCTTTGTCTGCACAGCTGCCCAAACTCTCACCTTTCCACTCAGGCCGCCCTCTTACTTGAAGTGTGTGTGGAACGTGTCCGTGCAGTACACCGCACTGCACAGCTAAGCATAGTTCTGGGCATCGTAGCTTCCTGCCAGGTGACCGAAGTTCGCAGGCAGATGGGTCCCTGGGACACACGCGGAGAGGCTCCTGCCCGGGTCACAGGCCGCCCACTGCCCCTGCTCCAGATCGGGGGCCGCAAAGCAGCCCTGTCTGTGTCCCCTGCCTCTAGAGGGAGTATTGGACCAACACTTGTAGAAAACGGGGTCCTTGCGGGCCACTCATTGGAGGGACACAAATAAATCTTTGCCGACTCTCTGCTGAAACTTACGAGTGTTCACACCTAAGCCTCTTACAAGGTCAGCTGTTTAGCTAAACATGAGCTCATGATCTAAATTTACACAATAATGAAGAAAGCAGCTACATGGGGAGACAATCAGCCAAAACCATCAATACCAGAATTAGATTCCCAAGGCCATCCATCAGATGTAGGAATAATCGGGTGCAAGGCAGAAAATATACATAAAACTGGAACTGAAACAAGGCACAAGGATGTTTTCAAAGACTGGTAGGATCTCTAAAACATTTTTCAAGGACATGTCATTGATAAAGCTAAATACTCCAAGGTTGTGTAATACAACAGATTAATCATTGAGAAGAGTGAAATTATGCTGTTTTGAAAACTATGGCAGGTCAGATTTTCTGCCTAATTATATAAGAAGATTTCTCTACAAAATACACATTATTTCAAAGACTTATTGGCTGTGAAATACGTTAAGGGTATTTCAAATGGCTTGTCTGCAAAGAAAGGTGAGATGTAGGGAATCACAGAAAGTCGAGGGGAAAATAGGTCAATATATACATTGCTGTATGGTGAACTAAGCCTTAGGCCAGCAACAATGGAGAGGACCTGACCCTTAGACACGTACAAGTAAGCTGGAATCTTCAAAAGTTCAAATCTTTATAAGTAAAAAGATTTATTAAAATGAATAACCAAGTGTTTTAATTGACATCAGAAGATGAAAACAATAAACCCTGAGAACATAGAAAAAAGATAAATAAAGATATGAGCAGAACTTAATACAACAGAAAACGTATAAAATTCAGGTGATTTAGTAAGTCCAAAGAATCTTCTTTGAAAAGATTTAAAAGACACACTTTGATTAAGGAAAACCAAAACATAAGTAAAGAATATACAGAAAGAGTCAGGACAATGTTAGAGCAGAGAATATATGAAATGCCAGTAAATTTGAACATTTCTGTCAAGTGGACCATTTCCTAGCTCCTAAAGTTTACCAACACTGACACAAGAGGAAATCATTTAAGGTCATCATGTCTGCCCTTGGCATTCTCGGAACGCCCTGGCCTCAGAATGCAGCCTCTCTAGTCCATGGTAACCTGCAGAGAGGGGGCGGGGCTGAGGGAGGTTGGAACACTGCCCTCACTGAGGGAGTGGGTGTGGCCATCTCTGCTGTGACTGAACAAAGGGCAGGGGAGCAGGGGGCCCAGTGCAGGGCCCTCAGAGCCCGGCAGGCCCAGTGGAGTGTCACAAGTTTTTAGGCCCAGGCCAAAGGGCGCCTTCTTTGTCTGCACAGCTGCCCAAACTCTCACCTTTCCACTCAGGCCGCCCTCTTACTTGAAGTGTGTGTGGAACGTGTCCGTGCAGTACACCGCGCTGCACAGCTAAGCATAGTTCTGGGCATCGTAGCTTCCTGCCAGGTGACCGAAGTTCGCAGGCAGATGGGTCCCTGGGACACACGCGGAGAGGCTCCTGCCCGGGTCACAGGCCGCCCACTGCCCCTGCTCCAGATCGGGGGCTGCAAAGCAGCCCTGTCTGAGTCCCCTGCCTCTAGAGGGAGTATTGGACCAACACTTGTAGAAAACGGGGTCCTTGCGGGCCACTCATTGGAGGGACACAAATAAATCTTTGCCGACTCTCTGCTGAAACTTACGAGCATTCACACCTAAGCCTCTTACAAGGTCAGCTGTTTAGCTAAACATGAGCTCATGATCTAAATTTACACAATAATGAAGAAAGCAGCTACAAGGGGAGACAATCAGCCAAAACCATCAATACCAGAATTAGATTCCCAAGGCCATCCATCAGATGTAGGAATAATCGGGTGCAAGGCAGAAAATATACATAAAACTGGAACTGAAACAAGGCACAAGGATGTTTTCAAAGACTGGTAGGATCTCTAAAACATTTTTCAAGGACATGTCATTGATAAAGCTAAATACTCCAAGGTTGTGTAATACAACAGATTAATCATTGAGAAGAGTGAAATTATGCTGTTTTGAAAACTATGGCAGGTCAGATTTTCTGCCTAATTATATAAGAAGATTTCTCTACAAAATACACATTATTTCAAAGACTTATTGGCTGTGAAATAAGTTAAGGGTTTTTCAAATGGCTTGTCTGCAAAGAAAGGTGAGATGTAGGGAATCACAGAAAGTCGAGGGGAAAATAGGTCAATATATACATTGCTGTATGGTGAACTAAGCCTTAGGCCAGCAACAATGGAGAGGACCTGACCCTTAGACACGTACAAGTAAGCTGGAATCTTCAAAAGTTCACATCTTTATAAGTAAAAAGATTTATTAAAATGAATAACCAAGTGTTTTAATTGACATCAGAAGATGAAAACAATAAACCCTGAGAACATAGAAAAAAGATAAATAAAGATATGAGCAGAACTTAATACAACAGAAAACGTATAAAATTCAGGTGATTTAGTAAGTCCAAAGAATCTTCTTTGAAAAGATTTAAAAGACACACTTTGATTAAGGAAAACCAAAACATAAGTAAAGAATATACAGAAAGAGTCAGGACAATGTTAGAGCAGAGAATATATGAAATGCCAGTAAATTTGAACATTTCTGTCAAGTGGACCATTTCCTAGCTCCTAAAGTTTACCAACACTGACACAAGAGGAAATCATTTAAGGTCATCATGTCTGCCCTTGGCATTCTCGGAACGCCCTGGCCTCAGAATGCAGCCTCTCTAGTCCATGGTAACCTGCAGAGAGGGGGCGGGGCTGAGGGAGGTTGGAACACTGCCCTCACTGAGGGAGTGGGTGTGGCCATCTCTGCTGTGACTGAACAAAGGGCAGGGGAGCAGGGGGCCCAGGGCAGGGCCCTCAGAGCCCGGCAGGCCCAGTGGAGTGTCACAAGTTTTTAGGCCCAGGCCAAAGGGCGCCTTCTTTGTCTGCACAGCTGCCCAAACTCTCACCTTTCCACTCAGGCCGCCCTCTTACTTGAAGTGTGTGTGGAACGTGTCCATGCAGTACACCGCGCTGCACAGCTAAGCATAGTTCTGGGCATCGTAGCTTCCTGCCAGGTGACCGAAGTTCGCAGGCAGATGGGTCCCTGGGACACACGCGGAGAGGCTCCTGCCCGGGTCACAGGCCGCCCACTGCCCCTGCCCCAGATCGGGGGCCGCAAAGCAGCCCTGTCTGAGTCCCCTGCCTCTACAGGGAGTATTGGACCAACACTTGTAGAAAACGGGGTCCTTGCGGGCCACTCATTGGAGGGACACAAATAAATCTTTGCCGACTCTCTGCTGAAACTTACGAGCGTTCACACCTAAGCCTCTTACAAGGTCAGCTGTTTAGCTAAACATGAGCTCATGATCTAAATTTACACAATAATGAAGAAAGCAGCTACAAGGGGAGACAATCAGCCAAAACCATCAATACCAGTGTTAGATTCCCAAGGCCATCCATCAGATGTAGGAATAATCGGGTGCAAGGCAGAAAATATACATAAAACTGGAACTGAAACAAGGCACAAGGATGTTTTCAAAGACTGGTAGGATCTCTAAAACATTTTTCAAGGACATGTCATTGATAAAGCTAAATACTCCAAGGTTGTGTAATACAACAGATTAATCATTGAGAAGAGTGAAATTATGCTGTTTTGAAAACTATGGCAGGTCAGATTTTCTGCCTAATTATATAAGAAGATTTCTCTACAAAATACACATTATTTCAAAGACTTATTGGCTGTGAAATACGTTAAGGGTATTTCAAATGGCTTGTCTGCAAAGAAAGGTGAGATGTAGGGAATCACAGAAAGTCGAGGGGAAAATAGGTCAATATATACATTGCTGTATGGTGAACTAAGCCTTAGGCCAGCAACAATGGAGAGGACCTGACCCTTAGACACGTACCAGTAAGCTGGAATCTTCAAAAGTTCAAATCTTTATAAGTAAAAAGATTTATTAAAATGAATAACCAAGTGTTTTAATTGACATCAGAAGATGAAAACAATAAACCCTGAGAACATAGAAAAAAGATAAATAAAGATATGAGCAGAACTTAATACAACAGAAAACGTATAAAATTCAGGTGATTTAGTAAGTCCAAAGAATCTTCTTTGAAAAGATTTAAAAGACACACTTTGATTAAGGAAAACCAAAACATAAGTAAAGAATATACAGAAAGAGTCAGGACAATGTTAGAGCAGAGAATATATGAAATGCCAGTAAATTTGAACATTTCTGTCAAGTGGACCATTTCCTAGCTCCTAAAGTTTACCAACACTGACACAAGAGGAAATCATTTAAGGTCATCATGTCTGCCCTTGGCATTCTCGGAACGCCCTGGCCTCAGAATGCAGCCTCTCTAGTCCATGGTAACCTGCAGAGAGGGGGCGGGGCTGAGGGAGGTTGGAACACTGCCCTCACTGAGGGAGTGGGTGTGGTCATCTCTGCTGTGACTGAACAAAGGGCAGGGGAGCAGGGGGCCCAGGGCAGGGCCCTCAGAGCCCGGCAGGCCCAGTGGAGTGTCACAAGTTTTTAGGCCCAGGCCAAAGGGCGCCTTCTTTGTCTGCACAGCTGCCCAAACTCTCACCTTTCCACTCAGGCCGCCCTCTTACTTGAAGTGTGTGTGGAACGTGTCCGTGCAGTACACCGCACTGCACAGCTAAGCATAGTTCTGGGCATCGTAGCTTCCTGCCAGGTGACCGAAGTTCGCAGGCAGATGGGTCCCTGGGACACACGCGGAGAGGCTCCTGCCCGGGTCACAGGCCGCCCACTGCCCCTGCTCCAGATCGGGGGCTGCAAAGCAGCCCTGTCTGAGTCCCCTGCCTCTAGAGGGAGTATTGGACCAACACTTGTAGAAAACGGGGTCCTTGCGGGCCACTCATTGGAGGGACACAAATAAATCTTTGCCGACTCTCTGCTGAAACTTACGAGCATTCACACCTAAGCCTCTTACAAGGTCAGCTGTTTAGCTAAACATGAGCTCATGATCTAAATTTACACAATAATGAAGAAAGCAGCTACAAGGGGAGACAATCAGCCAAAACCATCAATACCAGAATTAGATTCCCAAGGCCATCCATCAGATGTAGGAATAATCGGGTGCAAGGCAGAAAATATACATAAAACTGGAACTGAAACAAGGCACAAGGATGTTTTCAAAGACTGGTAGGATCTCTAAAACATTTTTCAAGGACATGTCATTGATAAAGCTAAATACTCCAAGGTTGTGTAATACAACAGATTAATCATTGAGAAGAGTGAAATTATGCTGTTTTGAAAACTATGGCAGGTCAGATTTTCTGCCTAATTATATAAGAAGATTTCTCTAAAAAATACACATTATTTCAAAGCCTTATTGGTTGTGAAATACGTTAAGGGTATTTCAAATGGCTTGTCTGCAAAGAAAGGTGAGATGTAGGGAATCACAGAAAGTCGAGGGGAAAATAGGTCAATATATACATTGCTGTATGGTGAACTAAGCCTTAGGCCAGCAACAATGGAGAGGACCTGACCCTTAGACACGTACAAGTAAGCTGGAATCTTCAAAAGTTCAAATCTTTATAAGTAAAAAGATTTATTAAAATGAATAACCAAGTGTTTTAATTGACATCAGAAGATGAAAACAATAAACCCTGAGAACATAGAAAAAAGATAAATAAAGATATGAGCAGAACTTAATACAACAGAAAACGTATAAAATTCAGGTGATTTAGTAAGTCCAAAGAATCTTCTTTGAAAAGATTTAAAAGACACACTTTGATTAAGGAAAACCAAAACATAAGTAAAGAATATACAGAAAGAGTCAGGACAATGTTAGAGCAGACAATATATGAAATGCCAGTAAATTTGAACATTTCTGTCAAGTGGACCATTTCCTAGCTCCTAAAGTTTACCAACACTGACACAAGAGGAAATCATTTAAGGTCATCATGTCTGCCCTTGGCATTCTCGGAACGCCCTGGCCTCAGAATGCAGCCTCTCTAGTCCATGGTAACCTGCAGAGAGGGGGCGGGGCTGAGGGAGGTTGGAACACTGCCCTCACTGAGGGAATGGGTGTGGCCATCTCTGCTGTGACTGAACAAAGGGCAGGGGAGCAGGGGGCCCAGTGCAGGGCCCTCAGAGCCCGGCAGGCCCAGTGGAGTGTCACAAGTTTTTAGGCCCAGGCCAAAGGGCGCCTTCTTTGTCTGCACAGCTGCCCAAACTCTCACCTTTCCACTCAGGCCGCCGTCTTACTTGAAGTGTGTGTGGAACGTGTCCATGCAGTACACCGCGCTGCACAGCTAAGCATAGTTCTGGGCATCGTAGCTTCCTGCCAGGTGACCGAAGTTCGCAGGCAGATGGGTCCCTGGGACACACGCGGAGAGGCTCCTGCCCGGGTCACAGGCCGCCCACTGCCCCTGCCCCAGATCGGGGGCCGCAAAGCAGCCCTGTCTGAGTCCCCTGCCTCTACAGGGAGTATTGGACCAACACTTGTAGAAAACGGGGTCCTTGCGGGCCACTCATTGGAGGGACACAAATAAATCTTTGCCGACTCTGTGCTGAAACTTACGAGCGTTCACACCTAAGCCTCTTACAAGGTCAGCTGTTTAGCTAAACATGAGCTCATGATCTAAATTTACACAATAATGAAGAAAGCAGCTACAAGGGGAGACAATCAGCCAAAACAATCAATACCAGTGTTAGATTCCCAAGGCCATCCATCAGATGTAGGAATAATCGGGTGCAAGGCAGAAAATATACATAAAACTGGAACTGAAACAAGGCACAAGGATGTTTTCAAAGACTGGTAGGATCTCTAAAACATTTTTCAAGGACATGTCATTGATAAAGCTAAATACTCCAAGGTTGTGTAATACAACAGATTAATCATTGAGAAGAGTGAAATTATGCTGTTTTGAAAACTATGGCAGGTCAGATTTTCTGCCTAATTATATAAGAAGATTTCTCTACAAAATACACATTATTTCAAAGACTTATTGGCTGTGAAATACGTTAAGGGTATTTCAAATGGCTTGTCTGCAAAGAAAGGTGAGATGTAGGGAATCACAGAAAGTCGAGGGGAAAATAGGTCAATATATACATTGCTGTATGGTGAACTAAGCCTTAGGCCAGCAACAATGGAGAGGACCTGACCCTTAGAAACGTACAAGTAAGCTGGAATCTTCAAAAGTTCAAATCTTTATAAGTAAAAAGATTTATTAAAATGAATAACCAAGTGTTTTAATTGACATCAGAAGATGAAAACAATAAACCCTGAGAACATAGAAAAAAGATAAATAAAGATATGAGCAGAACTTAATACAACAGAAAACGTATAAAATTCAGGTGATTTAGTAAGTCCAAAGAATCTTCTTTGAAAAGATTTAAAAGACACACTTTGATTAAGGAAAACCAAAACATAAGTAAAGAATATACAGAAAGAGTCAGGACAATGTTAGAGCAGAGAATATATGAAATGCCAGTAAATTTGAACATTTCTGTCAAGTGGACCATTTCCTAGCTCCTAAAGTTTACCAACACTGACACAAGAGGAAATCATTTAAGGTCATCATGTCTGCCCTTGGCATTCTCGGAACGCCCTGGCCTCAGAATGCAGCCTCTGTAGTCCATGGTAACCTGCAGAGAGGGGGCGGGGCTGAGGGAGGTTGGAACACTGCCCTCACTGAGGGAGTGGGTGTGGCCATCTCTGCTGTGACTGAACAAAGGGCAGGGGAGCAGGGGGCCCAGGGCAGGGCCCTCAGAGCCCGGCAGGCCCAGTGGAGTGTCACAAGTTTTTAGGCCCAGGCCAAAGGGCGCCTTCTTTGTCTGCACAGCTGCCCAAACTCTCACCTTTCCACTCAGGCCGCCCTCTTACTTGAAGTGTGTGTGGAACGTGTCCGTGCAGTACACTGCACTGCACAGCTAAGCATAGTTCTGGGCATCGTAGCTTCCTGCCAGGTGACCGAAGTTCGCAGGCAGATGGGTCCCTGGGACACACGCGGAGAGGCTCCTGCCCGGGTCACAGGCCGCCCACTGCCCCTGCTCCAGATCGGGGGCTGCAAAGCAGCCCTGTCTGAGTCCCCTGCCTCTAGAGGGAGTATTGGACCAACACTTGTAGAAAACGGGGTCCTTGCGGGCCACTCATTGGAGGGACACAAATAAATCTTTGCCGACTCTCTGCTGAAACTTACGAGCATTCACACCTAAGCCTCTTACAAGGTCAGCTGTTTAGCTAAACATGAGCTCATGATCTAAATTTACACAATAATGAAGAAAGCAGCTACAAGGGGAGACAATCAGCCAAAACCATCAATACCAGAATTAGATTCCCAAGGCCATCCATCAGATGTAGGAATAATCGGGTGCAAGGCAGAAAATATACATAAAACTGGAACTGAAACAAGGCACAAGGATGTTTTCAAAGACTGGTAGGATCTCTAAAACATTTTTCAAGGACTTGTCATTGATAAAGCTAAATACTCCAAGGTTGTGTAATACAACAGATTAATCATTGAGAAGAGTGAAATTATGCTGTTTTGAAAACTATGGCAGGTCAGATTTTCTGCCTAATTATATAAGAAGATTTCTCTACAAAATACACATTATTTCAAAGACTTATTGGCTGTGAAATAAGTTAAGGGTATTTCAAATGGCTTGTCTGCAAAGAAAGGTGAGATGTAGGGAATCACAGAAAGTCGAGGGGAAAATAGGTCAATATATACATTGCTGTATGGTGAACTAAGCCTTAGGCCAGCAACAATGGAGAGGACCTGACCCTTAGACACGTACAAGTAAGCTGGAATCTTCAAAAGTTCACATCTTTATAAGTAAAAAGATTTATTAAAATGAATAACCAAGTGTTTTAATTGACATCAGAAGATGAAAACAATAAACCCTGAGAACATAGAAAAAAGATAAATAAAGATATGAGCAGAACTTAATACAACAGAAAACGTATAAAATTCAGGTGATTTAGTAAGTCCAAAGAATCTTCTTTGAAAAGATTTAAAAGACACACTTTGATTAAGGAAAACCAAAACATAAGTAAAGAATATACAGAAAGAGTCAGGACAATGTTAGAGCAGAGAATATATGAAATGCCAGTAAATTTGAACATTTCTGTCAAGTGGACCATTTCCTAGCTCCTAAAGTTTACCAACACTGACACAAGAGGAAATCATTTAAGGTCATCATGTCTGCCCTTGGCATTCTCGGAACGCCCTGGCCTCAGAATGCAGCCTCTCTAGTCCATGGTAACCTGCAGAGAGGGGGCGGGGCTGAGGGAGGTTGGAACACTGCCCTCACTGAGGGAGTGGGTGTGGCCATCTCTGCTGTGACTGAACAAAGGGCAGGGGAGCAGGGGGCCCAGGGCAGGGCCCTCAGAGCCCGGCAGGCCCAGTGGAGTGTCACAAGTTTTTAGGCCCAGGCCAAAGGGCGCCTTCTTTGTCTGCACAGCTGCCCAAACTCTCACCTTTCCACTCAGGCCGCCCTCTTACTTGAAGTGTGTGTGGAACGTGTCCATGCAGTACACCGCGCTGCACAGCTAAGCATAGTTCTGGGCATCGTAGCTTCCTGCCAGGTGACCGAAGTTCGCAGGCAGATGGGTCCCTGGGACACACGCGGAGAGGCTCCTGCCCGGGTCACAGGCCGCCCACTGCCCCTGCCCCAGATCGGGGGCCGCAAAGCAGCCCTGTCTGAGTCCCCTGCCTCTACAGGGAGTATTGGACCAACACTTGTAGAAAACGGGGTCCTTGCGGGCCACTCATTGGAGGGACACAAATAAATCTTTGCCGACTCTCTGCTGAAACTTACGAGCGTTCACACCTAAGCCTCTTACAAGGTCAGCTGTTTAGCTAAACATGAGCTCATGATCTAAATTTACACAATAATGAAGAAAGCAGCTACAAGGGGAGACAATCAGCCAAAACCATCAATACCAGTGTTAGATTCCCAAGGCCATCCATCAGATGTAGGAATAATCGGGTGCAAGGCAGAAAATATACATAAAACTGGAACTGAAACAAGGCACAAGGATGTTTTCAAAGACTGGTAGGATCTCTAAAACATTTTTCAAGGACATGTCATTGATAAAGCTAAATACTCCAAGGTTGTGTAATACAACAGATTAATCATTGAGAAGAGTGAAATTATGCTGTTTTGAAAACTATGGCAGGTCAGATTTTCTGCCTAATTATATAAGAAGATTTCTCTACAAAATACACATTATTTCAAAGACTTATTGGCTGTGAAATACGTTAAGGGTATTTCAAATGGCTTGTCTGCAAAGAAAGGTGAGATGTAGGGAATCACAGAAAGTCGAGGGGAAAATAGGTCAATATATACATTGCTGTATGGTGAACTAAGCCTTAGGCCAGCAACAATGGAGAGGACCTGACCCTTAGAAACGTACAAGTAAGCTGGAATCTTCAAAAGTTCAAATCTTTATAAGTAAAAAGATTTATTAAAATGAATAACCAAGTGTTTTAATTGACATCAGAAGATGAAAACAATAAACCCTGAGAACATAGAAAAAAGATAAATAAAGATATGAGCAGAACTTAATACAACAGAAAACGTATAAAATTCAGGTGATTTAGTAAGTCCAAAGAATCTTCTTTGAAAAGATTTAAAAGACACACTTTGATTAAGGAAAACCAAAACATAAGTAAAGAATATACAGAAAGAGTCAGGACAATGTTAGAGCAGAGAATATATGAAATGCCAGTAAATTTGAACATTTCTGTCAAGTGGACCATTTCCTAGCTCCTAAAGTTTACCAACACTGACACAAGAGGAAATCATTTAAGGTCATCATGTCTGCCCTTGGCATTCTCGGAACGCCCTGGCCTCAGAATGCAGCCTCTGTAGTCCATGGTAACCTGCAGAGAGGGGGCGGGGCTGAGGGAGGTTGGAACACTGCCCTCACTGAGGGAGTGGGTGTGGCCATCTCTGCTGTGACTGAACAAAGGGCAGGGGAGCAGGGGGCCCAGGGCAGGGCCCTCAGAGCGCGGCAGGCCCAGTGGAGTGTCACAAGTTTTTAGGCCCAGGCCAAAGGGCGCCTTCTTTGTCTGCACAGCTGCCCAAACTCTCACCTTTCCACTCAGGCCGCCCTCTTACTTGAAGTGTGTGTGGAACGTGTCCGTGCAGTACACCGCGCTGCACAGCTAAGCATAGCTCTGGGCATCGTAGCTTCCTGCCAGGTGACCGAAGTTCGCAGGCAGATGGGTCACTGGGACACACGCGGAGAGGCTCCTGCCCGGGTCACAGGCCGCCCACTGCCCCTGCTCCAGATCGGGGGCTGCAAAGCAGCCCTGTCTGAGTCCCCTGCCTCTAGAGGGAGTATTGGACCAACACTTGTAGAAAACGGGGTCCTTGCGGGCCACTCATTGGAGGGACACAAATAAATCTTTGCCGACTCTCTGCTGAAACTTACGAGCATTCACACCTAAGCCTCTTACAAGGTCAGCTGTTTAGCTAAACATGAGCTCATGATCTAAATTTACACAATAATGAAGAAAGCAGCTACAAGGGGAGACAATCAGCCAAAACCATCAATACCAGAATTAGATTCCCAAGGCCATCCATCAGATGTAGGAATAATCGGGTGCAAGGCAGAAAATATACATAAAACTGGAACTGAAACAAGGCACAAGGATGTTTTCAAAGACTGGTAGGATCTCTAAAACATTTTTCAAGGACTTGTCATTGATAAAGCTAAATACTCCAAGGTTGTGTAATACAACAGATTAATCATTGAGAAGAGTGAAATTATGCTGTTTTGAAAACTATGGCAGGTCAGATTTTCTGCCTAATTATATAAGAAGATTTCTCTACAAAATACACATTATTTCAAAGACTTATTGGCTGTGAAATAAGTTAAGGGTATTTCAAATGGCTTGTCTGCAAAGAAAGGTGAGATGTAGGGAATCACAGAAAGTCGAGGGGAAAATAGGTCAATATATACATTGCTGTATGGTGAACTAAGCCTTAGGCCAGCAACAATGGAGAGGACCTGACCCTTAGACACGTACAAGTAAGCTGGAATCTTCAAAAGTTCACATCTTTATAAGTAAAAAGATTTATTAAAATGAATAACCAAGTGTTTTAATTGACATCAGAAGATGAAAACAATAAACCCTGAGAACATAGAAAAAAGATAAATAAAGATATGAGCAGAACTTAATACAACAGAAAACGTATAAAATTCAGGTGATTTAGTAAGTCCAAAGAATCTTCTTTGAAAAGATTTAAAAGACACACTTTGATTAAGGAAAACCAAAACATAAGTAAAGAATATACAGAAAGAGTCAGGACAATGTTAGAGCAGAGAATATATGAAATGCCAGTAAATTTGAACATTTCTGTCAAGTGGACCATTTCCTAGCTCCTAAAGTTTACCAACACTGACACAAGAGGAAATCATTTAAGGTCATCATGTCTGCCCTTGGCATTCTCGGAACGCCCTGGCCTCAGAATGCAGCCTCTCTAGTCCATGGTAACCTGCAGAGAGGGGGCGGGGCTGAGGGAGGTTGGAACACTGCCCTCACTGAGGGAGTGGGTGTGGCCATCTCTGCTGTGACTGAACAAAGGGCAGGGGAGCAGGGGGCCCAGGGCAGGGCCCTCAGAGCCCGGCAGGCCCAGTGGAGTGTCACAAGTTTTTAGGCCCAGGCCAAAGGGCGCCTTCTTTGTCTGCACAGCTGCCCAAACTCTCACCTTTCCACTCAGGCCGCCGTCTTACTTGAAGTGTGTGTGGAACGTGTCCATGCAGTACACCGCGCTGCACAGCTAAGCATAGTTCTGGGCATCGTAGCTTCCTGCCAGGTGACCGAAGTTCGCAGGCAGATGGGTCCCTGGGACACACGCGGAGAGGCTCCTGCCCGGGTCACAGGCCGCCCACTGCCCCTGCCCCAGATCGGGGGCCGCAAAGCAGCCCTGTCTGAGTCCCCTGCCTCTACAGGGAGTATTGGACCAACACTTGTAGAAAACGGGGTCCTTGCGGGCCACTCATTGGAGGGACACAAATAAATCTTTGCCGACTCTCTGCTGAAACTTACGAGCGTTCACACCTAAGCCTCTTACAAGGTCAGCTGTTTAGCTAAACATGAGCTCATGATCTAAATTTACACAATAATGAAGAAAGCAGCTACAAGGGGAGACAATCAGCCAAAACCATCAATACCAGTGTTAGATTCCCAAGGCCATCCATCAGATGTAGGAATAATCGGGTGCAAGGCAGAAAATATACATAAAACTGGAACTGAAACAAGGCACAAGGATGTTTTCAAAGACTGGTAGGATCTCTAAAACATTTTTCAAGGACATGTCATTGATAAAGCTAAATACTCCAAGGTTGTGTAATACAACAGATTAATCATTGAGAAGAGTGAAATTATGCTGTTTTGAAAACTATGGCAGGTCAGATTTTCTGCCTAATTATATAAGAAGATTTCTCTACAAAATACACATTATTTCAAAGACTTATTGGCTGTGAAATACGTTAAGGGTATTTCAAATGGCTTGTCTGCAAAGAAAGGTGAGATGTAGGGAATCACAGAAAGTCGAGGGGAAAATAGGTCAATATATACATTGCTGTATGGTGAACTAAGCCTTAGGCCAGCAACAATGGAGAGGACCTGACCCTTAGACACGTACAAGTAAGCTGGAATCTTCAAAAGTTCAAATCTTTATAAGTAAAAAGATTTATTAAAATGAATAACCAAGTGTTTTAATTGACATCAGAAGATGAAAACAATAAACCCTGAGAACATAGAAAAAAGATAAATAAAGATATGAGCAGAACTTAATACAACAGAAAATGTATAAAATTCAGGTGATTTAGTAAGTCCAAAGAATCTTCTTTGAAAAGATTTAAAAGACACACTTTGATTAAGGAAAACCAAAACATAAGTAAAGAATATACAGAAAGAGTCAGGACAATGTTAGAGCAGAGAATATATGAAATGCCAGTAAATTTGAACATTTCTGTCAAGTGGACCATTTCCTAGCTCCTAAAGTTTACCAACACTGACACAAGAGGAAATCATTTAAGGTCATCATGTCTGCCCTTGGCATTCTCGGAACGCCCTGGCCTCAGAATGCAGCCTCTCTAGTCCATGGTAACCTGCAGAGAGGGGGCGGGGCTGAGGGAGGTTGGAACACTGCCCTCACTGAGGGAGTGGGTGTGGCCATCTCTGCTGTGACTGAACAAAGGGCAGGGGAGCAGGGGGCCCAGGGCAGGGCCCTCAGAGCCCGGCAGGCCCAGTGGAGTGTCACAAGTTTTTAGACCCAGGCCAAAGGGCGCCTTCTTTGTCTGCACAGCTGCCCAAACTCTCACCTTTCCACTCAGGCCGCCCTCTTACTTGAAGTGTGTGTGGAACGTGTCCGTGCAGTACACCGCGCTGCACAGCTAAGCATAGTTCTGGGCATCGTAGCTTCCTGCCAGGTGACCGAAGTTCGCAGGCAGATGGGTCCCTGGGACACACGCGGAGAGGCTCCTGCCCGGGTCACAGGCCGCCCACTGCCCCTGCCCCAGATCGGGGGCCGCAAAGCAGCCCTGTCTGAGTCCCCTGCCTCTAGAGGGAGTATTGGACCAACACTTGTAGAAAACGGGGTCCTTGCGGGCCACTCATTGGAGGGACACAAATAAATCTTTGCCGACTCTCTGCTGAAACTTACGAGCGTTCACACCTAAGCCTCTTACAAGGTCAGCTGTTTAGCTAAACATGAGCTCATGATCTAAATTTACACAATAATGAAGAAAGCAGCTACAAGGGGAGACAATCAGCCAAAACAATCAATACCAGTGTTAGATTCCCAAGGCCATCCATCAGATGTAGGAATAATCGGGTGCAAGGCAGAAAATATACATAAAACTGGAACTGAAACAAGGCACAAGGATGTTTTCAAAGACTGGTAGGATCTCTAAAACATTTTTCAAGGACATGTCATTGATAAAGCTAAATACTCCAAGGTTGTGTAATACAACAGATTAATCATTGAGAAGAGTGAAATTATGCTGTTTTGAAAACTATGGCAGGTCAGATTTTCTGCCTAATTATATAAGAAGATTTCTCTACAAAATACACATTATTTCAAAGACTTATTGGCTGTGAAATACGTTAAGGGTATTTCAAATGGCTTGTCTGCAAAGAAAGGTGAGATGTAGGGAATCACAGAAATTCGAGGGGAAAATAGGTCAATATATACATTGCTGTATGGTGAACTAAGCCTTAGGCCAGCAACAATGGAGAGGACCTGACCCTTAGACACGTACCAGTAAGCTGGAATCTTCAAAAGTTCAAATCTTTATAAGTAAAAAGATTTATTAAAATGAATACCCAAGTGTTTTAATTGACATCAGAAGATGAAAACAATAAACACTGAGAACATAGAAAAAAGATAAATAAAGATATGAGCAGAACTTAATACAACAGAAAACGTATAAAATTCAGGTGATTTAGTAAGTCCAAAGAATCTTCTTTGAAAAGATTTAAAAGACACACTTTGATTAAGGAAAACCAAAACATAAGTAAAGAATATACAGAAAGAGTCAGGACAATGTTAGAGCAGAGAATATATGAAATGCCAGTAAATTTGAACATTTCTGTCAAGTGGACCATTTCCTAGCTCCTAAAGTTTACCAACACTGACACAAGAGGAAATCATTTAAGGTCATCATGTCTGCCCTTGGCATTCTCGGAACGCCCTGGCCTCAGAATGCAGCCTCTCTAGTCCATGGTAACCTGCAGAGAGGGGGCGGGGCTGAGGGAGGTTGGAACACTGCCCTCACTGAGGGAGTGGGTGTGGCCATCTCTGCTGTGACTGAACAAAGGGCAGGGGAGCAGGGGGCCCAGGGCAGGGCCCTCAGAGCCCGGCAGGCCCAGTGGAGTGTCACAAGTTTTTAGGCCCAGGCCAAAGGGCGCCTTCTTTGTCTGCACAGCTGCCCAAACTCTCACCTTTCCACTCAGGCCGCCCTCTTACTTGAAGTGTGTGTGGAACGTGTCCGTGCAGTACACCGCACTGCACAGCTAAGCATAGTTCTGGGCATCGTAGCTTCCTGCCAGGTGACCGAAGTTCGCAGGCAGATGGGTCCCTGGGACACACGCGGAGAGGCTCCTGCCCGGGTCACAGGCCGCCCACTGCCCCTGCCCCAGATCGGGGGCCGCAAAGCAGCCCTGTCTGAGTCCCCTGCCTCTACAGGGAGTATTGGACCAACACTTGTAGAAAACGGGGTCCTTGCGGGCCACTCATTGGAGGGACACAAATAAATCTTTGCCGACTCTGTGCTGAAACTTACGAGCGTTCACACCTAAGCCTCTTACAAGGTCAGCTGTTTAGCTAAACATGAGCTCATGATCTAAATTTACACAATAATGAAGAAAGCAGCTACAAGGGGAGACAATCAGCCAAAACAATCAATACCAGTGTTAGATTCCCAAGGCCATCCATCAGATGTAGGAATAATCGGGTGCAAGGCAGAAAATATACATAAAACTGGAACTGAAACAAGGCACAAGGATGTTTTCAAAGACTGGTAGGATCTCTAAAACATTTTTCAAGGACATGTCATTGATAAAGCTAAATACTCCAAGGTTGTGTAATACAACAGATTAATCATTGAGAAGAGTGAAATTATGCTGTTTTGAAATCTATGGCAGGTCAGATTTTCTGCCTAATTATATAAGAAGATTTCTCTACAAAATACACATTATTTCAAAGACTTATTGGCTGTGAAATACGTTAAGGGTATTTCAAATGGCTTGTCTGCAAAGAAAGGTGAGATGTAGGGAATCACAGAAAGTCGAGGGGAAAATAGGTCAATATATACATTGCTGTATGGTGAACTAAGCCTTAGGCCAGCAACAATGGAGAGGACCTGACCCTTAGAAACGTACAAGTAAGCTGGAATCTTCAAAAGTTCAAATCTTTATAAGTAAAAAGATTTATTAAAATGAATAACCAAGTGTTTTAATTGACATCAGAAGATGAAAACAATAAACCCTGAGAAAATAGAAAAAAGATAAATAAAGATATGAGCAGAACTTAATACAACAGAAAACGTATAAAATTCAGGTGATTTTGTAAGTCCAAAGAATCTTCTTTGAAAAGATTTAAAAGACACACTTTGATTAAGGAAAACCAAAACATAAGTAAAGAATATACAGAAAGAGTCAGGACAATGTTAGAGCAGAGAATATATGAAATGCCAGTAAATTTGAACATTTCTGTCAAGTGGACCATTTCCTAGCTCCTAAAGTTTACCAACACTGACACAAGAGGAAATCATTTAAGGTCATCATGTCTGCCCTTGGCATTCTCGGAACGCCCTGGCCTCAGAATGCAGCCTCTGTAGTCCATGGTAAACTGCGGAGAGGGGGCTGGGCTGAGGGAGGTTGCAACACTGCCCTCACTGAGGGAGTGGGTGTGGCCATCACTGCTGTGACTGAACAAAGGGCAGGGGAGCAGGGGGCCCAGGGCAGGGCCCTCAGAGCCCGGCAGGCCCAGTGGAGTGTCACAAGTTTTTAGGCCCAGGCCAAAGGGCGCCTTCTTTGTCTGCACAGCTGCCCAAACT
Organism: Mesoplodon mirus; assembly: GCF_964341445.2. Taxonomy (NCBI): domain Eukaryota; kingdom Metazoa; phylum Chordata; class Mammalia; order Artiodactyla; family Ziphiidae; genus Mesoplodon; species Mesoplodon mirus. Next base: position 117,943,336 of record NC_138976.1, on the reverse strand, counting down.
CTCACCTTTCCACTCAGGCCGCCCTCTTACTTGAAGTGTGTGTGGAACGTGTCCGTGCAGTACACCGCACTGCACAGCTAAGCATAGTTCTGGGCATCGTAGCTTCCTGCCAGGTGACCGAAGTTCGCAGGCAGAAGGGTCCCTGGGACACACGCGGAGAGGCTCCTGCCCGGGTCACAGGCCGCCCACTGCCCCTGCTCCAGATCGGGGGCCGCAAAGCAGCCCTGTCTGAGTCCCCTGCCTCTAGAGGGAGTATTGGACCAACACTTGTAGAAAACGGGGTCCTTGCGGGCCACTCATTGGAGGGACACAAATAAATCTTTGCCGACCTTCTGCTGAAACTTACGAGCGTTCACACCTAAGCCTCTTACAAGGTCAGCTGTTTAGCTAAACATGAGCTCATGATCTAAATTTACACAATAATGAAGAAAGCAGCTACAAGGGGAGACAATCAGCCAAAACCATCAATACCAGTGTTAGATTCCCAAGGCCATCCATCAGATGTAGGAATAATCGGGTGCAAGGCAGAAAATATACATAAAACTGGAACTGAAACAAGGCACAAGGATGTTTTCAAAGACTGGTAGGATCTCTAAAACATTTTTCAAGGACATGTCATTGATAAAGCTAAATACTCCAAGGTTGTGTAATACAACAGATTAATCATTGAGAAGAGTGAAATTATGCTGTTTTGAAAACTATGGCAGGTCAGATTTTCTGCCTAATTATAGAAGAAGATTTCTCTACAAAATACACATTATTTCAAAGACTTATTGGCTGTGAAATAAGTTAAGGGTATTTCAAATGGCTTGTCTGCAAAGAAAGGTGAGATGTAGGGAATCACAGAAAGTCGAGGGGAAAATAGGTCAATATATACATTGCTGTATGGTGAACTAAGCCTTAGGCCAGCAACAATGGAGAGGACCTGACCCTTAGACACGTACAAGTAAGCTGGAATCTTCAAAAGTTCAAATCTTTATAAGTAAAAAGATTTATTAAAATGAATAACCAAGTGTTTTAATTGACATCAGAAGATGAAAACAATAAACCCTGAGAACATAGAAAAAAGATAAATAAAGATATGAGCAGAACTTAATACAACAGAAAACGTATAAAATTCAGGTGATTTAGTAAGTCCAAAGAATCTTCTTTGAAAAGATTTAAAAGACACACTTTGATTAAGGAAAACCAAAACATAAGTAAAGAATATACAGAAAGAGTCAGGACAATGTTAGAGCAGAGAATATATGAAATGCCAGTAAATTTGGACATTTCTGTCAAGTGGACCATTTCCTAGCTCCTAAAGTTTACCAACACTGACACAAGAGGAAATCATTTAAGGTCATCATGTCTGCCCTTGGCATTCTCGGAACGCCCTGGCCTCAGAATGCAGCCTCTCTAGTCCATGGTAACCTGCAGAGAGGGGGCGGGGCTGAGGGAGGTTGGAACACTGCCCTCACTGAGGGAGTGGGTGTGGCCATCTCTGCTGTGACTGAACAAAGGGCAGGGGAGCAGGGGGCCCAGGGCAGGGCCCTCCGAGCCCGGCAGGCCCAGTGGAGTGTCACAAGCTTTTAGGCCCAGGCTAAAGGGCGCCTTCTTTGTCTGCACAGCTGCCCAAACTCTCACCTTTCCACTCAGGCCGCCCTCTTACTTGAAGTGTGTGTGGAACGTGTCCGTGCAGTACACCGCGCTGCACAGCTAAGCATAGTTCTGGGCATCGTAGCTTCCTGCCAGGTGACCGAAGTTCGCAGGCAGATGGGTCCCTGGGACACACGCGGAGAGGCTCCTGCCCGGGTCACAGGCCGCCCACTGCCCCTGCTCCAGATCGGGGGCCGCAAAGCAGCCCTGTCTGAGTCCCCTGCCTCTAGAGGGAGTATTGGACCAACACTTGTAGAAAACGGGGTCCTTGCGGGCCACTCATTGGAGGGACACAAATAAATCTTTGCCGACTCTCTGCTGAAACTTACGAGTGTTCACACCTAAGCCTCTTACAAGGTCAGCTGTTTAGCTAAACATGAGCTCATGATCTAAATTTACACAATATTGAAGAAAGCAGCTACAAGGGGAGACAATCAGCCAAAACCATCAATACCAGAATTAGATTCCCAAGGCCATCCATCAGATGTAGGAATAATCGGGTGCAAGGCAGAAAATATACATAAAACTGGAACTGAAACAAGGCACAAGGATGCTTTCAAAGACTGGTAGGATCTCTAAAACATTTTTCAAGGACATGTCATTGATAAAGCTAAATACTCCAAGGTTGTGTAATACAACAGATTAATCATTGAGAAGAGTGAAATTATGCTGTTTTGAAAACTATGGCAGGTCAGATTTTCTGCCTAATTATATAAGAAGATTTCTCTACAAAATACACATTATTTCAAAGACTTATTGGCTGTGAAATACGTTAAGGGTATTTCAAATGGCTTGTCTGCAAAGAAAGGTGAGATGTAGGGAATCACAGAAAGTCGAGGGGAAAATAGGTCAATATATACATTGCTGTATGGTGAACTAAGCCTTAGGCCAGCAACAATGGAGAGGACCTGACCCTTAGACACGTACAAGTAAGCTGGAATCTTCAAAAGTTCAAATCTTTATAAGTAAAAAGATTTATTAAAATGAATAACCAAGTGTTTTAATTGACATCAGAAGATGAAAACAATAAACCCTGAGAACATAGAAAAAAGATAAATAAAGATATGAGCAGAACTTAATACAAAAGAAAACGTATAAAATTCAGGTGATTTTGTAAGTCCAAAGAATCTTCTTTGAAAAGATTTAAAAGACACACTTTGATTAAGGAAAACCAAAACATAAGTAAAGAATATACAGAAAGAGTCAGGACAATGTTAGAGCAGAGAATATATGAAATGCCAGTAAATTTGAACATTTCTGTCAAGTGGACCATTTCCTAGCTCCTAAAGTTTACCAACACTGACACAAGAGGAAATCATTTAAGGTCATCATGTCTGCCCTTGGCATTCTCGGAACGCCCTGGCCTCAGAATGCAGCCTCTCTAGTCCATGGTAACCTGCAGAGAGGGGGCGGGGCTGAGGGAGGTTGGAACACTGCCCTCACTGAGGGAGTGGGTGTGGCCATCTCTGCTGTGACTGAACAAAGGGCAGGGGAGCAGGGGGCCCAGGGCAGGGCCCTCAGAGCCCGGCAGGCCCAGTGGAGTGTCACAAGTTTTTAGGCCCAGGCCAAAGGGCGCCTTCTTTGTCTGCACAGCTGCCCAAACTCTCACCTTTCCACTCAGGCCGCCCTCTTACTTGAAGTGTGTGTGGAACGTGTCCGTGCAGTACACCGCGCTGCACAGCTAAGCATAGTTCTGGGCATCGTAGCTTCCTGCCAGGTGACCGAAGTTCGCAGGCAGATGGGTCCCTGGGACACACGCGGAGAGGCTCCTGCCCGGGTCACAGGCCGCCCACTGCCCCTGCCCCAGATCGGGGGCCGCAAAGCAGCCCTGTCTGAGTCCCCTGCCTCTAGAGGGAGTATTGGACCAACACTTGTAGAAAACGGGGTCCTTGCGGGCCACTCATTGGAGGGACACAAATAAATCTTTGCCGACTCTCTGCTGAAACTTACGAGCGTTCACACCTAAGCCTCTTACAAGGTCAGCTGTTTAGCTAAACATGAGCTCATGATCTAAATTTACACAATAATGAAGAAAGCAGCTACAAGGGGAGACAATCAGCCAAAACAATCAATACCAGTGTTAGATTCCCAAGGCCATCCATCAGATGTAGGAATAATCGGGTGCAAGGCAGAAAATATACATAAAACTGGAACTGAAACAAGGCACAAGGATGTTTTCAAAGACTGGTAGGATCTCTAAAACATTTTTCAAGGACATGTCATTGATAAAGCTAAATACTCCAAGGTTGTGTAATACAACAGATTAATCATTGAGAAGAGTGAAATTATGCTGTTTTGAAAACTATGGCAGGTCAGATTTTCTGCCTAATTATATAAGAAGATTTCTCTACAAAATACACATTATTTCAAAGACGTATTGGCTGTGAAATACGTTAAGGGTATTTCAAATGGCTTGTCTGCAAAGAAAGGTGAGATGTAGGGAATCACAGAAAGTCGAGGGGAAAATAGGTCAATATATACATTGCTGTATGGTGAACTAAGCCTTAGGCCAGCAACAATGGAGAGGACCTGACCCTTAGACACGTACAAGTAAGCTGGAATCTTCAAAAGTTCAAATCTTTATAAGTAAAAAGATTTATTAAAATGAATAACCAAGTGTTTTAATTGACATCAGAAGATGAAAACAATAAACCCTGAGAACATAGAAAAAAGATAAATAAAGATATGAGCAGAACTTAATACAACAGAAAACGTATAAAATTCAGGTGATTTAGTAAGTCCAAAGAATCTTCTTTGAAAAGATTTAAAAGACACACTTTGATTAAGGAAAACCAAAACATAAGTAAAGAATATACAGAAAGAGTCAGGACAATGTTAGAGCAGAGAATATATGAAATGCCAGTAAATTTGAACATTTCTGTCAAGTGGACCATTTCCTAGCTCCTAAAGTTTACCAACACTGACACAAGAGGAAATCATTTAAGGTCATCATGTCTGCCCTTGGCATTCTCGGAACGCCCTGGCCTCAGAATGCAGCCTCTCTAGTCCATGGTAACCTGCAGAGAGGGGGCGGGGCTGAGGGAGGTTGGAACACTGCCCTCACTGAGGGAGTGGGTGTGGCCATCTCTGCTGTGACTGAACAAAGGGCAGGGGAGCAGGGGGCCCAGGGCAGGGCCCTCAGAGCCCGGCAGGCCCAGTGGAGTGTCACAAGTTTTTAGGCCCAGGCCAAAGGGCGCCTTCTTTGTCTGCACAGCTGCCCAAACTCTCACCTTTCCACTCAGGCCGCCCTCTTACTTGAAGTGTGTGTGGAACGTGTCCGTGCAGTACACCGCGCTGCACAGCTAAGCATAGTTCTGGGCATCGTAGCTTCCTGCCAGGTGACCGAAGTTCGCAGGCAGATGGGTCCCTGGGACACACGCGGAGAGGCTCCTGCCCGGGTCACAGGCCGCCCACTGCCCCTGCCCCAGATCGGGGGCCGCAAAGCAGCCCTGTCTGAGTCCCCTGCCTCTAGAGGGAGTATTGGACCAACACTTGTAGAAAACGGGGTCCTTGCGGGCCACTCATTGGAGGGACACAAATAAATCTTTGCCGACTCTCTGCTGAAACTTACGAGCGTTCACACCTAAGCCTCTTACAAGGTCAGCTGTTTAGCTAAACATGAGCTCATGATCTAAATTTACACAATAATGAAGAAAGCAGCTACAAGGGGAGACAATCAGCCAAAACAATCAATACCAGTGTTAGATTCCCAAGGCCATCCATCAGATGTAGGAATAATCGGGTGCAAGGCAGAAAATATACATAAAACTGGAACTGAAACAAGGCACAAGGATGTTTTCAAAGACTGGTAGGATCTCTAAAACATTTTTCAAGGACATGTCATTGATAAAGCTAAATACTCCAAGGTTGTGTAATACAACAGATTAATCATTGAGAAGAGTGAAATTATGCTGTTTTGAAAACTATGGCAGGTCAGATTTTCTGCCTAATTATATAAGAAGATTTCTCTACAAAATACACATTATTTCAAAGACGTATTGGCTGTGAAATACGTTAAGGGTATTTCAAATGGCTTGTCTGCAAAGAAAGGTGAGATGTAGGGAATCACAGAAAGTCGAGGGGAAAATAGGTCAATATATACATTGCTGTATGGTGAACTAAGCCTTAGGCCAGCAACAATGGAGAGGACCTGACCCTTAGACACGTACAAGTAAGCTGGAATCTTCAAAAGTTCAAATCTTTATAAGTAAAAAGATTTATTAAAATGAATAACCAAGTGTTTTAATTGACATCAGAAGATGAAAACAATAAACCCTGAGAACATAGAAAAAAGATAAATAAAGATATGAGCAGAACTTAATACAACAGAAAACGTATAAAATTCAGGTGATTTAGTAAGTCCAAAGAATCTTCTTTGAAAAGATTTAAAAGACACACTTTGATTAAGGAAAACCAAAACATAAGTAAAGAATATACAGAAAGAGTCAGGACAATGTTAGAGCAGAGAATATATGAAATGCCAGTAAATTTGAACATTTCTGTCAAGTGGACCATTTCCTAGCTCCTAAAGTTTACCAACACTGACACAAGAGGAAATCATTTAAGGTCATCATGTCTGCCCTTGGCATTCTCGGAACGCCCTGGCCTCAGAATGCAGCCTCTGTTGTCCATGGTAACCTGCAGAGAGGGGGCGGGGCTGAGGGAGGTTGGAACACTGCCCTCACTGAGGGAGTGGGTGTGGCCATCTCTGCTGTGACTGAACAAAGGGCAGGGGAGCAGGGGGCCCAGGGCAGGGCCCTCCGAGCCCGGCAGGCCCAGTGGAGTGTCACAAGCTTTTAGGCCCAGGCTAAAGGGCGCCTTCTTTGTCTGCACAGCTGCCCAAACTCTCACCTTTCCACTCAGGCCGCCCTCTTACTTGAAGTGTGTGTGGAACGTGTCCATGCAGTACACCGCACTGCACAGCTAAGCATAGTTCTGGGCATCGTAGCTTCCTGCCAGGTGACCGAAGTTCGCAGGCAGATGGGTCCCTGGGACACACGCGGAGAGGCTCCTGCCCGGGTCACAGGCCGCCCACTGCCCCTGCTCCAGATCGGGGGCCGCAAAGCAGCCCTGTCTGAGTCCCCTGCCTCTAGAGGGAGTATTGGACCAACACTTGTAGAAAACGGGGTCCTTGCGGGCCACTCATTGGAGGGACACAAATAAATCTTTGCCGACTCTCTGCTGAAACTTACCAGTGTTCACACCTAAGCCTCTTACAAGGTCAGCTGTTTAGCTAAACATGAGCTCATGATCTAAATTTACACAATAATGAAGAAAGCAGCTACATGGGGAGACAATCAGCCAAAACCATCAATACCAGAATTAGATTCCCAAGGCCATCCATCAGATGTAGGAATAATCGGGTGCAAGGCAGAAAATATACATAAAACTGGAACTGAAACAAGGCACAAGGATGTTTTCAAAGACTGGTAGGATCTCTAAAACATTTTTCAAGGACATGTCATTGATAAAGCTAAATACTCCAAGGTTGTGTAATACAACAGATTAATCATTGAGAAGAGTGAAATTATGCTGTTTTGAAAACTATGGCAGGTCAGATTTTCTGCCTAATTATATAAGAAGATTTCTCTACAAAATACACATTATTTCAAAGACTTATTGGCTGTGAAATACGTTAAGGGTATTTCAAATGGCTTGTCTGCAAAGAAAGGTGAGATGTAGGGAATCACAGAAAGTCGAGGGGAAAATAGGTCAATATATACATTGCTGTATGGTGAACTAAGCCTTAGGCCAGCAACAATGGAGAGGACCTGACCCTTAGATACGTACAAGTAAGCTGGAATCTTCAAAAGTTCAAATCTTTATAAGTAAAAAGATTTATTAAAATGAATAACCAAGTGTTTTAATTGACATCAGAAGATGAAAACAATAAACCCTGAGAACATAGAAAAAAGATAAATAAAGATATGAGCAGAACTTAATACAACAGAAAACGTATAAAATTCAGGTGATTTTGTAAGTCCAAAGAATCTTCTTTGAAAAGATTTAAAAGACACACTTTGATTAAGGAAAACCAAAACATAAGTAAAGAATATACAGAAAGAGTCAGGACAATGTTAGAGCAGAGAATATATGAAATGCCAGTAAATTTGAACATTTCTGTCAAGTGGACCATTTCCTAGCTCCTAAAGTTTACCAACACTGACACAAGAGGAAATCATTTAAGGTCATCATGTCTGCCCTTGGCATTCTCGGAACGCCCTGGCCTCAGAATGCAGCCTCTGTAGTCCATGGTAAACTGCGGAGAGGGGGCGGGGCTGAGGGAGGTTGGAACACTGCCCTCACTGAGGGAGTGGGTGTGGCCATCTCTGCTGTGACTGAACAAAGGGCAGGGGAGCAGGGGGCCCAGGGCAGGGCCCTCAGAGCCCGGCAGGCCCAGTGGAGTGTCACAAGTTTTTAGGCCCAGGCCAAAGGGCGCCTTCTTTGTCTGCACAGCTGCCCAAACTCTCACCTTTCCACTCAGGCCGCCCTCTTACTTGAAGTGTGTGTGGAACGTGTCCGTGCAGTACACCGCACTGCACAGCTAAGCATAGTTCTGGGCATCGTAGCTTCCTGCCAGGTGACCGAAGTTCGCAGGCAGAAGGGTCCCTGGGACACACGCGGAGAGGCTCCTGCCCGGGTCACAGGCCGCCCACTGCCCCTGCTCCAGATCGGGGGCCGCAAAGCAGCCCTGTCTGAGTCCCCTGCCTCTAGAGGGAGTATTGGACCAACACTTGTAGAAAACGGGGTCCTTGCGGGCCACTCATTGGAGGGACACAAATAAATCTTTGCCGACTCTCTGCTGAAACTTACGAGCGTTCACACCTAAGCCTCTTACAAGGTCAGCTGTTTAGCTAAACATGAGCTCATGATCTACATTTACACAATAATGAAGAAAGCAGCTACAAGGGGAGACAATCAGCCAAAACCATCAATACCAGAATTAGATTCCCAAGGCCATCCATCAGATGTAGGAATAATCGGGTGCAAGGCAGAAAATATACATAAAACTGGAACTGAAACAAGGCACAAGGATGTTTTCAAAGACTGGTAGGATCTCTAAAACATTTTTCAAGGACATGTCATTGATAAAGCTAAATACTCCAAGGTTGTGTAATACAACAGATTAATCATTGAGAAGAGTGAAATTATGCTGTTTTGAAAACTATGGCAGGTCAGATTTTCTGCCTAATTATATAAGAAGATTTCTCTACAAAATACACATTATTTCAAAGACTTATTGGCTGTGAAATACGTTAAGGGTATTTCAAATGGCTTGTCTGCAAAGAAAGGTGAGATGTAGGGAATCACAGAAAGTCGAGGGGAAAATAGGTCAATATATACATTGCTGTATGGTGAACTAAGCCTTAGGCCAGCAACAATGGAGAGGACCTGACCCTTAGACACGTACAAGTAAGCTGGAATCTTCAAAAGTTCAAATCTTTATAAGTAAAAAGATTTATTAAAATGAATAACCAAGTGTTTTAATTGACATCAGAAGATGAAAACAATAAACCCTGAGAACATAGAAAAAAGATAAATAAAGATATGAGCAGAACTTAATACAACAGAAAACGTATAAAATTCAGGTGATTTAGTAAGTCCAAAGAATCTTCTTTGAAAAGATTTAAAAGACACACTTTGATTAAGGAAAACCAAAACATAAGTAAAGAATATACAGAAAGAGTCAGGACAATGTTAGAGCAGAGAATATATGAAATGCCAGTAAATTTGAACATTTCTGTCAAGTGGACCATTTCCTAGCTCCTAAAGTTTACCAACACTGACACAAGAGGAAATCATTTAAGGTCATCATGTCTGCCCTTGGCATTCTCGGAACGCCCTGGCCTCAGAATGCAGCCTCTCTAGTCCATGGTAACCTGCAGAGAGGGGGCGGGGCTGAGGGAGGTTGGAACACTGCCCTCACTGAGGGAGTGGGTGTGGCCATCTCTGCTGTGACTGAACAAAGGGCAGGGGAGCAGGGGGCCCAGGGCAGGGCCCTCCGAGCCCGGCAGGCCCAGTGGAGTGTCACAAGCTTTTAGGCCCAGGCTAAAGGGCGCCTTCTTTGTCTGCACAGCTGCCCAAACTCTCACCTTTCCACTCAGGCCGCCCTCTTACTTGAAGTGTGTGTGGAACGTGTCCGTGCAGTACACCGCACTGCACAGCTAAGCATAGTTCTGGGCATCGTAGCTTCCTGCCAGGTGACCGAAGTTCGCAGGCAGATGGGTCCCTGGGACACACGCGGAGAGGCTCCTGCCCGGGTCACAGGCCGCCCACTGCCCCTGCTCCAGATCGGGGGCCGCAAAGCAGCCCTGTCTGAGTCCCCTGCCTCTAGAGGGAGTATTGGACCAACACTTGTAGAAAACGGGGTCCTTGCGGGCCACTCATTGGAGGGACACAAATAAATCTTTGCCGACTCTCTGCTGAAACTTACGAGCGTTCACACCTAAGCCTCTTACAAGGTCAGCTGTTTAGCTAAACATGAGCTCATGATCTAAATTTACACAATAATGAAGAAAGCAGCTACAAGGGGAGACAATCAGCCAAAACCATCAATACCAGAATTAGATTCCCAAGGCCATCCATCAGATGTAGGAATAATCGGGTGCAAGGCAGAAAATATACATAAAACTGGAACTGAAACAAGGCACAAGGATGTTTTCAAAGACTGGTAGGATCTCTAAAACATTTTTCAAGGACATGTCATTGATAAAGCTAAATACTCCAAGGTTGTGTAATACAACAGATTAATCATTGAGAAGAGTGAAATTATGCTGTTTTGAAAACTATGGCAGGTCAGATTTTCTGCCTAATTATATAAGAAGATTTCTCTACAAAATACACATTATTTCAAAGACTTATTGGCTGTGAAATACGTTAAGGGTATTTCAAATGGCTTGTCTGCAAAGAAAGGTGAGATGTAGGGAATCACAGAAAGTCGAGGGGAAAATAGGTCAATATATACATTGCTGTATGGTGAACTAAGCCTTAGGCCAGCAACAATGGAGAGGACCTGACCCTTAGACACGTACAAGTAAGCTGGAATCTTCAAAAGTTCAAATCTTTATAAGTAAAAAGATTTATTAAAATGAATAACCAAGTGTTTTAATTGACATCAGAAGATGAAAACAATAAACCCTGAGAACATAGAAAAAAGATAAATAAAGATATGAGCAGAACTTAATACAACAGAAAACGTATAAAATTCAGGTGATTTAGTAAGTCCAAAGAATCTTCTTTGAAAAGATTTAAAAGACACACTTTGATTAAGGAAAACCAAAACATAAGTAAAGAATATACAGAAAGAGTCAGGACAATGTTAGAGCAGAGAATATATGAAATGCCAGTAAATTTGAACATTTCTGTCAAGTGGACCATTTCCTAGCTCCTAAAGTTTACCAACACTGACACAAGAGGAAATCATTTAAGGTCATCATGTCTGCCCTTGGCATTCTCGGAACGCCCTGGCCTCAGAATGCAGCCTCTCTAGTCCATGGTAACCTGCAGAGAGGGGGCGGGGCTGAGGGAGGTTGGAACACTGCCCTCACTGAGGGAGTGGGTGTGGCCATCTCTGCTGTGACTGAACAAAGGGCAGGGGAGCAGGGGGCCCAGGGCAGGGCCCTCCGAGCCCGGCAGGCCCAGTGGAGTGTCACAAGCTTTTAGGCCCAGGCTAAAGGGCGCCTTCTTTGTCTGCACAGCTGCCCAAACTCTCACCTTTCCACTCAGGCCGCCCTCTTACTTGAAGTGTGTGTGGAACGTGTCCGTGCAGTACACCGCACTGCACAGCTAAGCATAGTTCTGGGCATCGTAGCTTCCTGCCAGGTGACCGAAGTTCGCAGGCAGATGGGTCCCTGGGACACACGCGGAGAGGCTCCTGCCCGGGTCACAGGCCGCCCACTGCCCCTGCTCCAGATCGGGGGCCGCAAAGCAGCCCTGTCTGAGTCCCCTGCCTCTAGAGGGAGTATTGGACCAACACTTGTAGAAAACGGGGTCCTTGCGGGCCACTCATTGGAGGGACACAAATAAATCTTTGCCGACTCTCTGCTGAAACTTACGAGTGTTCACACCTAAGCCTCTTACAAGGTCAGCTGTTTAGCTAAACATGAGCTCATGATCTAAATTTACACAATATTGAAGAAAGCAGCTACAAGGGGAGACAATCAGCCAAAACCATCAATACCAGAATTAGATTCCCAAGGCCATCCATCAGATGTAGGAATAATCGGGTGCAAGGCAGAAAATATACATAAAACTGGAACTGAAACAAGGCACAAGGATGTTTTCAAAGACTGGTAGGATCTCTAAAACATTTTTCAAGGACATGTCATTGATAAAGCTAAATACTCCAAGGTTGTGTAATACAACAGATTAATCATTGAGAAGAGTGAAATTATGCTGTTTTGAAAACTATGGCAGGTCAGATTTTCTGCCTAATTATATAAGAAGATTTCTCTACAAAATACACATTATTTCAAAGACTTATTGGCTGTGAAATACGTTAAGGGTATTTCAAATGGCTTGTCTGCAAAGAAAGGTGAGATGTAGGGAATCACAGAAAGTCGAGGGGAAAATAGGTCAATATATACATTGCTGTATGGTGAACTAAGCCTTAGGCCAGCAACAATGGAGAGGACCTGACCCTTAGATACGTACAAGTAAGCTGGAATCTTCAAAAGTTCAAATCTTTATAAGTAAAAAGATTTATTAAAATGAATAACCAAGTGTTTTAATTGACATCAGAAGATGAAAACAATAAACCCTGAGAACATAGAAAAAAGATAAATAAAGATATGAGCAGAACTTAATACAACAGAAAACGTATAAAATTCAGGTGATTTAGTAAGTCCAAAGAATCTTCTTTGAAAAGATTTAAAAGACACACTTTGATTAAGGAAAACCAAAACATAAGTAAAGAATATACAGAAAGAGTCAGGACAATGTTAGAGCAGAGAATATATGAAATGCCAGTAAATTTGAACATTTCTGTCAAGTGGACCATTTCCTAGCTCCTAAAGTTTACCAACACTGACACAAGAGGAAATCATTTAAGGTCATCATGTCTGCCCTTGGCATTCTCGGAACGCCCTGGCCTCAGAATGCAGCCTCTCTAGTCCATGGTAACCTGCAGAGAGGGGGCGGGGCTGAGGGAGGTTGGAACACTGCCCTCACTGAGGGAGTGGGTGTGGCCATCTCTGCTGTGACTGAACAAAGGGCAGGGGAGCAGGGGGCCCAGGGCAGGGCCCTCAGAGCCCGGCAGGCCCAGTGGAGTGTCACACGTTTTTAGGCCCAGGCCAAAGGGCGCCTTCTTTGTCTGCACAGCTGCCCAAACTCTCACCTTTCCACTCAGGCCGCCCTCTTACTTGAAGTGTGTGTGGAACGTGTCCGTGCAGTACACCGCACTGCACAGCTAAGCATAGTTCTGGGCATCGTAGCTTCCTGCCAGGTGACCGAAGTTCGCAGGCAGATGGGTCCCTGGGACACACGCGGAGAGGCTCCTGCCCGGGTCACAGGCCGCCCACTGCCCCTGCCCCAGATCGGGGGCCGCAAAGCAGCCCTGTCTGAGTCCCCTGCCTCTACAGGGAGTATTGGACCAACACTTGTAGAAAACGGGGTCCTTGCGGGCCACTCATTGGAGGGACACAAATAAATCTTTGCCGACTCTCTGCTGAAACTTACGAGCGTTCACACCTAAGCCTCTTACAAGGTCAGCTGTTTAGCTAAACATGAGCTCATGATCTAAATTTACACAATAATGAAGAAAGCAGCTACAAGGGGAGACAATCAGCCAAAACAATCAATACCAGTGTTAGATTCCCAAGGCCATCCATCAGATGTAGGAATAATCGGGTGCAAGGCAGAAAATATACATAAAACTGGAACTGAAACAAGGCACAAGGATGTTTTCAAAGACTGGTAGGATCTCTAAAACATTTTTCAAGGACATGTCATTGATAAAGCTAAATACTCCAAGGTTGTGTAATACAACAGATTAATCATTGAGAAGAGTGAAATTATGCTGTTTTGAAAACTATGGCAGGTCAGATTTTCTGCCTAATTATATAAGAAGATTTCTCTACAAAATACACATTATTTCAAAGACTTATTGGCTGTGAAATACGTTAAGGGTATTTCAAATGGCTTGTCTGCAAAGAAAGGTGAGATGTAGGGAATCACAGAAAGTCGAGGGGAAAATAGGTCAATATATACATTGCTGTATGGTGAACTAAGCCTTAGGCCAGCAACAATGGAGAGGACCTGACCCTTAGAAACGTACAAGTAAGCTGGAATCTTCAAAAGTTCAAATCTTTATAAGTAAAAAGATTTATTAAAATGAATAACCAAGTGTTTTAATTGACATCAGAAGATGAAAACAATAAACCCTGAGAAAATAGAAAAAAGATAAATAAAGATATGAGCAGAACTTAATACAACAGAAAACGTATAAAATTCAGGTGATTTTGTAAGTCCAAAGAATCTTCTTTGAAAAGATTTAAAAGACACACTTTGATTAAGGAAAACCAAAACATAAGTAAAGAATATACAGAAAGAGTCAGGACAATGTTAGAGCAGAGAATATATGAAATGCCAGTAAATTTGAACATTTCTGTCAAGTGGACCATTTCCTAGCTCCTAAAGTTTACCAACACTGACACAAGAGGAAATCATTTAAGGTCATCATGTCTGCCCTTGGCATTCTCGGAACGCCCTGGCCTCAGAATGCAGCCTCTGTAGTCCATGGTAAACTGCGGAGAGGGGGCGGGGCTGAGGGAGGTTGGAACACTGCCCTCACTGAGGGAGTGGGTGTGGCCATCACTGCTGTGACTGAACAAAGGGCAGGGGAGCAGGGGGCCCAGTGCAGGGCCCTCAGAGCCCGGCAGGCCCAGTGGAGTGTCACAAGTTTTTAGGCCCAGGCCAAAGGGCGCCTTCTTTGTCTGCACAGCTGCCCAAACTCTCACCTTTCCACTCAGGCCGCCGTCTTACTTGAAGTGTGTGTGGAACGTGTCCATGCAGTACACCGCGCTGCACAGCTAAGCATAGTTCTGGGCATCGTAGCTTCCTGCCAGGTGACCGAAGTTCGCAGGCAGATGGGTCCCTGGGACACACGCGGAGAGGCTCCTGCCCGGGTCACAGGCCGCCCACTGCCCCTGCCCCAGATCGGGGGCCGCAAAGCAGCCCTGTCTGAGTCCCCTGCCTCTACAGGGAGTATTGGACCAACACTTGTAGAAAACGGGGTCCTTGCGGGCCACTCATTGGAGGGACACAAATAAATCTTTGCCGACTCTCTGCTGAAACTTACGAGCGTTCACACCTAAGCCTCTTACAAGGTCAGCTGTTTAGCTAAACATGAGCTCATGATCTAAATTTACACAATAATGAAGAAAGCAGCTACAAGGGGAGACAATCAGCCAAAACAATCAATACCAGTGTTAGATTCCCAAGGCCATCCATCAGATGTAGGAATAATCGGGTGCAAGGCAGAAAATATACATAAAACTGGAACTGAAACAAGGCACAAGGATGTTTTCAAAGACTGGTAGGATCTCTAAAACATTTTTCAAGGACATGTCATTGATAAAGCTAAATACTCCAAGGTTGTGTAATACAACAGATTAATCATTGAGAAGAGTGAAATTATGCTGTTTTGAAAACTATGGCAGGTCAGATTTTCTGCCTAATTATATAAGAAGATTTCTCTACAAAATACACATTATTTCAAAGACTTATTGGCTGTGAAATACGTTAAGGGTATTTCAAATGGCTTGTCTGCAAAGAAAGGTGAGATGTAGGGAATCACAGAAAGTCGAGGGGAAAATAGGTCAATATATACATTGCTGTATGGTGAACTAAGCCTTAGGCCAGCAACAATGGAGAGGACCTGACCCTTAGAAACGTACAAGTAAGCTGGAATCTTCAAAAGTTCAAATCTTTATAAGTAAAAAGATTTATTAAAATGAATAACCAAGTGTTTTAATTGACATCAGAAGATGAAAACAATAAACCCTGAGAAAATAGAAAAAAGATAAATAAAGATATGAGCAGAACTTAATACAACAGAAAACGTATAAAATTCAGGTGATTTTGTAAGTCCAAAGAATCTTCTTTGAAAAGATTTAAAAGACACACTTTGATTAAGGAAAACCAAAACATAAGTAAAGAATATACAGAAAGAGTCAGGACAATGTTAGAGCAGAGAATATATGAAATGCCAGTAAATTTGAACATTTCTGTCAAGTGGACCATTTCCTAGCTCCTAAAGTTTACCAACACTGACACAAGAGGAAATCATTTAAGGTCATCATGTCTGCCCTTGGCATTCTCGGAACGCCCTGGCCTCAGAATGCAGCCTCTCTAGTCCATGGTAACCTGCAGAGAGGGGGCGGGGCTGAGGGAGGTTGGAACACTGCCCTCACTGAGGGAATGGGTGTGGCCATCTCTGCTGTGACTGAACAAAGGGCAGGGGAGCAGGGGGCCCAGTGCAGGGCCCTCAGAGCCCGGCAGGCCCAGTGGAGTGTCACAAGTTTTTAGGCCCAGGCCAAAGGGCGCCTTCTTTGTCTGCACAGCTGCCCAAACTCTCACTTTTCCACTCAGGCCGCCGTCTTACTTGAAGTGTGTGTGGAACGTGTCCATGCAGTACACCGCGCTGCACAGCTAAGCATAGTTCTGGGCATCGTAGCTTCCTGCCAGGTGACCGAAGTTCGCAGGCAGATGGGTCCCTGGGACACACGCGGAGAGGCTCCTGCCCGGGTCACAGGCCGCCCACTGCCCCTGCCCCAGATCGGGGGCCGCAAAGCAGCCCTGTCTGAGTCCCCTGCCTCTACAGGGAGTATTGGACCAACACTTGTAGAAAACGGGGTCCTTGCGGGCCACTCATTGGAGGGACACAAATAAATCTTTGCCGACTCTCTGCTGAAACTTACGAGCGTTCACACCTAAGCCTCTTACAAGGTCAGCTGTTTAGCTAAACATGAGCTCATGATCTAAATTTACACAATAATGAAGAAAGCAGCTACAAGGGGAGACAATCAGCCAAAACAATCAATACCAGTGTTAGATTCCCAAGGCCATCCATCAGATGTAGGAATAATCGGGTGCAAGGCAGAAAATATACATAAAACTGGAACTGAAACAAGGCACAAGGATGTTTTCAAAGACTGGTAGGATCTCTAAAACATTTTTCAAGGACATGTCATTGATAAAGCTAAATACTCCAAGGTTGTGTAATACAACAGATTAATCATTGAGAAGAGTGAAATTATGCTGTTTTGAAAACTATGGCAGGTCAGATTTTCTGCCTAATTATATAAGAAGATTTCTCTACAAAATACACATTATTTCAAAGACTTATTGGCTGTGAAATACGTTAAGGGTATTTCAAATGGCTTGTCTGCAAAGAAAGGTGAGATGTAGGGAATCACAGAAAGTCGAGGGGAAAATAGGTCAATATATACATTGCTGTATGGTGAACTAAGCCTTAGGCCAGCAACAATGGAGAGGACCTGACCCTTAGAAACGTACAAGTAAGCTGGAATCTTCAAAAGTTCAAATCTTTATAAGTAAAAAGATTTATTAAAATGAATAACCAAGTGTTTTAATTGACATCAGAAGATGAAAACAATAAACCCTGAGAAAATAGAAAAAAGATAAATAAAGATATGAGCAGAACTTAATACAACAGAAAACGTATAAAATTCAGGTGATTTTGTAAGTCCAAAGAATCTTCTTTGAAAAGATTTAAAAGACACACTTTGATTAAGGAAAACCAAAACATAAGTAAAGAATATACAGAAAGAGTCAGGACAATGTTAGAGCAGAGAATATATGAAATGCCAGTAAATTTGAACATTTCTGTCAAGTGGACCATTTCCTAGCTCCTAAAGTTTACCAACACTGACACAAGAGGAAATCATTTAAGGTCATCATGTCTGCCCTTGGCATTCTCGGAACGCCCTGGCCTCAGAATGCAGCCTCTCTAGTCCATGGTAACCTGCAGAGAGGGGGCGGGGCTGAGGGAGGTTGGAACACTGCCCTCACTGAGGGAGTGGGTGTGGCCATCTCTGCTGTGACTGAACAAAGGGCAGGGGAGCAGGGGGCCCAGTGCAGGGCCCTCAGAGCCCGGCAGGCCCAGTGGAGTGTCACAAGTTTTTAGGCCCAGGCCAAAGGGCGCCTTCTTTGTCTGCACAGCTGCCCAAACTCTCACTTTTCCACTCAGGCCGCCGTCTTACTTGAAGTGTGTGTGGAACGTGTCCATGCAGTACACCGCGCTGCACAGCTAAGCATAGTTCTGGGCATCGTAGCTTCCTGCCAGGTGACCGAAGTTCGCAGGCAGATGGGTCCCTGGGACACACGCGGAGAGGCTCCTGCCCGGGTCACAGGCCGCCCACTGCCCCTGCCCCAGATCGGGGGCCGCAAAGCAGCCCTGTCTGAGTCCCCTGCCTCTACAGGGAGTATTGGACCAACACTTGTAGAAAACGGGGTCCTTGCGGGCCACTCATTGGAGGGACACAAATAAATCTTTGCCGACTCTCTGCTGAAACTTACGAGCGTTCACACCTAAGCCTCTTACAAGGTCAGCTGTTTAGCTAAACATGAGCTCATGATCTAAATTTACACAATAATGAAGAAAGCAGCTACAAGGGGAGACAATCAGCCAAAACAATCAATACCAGTGTTAGATTCCCAAGGCCATCCATCAGATGTAGGAATAATCGGGTGCAAGGCAGAAAATATACATAAAACTGGAACTGAAACAAGGCACAAGGATGTTTTCAAAGACTGGTAGGATCTCTAAAACATTTTTCAAGGACATGTCATTGATAAAGCTAAATACTCCAAGGTTGTGTAATACAACAGATTAATCATTGAGAAGAGTGAAATTATGCTGTTTTGAAAACTATGGCAGGTCAGATTTTCTGCCTAATTATATAAGAAGATTTCTCTACAAAATACACATTATTTCAAAGACTTATTGGCTGTGAAATACGTTAAGGGTATTTCAAATGGCTTGTCTGCAAAGAAAGGTGAGATGTAGGGAATCACAGAAAGTCGAGGGGAAAATAGGTCAATATATACATTGCTGTATGGTGAACTAAGCCTTAGGCCAGCAACAATGGAGAGGACCTGACCCTTAGAAACGTACAAGTAAGCTGGAATCTTCAAAAGTTCAAATCTTTATAAGTAAAAAGATTTATTAAAATGAATAACCAAGTGTTTTAATTGACATCAGAAGATGAAAACAATAAACCCTGAGAAAATAGAAAAAAGATAAATAAAGATATGAGCAGAACTTAATACAACAGAAAACGTATAAAATTCAGGTGATTTTGTAAGTCCAAAGAATCTTCTTTGAAAAGATTTAAAAGACACACTTTGATTAAGGAAAACCAAAACATAAGTAAAGAATATACAGAAAGAGTCAGGACAATGTTAGAGCAGAGAATATATGAAATGCCAGTAAATTTGAACATTTCTGTCAAGTGGACCATTTCCTAGCTCCTAAAGTTTACCAACACTGACACAAGAGGAAATCATTTAAGGTCATCATGTCTGCCCTTGGCATTCTCGGAACGCCCTGGCCTCAGAATGCAGCCTCTGTAGTCCATGGTAAACTGCGGAGAGGGGGCTGGGCTGAGGGAGGTTGGAACACTGCCCTCACTGAGGGAGTGGGTGTGGCCATCACTGCTGTGACTGAACAAAGGGCAGGGGAGCAGGGGGCCCAGGGCAGGGCCCTCAGAGCCCGGCAGGCCCAGTGGAGTGTCACAAGTTTTTAGGCCCAGGCCAAAGGGCGCCTTCTTTGTCTGCACAGCTGCCCAAACTCTCACCTTTCCACTCAGGCCGCCCTCTTACTTGAAGTGTGTGTGGAACGTGTCCGTGCAGTACACCGCACTGCACAGCTAAGCATAGTTCTGGGCATCGTAGCTTCCTGCCAGGTGACCGAAGTTCGCAGGCAGAAGGGTCCCTGGGACACACGCGGAGAGGCTCCTGCCCGGGTCACAGGCCGCCCACTGCCCCTGCTCCAGATCGGGGGCCGCAAAGCAGCCCTGTCTGAGTCCCCTGCCTCTAGAGGGAGTATTGGACCAACACTTGTAGAAAACGGGGTCCTTGCGGGCCACTCATTGGAGGGACACAAATAAATCTTTGCCGACCTTCTGCTGAAACTTACGAGCGTTCACACCTAAGCCTCTTACAAGGTCAGCTGTTTAGCTAAACATGAGCTCATGATCTAAATTTACACAATAATGAAGAAAGCAGCTACAAGGGGAGACAATCAGCCAAAACCATCAATACCAGAATTAGATTCCCAAGGCCATCCATCAGATGTAGGAATAATCGGGTGCAAGGCAGAAAATATACATAAAACTGGAACTGAAACAAGGCACAAGGATGCTTTCAAAGACTGGTAGGATCTCTAAAACATTTTTCAAGGACATGTCATTGATAAAGCTAAATACTCCAAGGTTGTGTAATACAACAGATTAATCATTGAGAAGAGTGAAATTATGCTGTTTTGAAAACTATGGCAGGTCAGATTTTCTGCCTAATTATATAAGAAGATTTCTCTACAAAATACACATTATTTCAAAGACTTATTGGCTGTGAAATACGTTAAGGGTATTTCAAATGGCTTGTCTGCAAAGAAAGGTGAGATGTAGGGAATCACAGAAAGTCGAGGGGAAAATAGGTCAATATATACATTGCTGTATGGTGAACTAAGCCTTAGGCCAGCAACAATGGAGAGGACCTGACCCTTAGACACGTACAAGTAAGCTGGAATCTTCAAAAGTTCAAATCTTTATAAGTAAAAAGATTTATTAAAATGAATAACCAAGTGTTTTAATTGACATCAGAAGATGAAAACAATAAACCCTGAGAACATAGAAAAAAGATAAATAAAGATATGAGCAGAACTTAATACAAAAGAAAACGTATAAAATTCAGGTGATTTTGTAAGTCCAAAGAATCTTCTTTGAAAAGATTTAAAAGACACACTTTGATTAAGGAAAACCAAAACATAAGTAAAGAATATACAGAAAGAGTCAGGACAATGTTAGAGCAGAGAATATATGAAATGCCAGTAAATTTGAACATTTCTGTTAAGTGGACCATTTCCTAGCTCCTAAAGTTTACCAACACTGACACAAGAGGAAATCATTTAAGGTCATCATGTCTGCCCTTGGCATTCTCGGAACGCCCTGGCCTCAGAATGCAGCCTCTCTAGTCCATGGTAACCTGCAGAGAGGGGGCGGGGCTGAGGGAGGTTGGAACACTGCCCTCACTGAGGGAGTGGGTGTGGCCATCTCTGCTGTGACTGAACAAAGGGCAGGGGAGCAGGGGGCCCAGGGCAGGGCCCTCAGAGCCCGGCAGGCCCAGTGGAGTGTCACAAGTTTTTAGGCCCAGGCCAAAGGGCGCCTTCTTTGTCTGCACAGCTGCCCAAACTCTCACCTTTCCACTCAGGCCGCCCTCTTACTTGAAGTGTGTGTGGAACGTGTCCGTGCAGTACACCGCGCTGCACAGCTAAGCATAGTTCTGGGCATCGTAGCTTCCTGCCAGGTGACCAAAGTTCGCCGGCAGATGGGTCCCTGGGACACACGCGGAGAGGCTCCTGCCCGGGTCACAGGCCGCCCACTGCCCCTGCCCCAGATCGGGGGCCGCAAAGCAGCCCTGTCTGAGTCCCCTGCCTCTAGAGGGAGTATTGGACCAACACTTGTAGAAAACGGGGTCCTTGCGGGCCACTCATTGGAGGGACACAAATAAATCTTTGCCGACTCTCTGCTGAAACTTACGAGCGTTCACACCTAAGCCTCTTACAAGGTCAGCTGTTTAGCTAAACATGAGCTCATGATCTAAATTTACACAATAATGAAGAAAGCAGCTACATGGGGAGACAATCAGCCAAAACCATCAATACCAGAATTAGATTCCCAAGGCCATCCATCAGATGTAGGAATAATCGGGTGCAAGGCAGAAAATATACATAAAACTGGAACTGAAACAAGGCACAAGGATGTTTTCAAAGACTGGTAGGATCTCTAAAACATTTTTCAAGGACATGTCATTGATAAAGCTAAATACTCCAAGGTTGTGTAATACAACAGATTAATCATTGAGAAGAGTGAAATTATGCTGTTTTGAAAACTATGGCAGGTCAGATTTTCTGCCTAATTATATAAGAAGATTTCTCTACAAAATACACATTATTTCAAAGACTTATTGGCTGTGAAATAAGTTAAGGGTATTTCAAATGGCTTGTCTGCAAAGAAAGGTGAGATGTAGGGAATCACAGAAAGTCGAGGGGAAAATAGGTCAATATATACATTGCTGTATGGTGAACTAAGCCTTAGGCCAGCAACAATGGAGAGGACCTGACCCTTAGACACGTACAAGTAAGCTGGAATCTTCAAAAGTTCAAATCTTTATAAGTAAAAAGATTTATTAAAATGAATAACCAAGTGTTTTAATTGACATCAGAAGATGAAAACAATAAACCCTGAGAACATAGAAAAAAGATAAATAAAGATATGAGCAGAACTTAATACAACAGAAAACGTATAAAATTCAGGTGATTTAGTAAGTCCAAAGAATCTTCTTTGAAAAGATTTAAAAGACACACTTTGATTAAGGAAAACCAAAACATAAGTAAAGAATATACAGAAAGAGTCAGGACAATGTTAGAGCAGAGAATATATGAAATGCCAGTAAATTTGAACATTTCTGTCAAGTGGACCATTTCCTAGCTCCTAAAGTTTACCAACACTGACACAAGAGGAAATCATTTAAGGTCATCATGTCTGCCCTTGGCATTCTCGGAACGCCCTGGCCTCAGAATGCAGCCTCTCTAGTCCATGGTAACCTGCAGAGAGGGGGCGGGGCTGAGGGAGGTTGGAACACTGCCCTCACTGAGGGAGTGGGTGTGGCCATCTCTGCTGTGACTGAACAAAGGGCAGGGGAGCAGGGGGCCCAGGGCAGGGCCCTCCGAGCCCGGCAGGCCCAGTGGAGTGTCACAAGCTTTTAGGCCCAGGCTAAAGGGCGCCTTCTTTGTCTGCACAGCTGCCCAAACTCTCACCTTTCCACTCAGGCCGCCCTCTTACTTGAAGTGTGTGTGGAACGTGTCCGTGCAGTACACCGCACTGCACAGCTAAGCATAGTTCTGGGCATCGTAGCTTCCTGCCAGGTGACCGAAGTTCGCAGGCAGATGGGTCCCTGGGACACACGCGGAGAGGCTCCTGCCCGGGTCACAGGCCGCCCACTGCCCCTGCTCCAGACCGGGGGCCGCAAAGCAGCCCTGTCTGAGTCCCCTGCCTCTAGAGGGAGTATTGGACCAACACTTGTAGAAAACGGGGTCCTTGCGGGCCACTCATTGGAGGGACACAAATAAATCTTTGCCGACTCTCTGCTGAAACTTACGAGTGTTCACACCTAAGCCTCTTACAAGGTCAGCTGTTTAGCTAAACATGAGCTCATGATCTAAATTTACACAATATTGAAGAAAGCAGCTACAAGGGGAGACAATCAGCCAAAACCATCAATACCAGAATTAGATTCCCAAGGCCATCCATCAGATGTAGGAATAATCGGGTGCAAGGCAGAAAATATACATAAAACTGGAACTGAAACAAGGCACAAGGATGTTTTCAAAGACTGGTAGGATCTCTAAAACATTTTTCAAGGACATGTCATTGATAAAGCTAAATACTCCAAGGTTGTGTAATACAACAGATTAATCATTGAGAAGAGTGAAATTATGCTGTTTTGAAAACTATGGCAGGTCAGATTTTCTGCCTAATTATATAAGAAGATTTCTCTACAAAATACACATTATTTCAAAGACTTATTGGCTGTGAAATACGTTAAGGGTATTTCAAATGGCTTGTCTGCAAAGAAAGGTGAGATGTAGGGAATCACAGAAAGTCGAGGGGAAAATAGGTCAATATATACATTGCTGTATGGTGAACTAAGCCTTAGGCCAGCAACAATGGAGAGGACCTGACCCTTAGATACGTACAAGTAAGCTGGAATCTTCAAAAGTTCAAATCTTTATAAGTAAAAAGATTTATTAAAATGAATAACCAAGTGTTTTAATTGACATCAGAAGATGAAAACAATAAACCCTGAGAACATAGAAAAAAGATAAATAAAGATATGAGCAGAACTTAATACAACAGAAAACGTATAAAATTCAGGTGATTTTGTAAGTCCAAAGAATCTTCTTTGAAAAGATTTAAAAGACACACTTTGATTAAGGAAAACCAAAACATAAGTAAAGAATATACAGAAAGAGTCAGGACAATGTTAGAGCAGAGAATATATGAAATGCCAGTAAATTTGAACATTTCTGTCAAGTGGACCATTTCCTAGCTCCTAAAGTTTACCAACACTGACACAAGAGGAAATCATTTAAGGTCATCATGTCTGCCCTTGGCATTCTCGGAACGCCCTGGCCTCAGAATGCAGCCTCTGTAGTCCATGGTAAACTGCGGAGAAGGGGCGGGGCTGAGGGAGGTTGGAACACTGCCCTCACTGAGGGAGTGGGTGTGGCCATCTCTGCTGTGACTGAACAAAGGGCAGGGGAGCAGGGGGCCCAGGGCAGGGCCCTCAGAGCCCGGCAGGCCCAGTGGAGTGTCACAAGTTTTTAGGCCCAGGCCAAAGGGCGCCTTCTTTGTCTGCACAGCTGCCCAAACTCTCACCTTTCCACTCAGGCCGCCCTCTTACTTGAAGTGTGTGTGGAACGTGTCCGTGCAGTACACCGCACTGCACAGCTAAGCATAGTTCTGGGCATCGTAGCTTCCTGCCAGGTGACCGAAGTTCGCAGGCAGAAGGGTCCCTGGGACACACGCGGAGAGGCTCCTGCCCGGGTCACAGGCCGCCCACTGCCCCTGCTCCAGATCGGGGGCCGCAAAGCAGCCCTGTCTGAGTCCCCTGCCTCTAGAGGGAGTATTGGACCAACACTTGTAGAAAACGGGGTCCTTGCGGGCCACTCATTGGAGGGACACAAATAAATCTTTGCCGACTCTCTGCTGAAACTTACGAGCGTTCACACCTAAGCCTCTTACAAGGTCAGCTGTTTAGCTAAACATGAGCTCATGATCTAAATTTACACAATAATGAAGAAAGCAGCTACAAGGGGAGACAATCAGCCAAAACCATCAATACCAGAATTAGATTCCCAAGGCCATCCATCAGATGTAGGAATAATCGGGTGCAAGGCAGAAAATATACATAAAACTGGAACTGAAACAAGGCACAAGGATGTTTTCAAAGACTGGTAGGATCTCTAAAACATTTTTCAAGGACATGTCATTGATAAAGCTAAATACTCCAAGGTTGTGTAATACAACAGATTAATCATTGAGAAGAGTGAAATTATGCTGTTTTGAAAACTATGGCAGGTCAGATTTTCTGCCTAATTATATAAGAAGATTTCTCTACAAAATACACATTATTTCAAAGACTTATTGGCTGTGAAATACGTTAAGGGTATTTCAAATGGCTTGTCTGCAAAGAAAGGTGAGATGTAGGGAATCACAGAAAGTCGAGGGGAAAATAGGTCAATATATACATTGCTGTATGGTGAACTAAGCCTTAGGCCAGCAACAATGGAGAGGACCTGACCCTTAGACACGTACAAGTAAGCTGGAATCTTCAAAAGTTCAAATCTTTATAAGTAAAAAGATTTATTAAAATGAATAACCAAGTGTTTTAATTGACATCAGAAGATGAAAACAATAAACCCTGAGAACATAGAAAAAAGATAAATAAAGATATGAGCAGAACTTAATACAAAAGAAAACGTATAAAATTCAGGTGATTTTGTAAGTCCAAAGAATCTTCTTTGAAAAGATTTAAAAGACACACTTTGATTAAGGAAAACCAAAACATAAGTAAAGAATATACAGAAAGAGTCAGGACAATGTTAGAGCAGAGAATATATGAAATGCCAGTAAATTTGAACATTTCTGTTAAGTGGACCATTTCCTAGCTCCTAAAGTTTACCAACACTGACACAAGAGGAAATCATTTAAGGTCATCATGTCTGCCCTTGGCATTCTCGGAACGCCCTGGCCTCAGAATGCAGCCTCTCTAGTCCATGGTAACCTGCAGAGAGGGGGCGGGGCTGAGGGAGGTTGGAACACTGCCCTCACTGAGGGAGTGGGTGTGGCCATCTCTGCTGTGACTGAACAAAGGGCAGGGGAGCAGGGGGCCCAGGGCAGGGCCCTCAGAGCCCGGCAGGCCCAGTGGAGTGTCACAAGTTTTTAGGCCCAGGCCAAAGGGCGCCTTCTTTGTCTGCACAGCTGCCCAAACTCTCACCTTTCCACTCAGGCCGCCCTCTTACTTGAAGTGTGTGTGGAACGTGTCCGTGCAGTACACCGCGCTGCACAGCTAAGCATAGTTCTGGGCATCGTAGCTTCCTGCCAGGTGACCAAAGTTCGCCGGCAGATGGGTCCCTGGGACACACGCGGAGAGGCTCCTGCCCGGGTCACAGGCCGCCCACTGCCCCTGCCCCAGATCGGGGGCCGCAAAGCAGCCCTGTCTGAGTCCCCTGCCTCTAGAGGGAGTATTGGACCAACACTTGTAGAAAACGGGGTCCTTGCGGGCCACTCATTGGAGGGACACAAATAAATCTTTGCCGACTCTCTGCTGAAACTTACGAGCGTTCACACCTAAGCCTCTTACAAGGTCAGCTGTTTAGCTAAACATGAGCTCATGATCTAAATTTACACAATAATGAAGAAAGCAGCTACATGGGGAGACAATCAGCCAAAACCATCAATACCAGAATTAGATTCCCAAGGCCATCCATCAGATGTAGGAATAATCGGGTGCAAGGCAGAAAATATACATAAAACTGGAACTGAAACAAGGCACAAGGATGTTTTCAAAGACTGGTAGGATCTCTAAAACATTTTTCAAGGACATGTCATTGATAAAGCTAAATACTCCAAGGTTGTGTAATACAACAGATTAATCATTGAGAAGAGTGAAATTATGCTGTTTTGAAAACTATGGCAGGTCAGATTTTCTGCCTAATTATATAAGAAGATTTCTCTACAAAATACACATTATTTCAAAGACTTATTGGCTGTGAAATACGTTAAGGGTATTTCAAATGGCTTGTCTGCAAAGAAAGGTGAGATGTAGGGAATCACAGAAAGTCGAGGGGAAAATAGGTCAATATATACATTGCTGTATGGTGAACTAAGCCTTAGGCCAGCAACAATGGAGAGGACCTGACCCTTAGACACGTACAAGTAAGCTGGAATCTTCAAAAGTTCAAATCTTTATAAGTAAAAAGATTTATTAAAATGAATAACCAAGTGTTTTAATTGACATCAGAAGATGAAAACAATAAACCCTGAGAACATAGAAAAAAGATAAATAAAGATATGAGCAGAACTTAATACAACAGAAAACGTATAAAATTCAGGTGATTTAGTAAGTCCAAAGAATCTTCTTTGAAAAGATTTAAAAGACACACTTTGATTAAGGAAAACCAAAACATAAGTAAAGAATATACAGAAAGAGTCAGGACAATGTTAGAGCAGAGAATATATGAAATGCCAGTAAATTTGAACATTTCTGTCAAGTGGACCATTTCCTAGCTCCTAAAGTTTACCAACACTGACACAAGAGGAAATCATTTAAGGTCATCATGTCTGCCCTTGGCATTCTCGGAACGCCCTGGCCTCAGAATGCAGCCTCTCTAGTCCATGGTAACCTGCAGAGAGGGGGCGGGGCTGAGGGAGGTTGGAACACTGCCCTCACTGAGGGAGTGGGTGTGGCCATCTCTGCTGTGACTGAACAAAGGGCAGGGGAGCAGGGGGCCCAGGGCAGGGCCCTCCGAGCCCGGCAGGCCCAGTGGAGTGTCACAAGCTTTTAGGCCCAGGCCAAAGGGCGCCTTCTTTGTCTGCACAGCTGCCCAAACTCTCACCTTTCCACTCAGGCCGCCCTCTTACTTGAAGTGTGTGTGGAACGTGTCCGTGCAGTACACCGCACTGCACAGCTAAGCATAGTTCTGGGCATCGTAGCTTCCTGCCAGGTGACCGAAGTTCGCAGGCAGATGGGTCCCTGGGACACACGCGGAGAGGCTCCTGCCCGGGTCACAGGCCGCCCACTGCCCCTGCTCCAGATCGGGGGCCGCAAAGCAGCCCTGTCTGAGTCCCCTGCCTCTAGAGGGAGTATTGGACCAACACTTGTAGAAAACGGGGTCCTTGCGGGCCACTCATTGGAGGGACACAAATAAATCTTTGCCGACTCTCTGCTGAAACTTACGAGTGTTCACACCTAAGCCTCTTACAAGGTCAGCTGTTTAGCTAAACATGAGCTCATGATCTAAATTTACACAATATTGAAGAAAGCAGCTACAAGGGGAGACAATCAGCCAAAACCATCAATACCAGAATTAGATTCCCAAGGCCATCCATCAGATGTAGGAATAATCGGGTGCAAGGCAGAAAATATACATAAAACTGGAACTGAAACAAGGCACAAGGATGTTTTCAAAGACTGGTAGGATCTCTAAAACATTTTTCAAGGACATGTCATTGATAAAGCTAAATACTCCAAGGTTGTGTAATACAACAGATTAATCATTGAGAAGAGTGAAATTATGCTGTTTTGAAAACTATGGCAGGTCAGATTTTCTGCCTAATTATATAAGAAGATTTCTCTACAAAATACACATTATTTCAAAGACTTATTGGCTGTGAAATACGTTAAGGGTATTTCAAATGGCTTGTCTGCAAAGAAAGGTGAGATGTAGGGAATCACAGAAAGTCGAGGGGAAAATAGGTCAATATATACATTGCTGTATGGTGAACTAAGCCTTAGGCCAGCAACAATGGAGAGGACCTGACCCTTAGATACGTACAAGTAAGCTGGAATCTTCAAAAGTTCAAATCTTTATAAGTAAAAAGATTTATTAAAATGAATAACCAAGTGTTTTAATTGACATCAGAAGATGAAAACAATAAACCCTGAGAACATAGAAAAAAGATAAATAAAGATATGAGCAGAACTTAATACAACAGAAAACGTATAAAATTCAGGTGATTTTGTAAGTCCAAAGAATCTTCTTTGAAAAGATTTAAAAGACACACTTTGATTAAGGAAAACCAAAACATAAGTAAAGAATATACAGAAAGAGTCAGGACAATGTTAGAGCAGAGAATATATGAAATGCCAGTAAATTTGAACATTTCTGTCAAGTGGACCATTTCCTAGCTCCTAAAGTTTACCAACACTGACACAAGAGGAAATCATTTAAGGTCATCATGTCTGCCCTTGGCATTCTCGGAACGCCCTGGCCTCAGAATGCAGCCTCTGTAGTCCATGGTAAACTGCGGAGAAGGGGCGGGGCTGAGGGAGGTTGGAACACTGCCCTCACTGAGGGAGTGGGTGTGGCCATCTCTGCTGTGACTGAACAAAGGGCAGGGGAGCAGGGGGCCCAGGGCAGGGCCCTCAGAGCCCGGCAGGCCCAGTGGAGTGTCACAAGTTTTTAGGCCCAGGCCAAAGGGCGCCTTCTTTGTCTGCACAGCTGCCCAAACTCTCACCTTTCCACTCAGGCCGCCCTCTTACTTGAAGTGTGTGTGGAACGTGTCCGTGCAGTACACCGCGCTGCACAGCTAAGCATAGTTCTGGGCATCGTAGCTTCCTGCCAGGTGACCAAAGTTCGCCGGCAGATGGGTCCCTGGGACACACGCGGAGAGGCTCCTGCCCGGGTCACAGGCCGCCCACTGCCCCTGCCCCAGATCGGGGGCCGCAAAGCAGCCCTGTCTGAGTCCCCTGCCTCTAGAGGGAGTATTGGACCAACACTTGTAGAAAACGGGGTCCTTGCGGGCCACTCATTGGAGGGACACAAATAAATCTTTGCCGACTCTCTGCTGAAACTTACGAGCGTTCACACCTAAGCCTCTTACAAGGTCAGCTGTTTAGCTAAACATGAGCTCATGATCTAAATTTACACAATAATGAAGAAAGCAGCTACAAGGGGAGACAATCAGCCAAAACAATCAATACCAGTGTTAGATTCCCAAGGCCATCCATCAGATGTAGGAATAATCGGGTGCAAGGCAGAAAATATACATAAAACTGGAACTGAAACAAGGCACAAGGATGTTTTCAAAGACTGGTAGGATCTCTAAAACATTTTTCAAGGACATGTCATTGATAAAGCTAAATACTCCAAGGTTGTGTAATACAACAGATTAATCATTGAGAAGAGTGAAATTATGCTGTTTTGAAAACTATGGCAGGTCAGATTTTCTGCCTAATTATATAAGAAGATTTCTCTACAAAATACACATTATTTCAAAGACTTATTGGCTGTGAAATACGTTAAGGGTATTTCAAATGGCTTGTCTGCAAAGAAAGGTGAGATGTAGGGAATCACAGAAAGTCGAGGGAAAAATAGGTCAATATATACATTGCTGTATGGTGAACTAAGCCTTAGGCCAGCAACAATGGAGAGGACCTGACCCTTAGAAACGTACAAGTAAGCTGGAATCTTCAAAAGTTCAAATCTTTATAAGTAAAAAGATTTATTAAAATGAATAACCAAGTGTTTTAATTGACATCAGAAGATGAAAACAATAAACCCTGAGAACATAGAAAAAAGATAAATAAAGATATGAGCAGAACTTAATACAACAGAAAACGTATAAAATTCAGGTGATTTAGTAAGTCCAAAGAATCTTCTTTGAAAAGATTTAAAAGACACACTTTGATTAAGGAAAACCAAAACATAAGTAAAGAATATACAGAAAGAGTCAGGACAATGTTAGAGCAGAGAATATATGAAATGCCAGTAAATTTGAACATTTCTGTCAAGTGGACCATTTCCTAGCTCCTAAAGTTTACCAACACTGACACAAGAGGAAATCATTTAAGGTCATCATGTCTGCCCTTGGCATTCTCGGAACGCCCTGGCCTCAGAATGCAGCCTCTGTAGTCCATGGTAAACTGTGGAGAGGGGGCGGGGCTGAGGGAGGTTGGAACACTGCCCTCACTGAGGGAGTGGGTGTGGCCATCTCTGCTGTGACTGAACAAAGGGCAGGGGAGCAGGGGGCCCAGGGCAGGGCCCTCAGAGCCCGGCAGGCCCAGTGGAGTGTCACAAGTTTTTAGGCCCAGGCCAAAGGGCGCCTTCTTTGTCTGCACAGCGGCCCAAACTCTCACCTTTCCACTCAGGCCGCCCTCTTACTTGAAGTGTGTGTGGAACGTGTCCGTGCAGTACACCGCGCTGCACAGCTAAGCATAGTTCTGGGCATCGTAGCTTCCTGCCAGGTGACCGAAGTTCGCAGGCAGATGGGTCCCTGGGACACACGCGGAGAGGCTCCTGCCCGAGTCACAGGCCGCCCACTGCCCCTGCCCCAGATCGGGGGCCGCAAAGCAGCCCTGTCTGAGTCCCCTGCCTCTACAGGGAGTATTGGACCAACACTTGTAGAAAACGGGGTCCTTGCGGGCCACTCATTGGAGGGACACAAATAAATCTTTGCCGACTCTCTGCTGAAACTTACGAGCGTTCACACCTAAGCCTCTTACAAGGTCAGCTGTTTAGCTAAACATGAGCTCATGATCTAAATTTACACAATAATGAAGAAAGCAGCTACAAGGGGAGACAATCAGCCAAAACCATCAATACCAGAATTAGATTCCCAAGGCCATCCATCAGATGTAGGAATAATCGGGTGCAAGGCAGAAAATATACATAAAACTGGAACTGAAACAAGGCACAAGGATGTTTTCAAAGACTGGTAGGATCTCTAAAACATTTTTCAAGGACATGTCATTGATAAAGCTAAATACTCCAAGGTTGTGTAATACAACAGATTAATCATTGAGAAGAGTGAAATTATGCTGTTTTGAAAACTATGGCAGGTCAGATTTTCTGCCTAATTATATAAGAAGATTTCTCTACAAAATACACATTATTTCAAAGACTTATTGGCTGTGAAATACGTTAAGGGTATTTCAAATGGCTTGTCTGCAAAGAAAGGTGAGATGTAGGGAATCACAGAAAGTCGAGGGGAAAATAGGTCAATATATACATTGCTGTATGGTGAACTAAGCCTTAGGCCAGCAACAATGGAGAGGACCTGACCCTTAGACACGTACAAGTAAGCTGGAATCTTCAAAAGTTCAAATCTTTATAAGTAAAAAGATTTATTAAAATGAATAACCAAGTGTTTTAATTGACATCAGAAGATGAAAACAATAAACCCTGAGAACATAGAAAAAAGATAAATAAAGATATGAGCAGAACTTAATACAACAGAAAACGTATAAAATTCAGGTGATTTAGTAAGTCCAAAGAATCTTCTTTGAAAAGATTTAAAAGACACACTTTGATTAAGGAAAACCAAAACATAAGTAAAGAATATACAGAAAGAGTCAGGACAATGTTAGAGCAGAGAATATATGAAATGCCAGTAAATTTGAACATTTCTGTCAAGTGGACCATTTCCTAGCTCCTAAAGTTTACCAACACTGACACAAGAGGAAATCATTTAAGGTCATCATGTCTGCCCTTGGCATTCTCGGAACGCCCTGGCCTCAGAATGCAGCCTCTCTAGTCCATGGTAACCTGCAGAGAGGGGGCGGGGCTGAGGGAGGTTGGAACACTGCCCTCACTGAGGGAGTGGGTGTGGCCATCTCTGCTGTGACTGAACAAAGGGCAGGGGAGCAGGGGGCCCAGGGCAGGGCCCTCAGAGCCCGGCAGGCCCAGTGGAGTGTCACAAGTTTTTAGGCCCAGGCCAAAGGGCGCCTTCTTTGTCTGCACAGCTGCCCAAACTCTCACCTTTCCACTCAGGCCGCCCTCTTACTTGAAGTGTGTGTGGAACGTGTCCGTGCAGTACACCGCACTGCACAGCTAAGCATAGTTCTGGGCATCGTAGCTTCCTGCCAGGTGACCGAAGTTCGCAGGCAGAAGGGTCCCTGGGACACACGCGGAGAGGCTCCTGCCCGGGTCACAGGCCGCCCACTGCCCCTGCTCCAGATCGGGGGCCGCAAAGCAGCCCTGTCTGAGTCCCCTGCCTCTAGAGGGAGTATTGGACCAACACTTGTAGAAAACGGGGTCCTTGCAGGCCACTCATTGGAGGGACACAAATAAATCTTTGCCGACTCTCTCCTGAAACTTACGAGCGTTCACACCTAAGCCTCTTACAAGGTCAGCTGTTTAGCTAAACATGAGCTCATGATCTAAATTTACACAATAATGAAGAAAGCAGCTACAAGGGGAGACAATCAGCCAAAACCATCAATACCAGAATTAGATTCCCAAGGCCATCCATCAGATGTAGGAATAATCGGGTGCAAGGCAGAAAATATACATAAAACTGGAACTGAAACAAGGCACAAGGATGTTTTCAAAGACTGGTAGGATCTCTAAAACATTTTTCAAGGACATGTCATTGATAAAGCTAAATACTCCAAGGTTGTGTAATACAACAGATTAATCATTGAGAAGAGTGAAATTATGCTGTTTTGAAAACTATGGCAGGTCAGATTTTCTGCCTAATTATATAAGAAGATTTCTCTACAAAATACACATTATTTCAAAGACTTATTGGCTGTGAAATAAGTTAAGGGTATTTCAAATGGCTTGTCTGCAAAGAAAGGTGAGATGTAGGGAATCACAGAAAGTCGAGGGGAAAATAGGTCAATATATACATTGCTGTATGGTGAACTAAGCCTTAGGCCAGCAACAATGGAGAGGACCTGACCCTTAGACACGTACAAGTAAGCTGGAATCTTCAAAAGTTCAAATCTTTATAAGTAAAAAGATTTATTAAAATGAATAACCAAGTGTTTTAATTGACATCAGAAGATGAAAACAATAAACCCTGAGAACATAGAAAAAAGATAAATAAAGATATGAGCAGAACTTAATACAACAGAAAACGTATAAAATTCAGGTGATTTAGTAAGTCCAAAGAATCTTCTTTGAAAAGATTTAAAAGACACACTTTGATTAAGGAAAACCAAAACATAAGTAAAGAATATACAGAAAGAGTCAGGACAATGTTAGAGCAGAGAATATATGAAATGCCAGTAAATTTGAACATTTCTGTCAAGTGGACCATTTCCTAGCTCCTAAAGTTTACCAACACTGACACAAGAGGAAATCATTTAAGGTCATCATGTCTGCCCTTGGCATTCTCGGAACGCCCTGGCCTCAGAATGCAGCCTCTCTAGTCCATGGTAACCTGCAGAGAGGGGGCGGGGCTGAGGGAGGTTGGAACACTGCCCTCACTGAGGGAGTGGGTGTGGCCATCTCTGCTGTGACTGAACAAAGGGCAGGGGAGCAGGGGGCCCAGGGCAGGGCCCTCAGAGCCCGGCAGGCCCAGTGGAGTGTCACAAGTTTTTAGGCCCAGGCCAAAGGGCGCCTTCTTTGTCTGCACAGCTGCCCAAACTCTCACCTTTCCACTCAGGCCGCCCTCTTACTTGAAGTGTGTGTGGAACGTGTCCGTGCAGTACACCGCGCTGCACAGCTAAGCATAGTTCTGGGCATCGTAGCTTCCTGCCAGGTGACCGAAGTTTGCAGGCAGATGGGTCCCTGGGACACACGCGGAGAGGCTCCTGCCCGGGTCACAGGCCGCCCACTGCCCCTGCCCCAGATCGGGGGCCGCAAAGCAGCCCTGTCTGAGTCCCCTGCCTCTAGAGGGAGTATTGGACCAACACTTGTAGAAAACGGGGTCCTTGCGGGCCACTCATTGGAGGGACACAAATAAATCTTTGCCGACTCTCTGCTGAAACTTACGAGCGTTCACACCTAAGCCTCTTACAAGGTCAGCTGTTTAGCTAAACATGAGCTCATGATCTAAATTTACACAATAATGAAGAAAGCAGCTACAAGGGGAGACAATCAGCCAAAACAATCAATACCAGTGTTAGATTCCCAAGGCCATCCATCAGATGTAGGAATAATCGGGTGCAAGGCAGAAAATATACATAAAACTGGAACTGAAACAAGGCACAAGGATGTTTTCAAAGACTGGTAGGATCTCTAAAACATTTTTCAAGGACATGTCATTGATAAAGCTAAATACTCCAAGGTTGTGTAATACAACAGATTAATCATTGAGAAGAGTGAAATTATGCTGTTTTGAAAACTATGGCAGGTCAGATTTTCTGCCTAATTATATAAGAAGATTTCTCTACAAAATACACATTATTTCAAAGACGTATTGGCTGTGAAATACGTTAAGGGTATTTCAAATGGCTTGTCTGCAAAGAAAGGTGAGATGTAGGGAATCACAGAAAGTCGAGGGGAAAATAGGTCAATATATACATTGCTGTATGGTGAACTAAGCCTTAGGCCAGCAACAATGGAGAGGACCTGACCCTTAGACACGTACAAGTAAGCTGGAATCTTCAAAAGTTCAAATCTTTATAAGTAAAAAGATTTATTAAAATGAATAACCAAGTGTTTTAATTGACATCAGAAGATGAAAACAATAAACCCTGAGAACATAGAAAAAAGATAAATAAAGATATGAGCAGAACTTAATACAACAGAAAACGTATAAAATTCAGGTGATTTAGTAAGTCCAAAGAATCTTCTTTGAAAAGATTTAAAAGACACACTTTGATTAAGGAAAACCAAAACATAAGTAAAGAATATACAGAAAGAGTCAGGACAATGTTAGAGCAGAGAATATATGAAATGCCAGTAAATTTGAACATTTCTGTCAAGTGGACCATTTCCTAGCTCCTAAAGTTTACCAACACTGACACAAGAGGAAATCATTTAAGGTCATCATGTCTGCCCTTGGCATTCTCGGAACGCCCTGGCCTCAGAATGCAGCCTCTGTAGTCCATGGTAAACTGTGGAGAGGGGGCGGGGCTGAGGGAGGTTGGAACACTGCCCTCACTGAGGGAGTGGGTGTGGCCATCTCTGCTGTGACTGAACAAAGGGCAGGGGAGCAGGGGGCCCAGGGCAGGGCCCTCAGAGCCCGGCAGGCCCAGTGGAGTGTCACAAGTTTTTAGGCCCAGGCCAAAGGGCGCCTTCTTTGTCTGCACAGCTGCCCAAACTCTCACCTTTCCACTCAGGCCGCCCTCTTACTTGAAGTGTGTGTGGAACGTGTCCGTGCAGTACACCGCACTGCACAGCTAAGCATAGTTCTGGGCATCGTAGCTTCCTGCCAGGTGACCGAAGTTCGCAGGCAGAAGGGTCCCTGGGACACACGCGGAGAGGCTCCTGCCCGGGTCACAGGCCGCCCACTGCCCCTGCTCCAGATCGGGGGCCGCAAAGCAGCCCTGTCTGAGTCCCCTGCCTCTAGAGGGAGTATTGGACCAACACTTGTAGAAAACGGGGTCCTTGCGGGCCACTCATTGGAGGGACACAAATAAATCTTTGCCGACTCTCTGCTGAAACTTACGAGCGTTCACACCTAAGCCTCTTACAAGGTCAGCTGTTTAGCTAAACATGAGCTCATGATCTAAATTTACACAATAATGAAGAAAGCAGCTACAAGGGGAGACAATCAGCCAAAACCATCAATACCAGAATTAGATTCCCAAGGCCATCCATCAGATGTAGGAATAATCGGGTGCAAGGCAGAAAATATACATAAAACTGGAACTGAAACAAGGCACAAGGATGTTTTCAAAGACTGGTAGGATCTCTAAAACATTTTTCAAGGACATGTCATTGATAAAGCTAAATACTCCAAGGTTGTGTAATACAACAGATTAATCATTGAGAAGAGTGAAATTATGCTGTTTTGAAAACTATGGCAGGTCAGATTTTCTGCCTAATTATATAAGAAGATTTCTCTAAAAAATACACATTATTTCAAAGACTTATTGGCTGTGAAATAAGTTAAGGGTATTTCAAATGGCTTGTCTGCAAAGAAAGGTGAGATGTAGGGAATCACAGAAAGTCGAGGGGAAAATAGGTCAATATATACATTGCTCTATGGTGAACTAAGCCTTAGGCCAGCAACAATGGAGAGGACCTGACCCTTAGACACGTACAAGTAAGCTGGAATCTTCAAAAGTTCAAATCTTTATAAGTAAAAAGATTTATTAAAATGAATAACCAAGTGTTTTAATTGACATCAGAAGATGAAAACAATAAACCCTGAGAACATAGAAAAAAGATAAATAAAGATATGAGCAGAACTTAATACAACAGAAAACGTATAAAATTCAGGTGATTTAGTAAGTCCAAAGAATCTTCTTTGAAAAGATTTAAAAGACACACTTTGATTAAGGAAAACCAAAACATAAGTAAAGAATATACAGAAAGAGTCAGGACAATGTTAGAGCAGAGAATATATGAAATGCCAGTAAATTTGAACATTTCTGTCAAGTGGACCATTTCCTAGCTCCTAAAGTTTACCAACACTGACACAAGAGGAAATCATTTAAGGTCATCATGTCTGCCCTTGGCATTCTCGGAACGCCCTGGCCTCAGAATGCAGCCTCTGTAGTCCATGGTAACCTGCAGAGAGGGGGCGGGGCTGAGGGAGGTTGGAACACTGCCCTCACTGAGGGAGTGGGTGTGGCCATCTCTGCTGTGACTGAACAAAGGGCAGGGGAGCAGGGGGCCCAGGGCAGGGCCCTCAGAGCCCGGCAGGCCCAGTGGAGTGTCACAAGTTTTTAGGCCCAGGCCAAAGGGCGCCTTCTTTGTCTGCACAGCTGCCCAAACTCTCACCTTTCCACTCAGGCCGCCCTCTTACTTGAAGTGTGTGTGGAACGTGTCCGTGCAGTACACCGCGCTGCACAGCTAAGCATAGTTCTGGGCATCGTAGCTTCCTGCCAGGTGACCGATGTTCGCAGGCAGATGGGTCCCTGGGACACACGCGGAGAGGCTCCTGCCCGGGTCACAGGCCGCCCACTGCCCCTGCCCCAGATCGGGGGCCGCAAAGCAGCCCTGTCTGAGTCCCCTGCCTCTAGAGGGAGTATTGGACCAACACTTGTAGAAAACGGGGTCCTTGCGGGCCACTCATTGGAGGGACACAAATAAATCTTTGCCGACTCTCTGCTGAAACTTACGAGCGTTCACACCTAAGCCTCTTACAAGGTCAGCTGTTTAGCTAAACATGAGCTCATGATCTAAATTTACACAATAATGAAGAAAGCAGCTACAAGGGGAGACAATCAGCCAAAACCATCAATACCAGAATTAGATTCCCAAGGCCATCCATCAGATGTAGGAATAATCGGGTGCAAGGCAGAAAATATACATAAAACTGGAACTGAAACAAGGCACAAGGATGTTTTCAAAGACTGGTAGGATCTCTAAAACATTTTTCAAGGACATGTCATTGATAAAGCTAAATACTCCAAGGTTGTGTAATACAACAGATTAATCATTGAGAAGAGTGAAATTATGCTGTTTTGAAAACTATGGCAGGTCAGATTTTCTGCCTAATTCTATAAGAAGATTTCTCTAAAAAATACACATTATTTCAAAGACTTATTGGCTGTGAAATACGTTAAGGGTATTTCAAATGGCTTGTCTGCAAAGAAAGGTGAGATGTAGGGAATCACAGAAAGTCGAGGGGAAAATAGGTCAATATATACATTGCTGTATGGTGAACTAAGCCTTAGGCCAGCAACAATGGAGAGGACCTGACCCTTAGACACGTACAGGTAAGCTGGAATCTTCAAAAGTTCAAATCTTTATAAGTAAAAAGATTTATTAAAATGAATAACCAAGTGTTTTAATTGACATCAGAAGATGAAAACAATAAACCCTGAGAACATAGAAAAAAGATAAATAAAGATATGAGCAGAACTTAATACAACAGAAAACGTATAAAATTCAGGTGATTTAGTAAGTCCAAAGAATCTTCTTTGAAAAGATTTAAAAGACACACTTTGAATAAGGAAAACCAAAACATAAGTAAAGAATATACAGAAAGAGTCAGGACAATGTTAGAGCAGAGAATATATGAAATGCCAGTAAATTTGAACATTTCTGTCAAGTGGACCATTTCCTAGCTCCTAAAGTTTACCAACACTGACACAAGAGGAAATCATTTAAGGTCATCATGTCTGCCCTTGGCATTCTCGGAACGCCCTGGCCTCAGAATGCAGCCTCTGTAGTCCATGGTAAACTGCGGAGAGGGGGCGGGGCTGAGGGAGGTTGGAACACTGCCCTCACTGAGGGAGTGGGTGTGGCCATCTCTGCTGTGACTGAACAAAGGGCAGGGGAGCAGGGGGCCCAGGGCAGGGCCCTCAGAGCCCGGCAGGCCCAGTGGAGTGTCACAAGTTTTTAGGCCCAGGCCAAAGGGCGCCTTCTTTGTCTGCACAGCTGCCCAAACTCTCACCTTTCCACTCAGGCCGCCCTCTTACTTGAAGTGTGTGTGGAACGTGTCCGTGCAGTACACCGCACTGCACAGCTAAGCATAGTTCTGGGCATCGTAGCTTCCTGCCAGGTGACCGAAGTTCGCAGGCAGAAGGGTCCCTGGGACACACGCGGAGAGGCTCCTGCCCGGGTCACAGGCCGCCCACTGCCCCTGCTCCAGATCGGGGGCCGCAAAGCAGCCCTGTCTGAGTCCCCTGCCTCTAGAGGGAGTATTGGACCAACACTTGTAGAAAACGGGGTCCTTGCAGGCCACTCATTGGAGGGACACAAATAAATCTTTGCCGACTCTCTCCTGAAACTTACGAGCGTTCACACCTAAGCCTCTTACAAGGTCAGCTGTTTAGCTAAACATGAGCTCATGATCTAAATTTACACAATAATGAAGAAAGCAGCTACAAGGGGAGACAATCAGCCAAAACCATCAATACCAGAATTAGATTCCCAAGGCCATCCATCAGATGTAGGAATAATCGGGTGCAAGGCAGAAAATATACATAAAACTGGAACTGAAACAAGGCACAAGGATGTTTTCAAAGACTGGTAGGATCTCTAAAACATTTTTCAAGGACATGTCATTGATAAAGCTAAATACTCCAAGGTTGTGTAATACAACAGATTAATCATTGAGAAGAGTGAAATTATGCTGTTTTGAAAACTATGGCAGGTCAGATTTTCTGCCTAATTATATAAGAAGATTTCTCTAAAAAATACACATTATTTCAAAGACTTATTGGCTGTGAAATAAGTTAAGGGTATTTCAAATGGCTTGTCTGCAAAGAAAGGTGAGATGTAGGGAATCACAGAAAGTCGAGGGGAAAATAGGTCAATATATACATTGCTGTATGGTGAACTAAGCCTTAGGCCAGCAACAATGGAGAGGACCTGACCCTTAGACACGTACAAGTAAGCTGGAATCTTCAAAAGTTCAAATCTTTATAAGTAAAAAGATTTATTAAAATGAATAACCAAGTGTTTTAATTGACATCAGAAGATGAAAACAATAAACCCTGAGAACATAGAAAAAAGATAAATAAAGATATGAGCAGAACTTAATACAACAGAAAACGTATAAAATTCAGGTGATTTAGTAAGTCCAAAGAATCTTCTTTGAAAAGATTTAAAAGACACACTTTGATTAAGGAAAACCAAAACATAAGTAAAGAATATACAGAAAGAGTCAGGACAATGTTAGAGCAGAGAATATATGAAATGCCAGTAAATTTGAACATTTCTGTCAAGTGGACCATTTCCTAGCTCCTAAAGTTTACCAACACTGACACAAGAGGAAATCATTTAAGGTCATCATGTCTGCCCTTGGCATTCTCGGAACGCCCTGGCCTCAGAATGCAGCCTCTCTAGTCCATGGTAACCTGCAGAGAGGGGGCGGGGCTGAGGGAGGTTGGAACACTGCCCTCACTGAGGGAGTGGGTGTGGCCATCTCTGCTGTGACTGAACAAAGGGCAGGGGAGCAGGGGGCCCAGGGCAGGGCCCTCAGAGCCCGGCAGGCCCAGTGGAGTGTCACAAGTTTTTAGGCCCAGGCCAAAGGGCGCCTTCTTTGTCTGCACAGCTGCCCAAACTCTCACCTTTCCACTCAGGCCGCCCTCTTACTTGAAGTGTGTGTGGAACGTGTCCGTGCAGTACACCGCGCTGCACAGCTAAGCATAGTTCTGGGCATCGTAGCTTCCTGCCAGGTGACCGAAGTTTGCAGGCAGATGGGTCCCTGGGACACACGCGGAGAGGCTCCTGCCCGGGTCACAGGCCGCCCACTGCCCCTGCCCCAGATCGGGGGCCGCAAAGCAGCCCTGTCTGAGTCCCCTGCCTCTAGAGGGAGTATTGGACCAACACTTGTAGAAAACGGGGTCCTTGCGGGCCACTCATTGGAGGGACACAAATAAATCTTTGCCGACTCTCTGCTGAAACTTACGAGCGTTCACACCTAAGCCTCTTACAAGGTCAGCTGTTTAGCTAAACATGAGCTCATGATCTAAATTTACACAATAATGAAGAAAGCAGCTACAAGGGGAGACAATCAGCCAAAACAATCAATACCAGTGTTAGATTCCCAAGGCCATCCATCAGATGTAGGAATAATCGGGTGCAAGGCAGAAAATATACATAAAACTGGAACTGAAACAAGGCACAAGGATGTTTTCAAAGACTGGTAGGATCTCTAAAACATTTTTCAAGGACATGTCATTGATAAAGCTAAATACTCCAAGGTTGTGTAATACAACAGATTAATCATTGAGAAGAGTGAAATTATGCTGTTTTGAAAACTATGGCAGGTCAGATTTTCTGCCTAATTATATAAGAAGATTTCTCTACAAAATACACATTATTTCAAAGACGTATTGGCTGTGAAATACGTTAAGGGTATTTCAAATGGCTTGTCTGCAAAGAAAGGTGAGATGTAGGGAATCACAGAAAGTCGAGGGGAAAATAGGTCAATATATACATTGCTGTATGGTGAACTAAGCCTTAGGCCAGCAACAATGGAGAGGACCTGACCCTTAGACACGTACAAGTAAGCTGGAATCTTCAAAAGTTCAAATCTTTATAAGTAAAAAGATTTATTAAAATGAATAACCAAGTGTTTTAATTGACATCAGAAGATGAAAACAATAAACCCTGAGAACATAGAAAAAAGATAAATAAAGATATGAGCAGAACTTAATACAACAGAAAACGTATAAAATTCAGGTGATTTAGTAAGTCCAAAGAATCTTCTTTGAAAAGATTTAAAAGACACACTTTGATTAAGGAAAACCAAAACATAAGTAAAGAATATACAGAAAGAGTCAGGACAATGTTAGAGCAGAGAATATATGAAATGCCAGTAAATTTGAACATTTCTGTCAAGTGGACCATTTCCTAGCTCCTAAAGTTTACCAACACTGACACAAGAGGAAATCATTTAAGGTCATCATGTCTGCCCTTGGCATTCTCGGAACGCCCTGGCCTCAGAATGCAGCCTCTGTAGTCCATGGTAAACTGTGGAGAGGGGGCGGGGCTGAGGGAGGTTGGAACACTGCCCTCACTGAGGGAGTGGGTGTGGCCATCTCTGCTGTGACTGAACAAAGGGCAGGGGAGCAGGGGGCCCAGGGCAGGGCCCTCAGAGCCCGGCAGGCCCAGTGGAGTGTCACAAGTTTTTAGGCCCAGGCCAAAGGGCGCCTTCTTTGTCTGCACAGCTGCCCAAACTCTCACCTTTCCACTCAGGCCGCCCTCTTACTTGAAGTGTGTGTGGAACGTGTCCGTGCAGTACACCGCACTGCACAGCTAAGCATAGTTCTGGGCATCGTAGCTTCCTGCCAGGTGACCGAAGTTCGCAGGCAGAAGGGTCCCTGGGACACACGCGGAGAGGCTCCTGCCCGGGTCACAGGCCGCCCACTGCCCCTGCTCCAGATCGGGGGCCGCAAAGCAGCCCTGTCTGAGTCCCCTGCCTCTAGAGGGAGTATTGGACCAACACTTGTAGAAAACGGGGTCCTTGCGGGCCACTCATTGGAGGGACACAAATAAATCTTTGCCGACTCTCTGCTGAAACTTACGAGCGTTCACACCTAAGCCTCTTACAAGGTCAGCTGTTTAGCTAAACATGAGCTCATGATCTAAATTTACACAATAATGAAGAAAGCAGCTACAAGGGGAGACAATCAGCCAAAACCATCAATACCAGAATTAGATTCCCAAGGCCATCCATCAGATGTAGGAATAATCGGGTGCAAGGCAGAAAATATACATAAAACTGGAACTGAAACAAGGCACAAGGATGTTTTCAAAGACTGGTAGGATCTCTAAAACATTTTTCAAGGACATGTCATTGATAAAGCTAAATACTCCAAGGTTGTGTAATACAACAGATTAATCATTGAGAAGAGTGAAATTATGCTGTTTTGAAAACTATGGCAGGTCAGATTTTCTGCCTAATTATATAAGAAGATTTCTCTAAAAAATACACATTATTTCAAAGACTTATTGGCTGTGAAATAAGTTAAGGGTATTTCAAATGGCTTGTCTGCAAAGAAAGGTGAGATGTAGGGAATCACAGAAAGTCGAGGGGAAAATAGGTCAATATATACATTGCTCTATGGTGAACTAAGCCTTAGGCCAGCAACAATGGAGAGGACCTGACCCTTAGACACGTACAAGTAAGCTGGAATCTTCAAAAGTTCAAATCTTTATAAGTAAAAAGATTTATTAAAATGAATAACCAAGTGTTTTAATTGACATCAGAAGATGAAAACAATAAACCCTGAGAACATAGAAAAAAGATAAATAAAGATATGAGCAGAACTTAATACAACAGAAAACGTATAAAATTCAGGTGATTTAGTAAGTCCAAAGAATCTTCTTTGAAAAGATTTAAAAGACACACTTTGATTAAGGAAAACCAAAACATAAGTAAAGAATATACAGAAAGAGTCAGGACAATGTTAGAGCAGAGAATATATGAAATGCCAGTAAATTTGAACATTTCTGTCAAGTGGACCATTTCCTAGCTCCTAAAGTTTACCAACACTGACACAAGAGGAAATCATTTAAGGTCATCATGTCTGCCCTTGGCATTCTCGGAACGCCCTGGCCTCAGAATGCAGCCTCTGTAGTCCATGGTAACCTGCAGAGAGGGGGCGGGGCTGAGGGAGGTTGGAACACTGCCCTCACTGAGGGAGTGGGTGTGGCCATCTCTGCTGTGACTGAACAAAGGGCAGGGGAGCAG
This sequence comes from Mesoplodon mirus, assembly GCF_964341445.2. Taxonomy (NCBI): domain Eukaryota; kingdom Metazoa; phylum Chordata; class Mammalia; order Artiodactyla; family Ziphiidae; genus Mesoplodon; species Mesoplodon mirus. The sequence goes on along the minus strand of NC_138976.1, from coordinate 117,899,675 downwards.
GGGGCCCAGGGCAGGGCCCTCAGAGCCCGGCAGGCCCAGTGGAGTGTCACAAGTTTTTAGGCCCAGGCCAAAGGGCGCCTTCTTTGTCTGCACAGCTGCCCAAACTCTCACCTTTCCACTCAGGCCGCCCTCTTACTTGAAGTGTGTGTGGAACGTGTCCGTGCAGTACACCGCGCTGCACAGCTAAGCATAGTTCTGGGCATCGTAGCTTCCTGCCAGGTGACCGAAGTTCGCAGGCAGATGGGTCCCTGGGACACACGCGGAGAGGCTCCTGCCCGGGTCACAGGCCGCCCACTGCCCCTGCCCCAGATCGGGGGCCGCAAAGCAGCCCTGTCTGAGTCCCCTGCCTCTAGAGGGAGTATTGGACCAACACTTGTAGAAAACGGGGTCCTTGCGGGCCACTCATTGGAGGGACACAAATAAATCTTTGCCGACTCTCTGCTGAAACTTACGAGCGTTCACACCTAAGCCTCTTACAAGGTCAGCTGTTTAGCTAAACATGAGCTCATGATCTAAATTTACACAATAATGAAGAAAGCAGCTACAAGGGGAGACAATCAGCCAAAACCATCAATACCAGAATTAGATTCCCAAGGCCATCCATCAGATGTAGGAATAATCGGGTGCAAGGCAGAAAATATACATAAAACTGGAACTGAAACAAGGCACAAGGATGTTTTCAAAGACTGGTAGGATCTCTAAAACATTTTTCAAGGACATGTCATTGATAAAGCTAAATACTCCAAGGTTGTGTAATACAACAGATTAATCATTGAGAAGAGTGAAATTATGCTGTTTTGAAAACTATGGCAGGTCAGATTTTCTGCCTAATTCTATAAGAAGATTTCTCTAAAAAATACACATTATTTCAAAGACTTATTGGCTGTGAAATACGTTAAGGGTATTTCAAATGGCTTGTCTGCAAAGAAAGGTGAGATGTAGGGAATCACAGAAAGTCGAGGGGAAAATAGGTCAATATATACATTGCTGTATGGTGAACTAAGCCTTAGGCCAGCAACAATGGAGAGGACCTGACCCTTAGACACGTACAGGTAAGCTGGAATCTTCAAAAGTTCAAATCTTTATAAGTAAAAAGATTTATTAAAATGAATAACCAAGTGTTTTAATTGACATCAGAAGATGAAAACAATAAACCCTGAGAACATAGAAAAAAGATAAATAAAGATATGAGCAGAACTTAATACAACAGAAAACGTATAAAATTCAGGTGATTTAGTAAGTCCAAAGAATCTTCTTTGAAAAGATTTAAAAGACACACTTTGAATAAGGAAAACCAAAACATAAGTAAAGAATATACAGAAAGAGTCAGGACAATGTTAGAGCAGAGAATATATGAAATGCCAGTAAATTTGAACATTTCTGTCAAGTGGACCATTTCCTAGCTCCTAAAGTTTACCAACACTGACACAAGAGGAAATCATTTAAGGTCATCATGTCTGCCCTTGGCATTCTCGGAACGCCCTGGCCTCAGAATGCAGCCTCTGTAGTCCATGGTAAACTGCGGAGAGGGGGCGGGGCTGAGGGAGGTTGGAACACTGCCCTCACTGAGGGAGTGGGTGTGGCCATCTCTGCTGTGACTGAACAAAGGGCAGGGGAGCAGGGGGCCCAGGGCAGGGCCCTCAGAGCCCGGCAGGCCCAGTGGAGTGTCACAAGTTTTTAGGCCCAGGCCAAAGGGCGCCTTCTTTGTCTGCACAGCTGCCCAAACTCTCACCTTTCCACTCAGGCCGCCCTCTTACTTGAAGTGTGTGTGGAACGTGTCCGTGCAGTACACCGCACTGCACAGCTAAGCATAGTTCTGGGCATCGTAGCTTCCTGCCAGGTGACCGAAGTTCGCAGGCAGAAGGGTCCCTGGGACACACGCGGAGAGGCTCCTGCCCGGGTCACAGGCCGCCCACTGCCCCTGCTCCAGATCGGGGGCCGCAAAGCAGCCCTGTCTGAGTCCCCTGCCTCTAGAGGGAGTATTGGACCAACACTTGTAGAAAACGGGGTCCTTGCGGGCCACTCATTGGAGGGACACAAATAAATCTTTGCCGACTCTCTGCTGAAACTTACGAGCGTTCACACCTAAGCCTCTTACAAGGTCAGCTGTTTAGCTAAACATGAGCTCATGATCTAAATTTACACAATAATGAAGAAAGCAGCTACAAGGGGAGACAATCAGCCAAAACCATCAATACCAGAATTAGATTCCCAAGGCCATCCATCAGATGTAGGAATAATCGGGTGCAAGGCAGAAAATATACATAAAACTGGAACTGAAACAAGGCACAAGGATGTTTTCAAAGACTGGTAGGATCTCTAAAACATTTTTCAAGGACATGTCATTGATAAAGCTAAATACTCCAAGGTTGTGTAATACAACAGATTAATCATTGAGAAGAGTGAAATTATGCTGTTTTGAAAACTATGGCAGGTCAGATTTTCTGCCTAATTATATAAGAAGATTTCTCTACAAAATACACATTATTTCAAAGACTTATTGGCTGTGAAATAAGTTAAGGGTATTTCAAATGGCTTGTCTGCAAAGAAAGGTGAGATGTAGGGAATCACAGAAAGTCGAGGGGAAAATAGGTCAATATATACATTGCTGTATGGTGAACTAAGCCTTAGGCCAGCAACAATGGAGAGGACCTGACCCTTAGACACGTACAAGTAAGCTGGAATCTTCAAAAGTTCAAATCTTTATAAGTAAAAAGATTTATTAAAATGAATAACCAAGTGTTTTAATTGACATCAGAAGATGAAAACAATAAACCCTGAGAACATAGAAAAAAGATAAATAAAGATATGAGCAGAACTTAATACAACAGAAAACGTATAAAATTCAGGTGATTTAGTAAGTCCAAAGAATCTTCTTTGAAAAGATTTAAAAGACACACTTTGATTAAGGAAAACCAAAACATAAGTAAAGAATATACAGAAAGAGTCAGGACAATGTTAGAGCAGAGAATATATGAAATGCCAGTAAATTTGAACATTTCTGTCAAGTGGACCATTTCCTAGCTCCTAAAGTTTACCAACACTGACACAAGAGGAAATCATTTAAGGTCATCATGTCTGCCCTTGGCATTCTCGGAACGCCCTGGCCTCAGAATGCAGCCTCTGTAGTCCATGGTAACCTGCAGAGAGGGGGCGGGGCTGAGGGAGGTTGGAACACTGCCCTCACTGAGGGAGTGGGTGTGGCCATCTCTGCTGTGACTGAACAAAGGGCAGGGGAGCAGGGGGCCCAGGGCAGGGCCCTCAGAGCCCGGCAGGCCCAGTGGAGTGTCACAAGTTTTTAGGCCCAGGCCAAAGGGCGCCTTCTTTGTCTGCACAGCTGCCCAAACTCTCACCTTTCCACTCAGGCCGCCCTCTTACTTGAAGTGTGTGTGGAACGTGTCCGTGCAGTACACCGCGCTGCACAGCTAAGCATAGTTCTGGGCATCGTAGCTTCCTGCCAGGTGACCGAAGTTCGCAGGCAGATGGGTCCCTGGGACACACGCGGAGAGGCTCCTGCCCGGGTCACAGGCCGCCCACTGCCCCTGCCCCAGATCGGGGGCCGCAAAGCAGCCCTGTCTGAGTCCCCTGCCTCTAGAGGGAGTATTGGACCAACACTTGTAGAAAACGGGGTCCTTGCGGGCCACTCGTTGGAGGGACACAAATAAATCTTTGCCGACTCTCTGCTGAAACTTACGAGCGTTCACACCTAAGCCTCTTACAAGGTCAGCTGTTTAGCTAAACATGAGCTCATGATCTAAATTTACACAATAATGAAGAAAGCAGCTACAAGGGGAGACAATCAGCCAAAACCATCAATACCAGAATTAGATTCCCAAGGCCATTCATCAGATGTAGGAATAATCGGGTGCAAGGCAGAAAATATACATAAAACTGGAACTGAAACAAGGCACAAGGATGTTTTCAAAGACTGGTAGGATCTCTAAAACATTTTTCAAGGACATGTCATTGATAAAGCTAAATACTCCAAGGTTGTGTAATACAACAGATTAATCATTGAGAAGAGTGAAATTATGCTGTTTTGAAAACTATGGCAGGTCAGATTTTCTGCCTAATTCTATAAGAAGATTTCTCTAAAAAATACACATTATTTCAAAGACTTCTTGGCTGTGAAATACGTTAAGGGTATTTCAAATGGCTTGTCTGCAAAGAAAGGTGAGATGTAGGGAATCACAGAAAGTCGAGGGGAAAATAGGTCAATATATACATTGCTGTATGGTGAACTAAGCCTTAGGCCAGCAACAATGGAGAGGACCTGACCCTTAGACACGTTCAAGTACGCTGGAATCTTCAAAAGTTCAAATCTTTATAAGTAAAAAGATTTATTAAAATGAATAACCAAGTGTTTTAATTGACATCAGAAGATGAAAACAATAAACCCTGAGAACATAGAAAAAAGATAAATAAAGATATGAGCAGAACTTAATACAACAGAAAACGTATAAAATTCAGGTGATTTAGTAAGTCCAAAGAATCTTCTTTGAAAAGATTTAAAAGACACACTTTGATTAAGGAAAACCAAAACATAAGTAAAGAATATACAGAAAGAGTCAGGACAATGTTAGAGCAGAGAATATATGAAATGCCAGTAAATTTGAACATTTCTGTCAAGTGGACCATTTCCTAGCTCCTAAAGTTTACCAACACTGACACAAGAGGAAATCATTTAAGGTCATCATGTGTGCCCTTGGCATTCTCGGAACGCCCTGGCCTCAGAATGCAGCCTCTGTAGTCCATGGTAACCTGCAGAGAGGGGGCGGGGCTGAGGGAGGTTGGAACACTGCCCTCACTGAGGGAGTGGGTGTGGCCATCTCTGCTGTGACTGAACAAAGGGCAGGGGAGCAGGGGGCCCAGGGCAGGGCCCTCAGAGCCCGGCAGGCCCAGTGGAGTGTCACAAGTTTTTAGGCCCAGGCCAAAGGGCGCCTTCTTTGTCTGCACAGCTGCCCAAACTCTCACCTTTCCACTCAGGCCGCCCTCTTACTTGAAGTGTGTGTGGAACGTGTCCGTGCAGTACACCGCGCTGCACAGCTAAGCATAGTTCTGGGCATCGTAGCTTCCTGCCAGGTGACCGAAGTTCGCAGGCAGATGGGTCCCTGGGACACACGCGGAGAGGCTCCTGCCCGGGTCACAGGCCGCCCACTGCCCCTGCCCCAGATCGGGGGCCGCAAAGCAGCCCTGTCTGAGTCCCCTGCCTCTAGAGGGAGTATTGGACCAACACTTGTAGAAAACGGGGTCCTTGCGGGCCACTCATTGGAGGGACAAAAATAAATCTTTGCCGACTCTCTGCTGAAACTTACGAGCGTTCACACCTAAGCCTCTTACAAGGTCAGCTGTTTAGCTAAACATGAGCTCATGATCTAAATTTACACAATAATGAAGAAAGCAGCTACAAGGGGAGACAATCAGCCAAAACAATCAATACCAGTGTTAGATTCCCAAGGCCATCCATCAGATGTAGGAATAATCGGGTGCAAGGCAGAAAATATACATAAGACTGGAACTGAAACAAGGCACAAGGATGTTTTCAAAGACTGGTAGGATCTCTAAAACATTTTTCAAGGACATGTCATTGATAAAGCTAAATACTCCAAGGTTGTGTAATACAACAGATTAATCATTGAGAAGAGTGAAATTATGCTGTTTTGAAAACTATGGCAGGTCAGATTTTCTGCCTAATTATATAAGAAGATTTCTCTACAAAATACACATTATTTCAAAGACTTATTGGCTGTGAAATACGTTAAGGGTATTTCAAATGGCTTGTCTGCAAAGAAAGGTGAGATGTAGGGAATCACAGAAAGTCGAGGGGAAAATAGGTCAATATATACATTGCTGTATGGTGAACTAAGCCTTAGGCCAGCAACAATGGAGAGGACCTGACCCTTAGACACGTACAGGTAAGCTGGAATCTTCAAAAGTTCAAATCTTTATAAGTAAAAAGATTTATTAAAATGAATAACCAAGTGTTTTAATTGACATCAGAAGATGAAAACAATAAACCCTGAGAACATAGAAAAAAGATAAATAAAGATATGAGCAGAACTTAATACAACAGAAAACGTATAAAATTCAGGTGATTTTGTAAGTCCAAAGAATCTTCTTTGAAAAGATTTAAAAGACACACTTTGATTAAGGAAAACCAAAACATAAGTAAAGAATATACAGAAAGAGTCAGGACAATGTTAGAGCAGAGAATATATGAAATGCCAGTAAATTTGAACATTTCTGTCAAGTGGACCATTTCCTAGCTCCTAAAGTTTACCAACACTGACACAAGAGGAAATCATTTAAGGTCATCATGTCTGCCCTTGGCATTCTCGGAACGCCCTGGCCTCAGAATGCAGCCTCTGTAGTCCATGGTAACCTGCAGAGAGGGGGCGGGGCTGAGGGAGGTTGGAACACTGCCCTCACTGAGGGAGTGGGTGTGGCCATCTCTGCTGTGACTGAACAAAGGGCAGGGGAGCAGGGTGCCCAGGGCAGGGCCCTCCGAGCCCGGCAGGCCCAGTGGAGTGTCACAAGCTTTTAGGCCCAGGCTAAAGGGCGCCTTCTTTGTCTGCACAGCTGCCCAAACTCTCACCTTTCCACTCAGGCCGCCCTCTTACTTGAAGTGTGTGTGGAACGTGTCCGTGCAGTACACCGCACTGCACAGCTAAGCATAGTTCTGGGCATCGTAGCTTCCTGCCAGGTGACCGAAGTTCGCAGGCAGATGGGTCCCTGGGACACACGCGGAGAGGCTCCTGCCCGGGTCACAGGCCGCCCACTTCCCCTGCTCCAGATCGGGGGCCGCAAAGCAGCCCTGTCTGAGTGCCCTGCCTCTAGAGGGAGTATTGGACCAACACTTGTAGAAAACGGGGTCCTTGCGGGCCACTCATTGGAGGGACACAAATAAATCTTTGCCGACTCTCTGCTGAAACTTACCAGTGTTCACACCTAAGCCTCTTACAAGGTCAGCTGTTTAGCTAAACATGAGCTCATGATCTAAATTTACACAATAATGAAGAAAGCAGCTACATGGGGAGACAATCAGCCAAAACCATCAATACCAGAATTAGATTCCCAAGGCCATCCATCAGATGTAGGAATAATCGGGTGCAAGGCAGAAAATATACATAAAACTGGAACTGAAACAAGGCACAAGGATGTTTTCAAAGACTGGTAGGATCTCTAAAACATTTTTCAAGGACATGTCATTGATAAAGCTAAATACTCCAAGGTTGTGTAATACAACAGATTAATCATTGAGAAGAGTGAAATTATGCTGTTTTGAAAACTATGGCAGGTCAGATTTTCTGCCTAATTATATAAGAAGATTTCTCTACAAAATACACATTATTTCAAAGACTTATTGGCTGTGAAATACGTTAAGGGTATTTCAAATGGCTTGTCTGCAAAGAAAGGTGAGATGTAGGGAATCACAGAAAGTCGAGGGGAAAATAGGTCAATATATACATTGCTGTATGGTGAACTAAGCCTTAGGCCAGCAACAATGGAGAGGACCTGACCCTTAGAAACGTACAAGTAAGCTGGAATCTTCAAAAGTTCAAATCTTTATAAGTAAAAAGATTTATTAAAATGAATAACCAAGTGTTTTAATTGACATCAGAAGATGAAAACAATAAACCCTGAGAACATAGAAAAAAGATAAATAAAGATATGAGCAGAACTTAATACAACAGAAAACGTATAAAATTCAGGTGATTTTGTAAGTCCAAAGAATCTTCTTTGAAAAGATTTAAAAGACACACTTTGATTAAGGAAAACCAAAACATAAGTAAAGAATATACAGAAAGAGTCAGGACAATGTTAGAGCAGAGAATATATGAAATGCCAGTAAATTTGAACATTTCTGTCAAGTGGACCATTTCCTAGCTCCTAAAGTTTACCAACACTGACACAAGAGGAAATCATTTAAGGTCATCATGTCTGCCCTTGGCATTCTCGGAACGCCCTGGCCTCAGAATGCAGCCTCTGTAGTCCATGGTAAACTGCGGAGAGGGGGCGGGGCTGAGGGAGGTTGGAACACTGCCCTCACTGAGGGAGTGGGTGTGGCCATCTCTGCTGTGACTGAACAAAGGGCAGGGGAGCAGGGGGCCCAGGGCAGGGCCCTCAGAGCCCGGCAGGCCCAGTGGAGTGTCACAAGTTTTTAGGCCCAGGCCAAAGGGCGCCTTCTTTGTCTGCACAGCTGCCCAAACTCTCACCTTTCCACTCAGGCCGCCCTCTTACTTGAAGTGTGTGTGGAACGTGTCCGTGCAGTACACCGCACTGCACAGCTAAGCATAGTTCTGGGCATCGTAGCTTCCTGCCAGGTGACCGAAGTTCGCAGGCAGAAGGGTCCCTGGGACACACGCGGAGAGGCTCCTGCCCGGGTCACAGGCCGCCCACTGCCCCTGCTCCAGATCGGGGGCCGCAAAGCAGCCCTGTCTGAGTCCCCTGCCTCTAGAGGGAGTATTGGACCAACACTTGTAGAAAACGGGGTCCTTGCGGGCCACTCATTGGAGGGACACAAATAAATCTTTGCCGACTCTCTGCTGAAACTTACGAGCGTTCACACCTAAGCCTCTTACAAGGTCAGCTGTTTAGCTAAACATGAGCTCATGATCTAAATTTACACAATAATGAAGAAAGCAGCTACAAGGGGAGACAATCAGCCAAAACCATCAATACCAGAATTAGATTCCCAAGGCCATCCATCAGATGTAGGAATAATCGGGTGCAAGGCAGAAAATATACATAAAACTGGAACTGAAACAAGGCACAAGGATGTTTTCAAAGACTGGTAGGATCTCTAAAACATTTTTCAAGGACATGTCATTGATAAAGCTAAATACTCCAAGGTTGTGTAATACAACAGATTAATCATTGAGAAGAGTGAAATTATGCTGTTTTGAAAACTATGGCAGGTCAGATTTTCTGCCTAATTATATAAGAATATTTCTCTACAAAATACACATTATTTCAAAGACTTATTGGCTGTGAAATAAGTTAAGGGTATTTCAAATGGCTTGTCTGCAAAGAAAGGTGAGATGTAGGGAATCACAGAAAGTCGAGGGGAAAATAGGTCAATATATACATTGCTGTATGGTGAACTAAGCCTTAGGCCAGCAACAATGGAGAGGACCTGACCCTTAGACACGTACAAGGAAGCTGGAATCTTCAAAAGTTCAAATCTTTATAAGTAAAAAGATTTATTAAAATGAATAACCAAGTGTTTTAATTGACATCAGAAGATGAAAACAATAAACCCTGAGAACATAGAAAAAAGATAAATAAAGATATGAGCAGAACTTAATACAACAGAAAACGTATAAAATTCAGGTGATTTAGTAAGTCCAAAGAATCTTCTTTGAAAAGATTTAAAAGACACACTTTGATTAAGGAAAACCAAAACATAAGTAAAGAATATACAGAAAGAGTCAGGACAATGTTAGAGCAGAGAATATATGAAATGCCAGTAAATTTGAACATTTCTGTCAAGTGGACCATTTCCTAGCTCCTAAAGTTTACCAACACTGACACAAGAGGAAATCATTTAAGGTCATCATGTCTGCCCTTGGCATTCTCGGAACGCCCTGGCCTCAGAATGCAGCCTCTCTAGTCCATGGTAACCTGCAGAGAGGGGGCGGGGCTGAGGGAGGTTGGAACACTGCCCTCACTGAGGGAGTGGGTGTGGCCATCTCTGCTGTGACTGAACAAAGGGCAGGGGAGCAGGGGGCCCAGGGCAGGGCCCTCAGAGCCCGGCAGGCCCAGGGGAGTGTCACAAGCTTTTAGGCCCAGGCTAAAGGGCGCCTTCTTTGTCTGCACAGCTGCCCAAACTCTCACCTTTCCACTCAGGCCGCCCTCTTACTTGAAGTGTGTGTGGAACGTGTCCGTGCAGTACACCGCACTGCACAGCTAAGCATAGTTCTGGGCATCGTAGCTTCCTGCCAGGTGACCGAAGTTCGCAGGCAGATGGGTCCCTGGGACACACGCGGAGAGGCTCCTGCCCGGGTCACAGGCCGCCCACTGCCCCTGCTCCAGATCGGGGGCCGCAAAGCAGCCCTGTCTGTGTCCCCTGCCTCTAGAGGGAGTATTGGACCAACACTTGTAGAAAACGGGGTCCTTGCGGGCCACTCATTGGAGGGACACAAATAAATCTTTGCCGACTCTCTGCTGAAACTTACGAGTGTTCACACCTAAGCCTCTTACAAGGTCAGCTGTTTAGCTAAACATGAGCTCATGATCTAAATTTACACAATAATGAAGAAAGCAGCTACATGGGGAGACAATCAGCCAAAACCATCAATACCAGAATTAGATTCCCAAGGCCATCCATCAGATGTAGGAATAATCGGGTGCAAGGCAGAAAATATACATAAAACTGGAACTGAAACAAGGCACAAGGATGTTTTCAAAGACTGGTAGGATCTCTAAAACATTTTTCAAGGACATGTCATTGATAAAGCTAAATACTCCAAGGTTGTGTAATACAACAGATTAATCATTGAGAAGAGTGAAATTATGCTGTTTTGAAAACTATGGCAGGTCAGATTTTCTGCCTAATTATATAAGAAGATTTCTCTACAAAATACACATTATTTCAAAGACTTATTGGCTGTGAAATACGTTAAGGGTATTTCAAATGGCTTGTCTGCAAAGAAAGGTGAGATGTAGGGAATCACAGAAAGTCGAGGGGAAAATAGATCAATATATACATTGCTGTATGGTGAACTAAGCCTTAGGCCAGCAACAATGGAGAGGACCTGACCCTTAGACACGTACAAGTAAGCTGGAATCTTCAAAAGTTCAAATCTTTATAAGTAAAAAGATTTATTAAAATGAATAACCAAGTGTTTTAATTGACATCAGAAGATGAAAACAATAAACCCTGAGAACATAGAAAAAAGATAAATAAAGATATGAGCAGAACTTAATACAACAGAAAACGTATAAAATTCAGGTGATTTAGTAAGTCCAAAGAATCTTCTTTGAAAAGATTTAAAAGACACACTTTGATTAAGGAAAACCAAAACATAAGTAAAGAATATACAGAAAGAGTCAGGACAATGTTAGAGCAGAGAATATATGAAATGCCAGTAAATTTGAACATTTCTGTCAAGTGGACCATTTCCTAGCTCCTAAAGTTTACCAACACTGACACAAGAGGAAATCATTTAAGGTCATCATGTCTGCCCTTGGCATTCTCGGAACGCCCTGGCCTCAGAATGCAGCCTCTCTAGTCCATGGTAACCTGCAGAGAGGGGGCGGGGCTGAGGGAGGTTGGAACACTGCCCTCACTGAGGGAGTGGGTTTGGCCATCTCTGCTGTGACTGAACAAAGGGCAGGGGAGCAGGGGGCCCAGGGCAGGGCCCTCAGAGCCCGGCAGGCCCAGTGGAGTGTCACAAGTTTTTAGGCCCAGGCCAAAGGGCGCCTTCTTTGTCTGCACAGCTGCCCAAACTCTCACCTTTCCACTCAGGCCGCCCTCTTACTTGAAGTGTGTGTGGAACGTGTCCGTGCAGTACACCGCGCTGCACAGCTAAGCATAGTTCTGGGCATCGTAGCTTCCTGCCAGGTGACCGAAGTTTGCAGGCAGATGGGTCCCTGGGACACACGCGGAGAGGCTCCTGCCCGGGTCACAGGCCGCCCACTGCCCCTGCCCCAGATCGGGGGCCGCAAAGCAGCCCTGTCTGTGTCCCCTGCCTCTAGAGGGAGTATTGGACCAACACTTGTAGAAAACGGGGTCCTTGCGGGCCACTCATTGGAGGGACACAAATAAATCTTTGCCGACTCTCTGCTGAAACTTACGAGCGTTCACACCTAAGCCTCTTACAAGGTCAGCTGTTTAGCTAAACATGAGCTCATGATCTAAATTTACACAATAATGAAGAAAGCAGCTACAAGGGGAGACAATCAGCCAAAACAATCAATACCAGTGTTAGATTCCCAAGGCCATCCATCAGATGTAGGAATAATCGGGTGCAAGGCAGAAAATATACATAAAACTGGAACTGAAACAAGGCACAAGGATGTTTTCAAAGACTGGTAGGATCTCTAAAACATTTTTCAAGGACATGTCATTGATAAAGCTAAATACTCCAAGGTTGTGTAATACAACAGATTAATCATTGAGAAGAGTGAAATTATGCTGTTTTGAAAACTATGGCAGGTCAGATTTTCTGCCTAATTATATAAGAAGATTTCTCTACAAAATACACATTATTTCAAAGACTTATTGGCTGTGAAATACGTTAAGGGTATTTCAAATGGCTTGTCTGCAAAGAAAGGTGAGATGTAGGGAATCACAGAAAGTCGAGGGGAAAATAGGTCAATATATACATTGCTGTATGGTGAACTAAGCCTTAGGCCAGCAACAATGGAGAGGACCTGACCCTTAGACACGTACAAGTAAGCTGGAATCTTCAAAAGTTCAAATCTTTATAAGTAAAAAGATTTATTAAAATGAATAACCAAGTGTTTTAATTGACATCAGAAGATGAAAACAATAAACCCTGAGAACATAGAAAAAAGATAAATAAAGATATGAGCAGAACTTAATACAACAGAAAACGTATAAAATTCAGGTGATTTAGTAAGTCCAAAGAATCTTCTTTGAAAAGATTTAAAAGACACACTTTGATTAAGGAAAACCAAAACATAAGTAAAGAATATACAGAAAGAGTCAGGACAATGTTAGAGCAGAGAATATATGAAATGCCAGTAAATTTGAACATTTCTGTCAAGTGGACCATTTCCTAGCTCCTAAAGTTTACCAACACTGACACAAGAGGAAATCATTTAAGGTCATCATGTCTGCCCTTGGCATTCTCGGAACGCCCTGGCCTCAGAATGCAGCCTCTGTAGTCCATGGTAACCTGCAGAGAGGGGGCGGGGCTGAGGGAGGTTGGAACACTGCCCTCACTGAGGGAGTGGGTTTGGCCATCTCTGCTGTGACTGAACAAAGGGCAGGGGAGCAGGGGGCCCAGGGCAGGGCCCTCAGAGCCCGGCAGGCCCAGTGGAGTGTCACAAGTTTTTAGGCCCAGGCCAAAGGGCGCCTTCTTTGTCTGCACAGCTGCCCAAACTCTCACCTTTCCACTCAGGCCGCCCTCTTACTTGAAGTGTGTGTGGAACGTGTCCGTGCAGTACACCGCACTGCACAGCTAAGCATAGTTCTGGGCATCGTAGCTTCCTGCCAGGTGACCGAAGTTCGCAGGCAGATGGGTCCCTGGGACACACGCGGAGAAGCTCCTGCCCGGGTCACAGGCCGCCCACTGCCCCTGCTCCAGATCGGGGGCTGCAAAGCAGCCCTGTCTGAGTCCCCTGCCTCTAGAGGGAGTATTGGACCAACACTTGTAGAAAACGGGGTCCTTGCGGGCCACTCATTGTAGGGACACAAATAAATCTTTGCCGACTCTCTGCTGAAACTTACGAGCATTCACACCTAAGCCTCTTACAAGGTCAGCTGTTTAGCTAAACATGAGCTCATGATCTAAATTTACACAATAATGAAGAAAGCAGCTACAAGGGGAGACAATCAGCCAAAACCATCAATACCAGAATTAGATTCCCAAGGCCATCCATCAGATGTAGGAATAATCGGGTGCAAGGCAGAAAATATACATAAAACTGGAACTGAAACAAGGCACAAGGATGTTTTCAAAGACTGGTAGGATCTCTAAAACATTTTTCAAGGACATGTCATTGATAAAGCTAAATACTCCAAGGTTGTGTAATACAACAGATTAATCATTGAGAAGAGTGAAATTATGCTGTTTTGAAAACTATGGCAGGTCAGATTTTCTGCCTAATTATATAAGAAGATTTCTCTACAAAATACACATTATTTCAAAGACTTATTGGCTGTGAAATAAGTTAAGGGTATTTCAAATGGCTTGTCTGCAAAGAAAGGTGAGATGTAGGGAATCACAGAAAGTCGAGGGGAAAATAGGTCAATATATACATTGCTGTATGGTGAACTAAGCCTTAGGCCAGCAACAATGGAGAGGACCTGACCCTTAGACACGTACAAGTAAGCTGGAATCTTCAAAAGTTCAAATCTTTATAAGTAAAAAGATTTATTAAAATGAATAACCAAGTGTTTTAATTGACATCAGAAGATGAAAACAATAAACCCTGAGAACATAGAAAAAAATAAAGATATGAGCAGAACTTAATACAACAGAAAACGTATAAAATTCAGGTGATTTAGTAAGTCCAAAGAATCTTCTTTGAAAAGATTTAAAAGACACACTTTGATTAAGGAAAACCAAAACATAAGTAAAGAATATACAGAAAGAGTCAGGACAATGTTAGAGCAGAGAATATATGAAATGCCAGTAAATTTGAACATTTCTGTCAAGTGGACCATTTCCTAGCTCCTAAAGTTTACCAACACTGACACAAGAGGAAATCATTTAAGGTCATCATGTCTGCCCTTGGCATTCTCGGAACGCCCTGGCCTCAGAATGCAGCCTCTGTAGTCCATGGTAACCTGCAGAGAGGGGGCGGGGCTGAGGGAGGTTGGAACACTGCCCTCACTGAGGGAGTGGGTGTGGCCATCTCTGCTGTGACTGAACAAAGGGCAGGGGAGCAGGGGGCCCAGGGCAGGGCCCTCAGAGCCCGGCAGGCCCAGTGGAGTGTCACAAGTTTTTAGGCCCAGGCCAAAGGGCGCCTTCTTTGTCTGCACAGCTGCCCAAACTCTCACCTTTCCACTCAGGCCGCCCTCTTACTTGAAGTGTGTGTGGAACGTGTCCATGCAGTACACCGCGCTGCACAGCTAAGCATAGTTCTGGGCATCGTAGCTTCCTGCCAGGTGACCGAAGTTCGCAGGCAGATGGGTCCCTGGGACACACGCGGAGAGGCTCCTGCCCGGGTCACAGGCCGCCCACTGCCCCTGCCCCAGATCGGGGGCCGCAAAGCAGCCCTGTCTGAGTCCCCTGCCTCTACAGGGAGTATTGGACCAACACTTGTAGAAAACGGGGTCCTTGCGGGCCACTCATTGGAGGGACACAAATAAATCTTTGCCGACTCTCTGCTGAAACTTACGAGCGTTCACACCTAAGCCTCTTACAAGGTCAGCTGTTTAGCTAAACATGAGCTCATGATCTAAATTTACACAATAATGAAGAAAGCAGCTACAAGGGGAGACAATCAGCCAAAACAATCAATACCAGTGTTAGATTCCCAAGGCCATCCATCAGATGTAGGAATAATCGGGTGCAAGGCAGAAAATATACATAAAACTGGAACTGAAACAAGGCACAAGGATGTTTTCAAAGACTGGTAGGATCTCTAAAACATTTTTCAAGGACATGTCATTGATAAAGCTAAATACTCCAAGGTTGTGTAATACAACAGATTAATCATTGAGAAGAGTGAAATTATGCTGTTTTGAAAACTATGGCAGGTCAGATTTTCTGCCTAATTATATAAGAAGATTTCTCTACAAAATACACATTATTTCAAAGACTTATTGGCTGTGAAATACGTTAAGGGTATTTCAAATGGCTTGTCTGCAAAGAAAGGTGAGATGTAGGGAATCACAGAAATTCGAGGGGAAAATAGGTCAATATATACATTGCTGTATGGTGAACTAAGCCTTAGGCCAGCAACAATGGAGAGGACCTGACCCTTAGACACGTACCAGTAAGCTGGAATCTTCAAAAGTTCAAATCTTTATAAGTAAAAAGATTTATTAAAATGAATATCCAAGTGTTTTAATTGACATCAGAAGATGAAAACAATAAACCCTGAGAACATAGAAAAAAGATAAATAAAGATATGAGCAGAACTTAATACAACAGAAAACGTATAAAATTCAGGTGATTTTGTAAGTCCAAAGAATCTTCTTTGAAAAGATTTAAAAGACACACTTTGATTAAGGAAAACCAAAACATAAGTAAAGAATATACAGAAAGAGTCAGGACAATGTTAGAGCAGAGAATATATGAAATGCCAGTAAATTTGAATATTTCTGTCAAGTGGACCATTTCCTAGCTCCTAAAGTTTACCAACACTGACACAAGAGGAAATCATTTAAGGTCATCATGTCTGCCCTTGGCATTCTCGGAACGCCCTGGCCTCAGAATGCAGCCTCTCTAGTCCATGGTAACCTGCAGAGAGGGGGCGGGGCTGAGGGAGGTTGGAACACTGCCCTCACTGAGGGAGTGGGTGTGGCCATCTCTGCTGTGACTGAACAAAGGGCAGGGGAGCAGGGGGCCCAGGGCAGGGCCCTCAGAGCCCGGCAGGCCCAGTGGAGTGTCACAAGTTTTTAGGCCCAGGCCAAAGGGCGCCTTCTTTGTCTGCACAGCTGCCCAAACTCTCACCTTTCCACTCAGGCCGCCCTCTTACTTGAAGTGTGTGTGGAACGTGTCCGTGCAGTACACCGCACTGCACAGCTAAGCATAGTTCTGGGCATCGTAGCTTCCTGCCAGGTGACCGAAGTTCGCAGGCAGATGGGTCCCTGGGACACACGCGGAGAGGCTCCTGCCCGGGTCACAGGCCGCCCACTGCCCCTGCTCCAGATCGGGGGCCGCAAAGCAGCCCTGTCTGAGTCCCCTGCCTCTACAGGGAGTATTGGACCAACACTTGTAGAAAACGGGGTCCTTGCGGGCCACTCATTGGAGGGACACAAATAAATCTTTGCCGACTCTCTGCTGAAACTTACGAGCATTCACACCTAAGCCTCTTACAAGGTCAGCTGTTTAGCTAAACATGAGCTCATGATCTAAATTTACACAATAATGAAGAAAGCAGCTACAAGGGGAGACAATCAGCCAAAACCATCAATACCAGAATTAGATTCCCAAGGCCATCCATCAGATGTAGGAATAATCGGGTGCAAGGCAGAAAATATACATAAAACTGGAACTGAAACAAGGCACAAGGATGTTTTCAAAGACTGGTAGGATCTCTAAAACATTTTTCAAGGACATGTCATTGATAAAGCTAAATACTCCAAGGTTGTGTAATACAACAGATTAATCATTGAGAAGAGTGAAATTATGCTGTTTTGAAAAGTATGGCAGGTCAGATTTTCTGCCTAATTATATAAGAAGATTTCTCTAAAAAATACACATTATTTCAAAGCCTTATTGGCTGTGAAATACGTTAAGGGTATTTCAAATGGCTTGTCTGCAAAGAAAGGTGAGATGTAGGGAATCACAGAAAGTCGAGGGGAAAATAGGTCAATATATACATTGCTGTATGGTGAACTAAGCCTTAGGCCAGCAACAATGGAGAGGACCTGACCCTTAGACACGTACAAGTAAGCTGGAATCTTCAAAAGTTCAAATCTTTATAAGTAAAAAGATTTATTAAAATGAATAACCAAGTGTTTTAATTGACATCAGAAGATGAAAACAATAAACCCTGAGAACATAGAAAAAAGATAAATAAAGATATGAGCAGAACTTAATACAACAGAAAACGTATAAAATTCAGGTGATTTAGTAAGTCCAAAGAATCTTCTTTGAAAAGATTTAAAAGACACACTTTGATTAAGGAAAACCAAAACATAAGTAAAGAATATACAGAAAGAGTCAGGACAATGTTAGAGCAGAGAATATATGAAATGCCAGTAAATTTGAACATTTCTGTCAAGTGGACCATTTCCTAGCTCCTAAAGTTTACCAACACTGACACAAGAGGAAATCATTTAAGGTCATCATGTCTGCCCTTGGCATTCTCGGAACGCCCTGGCCTCAGAATGCAGCCTCTCTAGTCCATGGTAACCTGCAGAGAGGGGGCGGGGCTGAGGGAGGTTGGAACACTGCCCTCACTGAGGGAATGGGTGTGGCCATCTCTGCTGTGACTGAACAAAGGGCAGGGGAGCAGGGGGCCCAGTGCAGGGCTCTCAGAGCCCGGCAGGCCCAGTGGAGTGTCACAAGTTTTTAGGCCCAGGCCAAAGGGCGCCTTCTTTGTCTGCACAGCTGCCCAAACTCTCACCTTTCCACTCAGGCCGCCCTCTTACTTGAAGTGTGTGTGGAACGTGTCCATGCAGTACACCGCGCTGCACAGCTAAGCATAGTTCTGGGCATCGTAGCTTCCTGCCAGGTGACCGAAGTTCGCAGGCAGATGGGTCCCTGGGACACACGCGGAGAGGCTCCTGCCCGGGCCACAGGCCGCCCACTGCCCCTGCCCCAGATCGGGGGCCGCAAAGCAGCCCTGTCTGAGTCCCCTGCCTCTACAGGGAGTATTGGACCAACACTTGTAGAAAACGGGGTCCTTGCGGGCCACTCATTGGAGGGACACAAATAAATCTTTGCCGACTCTCTGCTGAAACTTACGAGCGTTCACACCTAAGCCTCTTACAAGGTCAGCTGTTTAGCTAAACATGAGCTCATGATCTAAATTTACACAATAATGAAGAAAGCAGCTACAAGGGGAGACAATCAGCCAAAACCATCAATACCAGTGTTAGATTCCCAAGGCCATCCATCAGATGTAGGAATAATCGGGTGCAAGGCAGAAAATATACATAAAACTGGAACTGAAACAAGGCACAAGGATGTTTTCAAAGACTGGTAGGATCTCTAAAACATTTTTCAAGGACATGTCATTGATAAAGCTAAATACTCCAAGGTTGTGTAATACAACAGATTAATCATTGAGAAGAGTGAAATTATGCTGTTTTGAAAACTATGGCAGGTCAGATTTTCTGCCTAATTATATAAGAAGATTTCTCTACAAAATACACATTATTTCAAAGACTTATTGGCTGTGAAATAAGTTAAGGGTATTTCAAATGGCTTGTCTGCAAAGAAAGGTGAGATGTAGGGAATCACAGAAAGTCGAGGGGAAAATAGGTCAATATATACATTGCTGTATGGTGAACTAAGCCTTAGGCCAGCAACAATGGAGAGGACCTGACCCTTAGACACGTACAAGTAAGCTGGAATCTTCAAAAGTTCAAATCTTTATAAGTAAAAAGATTTATTAAAATGAATAACCAAGTGTTTTAATTGACATCAGAAGATGAAAACAATAAACCCTGAGAACATAGAAAAAAGATAAATAAAGATATGAGCAGAACTTAATACAACAGAAAACGTATAAAATTCAGGTGATTTAGTAAGTCCAAAGAATCTTCTTTGAAAAGATTTAAAAGACACACTTTGATTAAGGAAAACCAAAACATAAGTAAAGAATATACAGAAAGAGTCAGGACAATGTTAGAGCAGAGAATATATGAAATGCCAGTAAATTTGAACATTTCTGTCAAGTGGACCATTTCCTAGCTCCTAAAGTTTACCAACACTGACACAAGAGGAAATCATTTAAGGTCATCATGTCTGCCCTTGGCATTCTCGGAACGCCCTGGCCTCAGAATGCAGCCTCTCTAGTCCATGGTAACCTGCAGAGAGGGGGCGGGGCTGAGGGAGGTTGGAACACTGCCCTCACTGAGGGAATGGGTGTGGCCATCTCTGCTGTGACTGAACAAAGGGCAGGGGAGCAGGGGGCCCAGTGCAGGGCCCTCAGAGCCCGGCAGGCCCAGTGGAGTGTCACAAGTTTTTAGGCCCAGGCCAAAGGGCGCCTTCTTTGTCTGCACAGCTGCCCAAACTCTCACCTTTCCACTCAGGCCGCCGTCTTACTTGAAGTGTGTGTGGAACGTGTCCATGCAGTACACCGCGCTGCACAGCTAAGCATAGTTCTGGGCATCGTAGCTTCCTGCCAGGTGACCGAAGTTCGCAGGCAGATGGGTCCCTGGGACACACGCGGAGAGGCTCCTGCCCGGGTCACAGGCCGCCCACTGCCCCTGCCCCAGATCGGGGGCCGCAAAGCAGCCCTGTCTGAGTCCCCTGCCTCTACAGGGAGTATTGGACCAACACTTGTAGAAAACGGGGTCCTTGCGGGCCACTCATTGGAGGGACACAAATAAATCTTTGCCGACTCTCTGCTGAAACTTACGAGCGTTCACACCTAAGCCTCTTACAAGGTCAGCTGTTTAGCTAAACATGAGCTCATGATCTAAATTTACACAATAATGAAGAAAGCAGCTACAAGGGGAGACAATCAGCCAAAACAATCAATACCAGTGTTAGATTCCCAAGGCCATCCATCAGATGTAGGAATAATCGGGTGCAAGGCAGAAAATATACATAAAACTGGAACTGAAACAAGGCACAAGGATGTTTTCAAAGACTGGTAGGATCTCTAAAACATTTTTCAAGGACATGTCATTGATAAAGCTAAATACTCCAAGGTTGTGTAATACAACAGATTAATCATTGAGAAGAGTGAAATTATGCTGTTTTGAAAACTATGGCAGGTCAGATTTTCTGCCTAATTATATAAGAAGATTTCTCTACAAAATACACATTATTTCAAAGACTTATTGGCTGTGAAATACGTTAAGGGTATTTCAAATGGCTTGTCTGCAAAGAAAGGTGAGATGTAGGGAATCACAGAAAGTCGAGGGGAAAATAGGTCAATATATACATTGCTGTATGGTGAACTAAGCCTTAGGCCAGCAACAATGGAGAGGACCTGACCCTTAGAAACGTACAAGTAAGCTGGAATCTTCAAAAGTTCAAATCTTTATAAGTAAAAAGATTTATTAAAATGAATAACCAAGTGTTTTAATTGACATCAGAAGATGAAAACAATAAACCCTGAGAAAATAGAAAAAAGATAAATAAAGATATGAGCAGAACTTAATACAACAGAAAACGTATAAAATTCAGGTGATTTTGTAAGTCCAAAGAATCTTCTTTGAAAAGATTTAAAAGACACACTTTGATTAAGGAAAACCAAAACATAAGTAAAGAATATACAGAAAGAGTCAGGACAATGTTAGAGCAGAGAATATATGAAATGCCAGTAAATTTGAACATTTCTGTCAAGTGGACCATTTCCTAGCTCCTAAAGTTTACCAACACTGACACAAGAGGAAATCATTTAAGGTCATCATGTCTGCCCTTGGCATTCTCGGAACGCCCTGGCCTCAGAATGCAGCCTCTGTAGTCCATGGTAAACTGCGGAGAGGGGGCGGGGCTGAGGGAGGTTGGAACACTGCCCTCACTGAGGGAGTGGGTGTGGCAATCACTGCTGTGACTGAACAAAGGGCAGGGGAGCAGGGGGCCCAGGGCAGGGCCCTCAGAGCCCGGCAGGCCCAGTGGAGTGTCACAAGTTTTTAGGCCCAGGCCAAAGGGCGCCTTCTTTGTCTGCACAGCTGCCCAAACTCTCACCTTTCCACTCAGGCCGCCCTCTTACTTGAAGTGTGTGTGGAACGTGTCCGTGCAGTACACCGCACTGCACAGCTAAGCATAGTTCTGGGCATCGTAGCTTCCTGCCAGGTGACCGAAGTTCGCAGGCAGATGGGTCCCTGGGACACACGCGGAGAGGCTCCTGCCCGGGTCACAGGCCGCCCACTGCCCCTGCTCCAGATCGGGGGCCGCAAAGCAGCCCTGTCTGAGTCCCCTGCCTCTAGAGGGAGTATTGGACCAACACTTGTAGAAAACGGGGTCCTTGCGGGCCACTCATTGGAGGGACACAAATAAATCTTTGCCGACCTTCTGCTGAAACTTACGAGCGTTCACACCTAAGCCTCTTACAAGGTCAGCTGTTTAGCTAAACATGAGCTCATGATCTAAATTTACACAATAATGAAGAAAGCAGCTACAAGGGGAGACAATCAGCCAAAACCATCAATACCAGAATTAGATTCCCAAGGCCATCCATCAGATGTAGGAATAATCGGGTGCAAGGCAGAAAATATACATAAAACTGGAACTGAAACAAGGCACAAGGATGTTTTCAAAGACTGGTAGGATCTCTAAAACATTTTTCAAGGACATGTCATTGATAAAGCTAAATACTCCAAGGTTGTGTAATACAACAGATTAATCATTGAGAAGAGTGAAATTATGCTGTTTTGAAAACTATGGCAGGTCAGATTTTCTGCCTAATTATATAAGAAGATTTCTCTACAAAATACACATTATTTCAAAGACTTATTGGCTGTGAAATAAGTTAAGGGTATTTCAAATGGCTTGTCTGCAAAGAAAGGTGAGATGTAGGGAATCACAGAAAGTCGAGGGGAAAATAGGTCAATATATACATTGCTGTATGGTGAACTAAGCCTTAGGCCAGCAACAATGGAGAGGACCTGACCCTTAGACACGTACAAGTAAGCTGGAATCTTCAAAAGTTCAAATCTTTATAAGTAAAAAGATTTATTAAAATGAATAACCAAGTGTTTTAATTGACATCAGAAGATGAAAACAATAAACCCTGAGAACATAGAAAAAAGATAAATAAAGATATGAGCAGAACTTAATACAACAGAAAACGTATAAAATTCAGGTGATTTAGTAAGTCCAAAGAATCTTCTTTGAAAAGATTTAAAAGACACACTTTGATTAAGGAAAACCAAAACATAAGTAAAGAATATACAGAAAGAGTCAGGACAATGTTAGAGCAGAGAATATATGAAATGCCAGTAAATTTGAACATTTCTGTCAAGTGGACCATTTCCTAGCTCCTAAAGTTTACCAACACTGACACAAGAGGAAATCATTTAAGGTCATCATGTCTGCCCTTGGCATTCTCGGAACGCCCTGGCCTCAGAATGCAGCCTCTCTAGTCCATGGTAACCTGCAGAGAGGGGGCGGGGCTGAGGGAGGTTGGAACACTGCCCTCACTGAGGGAGTGGGTGTGGCCATCTCTGCTGTGACTGAACAAAGGGCAGGGGAGCAGGGGGCCCAGGGCAGGGCCCTCAGAGCCCGGCAGGCCCAGTGGAGTGTCACAAGTTTTTAGGCCCAGGCCAAAGGGCGCCTTCTTTGTCTGCACAGCTGCCCAAACTCTCACCTTTCCACTCAGGCCGCCCTCTTACTTGAAGTGTGTGTGGAACGTGTCCGTGCAGTACACCGCGCTGCACAGCTAAGCATAGTTCTGGGCATCGTAGCTTCCTGCCAGGTGACCGAAGTTCGCAGGGAGATGGGTCCCTGGGACACACGCGGAGAGGCTCCTGCCCGGGTCACAGGCCGCCCACTGCCCCTGCCCCAGATCGGGGGCCGCAAAGCAGCCCTGTCTGAGTCCCCTGCCTCTAGAGGGAGTATTGGACCAACACTTGTAGAAAACGGGGTCCTTGCGGGCCACTCATTGGAGGGACACAAATAAATCTTTGCCGACTCTCTGCTGAAACTTACGAGCGTTCACACCTAAGCCTCTTACAAGGTCAGCTGTTTAGCTAAACATGAGCTCATGATCTAAATTTACACAATAATGAAGAAAGCAGCTACAAGGGGAGACAATCAGCCAAAACAATCAATACCAGTGTTAGATTCCCAAGGCCATCCATCAGATGTAGGAATAATCGGGTGCAAGGCAGAAAATATACATAAAACTGGAACTGAAACAAGGCACAAGGATGCTTTCAAAGACTGGTAGGATCTCTAAAACATTTTTCAAGGACATGTCATTGATAAAGCTAAATACTCCAAGGTTGTGTAATACAACAGATTAATCATTGAGAAGAGTGAAATTATGCTGTTTTGAAAACTATGGCAGGTCAGATTTTCTGCCTAATTATATAAGAAGATTTCTCTACAAAATACACATTATTTCAAAGACTTATTGGCTGTGAAATACGTTAAGGGTATTTCAAATGGCTTGTCTGCAAAGAAAGGTGAGATGTAGGGAATCACAGAAAGTCGAGGGGAAAATAGGTCAATATATACATTGCTGTATGGTGAACTAAGCCTTAGGCCAGCAACAATGGAGAGGACCTGACCCTTAGACACGTACAAGTAAGCTGGAATCTTCAAAAGTTCAAATCTTTATAAGTAAAAAGATTTATTAAAATGAATAACCAAGTGTTTTAATTGACATCAGAAGATGAAAACAATAAACCCTGAGAACATAGAAAAAAGATAAATAAAGATATGAGCAGAACTTAATACAACAGAAAACGTATAAAATTCAGGTGATTTAGTAAGTCCAAAGAATCTTCTTTGAAAAGATTTAAAAGACACACTTTGATTAAGGAAAACCAAAACATAAGTAAAGAATATACAGAAAGAGTCAGGACAATGTTAGAGCAGAGAATATATGAAATGCCAGTAAATTTGAACATTTCTGTCAAGTGGACCATTTCCTAGCTCCTAAAGTTTACCAACACTGACACAAGAGGAAATCATTTAAGGTCATCATGTCTGCCCTTGGCATTCTCGGAACGCCCTGGCCTCAGAATGCAGCATCTCTAGTCCATGGTAACCTGCAGAGAGGGGGCGGGGCTGAGGGAGGTTGGAACACTGCCCTCACTGAGGGAGTGGGTGTGGCCATCTCTGCTGTGACTGAACAAAGGGCAGGGGAGCAGGGGGCCCAGGGCAGGGCCCTCAGAGCCCGGCAGGCCCAGTGGAGTGTCACAAGTTTTTAGGCCCAGGCCAAAGGGCGCCTTCTTTGTCTGCACAGCTGCCCAAACTCTCACCTTTCCACTCAGGCCGCCCTCTTACTTGAAGTGTGTGTGGAACGTGTCCGTGCAGTACACCGCGCTGCACAGCTAAGCATAGTTCTGGGCATCGTAGCTTCCTGCCAGGTGACCGAAGTTCGCAGGCAGATGGGTCCCTGGGACACACGCGGAGAGGCTCCTGCCCGGGTCACAGGCCGCCCACTGCCCCTGCCCCAGATCGGGGGCCGCAAAGCAGCCCTGTCTGAGTCCCCTGCCTCTAGAGGGAGTATTGGACCAACACTTGTAGAAAACGGGGTCCTTGCGGGCCACTCATTGGAGGGACACAAATAAATCTTTGCCGACTCTCTGCTGAAACTTACGAGCGTTCACACCTAAGCCTCTTACAAGGTCAGCTGTTTAGCTAAACATGAGCTCATGATCTAAATTTACACAATAATGAAGAAAGCAGCTACAAGGGGAGACAATCAGCCAAAACAATCAATACCAGTGTTAGATTCCCAAGGCCATCCATCAGATGTAGGAATAATCGGGTGCAAGGCAGAAAATATACATAAAACTGGAACTGAAACAAGGCACAAGGATGCTTTCAAAGACTGGTAGGATCTCTAAAACATTTTTCAAGGACATGTCATTGATAAAGCTAAATACTCCAAGGTTGTGTAATACAACAGATTAATCATTGAGAAGAGTGAAATTATGCTGTTTTGAAAACTATGGCAGGTCAGATTTTCTGCCTAATTATATAAGAAGATTTCTCTACAAAATACACATTATTTCAAAGACTTATTGGCTGTGAAATACGTTAAGGGTATTTCAAATGGCTTGTCTGCAAAGAAAGGTGAGATGTAGGGAATCACAGAAAGTCGAGGGGAAAATAGGTCAATATATACATTGCTGTATGGTGAACTAAGCCTTAGGCCAGCAACAATGGAGAGGACCTGACCCTTAGACACGTACAAGTAAGCTGGAATCTTCAAAAGTTCAAATCTTTATAAGTAAAAAGATTTATTAAAATGAATAACCAAGTGTTTTAATTGACATCAGAAGATGAAAACAATAAACCCTGAGAACATAGAAAAAAGATAAATAAAGATATGAGCAGAACTTAATACAACAGAAAACGTATAAAATTCAGGTGATTTAGTAAGTCCAAAGAATCTTCTTTGAAAAGATTTAAAAGACACACTTTGATTAAGGAAAACCAAAACATAAGTAAAGAATATACAGAAAGAGTCAGGACAATGTTAGAGCAGAGAATATATGAAATGCCAGTAAATTTGAACATTTCTGTCAAGTGGACCATTTCCTAGCTCCTAAAGTTTACCAACACTGACACAAGAGGAAATCATTTAAGGTCATCATGTCTGCCCTTGGCATTCTCGGAACGCCCTGGCCTCAGAATGCAGCCTCTCTAGTCCATGGTAACCTGCAGAGAGGGGGCGGGGCTGAGGGAGGTTGGAACACTGCCCTCACTGAGGGAGTGGGTGTGGCCATCTCTGCTGTGACTGAACAAAGGGCAGGGGAGCAGGGGGCCCAGGGCAGGGCCCTCAGAGCCCGGCAGGCCCAGTGGAGTGTCACAAGTTTTTAGGCCCAGGCCAAAGGGCGCCTTCTTTGTCTGCACAGCTGCCCAAACTCTCACCTTTCCACTCAGGCCGCCCTCTTACTTGAAGTGTGTGTGGAACGTGTCCGTGCAGTACACCGCGCTGCACAGCTAAGCATAGTTCTGGGCATCGTAGCTTCCTGCCAGGTGACCGAAGTTCGCAGGCAGATGGGTCCCTGGGACACACGCGGAGAGGCTCCTGCCCGGGTCACAGGCCGCCCACTGCCCCTGCCCCAGATCGGGGGCCGCAAAGCAGCCCTGTCTGAGTCCCCTGCCTCTAGAGGGAGTATTGGACCAACACTTGTAGAAAACGGGGTCCTTGCGGGCCACTCATTGGAGGGACACAAATAAATCTTTGCCGACTCTCTGCTGAAACTTACGAGCGTTCACACCTAAGCCTCTTACAAGGTCAGCTGTTTAGCTAAACATGAGCTCATGATCTAAATTTACACAATAATGAAGAAAGCAGCTACAAGGGGAGACAATCAGCCAAAACAATCAATACCAGTGTTAGATTCCCAAGGCCATCCATCAGATGTAGGAATAATCGGGTGCAAGGCAGAAAATATACATAAAACTGGAACTGAAACAAGGCACAAGGATGTTTTCAAAGACTGGTAGGATCTCTAAAACATTTTTCAAGGACATGTCATTGATAAAGCTAAATACTCCAAGGTTGTGTAATACAACAGATTAATCATTGAGAAGAGTGAAATTATGCTGTTTTGAAAACTATGGCAGGTCAGATTTTCTGCCTAATTATATAAGAAGATTTCTCTACAAAATACACATTATTTCAAAGACGTATTGGCTGTGAAATACGTTAAGGGTATTTCAAATGGCTTGTCTGCAAAGAAAGGTGAGATGTAGGGAATCACAGAAAGTCGAGGGGAAAATAGGTCAATATATACATTGCTGTATGGTGAACTAAGCCTTAGGCCAGCAACAATGGAGAGGACCTGACCCTTAGACACGTACAAGTAAGCTGGAATCTTCAAAAGTTCAAATCTTTATAAGTAAAAAGATTTATTAAAATGAATAACCAAGTGTTTTAATTGACATCAGAAGATGAAAACAATAAACCCTGAGAACATAGAAAAAAGATAAATAAAGATATGAGCAGAACTTAATACAACAGAAAACGTATAAAATTCAGGTGATTTAGTAAGTCCAAAGAATCTTCTTTGAAAAGATTTAAAAGACACACTTTGATTAAGGAAAACCAAAACATAAGTAAAGAATATACAGAAAGAGTCAGGACAATGTTAGAGCAGACAATATATGAAATGCCAGTAAATTTGAACATTTCTGTCAAGTGGACCATTTCCTAGCTCCTAAAGTTTACCAACACTGACACAAGAGGAAATCATTTAAGGTCATCATGTCTGCCCTTGGCATTCTCGGAACGCCCTGGCCTCAGAATGCAGCCTCTGTAGTCCATGGTAAACTGCGGAGAGGGGGCGGGGCTGAGGGAGGTTGGAACACTGCCCTCACTGAGGGAGTGGGTGTGGCCATCTCTGCTGTGACTGAACAAAGGGCAGGGGAGCAGGGGGCCCAGGGCAGGGCCCTCAGAGCCCGGCAGGCCCAGTGGAGTGTCACAAGTTTTTAGGCCCAGGCCAAAGGGCGCCTTCTTTGTCTGCACAGCTGCCCAAACTCTCACCTTTCCACTCAGGCCGCCCTCTTACTTGAAGTGTGTGTGGAACGTGTCCGTGCAGTACACCGCACTGCACAGCTAAGCATAGTTCTGGGCATCGTAGCTTCCTGCCAGGTGACCGAAGTTCGCAGGCAGAAGGGTCCCTGGGACACACGCGGAGAGGCTCCTGCCCGGGTCACAGGCCGCCCACTGCCCCTGCTCCAGATCGGGGGCCGCAAAGCAGCCCTGTCTGAGTCCCCTGCCTCTAGAGGGAGTATTGGACCAACACTTGTAGAAAACGGGGTCCTTGCGGGCCACTCATTGGAGGGACACAAATAAATCTTTGCCGACTCTCTGCTGAAACTTACGAGCGTTCACACCTAAGCCTCTTACAAGGTCAGCTGTTTAGCTAAACATGAGCTCATGATCTAAATTTACACAATAATGAAGAAAGCAGCTACAAGGGGAGACAATCAGCCAAAACCATCAATACCAGAATTAGATTCCCAAGGCCATCCATCAGATGTAGGAATAATCGGGTGCAAGGCAGAAAATATACATAAAACTGGAACTGAAACAAGGCACAAGGATGTTTTCAAAGACTGGTAGGATCTCTAAAACATTTTTCAAGGACATGTCATTGATAAAGCTAAATACTCCAAGGTTGTGTAATACAACAGATTAATCATTGAGAAGAGTGAAATTATGCTGTTTTGAAAACTATGGCAGGTCAGATTTTCTGCCTAATTATATAAGAAGATTTCTCTACAAAATACACATTATTTCAAAGACTTATTGGCTGTGAAATACGTTAAGGGTATTTCAAATGGCTTGTCTGCAAAGAAAGGTGAGATGTAGGGAATCACAGAAAGTCGAGGGGAAAATAGGTCAATATATACATTGCTGTATGGTGAACTAAGCCTTAGGCCAGCAACAATGGAGAGGACCTGACCCTTAGACACGTACAAGTAAGCTGGAATCTTCAAAAGTTCAAATCTTTATAAGTAAAAAGATTTATTAAAATGAATAACCAAGTGTTTTAATTGACATCAGAAGATGAAAACAATAAACCCTGAGAACATAGAAAAAAGATAAATAAAGATATGAGCAGAACTTAATACAACAGAAAACGTATAAAATTCAGGTGATTTAGTAAGTCCAAAGAATCTTCTTTGAAAAGATTTAAAAGACACACTTTGATTAAGGAAAACCAAAACATAAGTAAAGAATATACAGAAAGAGTCAGGACAATGTTAGAGCAGAGAATATATGAAATGCCAGTAAATTTGAACATTTCTGTCAAGTGGACCATTTCCTAGCTCCTAAAGTTTACCAACACTGACACAAGAGGAAATCATTTAAGGTCATCATGTCTGCCCTTGGCATTCTCGGAACGCCCTGGCCTCAGAATGCAGCCTCTGTAGTCCATGGTAACCTGCAGAGAGGGGGTGGGGCTGAGGGAGGTTGGAACACTGCCCTCACTGAGGGAGTGGGTGTGGCCATCTCTGCTGTGACTGAACAAAGGGCAGGGGAGCAGGGGGCCCAGGGCAGGGCCCTCAGAGCCCGGCAGGCCCAGTGGAGTGTCACAAGTTTTTAGGCCCAGGCCAAAGGGCGCCTTCTTTGTCTGCACAGCTGCCCAAACTCTCACCTTTCCACTCAGGCCGCCCTCTTACTTGAAGTGTGTGTGGAACGTGTCCGTGCAGTACACCGCGCTGCACAGCTAAGCATAGTTCTGGGCATCGTAGCTTCCTGCCAGGTGACCGAAGTTCGCAGGCAGATGGGTCCCTGGGACACACGCGGAGAGGCTCCTGCCCGGGTCACAGGCCGCCCACTGCCCCTGCCCCAGATCGGGGGCCGCAAAGCAGCCCTGTCTGAGTCCCCTGCCTCTAGAGGGAGTATTGGACCAACACTTGTAGAAAACGGGGTCCTTGCGGGCCACTCATTGGAGGGACACAAATAAATCTTTGCCGACTCTCTGCTGAAACTTACGAGCGTTCACACCTAAGCCTCTTACAAGGTCAGCTGTTTAGCTAAACATGAGCTCATGATCTAAATTTACACAATAATGAAGAAAGCAGCTACAAGGGGAGACAATCAGCCAAAACCATCAATACCAGAATTAGATTCCCAAGGCCATCCATCAGATGTAGGAATAATCGGGTGCAAGGCAGAAAATATACATAAAACTGGAACTGAAACAAGGCACAAGGATGTTTTCAAAGACTGGTAGGATCTCTAAAACATTTTTCAAGGACATGTCATTGATAAAGCTAAATACTCCAAGGTTGTGTAATACAACAGATTAATCATTGAGAAGAGTGAAATTATGCTGTTTTGAAAACTATGGCAGGTCAGATTTTCTGCCTAATTATATAAGAAGATTTCTCTACAAAATACACATTATTTCAAAGACTTATTGGCTGTGAAATAAGTTAAGGGTATTTCAAATGGCTTGTCTGCAAAGAAAGGTGAGATGTAGGGAATCACAGAAAGTCGAGGGGAAAATAGGTCAATATATACATTGCTGTATGGTGAACTAAGCCTTAGGCCAGCAACAATGGAGAGGACCTGACCCTTAGACACGTACAAGTAAGCTGGAATCTTCAAAAGTTCAAATCTTTATAAGTAAAAAGATTTATTAAAATGAATAACCAAGTGTTTTAATTGACATCAGAAGATGAAAACAATAAACCCTGAGAACATAGAAAAAAGATAAATAAAGATATGAGCAGAACTTAATACAACAGAAAACGTATAAAATTCAGGTGATTTAGTAAGTCCAAAGAATCTTCTTTGAAAAGATTTAAAAGACACACTTTGATTAAGGAAAACCAAAACATAAGTAAAGAATATACAGAAAGAGTCAGGACAATGTTAGAGCAGAGAATATATGAAATGCCAGTAAATTTGAACATTTCTGTCAAGTGGACCATTTCCTAGCTCCTAAAGTTTACCAACACTGACACAAGAGGAAATCATTTAAGGTCATCATGTCTGCCCTTGGCATTCTCGGAACGCCCTGGCCTCAGAATGCAGCCTCTGTAGTCCATGGTAAACTGCGGAGAGGGGGCGGGGCTGAGGGAGTTTGGAACACTGCCCTCACTGAGGGAGTGGGTGTGGCCATCTCTGCTGTGACTGAACAAAGGGCAGGGGAGCAGGGGGCCCAGGGCAGGGCCCTCAGAGCCCGGCAGGCCCAGTGGAGTGTCACAAGTTTTTAGGCCCAGGCCAAAGGGCGCCTTCTTTGTCTGCACAGCTGCCCAAACTCTCACCTTTCCACTCAGGCCGCCCTCTTACTTGAAGTGTGTGTGGAACGTGTCCGTGCAGTACACCGCACTGCACAGCTAAGCATAGTTCTGGGCATCGTAGCTTCCTGCCAGGTGACCGAAGTTCGCAGGCAGAAGGGTCCCTGGGACACACGCGGAGAGGCTCCTGCCCGGGTCACAGGCCGCCCACTGCCCCTGCTCCAGATCGGGGGCCGCAAAGCAGCCCTGTCTGAGTCCCCTGCCTCTAGAGGGAGTATTGGACCAACACTTGTAGAAAACGGGGTCCTTGCGGGCCACTCATTGGAAGGACACAAATAAATCTTTGCCGACTCTCTGCTGAAACTTACGAGCGTTCACACCTAAGCCTCTTACAAGGTCAGCTGTTTAGCTAAACATGAGCTCATGATCTAAATTTACACAATAATGAAGAAAGCAGCTACAAGGGGAGACAATCAGCCAAAACCATCAATACCAGAATTAGATTCCCAAGGCCATCCATCAGATGTAGGAATAATCGGGTGCAAGGCAGAAAATATACATAAAACTGGAACTGAAACAAGGCACAAGGATGTTTTCAAAGACTGGTAGGATCTCTAAAACATTTTTCAAGGACATGTCATTGATAAAGCTAAATACTCCAAGGTTGTGTAATACAACAGATTAATCATTGAGAAGAGTGAAATTATGCTGTTTTGAAAACTATGGCAGGTCAGATTTTCTGCCTAATTATATAAGAAGATTTCTCTACAAAATACACATTATTTCAAAGACTTATTGGCTGTGAAATAAGTTAAGGGTATTTCAAATGGCTTGTCTGCAAAGAAAGGTGAGATGTAGGGAATCACAGAAAGTCGAGGGGAAAATAGGTCAATATATACATTGCTGTATGGTGAACTAAGCCTTAGGCCAGCAACAATGGAGAGGACCTGACCCTTAGACACGTACAAGTAAGCTGGAATCTTCAAAAGTTCAAATCTTTATAAGTAAAAAGATTTATTAAAATGAATAACCAAGTGTTTTAATTGACATCAGAAGATGAAAACAATAAACCCTGAGAACATAGAAAAAAGATAAATAAAGATATGAGCAGAACTTAATACAACAGAAAACGTATAAAATTCAGGTGATTTAGTAAGTCCAAAGAATCTTCTTTGAAAAGATTTAAAAGACACACTTTGATTAAGGAAAACCAAAACATAAGTAAAGAATATACAGAAAGAGTCAGGACAATGTTAGAGCAGAGAATATATGAAATGCCAGTAAATTTGAACATTTCTGTCAAGTGGACCATTTCCTAGCTCCTAAAGTTTACCAACACTGACACAAGAGGAAATCATTTAAGGTCATCATGTCTGCCCTTGGCATTCTCGGAACGCCCTGGCCTCAGAATGCAGCCTCTCTAGTCCATGGTAACCTGCAGAGAGGGGGCGGGGCTGAGGGAGTTTGGAACACTGCCCTCACTGAGGGAGTGGGTGTGGCCATCTCTGCTGTGACTGAACAAAGGGCAGGGGAGCAGGGGGCCCAGGGCAGGGCCCTCAGAGCCCGGCAGGCCCAGTGGAGTGTCACAAGTTTTTAGGCCCAGGCCAAAGGGCGCCTTCTTTGTCTGCACAGCTGCCCAAACTCTCACCTTTCCACTCAGGCCGCCCTCTTACTTGAAGTGTGTGTGGAACGTGTCCGTGCAGTACACCGCGCTGCACAGCTAAGCATAGTTCTGGGCATCGTAGCTTCCTGCCAGGTGACCGAAGTTCGCAGGCAGATGGGTCCCTGGGACACACGCGGAGAGGCTCCTGCCCGGGTCACAGGCCGCCCACTGCCCCTGCCCCAGATCGGGGGCCGCAAAGCAGCCCTGTCTGAGTCCCCTGCCTCTAGAGGGAGTATTGGACCAACACTTGTAGAAAACGGGGTCCTTGCGGGCCACTCATTGGAGGGACACAAATAAATCTTTGCCGACTCTCTGCTGAAACTTACGAGCGTTCACACCTAAGCCTCTTACAAGGTCAGCTGTTTAGCTAAACATGAGCTCATGATCTAAATTTACACAATAATGAAGAAAGCAGCTACAAGGGGAGACAATCAGCCAAAACAATCAATACCAGTGTTAGATTCCCAAGGCCATCCATCAGATGTAGGAATAATCGGGTGCAAGGCAGAAAATATACATAAAACTGGAACTGAAACAAGGCACAAGGATGTTTTCAAAGACTGGTAGGATCTCTAAAACATTTTTCAAGGACATGCCATTGATAAAGCTAAATACTCCAAGGTTGTGTAATACAACAGATTAATCATTGAGAAGAGTGAAATTATGCTGTTTTGAAAACTATGGCAGGTCAGATTTTCTGCCTAATTATATAAGAAGATTTCTCTACAAAATACACATTATTTCAAAGACTTATTGGCTGTGAAATACGTTAAGGGTATTTCAAATGGCTTGTCTGCAAAGAAAGGTGAGATGTAGGGAATCACAGAAAGTCGAGGGGAAAATAGGTCAATATATACATTGCTGTATGGTGAACTAAGCCTTAGGCCAGCAACAATGGAGAGGACCTGACCCTTAGACACGTACAAGTAAGCTGGAATCTTCAAAAGTTCAAATCTTTATAAGTAAAAAGATTTATTAAAATGAATAACCAAGTGTTTTAATTGACATCAGAAGATGAAAACAATAAACCCTGAGAACATAGAAAAAAGATAAATAAAGATATGAGCAGAACTTAATACAACAGAAAACGTATAAAATTCAGGTGATTTAGTAAGTCCAAAGAATCTTCTTTGAAAAGATTTAAAAGACACACTTTGATTAAGGAAAACCAAAACATAAGTAAAGAATATACAGAAAGAGTCAGGACAATGTTAGAGCAGAGAATATATGAAATGCCAGTAAATTTGAACATTTCTGTCAAGTGGACCATTTCCTAGCTCCTAAAGTTTACCAACACTGACACAAGAGGAAATCATTTAAGGTCATCATGTCTGCCCTTGGCATTCTCGGAACGCCCTGGCCTCAGAATGCAGCCTCTGTAGTCCATGGTAACCTGCAGAGAGGGGGCGGGGCTGAGGGAGGTTGGAACACTGCCCTCACTGAGGGAGTGGGTGTGGCCATCTCTGCTGTGACTGAACAAAGGGCAGGGGAGCAGGGGGCCCAGGGCAGGGCCCTCAGAGCCCGGCAGGCCCAGTGGAGTGTCACAAGTTTTTAGGCCCAGGCCAAAGGGCGCCTTCTTTGTCTGCACAGCTGCCCAAACTCTCACCTTTCCACTCAGGCCGCCCTCTTACTTGAAGTGTGTGTGGAACGTGTCCGTGCAGTACACCGCACTGCACAGCTAAGCATAGTTCTGGGCATCGTAGCTTCCTGCCAGGTGACCGAAGTTCGCAGGCAGATGGGTCCCTGGGACACACGCGGAGAGGCTCCTGCCCGGGTCACAGGCCGCCCACTGCCCCTGCTCCAGATCGGGGGCCGCAAAGCAGCCCTGTCTGAGTCCCCTGCCTCTAGAGGGAGTATTGGACCAACACTTGTAGAAAACGGGGTCCTTGCGGGCCACTCATTGGAGGGACACAAATAAATCTTTGCCGACTCTCTGCTGAAACTTACGAGTGTTCACACCTAAGCCTCTTACAAGGTCAGCTGTTTAGCTAAACATGAGCTCATGATCTAAATTTACACAATAATGAAGAAAGCAGCTACATGGGGAGACAATCAGCCAAAACCATCAATACCAGAATTAGATTCCCAAGGCCATCCATCAGATGTAGGAATAATCGGGTGCAAGGCAGAAAATATACATAAAACTGGAACTGAAACAAGGCACAAGGATGTTTTCAAAGACTGGTAGGATCTCTAAAACATTTTTCAAGGACATGTCATTGATAAAGCTAAATACTCCAAGGTTGTGTAATACAACAGATTAATCATTGAGAAGAGTGAAATTATGCTGTTTTGAAAACTATGGCAGGTCAGATTTTCTGCCTAATTATATAAGAAGATTTCTCTACAAAATACACATTATTTCAAAGACTTATTGGCTGTGAAATACGTTAAGGGTATTTCAAATGGCTTGTCTGCAAAGAAAGGTGAGATGTAGGGAATCACAGAAAGTCGAGGGGAAAATAGGTCAATATATACATTGCTGTATGGTGAACTAAGCCTTAGGCCAGCAACAATGGAGAGGACCTGACCCTTAGATACGTACAAGTAAGCTGGAATCTTCAAAAGTTCAAATCTTTATAAGTAAAAAGATTTATTAAAATGAATAACCAAGTGTTTTAATTGACATCAGAAGATGAAAACAATAAACCCTGAGAACATAGAAAAAAGATAAATAAAGATATGAGCAGAACTTAATACAACAGAAAACGTATAAAATTGAGGTGATTTTGTAAGTCCAAAGAATCTTCTTTGAAAAGATTTAAAAGACACACTTTGATTAAGGAAAACCAAAACATAAGTAAAGAATATACAGAAAGAGTCAGGACAATGTTAGAGCAGAGAATATATGAAATGCCAGTAAATTTGAACATTTCTGTCAAGTGGACCATTTCCTAGCTCCTAAAGTTTACCAACACTGACACAAGAGGAAATCATTTAAGGTCATCATGTCTGCCCTTGGCATTCTCGGAACGCCCTGGCCTCAGAATGCAGCCTCTGTAGTCCATGGTAAACTGCGGAGAGGGGGCGGGGCTGAGGGAGGTTGGAACACTGCCCTCACTGAGGGAGTGGGTGTGGCCATCTCTGCTGTGACTGAACAAAGGGCAGGGGAGCAGGGGGCCCAGGGCAGGGCCCTCAGAGCCCGGCAGGCCCAGTGGAGTGTCACAAGCTTTTAGGCCCAGGCCAAAGGGCGCCTTCTTTGTCTGCACAGCTGCCCAAACTCTCACCTTTCCACTCAGGCCGCCCTCTTACTTGAAGTGTGTGTGGAACGTGTCCGTGCAGTACACCGCACTGCACAACTAAGCATAGTTCTGGGCATCGTAGCTTCCTGCCAGGTGACCGAAGTTCGCAGGCAGAAGGGTCCCTGGGACACACGTGGAGAGGCTCCTGCCCGGGTCACAGGCCGCCCACTGCCCCTGCTCCAGATCGGGGGCCGCAAAGCAGCCCTGTCTGAGTCCCCTGCCTCTAGAGGGAGTATTGGACCAACACTTGTAGAAAACGGGGTCCTTGCGGGCCACTCATTGGAGGGACACAAATAAATCTTTGCCGACTCTCTGCTGAAACTTACGAGCGTTCACACCTAAGCCTCTTACAAGGTCAGCTGTTTAGCTAAACATGAGCTCATGATCTAAATTTACACAATAATGAAGAAAGCAGCTACAAGGGGAGACAATCAGCCAAAACCATCAATACCAGAATTAGATTCCCAAGGCCATCCATCAGATGTAGGAATAATCGGGTGCAAGGCAGAAAATATACATAAAACTGGAACTGAAACAAGGCACAAGGATGTTTTCAAAGACTGGTAGGATCTCTAAAACATTTTTCAAGGACATGTCATTGATAAAGCTAAATACTCCAAGGTTGTGTAATACAACAGATTAATCATTGAGAAGAGTGAAATTATGCTGTTTTGAAAACTATGGCAGGTCAGATTTTCTGCCTAATTATATAAGAAGATTTCTCTACAAAATACACATTATTTCAAAGACTTATTGGCTGTGAAATACGTTAAGGGTATTTCAAATGGCTTGTCTGCAAAGAAAGGTGAGATGTAGGGAATCACAGAAAGTCGAGGGGAAAATAGGTCAATATATACATTGCTGTATGGTGAACTAAGCCTTAGGCCAGCAACAATGGAGAGGACCTGACCCTTAGACACGTACAAGTAAGCTGGAATCTTCAAAAGTTCAAATCTTTATAAGTAAAAAGATTTATTAAAATGAATAACCAAGTGTTTTAATTGACATCAGAAGATGAAAACAATAAACCCTGAGAACATAGAAAAAAGATAAATAAAGATATGAGCAGAACTTAATACAACAGAAAACGTATAAAATTCAGGTGATTTAGTAAGTCCAAAGAATCTTCTTTGAAAAGATTTAAAAGACACACTTTGATTAAGGAAAACCAAAACATAAGTAAAGAATATACAGAAAGAGTCAGGACAATGTTAGAGCAGAGAATATATGAAATGCCAGTAAATTTGAACATTTCTGTCAAGTGGACCATTTCCTAGCTCCTAAAGTTTACCAACACTGACACAAGAGGAAATCATTTAAGGTCATCATGTCTGCCCTTGGCATTCTCGGAACGCCCTGGCCTCAGAATGCAGCCTCTGTAGTCCATGGTAACCTGCAGAGAGGGGGCGGGGCTGAGGGAGGTTGGAACACTGCCCTCACTGAGGGAGTGGGTGTGGCCATCTTTGCTGTGACTGAACAAAGGGCAGGGGAGCAGGGGGCCCAGGGCAGGGCCCTCCGAGCCCGGCAGGCCCAGTGGAGTGTCACAAGCTTTTAGGCCCAGGCTAAAGGGCGCCTTCTTTGTCTGCACAGCTGCCCAAACTCTCACCTTTCCACTCAGGCCGCCCTCTTACTTGAAGTGTGTGTGGAACGTGTCCGTGCAGTACACCGCGCTGCACAGCTAAGCATAGTTCTGGGCATCGTAGCTTCCTGCCAGGTGACCGAAGTTCGCAGGCAGATGGGTCCCTGGGACACACGCGGAGAGGCTCCTGCCCGGGTCACAGGCCGCCCACTGCCCCTGCTCCAGATCGGGGGCCGCAAAGCAGCCCTGTCTGAGTCCCCTGCCTCTAGAGGGAGTATTGGACCAACACTTGTAGAAAACGGGGTCCTTGCGGGCCACTCATTGGAGGGACACAAATAAATCTTTGCCGACTCTCTGCTGAAACTTACGAGTGTTCACACCTAAGCCTCTTACAAGGTCAGCTGTTTAGCTAAACATGAGCTCATGATCTAAATTTACACAATAATGAAGAAAGCAGCTACATGGGGAGACAATCAGCCAAAACCATCAATACCAGAATTAGATTCCCAAGGCCATCCATCAGATGTAGGAATAATCGGGTGCAAGGCAGAAAATATACATAAAACTGGAACTGAAACAAGGCACAAGGATGTTTTCAAAGACTGGTAGGATCTCTAAAACATTTTTCAAGGACATGTCATTGATAAAGCTAAATACTCCAAGGTTGTGTAATACAACAGATTAATCATTGAGAAGAGTGAAATTATGCTGTTTTGAAAACTATGGCAGGTCAGATTTTCTGCCTAATTATATAAGAAGATTTCTCTACAAAATACACATTATTTCAAAGACTTATTGGCTGTGAAATACGTTAAGGGTATTTCAAATGGCTTGTCTGCAAAGAAAGGTGAGATGTAGGGAATCACAGAAAGTCGAGGGGAAAATAGGTCAATATATACATTGCTGTATGGTGAACTAAGCCTTAGGCCAGCAACAATGGAGAGGTCCTGACCCTTAGATACGTACAAGTAAGCTGGAATCTTCAAAAGTTCAAATCTTTATAAGTAAAAAGATTTATTAAAATGAATAACCAAGTGTTTTAATTGACATCAGAAGATGAAAACAATAAACCCTGAGAACATAGAAAAAAGATAAATAAAGATATGAGCAGAACTTAATACAACAGAAAACGTATAAATTCAGGTGATTTTGTAAGTCCAAAGAATCTTCTTTGAAAAGATTTAAAAGACACACTTTGATTAAGGAAAACCAAAACATAAGTAAAGAATATACAGAAAGAGTCAGGACAATGTTAGAGCAGAGAATATATGAAATGCCAGTAAATTTGAACATTTCTGTCAAGTGGACCATTTCCTAGCTCCTAAAGTTTACCAACACTGACACAAGAGGAAATCATTTAAGGTCATCATGTCTGCCCTTGGCATTCTCGGAACGCCCTGGCCTCAGAATGCAGCCTCTGTAGTCCATGGTAAACTGCGGAGAAGGGGCGGGGCTGAGGGAGGTTGGAACACTGCCCTCACTGAGGGAGTGGGTGTGGCCATCTCTGCTGTGACTGAACAAAGGGCAGGGGAGCAGGGGGCCCAGGGCAGGGCCCTCAGAGCCCGGCAGGCCCAGTGGAGTGTCACAAGTTTTTAGGCCCAGGCCAAAGGGCGCCTTCTTTGTCTGCACAGCTGCCCAAACTCTCACCTTTCCACTCAGGCCGCCCTCTTACTTGAAGTGTGTGTGGAACGTGTCCGTGCAGTACACCGCACTGCACAGCTAAGCATAGTTCTGGGCATCGTAGCTTCCTGCCAGGTGACCGAAGTTCGCAGGCAGATGGGTCCCTGGGACACACGCGGAGAGGCTCCTGCCCGGGTCACAGGCCGCCCACTGCCCCTGCTCCAGATCGGGGGCCGCAAAGCAGCCCTGTCTGAGTCCCCTGCCTCTAGAGGGAGTATTGGACCAACACTTGTAGAAAACGGGGTCCTTGCGGGCCACTCATTGGAGGGACACAAATAAATCTTTGCCGACTCTCTGCTGAAACTTACGAGTGTTCACACCTAAGCCTCTTACAAGGTCAGCTGTTTAGCTAAACATGAGCTCATGATCTAAATTTACACAATATTGAAGAAAGCAGCTACAAGGGGAGACAATCAGCCAAAACCATCAATACCAGAATTAGATTCCCAAGGCCATCCATCAGATGTAGGAATAATCGGGTGCAAGGCAGAAAATATACATAAAACTGGAACTGAAACAAGGCACAAGGATGTTTTCAAAGACTGGTAGGATCTCTAAAACATTTTTCAAGGACATGTCATTGATAAAGCTAAATACTCCAAGGTTGTGTAATACAACAGATTAATCATTGAGAAGAGTGAAATTATGCTGTTTTGAAAACTATGGCAGGTCAGATTTTCTGCCTAATTATATAAGAAGATTTCTCTACAAAATACACATTATTTCAAAGACTTATTGGCTGTGAAATACGTTAAGGGTATTTCAAATGGCTTGTCTGCAAAGAAAGGTGAGATGTAGGGAATCACAGAAAGTCGAGGGGAAAATAGGTCAATATATACATTGCTGTATGGTGAACTAAGCCTTAGGCCAGCAACAATGGAGAGGACCTGACCCTTAGACACGTACAAGTAAGCTGGAATCTTCAAAAGTTCAAATCTTTATAAGTAAAAAGATTTATTAAAATGAATAACCAAGTGTTTTAATTGACATCAGAAGATGAAAACAATAAACCCTGAGAACATAGAAAAAAGATAAATAAAGATATGAGCAGAACTTAATACAACAGAAAACGTATAAAATTCAGGTGATTTAGTAAGTCCAAAGAATCTTCTTTGAAAAGATTTAAAAGACACACTTTGATTAAGGAAAACCAAAACATAAGTAAAGAATATACAGAAAGAGTCAGGACAATGTTAGAGCAGAGAATATATGAAATGCCAGTAAATTTGAACATTTCTGTCAAGTGGACCATTTCCTAGCTCCTAAAGTTTACCAACACTGACACAAGAGGAAATCATTTAAGGTCATCATGTCTGCCCTTGGCATTCTCGGAACGCCCTGGCCTCAGAATGCAGCCTCTGTAGTCCATGGTAACCTGCAGAGAGGGGGCGGGGCTGAGGGAGGTTGGAACACTGCCCTCACTGAGGGAGTGGGTGTGGCCATCTTTGCTGTGACTGAACAAAGGGCAGGGGAGCAGGGGGCCCAGGGCAGGGCCCTCCGAGCCCGGCAGGCCCAGTGGAGTGTCACAAGCTTTTAGGCCCAGGCTAAAGGGCGCCTTCTTTGTCTGCACAGCTGCCCAAACTCTCACCTTTCCACTCAGGCCGCCCTCTTACTTGAAGTGTGTGTGGAACGTGTCCGTGCAGTACACCGCGCTGCACAGCTAAGCATAGTTCTGGGCATCGTAGCTTCCTGCCAGGTGACCGAAGTTCGCAGGCAGATGGGTCCCTGGGACACACGCGGAGAGGCTCCTGCCCGGGTCACAGGCCGCCCACTGCCCCTGCTCCAGATCGGGGGCCGCAAAGCAGCCCTGTCTGAGTCCCCTGCCTCTAGAGGGAGTATTGGACCAACACTTGTAGAAAACGGGGTCCTTGCGGGCCACTCATTGGAGGGACACAAATAAATCTTTGCCGACTCTCTGCTGAAACTTACGAGTGTTCACACCTAAGCCTCTTACAAGGTCAGCTGTTTAGCTAAACATGAGCTCATGATCTAAATTTACACAATAATGAAGAAAGCAGCTACATGGGGAGACAATCAGCCAAAACCATCAATACCAGAATTAGATTCCCAAGGCCATCCATCAGATGTAGGAATAATCGGGTGCAAGGCAGAAAATATACATAAAACTGGAACTGAAACAAGGCACAAGGATGTTTTCAAAGACTGGTAGGATCTCTAAAACATTTTTCAAGGACATGTCATTGATAAAGCTAAATACTCCAAGGTTGTGTAATACAACAGATTAATCATTGAGAAGAGTGAAATTATGCTGTTTTGAAAACTATGGCAGGTCAGATTTTCTGCCTAATTATATAAGAAGATTTCTCTACAAAATACACATTATTTCAAAGACTTATTGGCTGTGAAATACGTTAAGGGTATTTCAAATGGCTTGTCTGCAAAGAAAGGTGAGATGTAGGGAATCACAGAAAGTCGAGGGGAAAATAGGTCAATATATACATTGCTGTATGGTGAACTAAGCCTTAGGCCAGCAACAATGGAGAGGTCCTGACCCTTAGATACGTACAAGTAAGCTGGAATCTTCAAAAGTTCAAATCTTTATAAGTAAAAAGATTTATTAAAATGAATAACCAAGTGTTTTAATTGACATCAGAAGATGAAAACAATAAACCCTGAGAACATAGAAAAAAGATAAATAAAGATATGAGCAGAACTTAATACAACAGAAAACGTATGAATTCAGGTGATTTTGTAAGTCCAAAGAATCTTCTTTGAAAAGATTTAAAAGACACACTTTGATTAAGGAAAACCAAAACATAAGTAAAGAATATACAGAAAGAGTCAGGACAATGTTAGAGCAGAGAATATATGAAATGCCAGTAAATTTGAACATTTCTGTCAAGTGGACCATTTCCTAGCTCCTAAAGTTTACCAACACTGACACAAGAGGAAATCATTTAAGGTCATCATGTCTGCCCTTGGCATTCTCGGAACGCCCTGGCCTCAGAATGCAGCCTCTGTAGTCCATGGTAAACTGCGGAGAAGGGGCGGGGCTGAGGGAGGTTGGAACACTGCCCTCACTGAGGGAGTGGGTGTGGCCATCTCTGCTGTGACTGAACAAAGGGCAGGGGAGCAGGGGGCCCAGGGCAGGGCCCTCAGAGCCCGGCAGGCCCAGTGGAGTGTCACAAGTTTTTAGGCCCAGGCCAAAGGGCGCCTTCTTTGTCTGCACAGCTGCCCAAACTCTCACCTTTCCACTCAGGCCGCCCTCTTACTTGAAGTGTGTGTGGAACGTGTCCGTGCAGTACACCGCACTGCACAGCTAAGCATAGTTCTGGGCATCGTAGCTTCCTGCCAGGTGACCGAAGTTCGCAGGCAGAAGGGTCCCTGGGACACACGCGGAGAGGCTCCTGCCCGGGTCACAGGCCGCCCACTGCCCCTGCTCCAGATCGGGGGCCGCAAAGCAGCCCTGTCTGAGTCCCCTGCCTCTAGAGGGAGTATTGGACCAACACTTGTAGAAAACGGGGTCCTTGCGGGCCACTCATTGGAGGGACACAAATAAATCTTTGCCGACTCTCTGCTGAAACTTACGAGCGTTCACACCTAAGCCTCTTACAAGGTCAGCTGTTTAGCTAAACATGAGCTCATGATCTAAATTTACACAATAATGAAGAAAGCAGCTACAAGGGGAGACAATCAGCCAAAACCATCAATACCAGAATTAGATTCCCAAGGCCATCCATCAGATGTAGGAATAATCGGGTGCAAGGCAGAAAATATACATAAAACTGGAACTGAAACAAGGCACAAGGATGTTTTCAAAGACTGGTAGGATCTCTCAAACATTTTTCAAGGACATGTCATTGATAAAGCTAAATACTCCAAGGTTGTGTAATACAACAGATTAATCATTGAGAAGAGTGAAATTATGCTGTTTTGAAAACTATGGCAGGTCAGATTTTCTGCCTAATTATATAAGAAGATTTCTCTACAAAATACACATTATTTCAAAGACTTATTGGCTGTGAAATAAGTTAAGGGTATTTCAAATGGCTTGTCTGCAAAGAAAGGTGAGATGTAGGGAATCACAGAAAGTCGAGGGGAAAATAGATCAATATATACATTGCTGTATGGTGAACTAAGCCTTAGGCCAGCAACAATGGAGAGGACCTGACCCTTAGACACGTACAAGTAAGCTGGAATCTTCAAAAGTTCAAATCTTTATAAGTAAAAAGATTTATTAAAATGAA
Organism: Mesoplodon mirus; assembly: GCF_964341445.2. Lineage (NCBI taxonomy): Eukaryota > Metazoa > Chordata > Mammalia > Artiodactyla > Ziphiidae > Mesoplodon > Mesoplodon mirus. Next base: position 117,856,425 of record NC_138976.1, on the reverse strand, counting down.
TAACCAAGTGTTTTAATTGACATCAGAAGATGAAAACAATAAACCCTGAGAACATAGAAAAAAGATAAATAAAGATATGAGCAGAACTTAATACAACAGAAAACGTATAAAATTCAGGTGATTTAGTAAGTCCAAAGAATCTTCTTTGAAAAGATTTAAAAGACACACTTTGATTAAGGAAAACCAAAACATAAGTAAAGAATATACAGAAAGAGTCAGGACAATGTTAGAGCAGAGAATATATGAAATGCCAGTAAATTTGAACATTTCTGTCAAGTGGACCATTTCCTAGCTCCTAAAGTTTACCAACACTGACACAAGAGGAAATCATTTAAGGTCATCATGTCTGCCCTTGGCATTCTCGGAACGCCCTGGCCTCAGAATGCAGCCTCTCTAGTCCATGGTAACCTGCAGAGAGGGGGCGGGGCTGAGGGAGGTTGGAACACTGCCCTCACTGAGGGAGTGGGTGTGGCCATCTCTGCTGTGACTGAACAAAGGGCAGGGGAGCAGGGGGCACAGGGCAGGGCCCTCAGAGCCCGGCAGGCCCAGTGGAGTGTCACAAGTTTTTAGGCCCAGGCCAAAGGGCGCCTTCTTTGTCTGCACAGCTGCCCAAACTCTCACCTTTCCACTCAGGCCGCCCTCTTACTTGAAGTGTGTGTGGAATGTGTCCGTGCAGTACACCGCGCTGCACAGCTAAGCATAGTTCTGGGCATCGTAGCTTCCTGCCAGGTGACCGAAGTTCGCAGGCAGATGGGTCCCTGGGACACACGCGGAGAGGCTCCTGCCCGGGTCACAGGCCGCCCACTGCCCCTGCCCCAGATCGGGGGCCGCAAAGCAGCCCTGTCTGAGTCCCCTGCCTCTAGAGGGAGTATTGGACCAACACTTGTAGAAAACGGGGTCCTTGCGGGCCACTCATTGGAGGGACACAAATAAATCTTTGCCGACTCTCTGCTGAAACTTACGAGCGTTCACACCTAAGCCTCTTACAAGGTCAGCTGTTTAGCTAAACATGAGCTCATGATCTAAATTTACACAATAATGAAGAAAGCAGCTACAAGGGGAGACAATCAGCCAAAACCATCAATACCAGAATTAGATTCCCAAGGCCATCCATCAGATGTAGGAATAATCGGGTGCAAGGCAGAAAATATACATAAAACTGGAACTGAAACAAGGCACAAGGATGTTTTCAAAGACTGGTAGGATCTCTAAAACATTTTTCAAGGACATGTCATTGATAAAGCTAAATACTCCAAGGTTGTGTAATACAACAGATTAATCATTGAGAAGAGTGAAATTATGCTGTTTTGAAAACTATGGCAGGTCAGATTTTCTGCCTAATTATATAAGAAGATTTCTCTACAAAATACACATTATTTCAAAGACTTATTGGCTGTGAAATACGTTAAGGGTATTTCAAATGGCTTGTCTGCAAAGAAAGGTGAGATGTAGGGAATCACAGAAAGTCGAGGGGAAAATAGGTCAATATATACATTGCTGTATGGTGAACTAAGCCTTAGGCCAGCAACAATGGAGAGGACCTGACCCTTAGATACGTACAAGTAAGCTGGAATCTTCAAAAGTTCAAATCTTTATAAGTAAAAAGATTTATTAAAATGAATAACCAAGTGTTTTAATTGACATCAGAAGATGAAAACAATAAACCCTGAGAACATAGAAAAAAGATAAATAAAGATATGAGCAGAACTTAATACAACAGAAAACGTATAAAATTCAGGTGATTTTGTAAGTCCAAAGAATCTTCTTTGAAAAGATTTAAAAGACACACTTTGATTAAGGAAAACCAAAACATAAGTAAAGAATATACAGAAAGAGTCAGGACAATGTTAGAGCAGAGAATATATGAAATGCCAGTAAATTTGAACATTTCTGTCAAGTGGACCATTTCCTAGCTCCTAAAGTTTACCAACACTGACACAAGAGGAAATCATTTAAGGTCATCATGTCTGCCCTTGGCATTCTCGGAACGCCCTGGCCTCAGAATGCAGCCTCTGTAGTCCATGGTAAACTGCGGAGAGGGGGCGGGGCTGAGGGAGGTTGGAACACTGCCCTCACTGAGGGAGTGGGTGTGGCCATCTCTGCTGTGACTGAACAAAGGGCAGGGGAGCAGGGGGCCCAGGGCAGGGCCCTCAGAGCCCGGCAGGCCCAGTGGAGTGTCACAAGTTTTTAGGCCCAGGCCAAAGGGCGCCTTCTTTGTCTGCACAGCTGCCCAAACTCTCACCTTTCCACTCAGGCCGCCCTCTTACTTGAAGTGTGTGTGGAACGTGTCCGTGCAGTACACCGCACTGCACAACTAAGCATAGTTCTGGGCATCGTAGCTTCCTGCCAGGTGACCGAAGTTCGCAGGCAGAAGGGTCCCTGGGACACACGCGGAGAGGCTCCTGCCCGGGTCACAGGCCGCCCACTGCCCCTGCTCCAGATCGGGGGCCGCAAAGCAGCCCTGTCTGAGTCCCCTGCCTCTAGAGGGAGTATTGGACCAACACTTGTAGAAAACGGGGTCCTTGCGGGCCACTCATTGGAGGGACACAAATAAATCTTTGCCGACTCTCTGCTGAAACTTACGAGCGTTCACACCTAAGCCTCTTACAAGGTCAGCTGTTTAGCTAAACATGAGCTCATGATCTAAATTTACACAATAATGAAGAAAGCAGCTACAAGGGGAGACAATCAGCCAAAACCATCAATACCAGAATTAGATTCCCAAGGCCATCCATCAGATGTAGGAATAATCGGGTGCAAGGCAGAAAATATACATAAAACTGGAACTGAAACAAGGCACAAGGATGTTTTCAAAGACTGGTAGGATCTCTAAAACATTTTTCAAGGACATGTCATTGATAAAGCTAAATACTCCAAGGTTGTGTAATACAACAGATTAATCATTGAGAAGAGTGAAATTATGCTGTTTTGAAAACTATGGCAGGTCAGATTTTCTGCCTAATTATATAAGAAGATTTCTCTACAAAATACACATTATTTCAAAGACTTATTGGCTGTGAAATACGTTAAGGGTATTTCAAATGGCTTGTCTGCAAAGAAAGGTGAGATGTAGGGAATCACAGAAAGTCGAGGGGAAAATAGGTCAATATATACATTGCTGTATGGTGAACTAAGCCTTAGGCCAGCAACAATGGAGAGGACCTGACCCTTAGACACGTACAAGTAAGCTGGAATCTTCAAAAGTTCAAATCTTTATAAGTAAAAAGATTTATTAAAATGAATAACCAAGTGTTTTAATTGACATCAGAAGATGAAAACAATAAACCCTGAGAACATAGAAAAAAGATAAATAAAGATATGAGCAGAACTTAATACAACAGAAAACGTATAAAATTCAGGTGATTTAGTAAGTCCAAAGAATCTTCTTTGAAAAAATTTAAAAGACACACTTTGATTAAGGAAAACCAAAACATAAGTAAAGAATATACAGAAAGAGTCAGGACAATGTTAGAGCAGAGAATATATGAAATGCCAGTAAATTTGAACATTTCTGTCAAGTGGACCATTTCCTAGCTCCTAAAGTTTACCAACACTGACACAAGAGGAAATCATTTAAGGTCATCATGTCTGCCCTTGGCATTCTCGGAACGCCCTGGCCTCAGAATGCAGCCTCTGTAGTCCATGGTAACCTGCAGAGAGGGGGCGGGGCTGAGGGAGGTTGGAACACTGCCCTCACTGAGGGAGTGGGTGTGGCCATCTCTGCTGTGACTGAACAAAGGGCAGGGGAGCAGGGGGCCAAGGGCAGGGCCCTCCGAGCCCGGCAGGCCCAGTGGAGTGTCACAAGCTTTTTGGCCCAGGCTAAAGGGCGCCTTCTTTGTCTGCACAGCTGCCCAAACTCTCACCTTTCCACTCAGGCCGCCCTCTTACTTGAAGTGTGTGTGGAACGTGTCCGTGCAGTACACCGCACTGCACAGCTAAGCATAGTTCTGGGCATCGTAGCTTCCTGCCAGGTGACCGAAGTTCGCAGGCAGATGGGTCCCTGGGACACACGCGGAGAGGCTCCTGCCCGGGTCACAGGCCGCCCACTGCCCCTGCTCCAGATCGGGGGCCGCAAAGCAGCCCTGTCTGAGTCCCCTGCCTCTAGAGGGAGTATTGGACCAACACTTGTAGAAAACGGGGTCCTTGCGGGCCATTCATTGGAGGGACACAAATAAATCTTTGCCGACTCTCTGCTGAAACTTACGAGCGTTCACACCTAAGCCTCTTACAAGGTCAGCTGTTTAGCTAAACATGAGCTCATGATCTATATTTACACAATAATGAAGAAAGCAGCTACATGGGGAGACAATCAGCCAAAACCATCAATACCAGAATTAGATTCCCAAGGCCATGCATCAGATGAAGGAATAATCGGGTGCAAGGCAGAAAATATACATAAAACTGGAACTGAAACAAGGCACAAGGATGTTTTCAAAGACTGGTAGGATCTCTAAAACATTTTTCAAGGACATGTCATTGATAAAGCTAAATACTCCAAGGTTGTGTAATACAACAGATTAATCATTGAGAAGAGTGAAATTATGCTGTTTTGAAAACTATGGCAGGTCAGATTTTCTGCCTAATTATATAAGAAGATTTCTCTAAAAAATACACATTATTTCAAAGACTTATTGGCTGTGAAATACGTTAAGGGTATTTCAAATGGCTTGTCTGCAAAGAAAGGTGAGATGTAGGGAATCACAGAAAGTCGAGGGGAAAATAGGTCAATATATACATTGCTGTATGGTGAACTAAGCCTTAGGCCAGCAACAATGGAGAGGTCCTGACCCTTAGATACGTACAAGTAAGCTGGAATCTTCAAAAGTTCAAATCTTTATAAGTAAAAAGATTTATTAAAATGAATAACCAAGTGTTTTAATTGACATCAGAAGATGAAAACAATAAACCCTGAGAACATAGAAAAAAGATAAATAAAGATATGAGCAGAACTTAATACAACAGAAAACGTATAAATTCAGGTGATTTTGTAAGTCCAAAGAATCTTCTTTGAAAAGATTTAAAAGACACACTTTGATTAAGGAAAACCAAAACATAAGTAAAGAATATACAGAAAGAGTCAGGACAATGTTAGAGCAGAGAATATATGAAATGCCAGTAAATTTGAACATTTCTGTCAAGTGGACCATTTCCTAGCTCCTAAAGTTTACCAACACTGACACAAGAGGAAATCATTTAAGGTCATCATGTCTGCCCTTGGCATTCTCGGAACGCCCTGGCCTCAGAATGCAGCCTCTGTAGTCCATGGTAAACTGCGGAGAAGGGGCGGGGCTGAGGGAGGTTGGAACACTGCCCTCACTGAGGGAGTGGGTGTGGCCATCTCTGCTGTGACTGAACAAAGGGCAGGGGAGCAGGGGGCCCAGGGCAGGGCCCTCAGAGCCCGGCAGGCCCAGTGGAGTGTCACAAGTTTTTAGGCCCAGGCCAAAGGGCGCCTTCTTTGTCTGCACAGCTGCCCAAACTCTCACCTTTCCACTCAGGCCGCCCTCTTACTTGAAGTGTGTGTGGAACGTGTCCGTGCAGTACACCGCACTGCACAGCTAAGCATAGTTCTGGGCATCGTAGCTTCCTGCCAGGTGACCGAAGTTCGCAGGCAGAAGGGTCCCTGGGACACACGCGGAGAGGCTCCTGCCCGGGTCACAGGCCGCCCACTGCCCCTGCTCCAGATCGGGGGCCGCAAAGCAGCCCTGTCTGAGTCCCCTGCCTCTAGAGGGAGTATTGGACCAACACTTGTAGAAAACGGGGTCCTTGCGGGCCACTCATTGGAGGGACACAAATAAATCTTTGCCGACTCTCTGCTGAAACTTACGAGCGTTCACACCTAAGCCTCTTACAAGGTCAGCTGTTTAGCTAAACATGAGCTCATGATCTAAATTTACACAATAATGAAGAAAGCAGCTACAAGGGGAGACAATCAGCCAAAACCCTCAATACCAGAATTAGATTCCCAAGGCCATCCATCAGATGTAGGAATAATCGGGTGCAAGGCAGAAAATATACATAAAACTGGAACTGAAACAAGGCACAAGGATGTTTTCAAAGACTGGTAGGATCTCTCAAACATTTTTCAAGGACATGTCATTGATAAAGCTAAATACTCCAAGGTTGTGTAATACAACAGATTAATCATTGAGAAGAGTGAAATTATGCTGTTTTGAAAACTATGGCAGGTCAGATTTTCTGCCTAATTATATAAGAAGATTTCTCTACAAAATACACATTATTTCAAAGACTTATTGGCTGTGAAATAAGTTAAGGGTATTTCAAATGGCTTGTCTGCAAAGAAAGGTGAGATGTAGGGAATCACAGAAAGTCGAGGGGAAAATAGATCAATATATACATTGCTGTATGGTGAACTAAGCCTTAGGCCAGCAACAATGGAGAGGACCTGACCCTTAGACACGTACAAGTAAGCTGGAATCTTCAAAAGTTCAAATCTTTATAAGTAAAAAGATTTATTAAAATGAATAACCAAGTGTTTTAATTGACATCAGAAGATGAAAACAATAAACCCTGAGAACATAGAAAAAAGATAAATAAAGATATGAGCAGAACTTAATACAACAGAAAACGTATAAAATTCAGGTGATTTAGTAAGTCCAAAGAATCTTCTTTGAAAAGATTTAAAAGACACACTTTGATTAAGGAAAACCAAAACATAAGTAAAGAATATACAGAAAGAGTCAGGACAATGTTAGAGCAGAGAATATATGAAATGCCAGTAAATTTGAACATTTCTGTCAAGTGGACCATTTCCTAGCTCCTAAAGTTTACCAACACTGACACAAGAGGAAATCATTTAAGGTCATCATGTCTGCCCTTGGCATTCTCGGAACGCCCTGGCCTCAGAATGCAGCCTCTCTAGTCCATGGTAACCTGCAGAGAGGGGGCGGGGCTGAGGGAGGTTGGAACACTGCCCTCACTGAGGGAGTGGGTGTGGCCATCTCTGCTGTGACTGAACAAAGGGCAGGGGAGCAGGGGGCACAGGGCAGGGCCCTCAGAGCCCGGCAGGCCCAGTGGAGTGTCACAAGTTTTTAGGCCCAGGCCAAAGGGCGCCTTCTTTGTCTGCACAGCTGCCCAAACTCTCACCTTTCCACTCAGGCCGCCCTCTTACTTGAAGTGTGTGTGGAATGTGTCCGTGCAGTACACCGCGCTGCACAGCTAAGCATAGTTCTGGGCATCGTAGCTTCCTGCCAGGTGACCGAAGTTCGCAGGCAGATGGGTCCCTGGGACACACGCGGAGAGGCTCCTGCCCGGGTCACAGGCCGCCCACTGCCCCTGCCCCAGATCGGGGGCCGCAAAGCAGCCCTGTCTGAGTCCCCTGCCTCTAGAGGGAGTATTGGACCAACACTTGTAGAAAACGGGGTCCTTGCGGGCCACTCATTGGAGGGACACAAATAAATCTTTGCCGACTCTCTGCTGAAACTTACGAGCGTTCACACCTAAGCCTCTTACAAGGTCAGCTGTTTAGCTAAACATGAGCTCATGATCTAAATTTACACAATAATGAAGAAAGCAGCTACAAGGGGAGACAATCAGCCAAAACCATCAATACCAGAATTAGATTCCCAAGGCCATCCATCAGATGTAGGAATAATCGGGTGCAAGGCAGAAAATATACATAAAACTGGAACTGAAACAAGGCACAAGGATGTTTTCAAAGACTGGTAGGATCTCTAAAACATTTTTCAAGGACATGTCATTGATAAAGCTAAATACTCCAAGGTTGTGTAATACAACAGATTAATCATTGAGAAGAGTGAAATTATGCTGTTTTGAAAACTATGGCAGGTCAGATTTTCTGCCTAATTATATAAGAAGATTTCTCTACAAAATACACATTATTTCAAAGACTTATTGGCTGTGAAATACGTTAAGGGTATTTCAAATGGCTTGTCTGCAAAGAAAGGTGAGATGTAGGGAATCACAGAAAGTCGAGGGGAAAATAGGTCAATATATACATTGCTGTATGGTGAACTAAGCCTTAGGCCAGCAACAATGGAGAGGACCTGACCCTTAGACACGTACAAGTAAGCTGGAATCTTCAAAAGTTCAAATCTTTATAAGTAAAAAGATTTATTAAAATGAATAACCAAGTGTTTTAATTGACATCAGAAGATGAAAACAATAAACCCTGAGAACATAGAAAAAAGATAAATAAAGATATGAGCAGAACTTAATACAACAGAAAACGTATAAAATTCAGGTGATTTAGTAAGTCCAAAGAATCTTCTTTGAAAAGATTGAAAAGACACACTTTGATTAAGGAAAACCAAAACATAAGTAAAGAATATACAGAAAGAGTCAGGACAATGTTAGAGCAGAGAATATATGAAATGCCAGTAAATTTGAACATTTCTGTCAAGTGGACCATTTCCTAGCTCCTAAAGTTTACCAACACTGACACAAGAGGAAATCATTTAAGGTCATCATGTCTGCCCTTGGCATTCTCGGAACGCCCTGGCCTCAGAATGCAGCCTCTCTAGTCCATGGTATCCTGCAGAGAGGGGGCGGGGCTGAGGGAGGTTGGAACACTGCCCTCACTGAGGGAGTGGGAGTGGCCATCTCTGCTGTGACTGAACAAAGGGCAGGGGAGCAGGGGGCCCAGGGCAGGGCCCTCAGAGCCCGGCAGGCCCAGTGGAGTGTCACAAGTTTTTAGGCCCAGGACAAAGGGCGCCTTCTTTGTCTGCACAGCTGCCCAAACTCTCACCTTTCCACTCAGGCCGCCCTCTTACTTGAAGTGTGTGTGGAACGTGTCCGTGCAGTACACCGCGCTGCACAGCTAAGCATAGTTCTGGGCATCGTAGCTTCCTGCCAGGTGACCGAAGTTCGCAGGCAGATGGGTCCCTGGGACACACGCGGAGAGGCTCCTGCCCGGGTCACAGGCCGCCCACTGCCCCTGCCCCAGATCGGGGGCCGCAAAGCAGCCCTGTCTGAGTCCCCTGCCTCTAGAGGGAGTATTGGACCAACACTTGTAGAAAACGGGGTCCTTGCGGGCCACTCATTGGAGGGACACAAATAAATCTTTGCCGACTCTCTGCTGAAACTTACGAGCGTTCACACCTAAGCCTCTTACAAGGTCAGCTGTTTAGCTAAACATGAGCTCATGATCTAAATTTACACAATAATGAAGAAAGCAGCTACAAGGGGAGACAATCAGCCAAAACAATCAATACCAGTGTTAGATTCCCAAGGCCATCCATCAGATGTAGGAATAATCGGGTGCAAGGCAGAAAATATACATAAAACTGGAACTGAAACAAGGCACAAGGATGTTTTCAAAGACTGGTAGGATCTCTAAAACATTTTTCAAGGACATGTCATTGATAAAGCTAAATACTCCAAGGTTGTGTAATACAACAGATTAATCATTGAGAAGAGTGAAATTATGCTGTTTTGAAAACTATGGCAGGTCAGATTTTCTGCCTAATTATATAAGAAGATTTCTCTACAAAATACACATTATTTCAAAGACTTATTGGCTGTGAAATACGTTAAGGGTATTTCAAATGGCTTGTCTGCAAAGAAAGGTGAGATGTAGGGAATCACAGAAAGTCGAGGGGAAAATAGGTCAATATATACATTGCTGTATGGTGAACTAAGCCTTAGGCCAGCAACAATGGAGAGGACCTGACCCTTAGACACGTACAAGTAAGCTGGAATCTTCAAAAGTTCAAATCTTTATAAGTAAAAAGATTTATTAAAATGAATAACCAAGTGTTTTAATTGACATCAGAAGATGAAAACAATAAAACCTGAGAACATAGAAAAAAGATAAATAAAGATATGAGCAGAACTTAATACAACAGAAAACGTATAAAATTCAGGTGATTTTGTAAGTCCAAAGAATCTTCTTTGAAAAGATTTAAAAGACACACTTTGATTAAGGAAAACCAAAACATAAGTAAAGAATATACAGAAAGAGTCAGGACAATGTTAGAGCAGAGAATATATGAAATGCCAGTAAATTTGAACATTTCTGTCAAGTGGACCATTTCCTAGCTCCTAAAGTTTACCAACACTGACACAAGAGGAAATCATTTAAGGTCATCATGTCTGCCCTTGGCATTCTCGGAACGCCCTGGCCTCAGAATGCAGCCTCTGTAGTCCATGGTAACCTGCAGAGAGGGGGCGGGGCTGAGGGAGGTTGGAACACTGCCCTCACTGAGGGAGTGGGTGTGGCCATCTCTGCTGTGACTGAACAAAGGGCAGGGGAGCAGGGGGCCAAGGGCAGGGCCCTCCGAGCCCGGCAGGCCCAGTGGAGTGTCACAAGCTTTTTGGCCCAGGCCAAAGGGCGCCTTCTTTGTCTGCACAGCTGCCCAAACTCTCACCTTTCCACTCAGGCCGCCCTCTTACTTGAAGTGTGTGTGGAACGTGTCCGTGCAGTACACCGCACTGCACAGCTAAGCATAGTTCTGGGCATCGTAGCTTCCTGCCAGGTGACCGAAGTTCGCAGGCAGATGGGTCCCTGGGACACACGCGGAGAGGCTCCTGCCCGGGTCACAGGCCGCCCACTGCCCCTGCTCCAGATCGGGGGCCGCAAAGCAGCCCTGTCTGAGTCCCCTGCCTCTAGAGGGAGTATTGGACCAACACTTGTAGAAAACGGGGTCCTTGCGGGCCATTCATTGGAGGGACACAAATAAATCTTTGCCGACTCTCTGCTGAAACTTACGAGCGTTCACACCTAAGCCTCTTACAAGGTCAGCTGTTTAGCTAAACATGAGCTCATGATCTATATTTACACAATAATGAAGAAAGCAGCTACATGGGGAGACAATCAGCCAAAACCATCAATACCAGAATTAGATTCCCAAGGCCATCCATCAGATGAAGGAATAATCGGGTGCAAGGCAGAAAATATACATAAAACTGGAACTGAAACAAGGCACAAGGATGTTTTCAAAGACTGGTAGGATCTCTAAAACATTTTTCAAGGACATGTCATTGATAAAGCTAAATACTCCAAGGTTGTGTAATACAACAGATTAATCATTGAGAAGAGTGAAATTATGCTGTTTTGAAAACTATGGCAGGTCAGATTTTCTGCCTAATTATATAAGAAGATTTCTCTAAAAAATACACATTATTTCAAAGACTTATTGGCTGTGAAATACGTTAAGGGTATTTCAAATGGCTTGTCTGCAAAGAAAGGTGAGATGTAGGGAATCACAGAAAGTCGAGGGGAAAATAGGTCAATATATACATTGCTGTATGGTGAACTAAGCCTTAGGCCAGCAACAATGGAGAGGACCTGACCCTTAGACACGTACAAGTAAGCTGGAATCTTCAAAAGTTCAAATCTTTATAAGTAAAAAGATTTATTAAAATGAATAACCAAGTGTTTTAATTGACATCAGAAGATGAAAACAATAAACCCTGAGAACATAGAAAAAAGATAAATAAAGATATGAGCAGAACTTAATACAACAGAAAACGTATAAAATTCAGGTGATTTAGTAAGTCCAAAGAATCTTCTTTGAAAAGATTTAAAAGACACACTTTGATTAAGGAAAACCAAAACATAAGTAAAGAATATACAGAAAGAGTCAGGACAATGTTAGAGCAGAGAATATATGAAATGCCAGTAAATTTGAACATTTCTGTCAAGTGGACCATTTCCTAGTTCCTAAAGTTTACCAACACTGACACAAGAGGAAATCATTTAAGGTCATCATGTCTGCCCTTGGCATTCTCGGAACGCCCTGGCCTCAGAATGCAGCCTCTGTAGTCCATGGTAAACTGCGGAGAGGGGGCGGGGCTGAGGGAGGTTGGAACACTGCCCTCACTGAGGGAGTGGGTGTGGCCATCTCTGCTGTGACTGAACAAAGGGCAGGGGAGCAGGGGGCCCAGGGCAGGGCCCTCAGAGCCCGGCAGGCCCAGTGGAGTGTCACAAGTTTTTAGGCCCAGGCCAAAGGGCGCCTTCTTTGTCTGCACAGCTGCCCAAACTCTCACCTTTCCACTCAGGCCGCCCTCTTACTTGAAGTGTGTGTGGAACGTGTCCGTGCAGTACACCGCACTGCACAGCTAAGCATAGTTCTGGGCATCGTAGCTTCCTGCCAGGTGACCGAAGTTCGCAGGGAGAAGGGTCCCTGGGACACACGCGGAGAGGCTCCTGCCCGGGTCACAGGCCGCCCACTGCCCCTGCTCCAGATCGGGGGCCGCAAAGCAGCCCTGTCTGAGTCCCCTGCCTCTAGAGGGAGTATTGGACCAACACTTGTAGAAAACGGGGTCCTTGCGGGCCACTCATTGGAGGGACACAAATAAATCTTTGCCGACTCTCTGCTGAAACTTACGAGCGTTCACACCTAAGCCTCTTACAAGGTCAGCTGTTTAGCTAAACATGAGCTCATGATCTATATTTACACAATAATGAAGAAAGCAGCTACATGGGGAGACAATCAGCCAAAACCATCAATACCAGAATTAGATTCCCAAGGCCATCCATCAGATGAAGGAATAATCGGGTGCAAGGCAGAAAATATACATAAAACTGGAACTGAAACAAGGCACAAGGATGTTTTCAAAGACTGGTAGGATCTCTAAAACATTTTTCAAGGACATGTCATTGATAAAGCTAAATACTCCAAGGTTGTGTAATACAACAGATTAATCATTGAGAAGAGTGAAATTATGCTGTTTTGAAAAGTATGGCAGGTCAGATTTTCTGCCTAATTATATAAGAAGATTTCTCTACAAAATACACATTATTTCAAAGACTTATTGGCTGTGAAATACGTTAAGGGTATTTCAAATGGCTTGTCTGCAAAGAAAGGTGAGATGTAGGGAATCACAGAAAGTCGAGGGGAAAATAGGTCAATATATACATTGCTGTATGGTGAACTAAGCCTTAGGCCAGCAACAATGGAGAGGACCTGACCCTTAGACACGTACAAGTAAGCTGGAATCTTCAAAAGTTCAAATCTTTATAAGTAAAAAGATTTATTAAAATGAATAACCAAGTGTTTTAATTGACATCAGAAGATGAAAACAATAAACCCTGAGAACATAGAAAAAAGATAAATAAAGATATGAGCAGAACTTAATACAACAGAAAACGTATAAAATTCAGGTGATTTAGTAAGTCCAAAGAATCTTCTTTGAAAAGATTTAAAAGACACACTTTGATTAAGGAAAACCAAAACATAAGTAAAGAATATACAGAAAGAGTCAGGACAATGTTAGAGCAGAGAATATATGAAATGCCAGTAAATTTGAACATTTCTGTCAAGTGGACCATTTCCTAGCTCCTAAAGTTTACCAACACTGACACAAGAGGAAATCATTTAAGGTCATCATGTCTGCCCTTGGCATTCTCGGAACGCCCTGGCCTCAGAATGCAGCCTCTCTAGTCCATGGTAACCTGCAGAGAGGGGGCGGGGCTGAGGGAGGTTGGAACACTGCCCTCACTGAGGGAGTGGGTGTGGCCATCTCTGCTGTGACTGAACAAAGGGCAGGGGAGCAGGGGGCCCAGGGCAGGGCCCTCAGAGCCCGGCAGGCCCAGTGGAGTGTCACAAGTTTTTAGGCCCAGGCCAAAGGGCGCCTTCTTTGTCTGCACAGCTGCCCAAACTCTCACCTTTCCACTCAGGCCGCCCTCTTACTTGAAGTGTGTGTGGAACGTGTCCGTGCAGTACACCGCGCTGCACAGCTAAGCATAGTTCTGGGCATCGTAGCTTCCTGCCAGGTGACCGAAGTTCGCAGGCAGATGGGTCCCTGGGACACACGCGGAGAGGCTCCTGCCCGGGTCACAGGCCGCCCACTGCCCCTGCCCCAGATCGGGGGCCGCAAAGCAGCCCTGTCTGAGTCCCCTGCCTCTAGAGGGAGTATTGGACCAACACTTGTAGAAAACGGGGTCCTTGCGGGCCACTCATTGGAGGGACACAAATAAATCTTTGCCGACTCTCTGCTGAAACTTACGAGCGTTCACACCTAAGCCTCTTACAAGGTCAGCTGTTTAGCTAAACATGAGCTCATGATCTAAATTTACACAATAATGAAGAAAGCAGCTACAAGGGGAGACAATCAGCCAAAACAATCAATACCAGTGTTAGATTCCCAAGGCCATCCATCAGATGTAGGAATAATCGGGTGCAAGGCAGAAAATATACATAAAACTGGAACTGAAACAAGGCACAAGGATGTTTTCAAAGACTGGTAGGATCTCTAAAACATTTTTCAAGAACATGTCATTGATAAAGCTAAATACTCCAAGGTTGTCTAATACAACAGATTAATCATTGAGAAGAGTGAAATTATGCTGTTTTGAAAACTATGGCAGGTCAGATTTTCTGCCTAATTATATAAGAAGATTTCTCTACAAATTACACATTATTTCAAAGACTTATTGGCTGTGAAATACGTTAAGGGTATTTCAAATGGCTTGTCTGCAAAGAAAGGTGAGATGTAGGGAATCACAGAAAGTCGAGGGGAAAATAGATCAATATATACATTGCTGTATGGTGAACTAAGCCTTAGGCCAGCAACAATGGAGAGGACCTGACCCTTAGACACGTACAAGTAAGCTGGAATCTTCAAAAGTTCAAATCTTTATAAGTAAAAAGATTTATTAAAATGAATAACCAAGTGTTTTAATTGACATCAGAAGATGAAAACAATAAACCCTGAGAACATAGAAAAAAGATAAATAAAGATATGAGCAGAACTTAATACAACAGAAAACGTATAAAATTCAGGTGATTTAGTAAGTCCAAAGAATCTTCTTTGAAAAGATTTAAAAGACACACTTTGATTAAGGAAAACCAAAACATAAGTAAAGAATATACAGAAAGAGTCAGGACAATGTTAGAGCAGAGAATATATGAAATGCCAGTAAATTTGAACATTTCTGTCAAGTGGACCATTTCCTAGCTCCTAAAGTTTACCAACACTGACACAAGAGGAAATCATTTAAGGTCATCATGTCTGCCCTTGGCATTCTCGGAACGCCCTGGCCTCAGAATGCAGCCTCTCTAGTCCATGGTAACCTGCAGAGAGGGGGCGGGGCTGAGGGAGGTTGGAACACTGCCCTCACTGAGGGACTGGGTGTGGCCATCTCTGCTGTGACTGAACAAAGGGCAGGGGAGCAGGGGGCCCAGGGCAGGGCCCTCAGAGCCCGGCAGGCCCAGTGGAGTGTCACAAGTTTTTAGGCCCAGGCCAAAGGGCGCCTTCTTTGTCTGCACAGCTGCCCAAACTCTCACCTTTCCACTCAGGCCGCCCTCTTACTTGAAGTGTGTGTGGAACGTGTCCGTGCAGTACACCGCGCTGCACAGCTAAGCATAGTTCTGGGCATCGTAGCTTCCTGCCAGGTGACCGAAGTTCGCAGGCAGATGGGTCCCTGGGACACACGCGGAGAGGCTCCTGCCCGGGTCACAGGCCGCCCACTGCCCCTGCCCCAGATCGGGGGCCGCAAAGCAGCCCTGTCTGAGTCCCCTGCCTCTAGAGGGAGTATTGGACCAACACTTGTAGAAAACGGGGTCCTTGCGGGCCACTCATTGGAGGGACACAAATAAATCTTTGCCGACTCTCTGCTGAAACTTACGAGCGTTCACACCTAAGCCTCTTACAAGGTCAGCTGTTTAGCTAAACATGAGCTCATGATCTAAATTTACACAATAATGAAGAAAGCAGCTACAAGGGGAGACAATCAGCCAAAACCATCAATACCAGAATTAGATTCCCAAGGCCATCCATCAGATGTAGGAATAATCGGGTGCAAGGCAGAAAATATACATAAAACTGGAACTGAAACAAGGCACAAGGATGTTTTCAAAGACTGGTAGGATCTCTAAAACATTTTTCAAGGACATGTCATTGATAAAGCTAAATACTCCAAGGTTGTGTAATACAACAGATTAATCATTGAGAAGAGTGAAATTATGCTGTTTTGAAAACTATGGCAGGTCAGATTTTCTGCCTAATTATATAAGAAGATTTCTCTACAAAATACACATTATTTCAAAGACTTATTGGCTGTGAAATACGTTAAGGGTATTTCAAATGGCTTGTCTGCAAAGAAAGGTGAGATGTAGGGAATCACAGAAAGTCGAGGGGAAAATAGGTCAATATATACATTGCTGTATGGTGAACTAAGCCTTAGGCCAGCAACAATGGAGAGGACCTGACCCTTAGACACGTACAAGTAAGCTGGAATCTTCAAAAGTTCAAATCTTTATAAGTAAAAAGATTTATTAAAATGAATAACCAAGTGTTTTAATTGACATCAGAAGATGAAAACAATAAACCCTGAGAACATAGAAAAAAGATAAATAAAGATATGAGCAGAACTTAATACAACAGAAAACGTATAAAATTCAGGTGATTTAGTAAGTCCAAAGAATCTTCTTTGAAAAGATTTAAAAGACACACTTTGATTAAGGAAAACCAAAACATAAGTAAAGAATATACAGAAAGAGTCAGGACAATGTTAGAGCAGAGAATATATGAAATGCCAGTAAATTTGAACATTTCTGTCAAGTGGACCATTTCCTAGCTCCTAAAGTTTACCAACACTGACACAAGAGGAAATCATTTAAGGTCATCATGTCTGCCCTTGGCATTCTCGGAACGCCCTGGCCTCAGAATGCAGCCTCTGTAGTCCATGGTAACCTGCAGAGAGGGGGCGGGGCTGAGGGAGGTTGGAACACTGCCCTCACTGAGGGAGTGGGTGTGGCCATCTCTCCTGTGACTGAACAAGGGGCAGGGGAGCAGGTGGCCCAGGGCTGGGCCCTCAGAGCCCGGCAGGCCCAGTGGAGTGTCACAAGTTTTTAGGCCCAGGCCAAAGGGCGCCTTCTTTGTCTGCACAGCTGCCCAAACTCTCACCTTTCCACTCAGGCCGCCCTCTTACTTGAAGTGTGTGTGGAACGTGTCCGTGCAGTACACCGCGCTGCACAGCTAAGCATAGTTCTGGGCATCGTAGCTTCCTGCCAGGTGACCGAAGTTCGCAGGCAGATGGGTCCCTGGGACACACGCGGAGAGGCTCCTGCCCGGGTCACAGGCCGCCCACTGCCCCTGCCCCAGATCGGGGGCCGCAAAGCAGCCCTGTCTGAGTCCCCTGCCTCTAGAGGGAGTATTGGACCAACACTTGTAGAAAACGGGGTCCTTGCGGGCCACTCATTGGAGGGACACAAATAAATCTTTGCCGACTCTCTGCTGAAACTTACGAGCGTTCACACCTAAGCCTCTTACAAGGTCAGCTGTTTAGCTAAACATGAGCTCATGATCTAAATTTACACAATAATGAAGAAAGCAGCTACAAGGGGAGACAATCAGCCAAAACCATCAATACCAGAATTAGATTCCCAAGGCCATCCATCAGATGTAAGAATAATCGGGTGCAAGGCAGAAAATATACATAAAACTGGAACTGAAACAAGGCACAAGGATGTTTTCAAAGACTGGTAGGATCTCTAAAACATTTTTCAAGGACATGTCATTGATAAAGCTAAATACTCCAAGGTTGTGTAATACAACAGATTAATCATTGAGAAGAGTGAAATTATGCTGTTTTGAAAACTATGGCAGGTCAGATTTTCTGCCTAATTATATAAGAAGATTTCTCTAAAAAATACACATTATTTCAAAGACTTCTTGGCTGTGAAATAAGTTAAGGGTATTTCAAATGGCTTGTCTGCAAAGAAAGGTGAGATGTAGGGAATCACAGAAAGTCGAGGGGAAAATAGGTCAATATATACATTGCTGTATGGTGAACTAAGCCTTAGGCCAGCAACAATGGAGAGGACCTGACCCTTAGACACGTACAAGTAAGCTGGAATCTTCAAAAGTTCAAATCTTTATAAGTAAAAAGATTTATTAAAATGAATAACCAAGTGTTTTAATTGACATCAGAAGATGAAAACAATAAACCCTGAGAACATAGAAAAAAGATAAATAAAGATATGAGCAGAACTTAATACAACAGAAAACGTATAAAATTCAGGTGATTTAGTAAGTCCAAAGAATCTTCTTTGAAAAGATTTAAAAGACACACTTTGATTAAGGAAAACCAAAACATAAGTAAAGAATATACAGAAAGAGTCAGGACAATGTTAGAGCAGAGAATATATGAAATGCCAGTAAATTTGAACATTTCTGTCAAGTGGACCATTTCCTAGCTCCTAAAGTTTACCAACACTGACACAAGAGGAAATCATTTAAGGTCATCATGTCTGCCCTTGGCATTCTCGGAACGCCCTGGCCTCAGAATGCAGCCTCTCTAGTCCATGGTAACCTGCAGAGAGGGGGCGGGGCTGAGGGAGGTTGGAACACTGCCCTCACTGAGGGAGTGGGTGTGGCCATCTCTGCTGTGACTGAACAAAGGGCAGGGGAGCAGGGGGCCCAGGGCAGGGCCCTCAGAGCCCGGCAGGCCCAGTGGAGTGTCACAAGTTTTTAGGCCCAGGCCAAAGGGCGCCTTCTTTGTCTGCACAGCTGCCCAAACTCTCACCTTTCCACTCAGGCCGCCCTCTTACTTGAAGTGTGTGTGGAACGTGTCCGTGCAGTACACCGCGCTGCACAGCTAAGCATAGTTCTGGGCATCGTAGCTTCCTGCCAGGTGACCGAAGTTCGCAGGCAGATGGGTCCCTGGGACACACGCGGAGAGGCTCCTGCCCGGGTCACAGGCCGCCCACAGCCCCTGCCCCAGATCGGGGGCCGCAAAGCAGCCCTGTCTGAGTCCCCTGCCTCTAGAGGGAGTATTGGACCAACACTTGTAGAAAACGGGGTCCTTGCGGGCCACTCATTGGAGGGACACAAATAAATCTTTGCCGACTCTCTGCTGAAACTTACGAGCGTTCACACCTAAGCCTCTTACAAGGTCAGCTGTTTAGCTAAACATGAGCTCATGATCTAAATTTACACAATAATGAAGAAAGCAGCTACAAGGGGAGACAATCAGCCAAAACAATCAATACCAGTGTTAGATTCCCAAGGCCATCCATCAGATGTAGGAATAATCGGGTGCAAGGCAGAAAATATACATAAAACTGGAACTGAAACAAGGCACAAGGATGTTTTCAAAGACTGGTAGGATCTCTAAAACATTTTTCAAGAACATGTCATTGATAAAGCTAAATACTCCAAGGTTGTCTAATACAACAGATTAATCATTGAGAAGAGTGAAATTATGCTGTTTTGAAAACTATGGCAGGTCAGATTTTCTGCCTAATTATATAAGAAGATTTCTCTACAAATTACACATTATTTCAAAGACTTATTGGCTGTGAAATACGTTAAGGGTATTTCAAATGGCTTGTCTGCAAAGAAAGGTGAGATGTAGGGAATCACAGAAAGTCGAGGGGAAAATAGATCAATATATACATTGCTGTATGGTGAACTAAGCCTTAGGCCAGCAACAATGGAGAGGACCTGACCCTTAGACACGTACAAGTAAGCTGGAATCTTCAAAAGTTCAAATCTTTATAAGTAAAAAGATTTATTAAAATGAATAACCAAGTGTTTTAATTGACATCAGAAGATGAAAACAATAAACCCTGAGAACATAGAAAAAAGATAAATAAAGATATGAGCAGAACTTAATACAACAGAAAACGTATAAAATTCAGGTGATTTAGTAAGTCCAAAGAATCTTCTTTGAAAAGATTTAAAAGACACACTTTGATTAAGGAAAACCAAAACATAAGTAAAGAATATACAGAAAGAGTCAGGACAATGTTAGAGCAGAGAATATATGAAATGCCAGTAAATTTGAACATTTCTGTCAAGTGGACCATTTCCTAGCTCCTAAAGTTTACCAACACTGACACAAGAGGAAATCATTTAAGGTCATCATGTCTGCCCTTGGCATTCTCGGAACGCCCTGGCCTCAGAATGCAGCCTCTCTAGTCCATGGTAACCTGCAGAGAGGGGGCGGGGCTGAGGGAGGTTGGAACACTGCCCTCACTGAGGGACTGGGTGTGGCCATCTCTGCTGTGACTGAACAAAGGGCAGGGGAGCAGGGGGCCCAGGGCAGGGCCCTCAGAGCCCGGCAGGCCCAGTGGAGTGTCACAAGTTTTTAGGCCCAGGACAAAGGGCGCCTTCTTTGTCTGCACAGCTGCCCAAACTCTCACCTTTCCACTCAGGCCGCCCTCTTACTTGAAGTGTGTGTGGAACGTGTCCGTGCAGTACACCGCGCTGCACAGCTAAGCATAGTTCTGGGCATCGTAGCTTCCTGCCAGGTGACCGAAGTTCGCAGGCAGATGGGTCCCTGGGACACACGCGGAGAGGCTCCTGCCCGGGTCACAGGCCGCCCACTGCCCCTGCCCCAGATCGGGGGCCGCAAAGCAGCCCTGTCTGAGTCCCCTGCCTCTAGAGGGAGTATTGGACCAACACTTGTAGAAAACGGGGTCCTTGCGGGCCACTCATTGGAGGGACACAAATAAATCTTTGCCGACTCTCTGCTGAAACTTACGAGCGTTCACACCTAAGCCTCTTACAAGGTCAGCTGTTTAGCTAAACATGAGCTCATGATCTAAATTTACACAATAATGAAGAAAGCAGCTACAAGGGGAGACAATCAGCCAAAACCATCAATACCAGAATTAGATTCCCAAGGCCATCCATCAGATGTAGGAATAATCGGGTGCAAGGCAGAAAATATACATAAAACTGGAACTGAAACAAGGCACAAGGATGTTTTCAAAGACTGGTAGGATCTCTAAAACATTTTTCAAGGACATGTCATTGATAAAGCTAAATACTCCAAGGTTGTGTAATACAACAGATTAATCATTGAGAAGAGTGAAATTATGCTGTTTTGAAAACTATGGCAGGTCAGATTTTCTGCCTAATTATATAAGAAGATTTCTCTACAAAATACACATTATTTCAAAGACTTATTGGCTGTGAAATACGTTAAGGGTATTTCAAATGGCTTGTCTGCAAAGAAAGGTGAGATGTAGGGAATCACAGAAAGTCGAGGGGAAAATAGGTCAATATATACATTGCTGTATGGTGAACTAAGCCTTAGGCCAGCAACAATGGAGAGGACCTGACCCTTAGACACGTACAAGTAAGCTGGAATCTTCAAAAGTTCAAATCTTTATAAGTAAAAAGATTTATTAAAATGAATAACCAAGTGTTTTAATTGACATCAGAAGATGAAAACAATAAACCCTGAGAACATAGAAAAAAGATAAATAAAGATATGAGCAGAACTTAATACAACAGAAAACGTATAAAATTCAGGTGATTTAGTAAGTCCAAAGAATCTTCTTTGAAAAGATTTAAAAGACACACTTTGATTAAGGAAAACCAAAACATAAGTAAAGAATATACAGAAAGAGTCAGGACAATGTTAGAGCAGAGAATATATGAAATGCCAGTAAATTTGAACATTTCTGTCAAGTGGACCATTTCCTAGCTCCTAAAGTTTACCAACACTGACACAAGAGGAAATCATTTAAGGTCATCATGTCTGCCCTTGGCATTCTCGGAACGCCCTGGCCTCAGAATGCAGCCTCTGTAGTCCATGGTAACCTGCAGAGAGGGGGCGGGGCTGAGGGAGGTTGGAACACTGCCCTCACTGAGGGAGTGGGTGTGGCCATCTCTCCTGTGACTGAACAAGGGGCAGGGGAGCAGGTGGCCCAGGGCTGGGCCCTCAGAGCCCGGCAGGCCCAGTGGAGTGTCACAAGTTTTTAGGCCCAGGCCAAAGGGCGCCTTCTTTGTCTGCACAGCTGCCCAAACTCTCACCTTTCCACTCAGGCCGCCCTCTTACTTGAAGTGTGTGTGGAACGTGTCCGTGCAGTACACCGCACTGCACAGCTAAGCATAGTTCTGGGCATCGTAGCTTCCTGCCAGGTGACCGAAGTTCGCAGGCAGATGGGTCCCTGGGACACACCCGGAGAGGCTCCTGCCCGGGTCACAGGCCGCCCACTGCCCCTGCTCCAGATCGGGGGCCGCAAAGCAGCCCTGTCTGAGTCCCCTGCCTCTAGAGGGAGTATTGGACCAACACTTGTAGAAAACGGGGTCCTTGCGGGCCACTCATTGGAGGGACACAAATAAATCTTTGCCGACTCTCTGCTGAAACTTACGAGCGTTCACACCTAAGCCTCTTACAAGGTCAGCTGTTTAGCTAAACATGAGCTCATGATCTAAATTTACACAATAATGAAGAAAGCAGCTACAAGGGGAGACAATCAGCCAAAACCATCAATACCAGAATTAGATTCCCAAGGCCATCCATCAGATGTAGGAATAATCGGGTGCAAGGCAGAAAATATACATAAAACTGGAACTGAAACAAGGCACAAGGATGTTTTCAAAGACTGGTAGGATCTCTAAAACATTTTTCAAGGACATGTCATTGATAAAGCTAAATACTCCAAGGTTGTGTAATACAACAGATTAATCATTGAGAAGAGTGAAATTATGCTGTTTTGAAAACTATGGCAGGTCAGATTTTCTGCCTAATTATATAAGAAGATTTCTCTACAAAATACACATTATTTCAAAGACTTATTGGCTGTGAAATAAGTTAAGGGTATTTCAAATGGCTTGTCTGCAAAGAAAGGTGAGATGTAGGGAATCACAGAAAGTCGAGGGGAAAATAGGTCAATATATACATTGCTGTATGGTGAACTAAGCCTTAGGCCAGCAACAATGGAGAGGACCTGACCCTTAGACACGTACAAGTAAGCTGGAATCTTCAAAAGTTCAAATCTTTATAAGTAAAAAGATTTATTAAAATGAATAACCAAGTGTTTTAATTGACATCAGAAGATGAAAACAATAAACCCTGAGAACATAGAAAAAAGATAAATAAAGATATGAGCAGAACTTAATACAACAGAAAACGTATAAAATTCAGGTGATTTAGTAAGTCCAAAGAATCTTCTTTGAAAAGATTTAAAAGACACACTTTGATTAAGGAAAACCAAAACATAAGTAAAGAATATACAGAAAGAGTCAGGACAATGTTAGAGCAGAGAATATATGAAATGCCAGTAAATTTGAACATTTCTGTCAAGTGGACCATTTCCTAGCTCCTAAAGTTTACCAACACTGACACAAGAGGAAATCATTTAAGGTCATCATGTCTGCCCTTGGCATTCTCGGAACGCCCTGGCCTCAGAATGCAGCCTCTCTAGTCCATGGTATCCTGCAGAGAGGGGGCGGGGCTGAGGGAGGTTGGAACACTGCCCTCACTGAGGGAGTGGGTGTGGCCATCTCTGCTGTGACTGAACAAAGGGCAGGGGAGCAGGGGGCCCAGGGCAGGGCCCTCAGAGCCCGGCAGGCCCAGTGGAGTGTCACAAGTTTTTAGGCCCAGGCCAAAGGGCGCCTTCTTTGTCTGCACAGCTACCCAAACTCTCACCTTTCCACTCAGGCCGCCCTCTTACTTGAAGTGTGTGTGGAACGTGTCCGTGCAGTACACCGCGCTGCACAGCTAAGCATAGTTCTGGGCATCGTAGCTTCCTGCCAGGTGACCGAAGTTCGCAGGCAGATGGGTCCCTGGGACACACGCGGAGAGGCTCCTGCCCGGGTCACAGGCCGCCCACTGCCCCTGCCCCAGATCGGGGGCCGCAAAGCAGCCCTGTCTGAGTCCCCTGCCTCTAGAGGGAGTATTGGACCAACACTTGTAGAAAACGGGGTCCTTGCGGGCCACTCATTGGAGGGACACAAATAAATCTTTGCCGACTCTCTGCTGAAACTTACGAGCGTTCACACCTAAGCCTCTTACAAGGTCAGCTGTTTAGCTAAACATGAGCTCATGATCTAAATTTACACAATAATGAAGAAAGCAGCTACAAGGGGAGACAATCAGCCAAAACCATCAATACCAGAATTAGATTCCCAAGGCCATCCATCAGATGTAGGAATAATCGGGTGCAAGGCAGAAAATATACATAAAACTGGAACTGAAACAAGGCACAAGGATGTTTTCAAAGACTGGTAGGATCTCTAAAACATTTTTCAAGGACATGTCATTGATAAAGCTAAATACTCCAAGGTTGTGTAATACAACAGATTAATCATTGAGAAGAGTGAAATTATGCTGTTTTGAAAACTATGGCAGGTCAGATTTTCTGCCTAATTATATAAGAAGATTTCTCTAAAAAATACACATTATTTCAAAGACTTATTGGCTGTGAAATACGTTAAGGGTATTTCAAATGGCTTGTCTGCAAAGAAAGGTGAGATGTAGGGAATCACAGAAAGTCGAGGGGAAAATAGGTCAATATATACATTGCTGTATGGTGAACTAAGCCTTAGGCCAGCAACAATGGAGAGGACCTGACCCTTAGACACGTACAAGTAAGCTGGAATCTTCAAAAGTTCAAATCTTTATAAGTAAAAAGATTTATTAAAATGAATAACCAAGTGTTTTAATTGACATCAGAAGATGAAAACAATAAACCCTGAGAACATAGAAAAAAGATAAATAAAGATATGAGCAGAACTTAATACAACAGAAAACGTATAAAATTCAGGTGATTTAGTAAGTCCAAAGAATCTTCTTTGAAAAGATTTAAAAGACACACTTTGATTAAGGAAAACCAAAACATAAGTAAAGAATATACAGAAAGAGTCAGGACAATGTTAGAGCAGAGAATATATGAAATGCCAGTAAATTTGAACATTTCTGTCAAGTGGACCATTTCCTAGCTCCTAAAGTTTACCAACACTGACACAAGAGGAAATCATTTAAGGTCATCATGTCTGCCCTTGGCATTCTCGGAACGCCCTGGCCTCAGAATGCAGCCTCTCTAGTCCATGGTATCCTGCAGAGAGGGGGCGGGGCTGAGGGAGGTTGGAACACTGCCCTCACTGAGGGAGTGGGTGTGGCCATCTCTGCTGTGACTGAACAAAGGGCAGGGGAGCAGGGGGCCCAGGGCAGGGCCCTCAGAGCCCGGCAGGCCCAGTGGAGTGTCACAAGTTTTTAGGCCCAGGACAAAGGGCGCCTTCTTTGTCTGCACAGCTGCCCAAACTCTCACCTTTCCACTCAGGCCGCCCTCTTACTTGAAGTGTGTGTGGAACGTGTCCGTGCAGTACACCGCGCTGCACAGCTAAGCATAGTTCTGGGCATCGTAGCTTCCTGCCAGGTGACCGAAGTTCGCAGGCAGATGGGTCCCTGGGACACACGCGGAGAGGCTCCTGCCCGGGTCACAGGCCGCCCACTGCCCCTGCCCCAGATCGGGGGCCGCAAAGCAGCCCTGTCTGAGTCCCCTGCCTCTAGAGGGAGTATTGGACCAACACTTGTAGAAAACGGGGTCCTTGCGGGCCACTCATTGGAGGGACACAAATAAATCTTTGCCGACTCTCTGCTGAAACTTACGAGCGTTCACACCTAAGCCTCTTACAAGGTCAGCTGTTTAGCTAAACATGAGCTCATGATCTAAATTTACACAATAATGAAGAAAGCAGCTACAAGGGGAGACAATCAGCCAAAACAATCAATACCAGTGTTAGATTCCCAAGGCCATCCATCAGATGTAGGAATAATCGGGTGCAAGGCAGAAAATATACATAAAACTGGAACTGAAACAAGGCACAAGGATGTTTTCAAAGACTGGTAGGATCTCTAAAACATTTTTCAAGGACATGTCATTGATAAAGCTAAATACTCCAAGGTTGTGTAATACAACAGATTAATCATTGAGAAGAGTGAAATTATGCTGTTTTGAAAAGTATGGCAGGTCAGATTTTCTGCCTAATTATATAAGAAGATTTCTCTAAAAAAAACACATTATTTCAAAGACTTATTGGCTGTGAAATACGTTAAGGGTATTTCAAATGGCTTGTCTGCAAAGAAAGGTGAGATGTAGGGAATCACAGAAAGTCGAGGGGAAAATAGGTCAATATATACATTGCTGTATGGTGAACTAAGCCTTAGGCCAGCAACAATGGAGAGGACCTGACCCTTAGACACGTACAAGTAAGCTGGAATCTTCAAAAGTTCAAATCTTTATAAGTAAAAAGATTTATTAAAATGAATAACCAAGTGTTTTAATTGACATCAGAAGATGAAAACAATAAACCCTGAGAACATAGAAAAAAGATAAATAAAGATATGAGCAGAACTTAATACAACAGAAAACGTATAAAATTCAGGTGATTTAGTAAGTCCAAAGAATCTTCTTTGAAAAGATTTAAAAGACACACTTCGATTAAGAAAACCAAAACATAAGTAAAGAATATACAGAAAGAGTCAGGACAATGTTAGAGCAGAGAATATATGAAATGCCAGTAAATTTGAACATTTCTGTAAAGTGGACCATTTCCTAGCTCCTAAAGTTTACCAACACTGACACAATAGGAAATCATTTAAGGTCATCATGTCTGCCCTTGGCATTCTCGGAACGCCCTGGCCTCAGAATGCAGCCTCTCTAGTCCATGGTATCCTGCAGAGAGGGGGCGGGGCTGAGGGAGGTTGGAACACTGCCCTCACTGAGGGAGTGGGTGTGGCCATCTCTGCTGTGACTGAACAAAGGGCAGGGGAGCAGGGGGCCCAGGGCAGGGCCCTCAGAGCCCGGCAGGCCCAGTGGAGTGTCACAAGTTTTTAGGCCCAGGCCAAAGGGCGCCTTCTTTGTCTGCACAGCTGCCCAAACTCTCACCTTTCCACTCAGGCCGCCCTCTTACTTGAAGTGTGTGTGGAACGTGTCCGTGCAGTACACCGCGCTGCACAGCTAAGCATAGTTCTGGGCATCGTAGCTTCCTGCCAGGTGACCGAAGTTCGCAGGCAGATGGGTCCCTGGAACACACGCGGAGAGGCTCCTGCCCGGGTCACAGGCCGCCCACTGCCCCTGCCCCAGATCGGGGGCCGCAAAGCAGCCCTGTCTGAGTCCCCTGCCTCTAGAGGGAGTATTGGACCAACACTTGTAGAAAACGGGGTCCTTGCGGGCCACTCATTGGAGGGACACAAATAAATCTTTGCCGACTCTCTGCTGAAACTTACGAGCGTTCACACCTAAGCCTCTTACAAGGTCAGCTGTTTAGCTAAACATGAGCTCATGATCTAAATTTACACAATAATGAAGAAAGCAGCTACAAGGGGAGACAATCAGCCAAAACAATCAATACCAGTGTTAGATTCCCAAGGCCATCCATCAGATGTAGGAATAATCGGGTGCAAGGCAGAAAATATACATAAAACTGGAACTGAAACAAGGCACAAGGATGTTTTCAAAGACTGGTAGGATCTCTAAAACATTTTTCAAGGACATGTCATTGATAAAGCTAAATACTCCAAGGTTGTGTAATACAACAGATTAATCATTGAGAAGAGTGAAATTATGCTGTTTTGAAAAGTATGGCAGGTCAGATTTTCTGCCTAATTATATAAGAAGATTTCTCTAAAAAATACACATTATTTCAAAGACTTATTGGCTGTGAAATACGTTAAGGGTATTTCAAATGGCTTGTCTGCAAAGAAAGGTGAGATGTAGGGAATCACAGAAAGTCGAGGGGAAAATAGGTCAATATATACATTGCTGTATGGTGAACTAAGCCTTAGGCCAGCAACAATGGAGAGGACCTGACCCTTAGACACGTACAAGTAAGCTGGAATCTTCAAAAGTTCAAATCTTTATAAGTAAAAAGATTTATTAAAATGAATAACCAAGTGTTTTAATTGACATCAGAAGATGAAAACAATAAACCCTGAGAACATAGAGAAAAGATAAATAAAGATATGAGCAGAACTTAATACAACAGAAAACGTATAAAATTCAGGTGATTTAGTAAGTCCAAAGAATCTTCTTTGAAAAGATTGAAAAGACACACTTCGATTAAGAAAACCAAAACATAAGTAAAGAATATACAGAAAGAGTCAGGACAATGTTAGAGCAGAGAATATATGAAATGCCAGTAAATTTGAACATTTCTGTAAAGTGGACCATTTCCTAGCTCCTAAAGTTTACCAACACTGACACAAGAGGAAATCATTTAAGGTCATCATGTGTGCCCTTGGCATTCTCGGAACGCCCTGGCCTCAGAATGCAGCCTCTGTAGTCCATGGTAACCTGCAGAGAGGGGGCGGGGCTGAGGGAGGTTGGAACACTGCCCTCACTGAGGGAGTGGGTGTGGCCATCTCTGCTGTGACTGAACAAAGGGCAGGGGAGCAGGGGGCCCAGGGCAGGGCCCTCAGAGCCCGGCAGGCCCAGTGGAGTGTCACAAGTTTTTAGGCCCAGGCCAAAGGGCGCCTTCTTTGTCTGCACAGCTGCCCAAACTCTCACCTTTCCACTCAGGCCGCCCTCTTACTTGAAGTGTGTGTGGAACGTGTCCGTGCTGTACACCGCGCTGCACAGCTAAGCATAGTTCTGGGCATCATAGCTTCCTGCCAGGTGACCGAAGTTCGCAGGCAGATGGGTCCCTGGGACACACGCGGAGAGGCTCCTGCCCGGGTCACAGGCCGCCCACTGCCCCTGCCCCAGATCGGGGGCCGCAAAGCAGCCCTGTCTGTGTCCCCTGCCTCTAGAGGGAGTATTGGACCAACACTTGTAGAAAACGGGGTCCTTGCGGGCCACTCATTGGAGGGACACAAATAAATCTTTGCCGACTCTCTGCTGAAACTTACGAGCGTTCACACCTAAGCCTCTTACAAGGTCAGCTGTTTAGCTAAACATGAGCTCATGATCTAAATTTACACAATAATGAAGAAAGCAGCTACAAGGGGAGACAATCAGCCAAAACCATCAATACCAGAGTTAGATTCCCAAGGCCATCCATCAGATGTAGGAATAATCGGGTGCAAGGCAGAAAATATACATAAAACTGGAACTGAAACAAGGCACAAGGATGTTTTCAAAGACTGGTAGGATCTCTAAAACATTTTTCAAGGACATGTCATTGATAAAGCTAAATACTCCAAGGTTGTGTAATACAACAGATTAATCATTGAGAAGAGTGAAATTATGCTGTTTTGAAAACTATGGCAGGTCAGATTTTCTGCCTAATTATATAAGAAGATTTCTCTACAAAATACACATTATTTCAAAGACTTATTGGCTGTGAAATACGTTAAGGGTATTTCAAATGGCTTGTCTGCAAAGAAAGGTGAGATGTAGGGAATCACAGAAAGTCGAGGGCAATATAGGTCAATATATACATTGCTGTATGGTGAACTAAGCCTTAGGCCAGCAACAATGGAGAGGACCTGACCCTTAGACACGTACAAGTAAGCTGGAATCTTCAAAAGTTCAAATCTTTATAAGTAAAAAGATTTATTAAAATGAATAACCAAGTGTTTTAATTGACATCAGAAGATGAAAACAATAAACCCTGAGAACATAGAAAAAAGATAAATAAAGATATGAGCAGAACTTAATACAACAGAAAACGTATAAAATTCAGGTGATTTAGTAAGTCCAAAGAATCTTCTTTGAAAAGATTTAAAAGACACACTTTGATTAAGGAAAACCAAAACATAAGTAAAGAATATACAGAAAGAGTCAGGACAATGTTAGAGCAGAGAATATATGAAATGCCAGTAAATTTGAACATTTCTGTCAAGTGGACCATTTCCTAGCTCCTAAAGTTTACCAACACTGACACAAGAGGAAATCATTTAAGGTCATCATGTCTGCCCTTGGCATTCTCGGAACGCCCTGGCCTCAGAATGCAGCCTCTCTAGTCCATGGTAACCTGCAGAGAGGGGGCGGGGCTGAGGGAGGTTGGAACACTGCCCTCACTGAGGGAGTGGGTGTGGCCATCTCTGCTGTGACTGAACAAAGGGCAGGGGAGCAGGGGGCCCAGGGCAGGGCCCTCAGAGCCCGGCAGGCCCAGTGGAGTGTCACAAGTTTTTAGGCCCAGGCCAAAGGGCGCCTTCTTTGTCTGCACAGCTGCCCAAACTCTCACCTTTCCACTCAGGCCGCCCTCTTACTTGAAGTGTGTGTGGAACGTGTCCGTGCAGTACACCGCGCTGCACAGCTAAGCATAGTTCTGGGCATCGTAGCTTCCTGCCAGGTGACCGAAGTTCGCAGGCAGATGGGTCCCTGGGACACACGCGGAGAGGCTCCTGCCCGGGTCACAGGCCGCCCACTGCCCCTGCCCCAGATCGGGGGCCGCAAAGCAGCCCTGTCTGAGTCCCCTGCCTCTAGAGGGAGTATTGGACCAACACTTGTAGAAAACGGGGTCCTTGCGGGCCACTCATTGGAGGGACACAAATAAATCTTTGCCGACTCTCTGCTGAAACTTACGAGCGTTCACACCTAAGCCTCTTACAAGGTCAGCTGTTTAGCTAAACATGAGCTCATGATCTAAATTTACACAATAATGAAGAAAGCAGCTACAAGGGGAGACTATCAGCCAAAACCATCAATACCAGAATTAGATTCCCAAGGCCATCCATCAGATGTAGGAATAATCGGGTGCAAGGCAGAAAATATACATAAAACTGGAACTGAAACAAGGCACAAGGATGTTTTCAAAGACTGGTAGGATCTCTAAAACATTTTTCAAGGACATGTCATTGATAAAGCTAAATACTCCAAGGTTGTGTAATACAACAGATTAATCATTGAGAAGAGTGAAATTATGCTGTTTTGAAAACTATGGCAGGTCAGATTTTCTGCCTAATTATATAAGAAGATTTCTCTACAAAATACACATTATTTCAAAGACTTATTGGCTGTGAAATACGTTAAGGGTATTTCAAATGGCTTGTCTGCAAAGAAAGGTGAGATGTAGGGAATCACAGAAAGTCGAGGGGAAAATAGGTCAATATATACATTGCTGTATGGTGAACTAAGCCTTAGGCCAGCAACAATGGAGAGGACCTGACCCTTAGACACGTACAAGTAAGCTGGAATCTTCAAAAGTTCAAATCTTTATAAGTAAAAAGATTTATTAAAATGAATAACCAAGTGTTTTAATTGACATCAGAAGATGAAAACAATAAACCCTGAGAACATAGAAAAAAGATAAATAAAGATATGAGCAGAACTTAATACAACAGAAAACGTATAAAATTCAGGTGATTTAGTAAGTCCAAAGAATCTTCTTTGAAAAGATTGAAAAGACACACTTTGATTAAGGAAAACCAAAACATAAGTAAAGAATATACAGAAAGAGTCAGGACAATGTTAGAGCAGAGAATATATGAAATGCCAGTAAATTTGAACATTTCTGTCAAGTGGACCATTTCCTAGCTCCTAAAGTTTACCAACACTGACACAAGAGGAAATCATTTAAGGTCATCATGTCTGCCCTTGGCATTCTCGGAACGCCCTGGCCTCAGAATGCAGCCTCTCTAGTCCATGGTATCCTGCAGAGAGGGGGCGGGGCTGAGGGAGGTTGGAACACTGCCCTCACTGAGGGAGTGGGTGTGGCCATCTCTGCTGTGACTGAACAAAGGGCAGGGGAGCAGGGGGCCCAGGGCAGGGCCCTCAGAGCCCGGCAGGCCCAGTGGAGTGTCACAAGTTTTTAGGCCCAGGACAAAGGGCGCCTTCTTTGTCTGCACAGCTGCCCAAACTCTCACCTTTCCACTCAGGCCGCCCTCTTACTTGAAGTGTGTGTGGAACGTGTCCGTGCAGTACACCGCGCTGCACAGCTAAGCATAGTTCTGGGCATCGTAGCTTCCTGCCAGGTGACCGAAGTTCGCAGGCAGATGGGTCCCTGGGACACACGCGGAGAGGCTCCTGCCCGGGTCACAGGCCGCCCACTGCCCCTGCCCCAGATCGGGGGCCGCAAAGCAGCCCTGTCTGAGTTCCCTGCCTCTAGAGGGAGTATTGGACCAACACTTGTAGAAAACGGGGTCCTTGCGGGCCACTCATTGGAGGGACACAAATAAATCTTTGCCGACTCTCTGCTGAAACTTACGAGCGTTCACACCTAAGCCTCTTACAAGGTCAGCTGTTTAGCTAAACATGAGCTCATGATCTAAATTTACACAATAATGAAGAAAGCAGCTACAAGGGGAGACAATCAGCCAAAACAATCAATACCAGTGTTAGATTCCCAAGGCCATCCATCAGATGTAGGAATAATCGGGTGCAAGGCAGAAAATATACATAAAACTGGAACTGAAACAAGGCACAAGGATGTTTTCAAAGACTGGTAGGATCTCTAAAACATTTTTCAAGGACATGTCATTGATAAAGCTAAATACTCCAAGGTTGTGTAATACAACAGATTAATCATTGAGAAGAGTGAAATTATGCTGTTTTGAAAACTATGGCAGGTCAGATTTTCTGCCTAATTATATAAGAAGATTTCTCTAAAAAATACACATTATTTCAAAGACTT
This sequence comes from Mesoplodon mirus, assembly GCF_964341445.2. Lineage (NCBI taxonomy): Eukaryota > Metazoa > Chordata > Mammalia > Artiodactyla > Ziphiidae > Mesoplodon > Mesoplodon mirus. Next base: position 117,824,241 of record NC_138976.1, on the reverse strand, counting down.
ATTGGCTGTGAAATACGTTAAGGGTATTTCAAATGGCTTGTCTGCAAAGAAAGGTGAGATGTAGGGAATCACAGAAAGTCGAGGGGAAAATAGGTCAATATATACATTGCTGTATGGTGAACTAAGCCTTAGGCCAGCAACAATGGAGAGGACCTGACCCTTAGACACGTACAAGTAAGCTGGAATCTTCAAAAGTTCAAATCTTTATAAGTAAAAAGATTTATTAAAATGAATAACCAAGTGTTTTAATTGACATCAGAAGATGAAAACAATAAACCCTGAGAACATAGAAAAAAGATAAATAAAGATATGAGCAGAACTTAATACAACAGAAAACGTATAAAATTCAGGTGATTTAGTAAGTCCAAAGAATCTTCTTTGAAAAGATTTAAAAGACACACTTCGATTAAGGAAAACCAAAACATAAGTAAAGAATATACAGAAAGAGTCAGGACAATGTTAGAGCAGAGAATATATGAAATGCCAGTAAATTTGAACATTTCTGTTAGTGGACCATTTCCTAGCTCCTAAAGTTTACCAACACTGACACAAGAGGAAATCATTTAAGGTCATCATGTGTGCCCTTGGCATTCTCGGAACGCCCTGGCCTCAGAATGCAGCCTCTCTAGTCCATGGTAACCTGCAGAGAGGGGGCGGGGCTGAGGGAGGTTGGAACACTGCCCTCACTGAGGGAGTGGGTGTGGCCATCTCTGCTGTGACTGAACAAAGGGCAGGGGAGCAGGGGGCCCAGGGCAGGGCCCTCAGAGCCCGGCAGGCCCAGTGGAGTGTCACAAGTTTTTAGGCCCAGGCCAAAGGGCGCCTTCTTTGTCTGCACAGCTGCCCAAACTCTCACCTTTCCACTCAGGCCGCCCTCTTACTTGAAGTGTGTGTGGAACGTGTCCGTGCAGTACACCGCGCTGCACAGCTAAGCATAGTTCTGGGCATCGTAGCTTCCTGCCAGGTGACCGAAGTTCGCAGGCAGATGGGTCCCTGGGACACACGCGGAGAGGCTCCTGCCCGGGTCACAGGCCGCCCACTGCCCCTGCCCCAGATCGGGGGCCGCAAAGCAGCCCTGTCTGAGTCCCCTGCCTCTAGAGGGAGTATTGGACCAACACTTGTAGAAAACGGGGTCCTTGCGGGCCACTCATTGGAGGGACACAAATAAATCTTTGCCGACTCTCTGCTGAAACTTACGAGCGTTCACACCTAAGCCTCTTACAAGGTCAGCTGTTTAGCTAAACATGAGCTCATGATCTAAATTTACACAATAATGAAGAAAGCAGCTACAAGGGGAGACAATCAGCCAAAACAATCAATACCAGTGTTAGATTCCCAAGGCCATCCATCAGATGTAGGAATAATCGGGTGCAAGGCAGAAAATATACATAAAACTGGAACTGAAACAAGGCACAAGGATGTTTTCAAAGACTGGTAGGATCTCTAAAACATTTTTCAAGGACATGTCATTGATAAAGCTAAATACTCCAAGGTTGTGTAATACAACAGATTAATCATTGAGAAGAGTGAAATTATGCTGTTTTGAAAACTATGGCAGGTCAGATTTTCTGCCTAATTATATAAGAAGATTTCTCTAAAAAATACACATTATTTCAAAGACTTATTGGCTGTGAAATACGTTAAGGGTATTTCAAATGGCTTGTCTGCAAAGAAAGGTGAGATGTAGGGAATCACAGAAAGTCGAGGGGAAAATAGATCAATATATACATTGCTGTATGGTGAACTAAGCCTTAGGCCAGCAACAATGGAGAGGACCTGACCCTTAGACACGTACAAGTAAGCTGGAATCTTCAAAAGTTCAAATCTTTATAAGTAAAAAGATTTATTAAAATGAATAACCAAGTGTTTTAATTGACATCAGAAGATGAAAACAATAAACCCTGAGAACATAGAAAAAAGATAAATAAAGATATGAGCAGAACTTAATACAACAGAAAACGTATAAAATTCAGGTGATTTAGTAAGTCCAAAGAATCTTCTTTGAAAAGATTTAAAAGACACACTTTGATTAAGGAAAACCAAAACATAAGTAAAGAATATACAGAAAGAGTCAGGACAATGTTAGAGCAGAGAATATATGAAATGCCAGTAAATTTGAACATTTCTGTCAAGTGGACCATTTCCTAGCTCCTAAAGTTTACCAACACTGACACAAGAGGAAATCATTTAAGGTCATCATGTGTGCCCTTGGCATTCTCGGAACGCCCTGGCCTCAGAATGCAGCCTCTCTAGTCCATGGTAACCTGCAGAGAGGGGGCGGGGCTGAGGGAGGTTGGAACACTGCCCTCACTGAGGTAGTGGGTGTGGCCATCTCTGCTGTGACTGAACAAAGGGCAGGGGAGCAGGGGGCCCAGGGCAGGGCCCTCAGAGCCCGGGAGGCCCAGTGGAGTGTCACAAGTTTTTAGGCCCAGGCCAAAGGGCGCCTTCTTTGTCTGCACAGCTGCCCAAACTCTCACCTTTCCACTCAGGCCGCCCTCTTACTTGAAGTGTGTGTGGAACGTGTCCGTGCAGTACACCGCGCTGCACAGCTAAGCATAGTTCTGGGCATCGTAGCTTCCTGCCAGGTGACCGAAGTTCGCAGGCAGATGGGTCCCTGGGACACACGCGGAGAGGCTCCTGCCCGGGTCACAGGCCGCCCACTGCCCCTGCCCCAGATCGGGGGCCGCAAAGCAGCCCTGTCTGAGTCCCCTGCCTCTAGAGGGAGTATTGGACCAACACTTGTAGAAAACGGGGTCCTTGCGGGCCACTCATTGGAGGGACACAAATAAATCTTTGCCGACTCTCTGCTGAAACTTACGAGCGTTCACACCTAAGCCTCTTACAAGGTCAGCTGTTTAGCTAAACATGAGCTCATGATCTAAATTTACACAATAATGAAGAAAGCAGCTACAAGGGGAGACAATCAGCCAAAACCATCAATACCAGAATTAGATTCCAAGGCCATCCATCAGATGTAGGAATAATCGGGTGCAAGACAGAAAATATACATAAAACTGGAACTGAAACAAGGCACAAGGATGTTTTCAAAGACTGGTAGGATCTCTAAAACATTTTTCAAGGACATGTCATTGATAAAGCTAAATACTCCAAGGTTGTGTAATACAACAGATTAATCATTGAGAAGAGTGAAATTATGCTGTTTTGAAAACTATGGCAGGTCAGATTTTCTGCCTAATTATATAAGAAGATTTCTCTAAAAAATACACATTATTTCAAAGACTTATTGGCTGTGAAATACGTTAAGGGTATTTCAAATGGCTTGTCTGCAAAGAAAGGTGAGATGTAGGGAATCACAGAAAGTCGAGGGGAAAATAGATCAATATATACATTGCTGTATGGTGAACTAAGCCTTAGGCCAGCAACAATGGAGAGGACCTGACCCTTAGACACGTACAAGTAAGCTGGAATCTTCAAAAGTTCAAATCTTTATAAGTAAAAAGATTTATTAAAATGAATAACCAAGTGTTTTAATTGACATCAGAAGATGAAAACAATAAACCCTGAGAACATAGAAAAAAGATAAATAAAGATATGAGCAGAACTTAATACAACAGAAAACGTATAAAATTCAGGTGATTTAGTAAGTCCAAAGAATCTTCTTTGAAAAGATTTAAAAGACACACTTTGATTAAGGAAAACCAAAACATAAGTAAAGAATATACAGAAAGAGTCAGGACAATGTTAGAGCAGAGAATATATGAAATGCCAGTAAATTTGAACATTTCTGTCAAGTGGACCATTTCCTAGCTCCTAAAGTTTACCAACACTGACACAAGAGGAAATCATTTAAGGTCATCATGTCTGCCCTTGGCATTCTCGGAACGCCCTGGCCTCAGAATGCAGCCTCTCTAGTCCATGGTAACCTGCAGAGAGGGGGCGGGGCTGAGGGAGGTTGGAACACTGCCCTCACTGAGGGAGTGGGTGTGGCCATCTCTGCTGTGACTGAACAAAGGGCAGGGGAGCAGGGGGCCCAGGGCAGGGCCCTCAGAGCCCGGCAGGCCCAGTGGAGTGTCACAAGTTTTTAGGCCCAGGCCAAAGGGCGCCTTCTTTGTCTGCACAGCTGCCCAAACTCTCACCTTTCCACTCAGGCCGCCCTCTTACTTGAAGTGTGTGTGGAACGTGTCCGTGCAGTACACCACGCTGCACAGCTAAGCATAGTTCTGGGCATCGTAGCTTCCTGCCAGGTGACCGAAGTTCGCAGGCAGATGGGTCCCTGGGACACACGCGGAGAGGCTCCTGCCCGGGTCACAGGCCGCCCACTGCCCCTGCCCCAGATCGGGGGCCGCAAAGCAGCCCTGTCTGAGTCCCCTGCCTCTAGAGGGAGTATTGGACCAACACTTGTAGAAAACGGGGTCCTTGCGGGCCACTCATTGGAGGGACACAAATAAATCTTTGCCGACTCTCTGCTGAAACTTACGAGCGTTCACACCTAAGCCTCTTACAAGGTCAGCTGTTTAGCTAAACATGAGCTCATGATCTAAATTTACACAATAATGAAGAAAGCAGCTACAAGGGGAGACTATCAGCCAAAACCATCAATACCAGAATTAGATTCCCAAGGCCATCCATCAGATGTAGGAATAATCGGGTGCAAGGCAGAAAATATACATAAAACTGGAACTGAAACAAGGCACAAGGATGTTTTCAAAGACTGGTAGGATCTCTAAAACATTTTTCAAGGACATGTCATTGATAAAGCTAAATACTCCAAGGTTGTGTAATACAACAGATTAATCATTGAGAAGAGTGAAATTATGCTGTTTTGAAAACTATGGCAGGTCAGATTTTCTGCCTAATTATATAAGAAGATTTCTCTACAAAATACACATTATTTCAAAGACTTATTGGCTGTGAAATACGTTAAGGGTATTTCAAATGGCTTGTCTGCAAAGAAAGGTGAGATGTAGGGAATCACAGAAAGTCGAGGGCAATATAGGTCAATATATACATTGCTGTATGGTGAACTAAGCCTTAGGCCAGCAACAATGGAGAGGACCTGACCCTTAGACACGTACAAGTAAGCTGGAATCTTCAAAAGTTCAAATCTTTATAAGTAAAAAGATTTATTAAAATGAATAACCAAGTGTTTTAATTGACATCAGAAGATGAAAACAATAAACCCTGAGAACATAGAAAAAAGATAAATAAAGATATGAGCAGAACTTAATACAACAGAAAACGTATAAAATTCAGGTGATTTAGTAAGTCCAAAGAATCTTCTTTGAAAAGATTTAAAAGACACACTTTGATTAAGGAAAACCAAAACATAAGTAAAGAATATACAGAAAGAGTCAGGACAATGTTAGAGCAGAGAATATATGAAATGCCAGTAAATTTGAACATTTCTGTCAAGTGGACCATTTCCTAGCTCCTAAAGTTTACCAACACTGACACAAGAGGAAATCATTTAAGGTCATCATGTCTGCCCTTGGCATTCTCGGAACGCCCTGGCCTCAGAATGCAGCCTCTCTAGTCCATGGTATCCTGCAGAGAGGGGGCGGGGCTGAGGGAGGTTGGAACACTGCCCTCACTGAGGGAGTGGGTGTGGCCATCTCTGCTGTGACTGAACAAAGGGCAGGGGAGCAGGGGGCCCAGGGCAGGGCCCTCAGAGCCCGGCAGGCCCAGTGGAGTGTCACAAGTTTTTAGGCCCAGGCCAAAGGGCGCCTTCTTTGTCTGCACAGCTGCCCAAACTCTCACCTTTCCACTCAGGCCGCCCTCTTACTTGAAGTGTGTGTGGAACGTGTCCGTGCAGTACACCGCGCTGCACAGCTAAGCATAGTTCTGGGCATCGTAGCTTCCTGCCAGGTGACCGAAGTTCGCAGGCAGATGGGTCCCTGGGACACACGCGGAGAGGCTCCTGCCCGGGTCACAGGCCGCCCACTGCCCCTGCCCCAGATCGGGGGCCGCAAAGCAGCCCTGTCTGAGTCCCCTGCCTCTACAGGGAGTATTGGACCAACACTTGTAGAAAACGGGGTCCTTGCGGGCCACTCATTGGAGGGACACAAATAAATCTTTGCCGACTCTCTGCTGAAACTTACGAGCGTTCACACCTAAGCCTCTTACAAGGTCAGCTGTTTAGCTAAACATGAGCTCATGATCTAAATTTACACAATAATGAAGAAAGCAGCTACAAGGGGAGACAATCAGCCAAAACAATCAATACCAGTGTTAGATTCCCAAGGCCATCCATCAGATGTAGGAATAATCGGGTGCAAGGCAGAAAATATACATAAAACTGGAACTGAAACAAGGCACAAGGATGTTTTCAAAGACTGGTAGGATCTCTAAAACATTTTTCAAGGACATGTCATTGATAAAGCTAAATACTCCAAGGTTGTGTAATACAACAGATTAATCATTGAGAAGAGTGAAATTATGCTGTTTTGAAAACTATGGCAGGTCAGATTTTCTGCCTAATTATATAAGAAGATTTCTCTAAAAAATACACATTATTTCAAAGACTTATTGGCTGTGAAATACGTTAAGGGTATTTCAAATGGCTTGTCTGCAAAGAAAGGTGAGATGTAGGGAATCACAGAAAGTCGAGGGGAAAATAGATCAATATATACATTGCTGTATGGTGAACTAAGCCTTAGGCCAGCAACAATGGAGAGGACCTGACCCTTAGACACGTACAAGTAAGCTGGAATCTTCAAAAGTTCAAATCTTTATAAGTAAAAAGATTTATTAAAATGAATAACCAAGTGTTTTAATTGACATCAGAAGATGAAAACAATAAACCCTGAGAACATAGAAAAAAGATAAATAAAGATATGAGCAGAACTTAATACAACAGAAAACGTATAAAATTCAGGTGATTTAGTAAGTCCAAAGAATCTTCTTTGAAAAGATTTAAAAGACACACTTTGATTAAGGAAAACCAAAACATAAGTAAAGAATATACAGAAAGAGTCAGGACAATGTTAGAGCAGAGAATATATGAAATGCCAGTAAATTTGAACATTTCTGTCAAGTGGACCATTTCCTAGCTCCTAAAGTTTACCAACACTGACACAAGAGGAAATCATTTAAGGTCATCATGTGTGCCCTTGGCATTCTCGGAACGCCCTGGCCTCAGAATGCAGCCTCTCTAGTCCATGGTAACCTGCAGAGAGGGGGCGGGGCTGAGGGAGGTTGGAACACTGCCCTCACTGAGGTAGTGGGTGTGGCCATCTCTGCTGTGACTGAACAAAGGGCAGGGGAGCAGGGGGCCCAGGGCAGGGCCCTCAGAGCCCGGGAGGCCCAGTGGAGTGTCACAAGTTTTTAGGCCCAGGCCAAAGGGCGCCTTCTTTGTCTGCACAGCTGCCCAAACTCTCACCTTTCCACTCAGGCCGCCCTCTTACTTGAAGTGTGTGTGGAACGTGTCCGTGCAGTACACCGCGCTGCACAGCTAAGCATAGTTCTGGGCATCGTAGCTTCCTGCCAGGTGACGGAAGTTCGCAGGCAGATGGGTCCCTGGGACACACGCGGAGAGGCTCCTGCCCGGGTCACAGGCCGCCCACTGCCCCTGCCCCAGATCGGGGGCCGCAAAGCAGCCCTGTCTGAGTCCCCTGCCTCTAGAGGGAGTATTGGACCAACACTTGTAGAAAACGGGGTCCTTGCGGGCCACTCATTGGAGGGACACAAATAAATCTTTGCCGACTCTCTGCTGAAACTTACGAGCGTTCACACCTAAGCCTCTTACAAGGTCAGCTGTTTAGCTAAACATGAGCTCATGATCTAAATTTACACAATAATGAAGAAAGCAGCTACAAGGGGAGACAATCAGCCAAAACCATCAATACCAGAATTAGATTCCCAAGGCCATCCATCAGATGTAGGAATAATCGGGTGCAAGGCAGAAAATATACATAAAACTGGAACTGAAACAAGGCACAAGGATGTTTTCAAAGACTGGTAGGATCTCTAAAACATTTTTCAAGGACATGTCATTGATAAAGCTAAATACTCCAAGGTTGTGTAATACAACAGATTAATCATTGAGAAGAGTGAAATTATGCTGTTTTGAAAACTATGGCAGGTCAGATTTTCTGCCTAATTATATAAGAAGATTTCTCTAAAAAATACACATTATTTCAAAGACTTATTGGCTGTGAAATACGTTAAGGGTATTTCAAATGGCTTGTCTGCAAAGAAAGGTGAGATGTAGGGAATCACAGAAAGTCGAGGGCAATATAGGTCAATATATACATTGCTGTATGGTGAACTAAGCCTTAGGCCAGCAACAATGGAGAGGACCTGACCCTTAGACACGTACAAGTAAGCTGGAATCTTCAAAAGTTCAAATCTTTATAAGTAAAAAGATTTATTAAAATGAATAACCAAGTGTTTTAATTGACATCAGAAGATGAAAACAATAAACCCTGAGAACATAGAAAAAAGATAAATAAAGATATGAGCAGAACTTAATACAACAGAAAACGTATAAAATTCAGGTGATTTAGTAAGTCCAAAGAATCTTCTTTGAAAAGATTTAAAAGACACACTTTGATTAAGGAAAACCAAAACATAAGTAAAGAATATACAGAAAGAGTCAGGACAATGTTAGAGCAGAGAATATATGAAATGCCAGTAAATTTGAACATTTCTGTCAAGTGGACCATTTCCTAGCTCCTAAAGTTTACCAACACTGACACAAGAGGAAATCATTTAAGGTCATCATGTCTGCCCTTGGCATTCTCGGAACGCCCTGGCCTCAGAATGCAGCCTCTCTAGTCCATGGTAACCTGCAGAGAGGGGGCGGGGCTGAGGGAGGTTGGAACACTGCCCTCACTGAGGGAGTGGGTGTGGCCATCTCTGCTGTGACTGAACAAAGGGCAGGGGAGCAGGGGGCCCAGGGCAGGGCCCTCAGAGCCCGGCAGGCCCAGTGGAGTGTCACAAGTTTTTAGGCCCAGGCCAAAGGGCGCCTTCTTTGTCTGCACAGCTGCCCAAACTCTCACCTTTCCACTCAGGCCGCCCTCTTACTTGAAGTGTGTGTGGAACGTGTCCGTGCAGTACACCACGCTGCACAGCTAAGCATAGTTCTGGGCATCGTAGCTTCCTGCCAGGTGACCGAAGTTCGCAGGCAGATGGGTCCCTGGGACACACGCGGAGAGGCTCCTGCCCGGGTCACAGGCCGCCCACTGCCCCTGCCCCAGATCGGGGGCCGCAAAGCAGCCCTGTCTGAGTCCCCTGCCTCTAGAGGGAGTATTGGACCAACACTTGTAGAAAACGGGGTCCTTGCGGGCCACTCATTGGAGGGACACAAATAAATCTTTGCCGACTCTCTGCTGAAACTTACGAGCGTTCACACCTAAGCCTCTTACAAGGTCAGCTGTTTAGCTAAACATGAGCTCATGATCTAAATTTACACAATAATGAAGAAAGCAGCTACAAGGGGAGACTATCAGCCAAAACCATCAATACCAGAATTAGATTCCCAAGGCCATCCATCAGATGTAGGAATAATCGGGTGCAAGGCAGAAAATATACATAAAACTGGAACTGAAACAAGGCACAAGGATGTTTTCAAAGACTGGTAGGATCTCTAAAACATTTTTCAAGGACATGTCATTGATAAAGCTAAATACTCCAAGGTTGTGTAATACAACAGATTAATCATTGAGAAGAGTGAAATTATGCTGTTTTGAAAACTATGGCAGGTCAGATTTTCTGCCTAATTATATAAGAAGATTTCTCTACAAAATACACATTATTTCAAAGACTTATTGGCTGTGAAATACGTTAAGGGTATTTCAAATGGCTTGTCTGCAAAGAAAGGTGAGATGTAGGGAATCACAGAAAGTCGAGGGCAATATAGGTCAATATATACATTGCTGTATGGTGAACTAAGCCTTAGGCCAGCAACAATGGAGAGGACCTGACCCTTAGACACGTACAAGTAAGCTGGAATCTTCAAAAGTTCAAATCTTTATAAGTAAAAAGATTTATTAAAATGAATAACCAAGTGTTTTAATTGACATCAGAAGATGAAAACAATAAACCCTGAGAACATAGAAAAAAGATAAATAAAGATATGAGCAGAACTTAATACAACAGAAAACGTATAAAATTCAGGTGATTTAGTAAGTCCAAAGAATCTTCTTTGAAAAGATTTAAAAGACACACTTTGATTAAGGAAAACCAAAACATAAGTAAAGAATATACAGAAAGAGTCAGGACAATGTTAGAGCAGAGAATATATGAAATGCCAGTAAATTTGAACATTTCTGTAAAGTGGCCCATTTCCTAGCTCCTAAAGTTTACCAACACTGACACAAGAGGAAATCATTTAAGGTCATCATGTCTGCCCTTGGCATTCTCGGAACGCCCTGGCCTCAGAATGCAGCCTCTCTAGTCCATGGTATCCTGCAGAGAGGGGGCGGGGCTGAGGGAGGTTGGAACACTGCCCTCACTGAGGGAGTGGGTGTGGCCATCTCTGCTGTGACTGAACAAAGGGCAGGGGAGCAGGGGGCCCAGGGCAGGGCCCTCAGAGCCCGGCAGGCCCAGTGGAGTGTCACAAGTTTTTAGGCCCAGGCCAAAGGGCGCCTTCTTTGTCTGCACAGCTGCCCAAACTCTCACCTTTCCACTCAGGCCGCCCTCTTACTTGAAGTGTGTGTGGAACGTGTCCGTGCAGTACACCGCGCTGCACAGCTAAGCATAGTTCTGGGCATCGTAGCTTCCTGCCAGGTGACCGAAGTTCGCAGGCAGATGGGTCCCTGGGACACACGCGGAGAGGCTTCTGCCCGGGTCACAGGCCGCCCACTGCCCCTGCCCCAGATCGGGGGCCGCAAAGCAGCCCTGTCTGAGTCCCCTGCCTCTAGAGGGAGTATTGGACCAACACTTGTAGAAAACGGGGTCCTTGCGGGCCACTCATTGGAGGGACACAAATAAATCTTTGCCGACTCTCTGCTGAAACTTACGAGCGTTCACACCTAAGCCTCTTACAAGGTCAGCTGTTTAGCTAAACATGAGCTCATGATCTAAATTTACACAATAATGAAGAAAGCAGCTACAAGGGGAGACAATCAGCCAAAACAATCAATACCAGTGTTAGATTCCCAAGGCCATCCATCAGATGTAGGAATAATCGGGTGCAAGGCAGAAAATATACATAAAACTGGAACTGAAACAAGGCACAAGGATGTTTTCAAAGACTGGTAGGATCTCTAAAACATTTTTCAAGGACATGTCATTGATAAAGCTAAATACTCCAAGGTTGTGTAATACAACAGATTAATCATTGAGAAGAGTGAAATTATGCTGTTTTGAAAACTATGGCAGGTCAGATTTTCTGCCTAATTATATAAGAAGATTTCTCTAAAAAATACACATTATTTCAAAGACTTATTGGCTGTGAAATACGTTAAGGGTATTTCAAATGGCTTGTCTGCAAAGAAAGGTGAGATGTAGGGAATCACAGAAAGTCGAGGGGAAAATAGGTCAATATATACATTGCTGTATGGTGAACTAAGCCTTAGGCCAGCAACAATGGAGAGGACCTGACCCTTAGACACGTACAAGTAAGCTGGAATCTTCAAAAGTTCAAATCTTTATAAGTAAAAAGATTTATTAAAATGAATAACCAAGTGTTTTAATTGACATCAGAAGATGAAAACAATAAACCCTGAGAACATAGAAAAAAGATAAATAAAGATATGAGCAGAACTTAATACAACAGAAAACGTATAAAATTCAGGTGATTTAGTAAGTCCAAAGAATCTTCTTTGAAAAGATTTAAAAGACACACTTCGATTAAGGAAAACCAAAACATAAGTAAAGAATATACAGAAAGAGTCAGGACAATGTTAGAGCAGAGAATATATGAAATGCCAGTAAATTTGAACATTTCTGTTAGTGGACCATTTCCTAGCTCCTAAAGTTTACCAACACTGACACAAGAGGAAATCATTTAAGGTCATCATGTGTGCCCTTGGCATTCTCGGAACGCCCTGGCCTCAGAATGCAGCCTCTCTAGTCCATGGTAACCTGCAGAGAGGGGGCGGGGCTGAGGGAGGTTGGAACACTGCCCTCACTGAGGGAGTGGGTGTGGCCATCTCTGCTGTGACTGAACAAAGGGCAGGGGAGCAGGGGGCCCAGGGCAGGGCCCTCAGAGCCCGGCAGGCCCAGTGGAGTGTCACAAGTTTTTAGGCCCAGGCCAAAGGGCGCCTTCTTTGTCTGCACAGCTGCCCAAACTCTCACCTTTCCACTCAGGCCGCCCTCTTACTTGAAGTGTGTGTGGAACGTGTCCGTGCAGTACACCGCGCTGCACAGCTAAGCATAGTTCTGGGCATCGTAGCTTCCTGCCAGGTGACGGAAGTTCGCAGGCAGATGGGTCCCTGGGACACACGCGGAGAGGCTCCTGCCCGGGTCACAGGCCGCCCACTGCCCCTGCCCCAGATCGGGGGCCGCAAAGCAGCCCTGTCTGAGTCCCCTGCCTCTAGAGGGAGTATTGGACCAACACTTGTAGAAAACGGGGTCCTTGCGGGCCACTCATTGGAGGGACACAAATAAATCTTTGCCGACTCTCTGCTGAAACTTACGAGCGTTCACACCTAAGCCTCTTACAAGGTCAGCTGTTTAGCTAAACATGAGCTCATGATCTAAATTTACACAATAATGAAGAAAGCAGCTACAAGGGGAGACAATCAGCCAAAACCATCAATACCAGAATTAGATTCCCAAGGCCATCCATCAGATGTAGGAATAATCGGGTGCAAGGCAGAAAATATACATAAAACTGGAACTGAAACAAGGCACAAGGATGTTTTCAAAGACTGGTAGGATCTCTAAAACATTTTTCAAGGACATGTCATTGATAAAGCTAAATACTCCAAGGTTGTGTAATACAACAGATTAATCATTGAGAAGAGTGAAATTATGCTGTTTTGAAAACTATGGCAGGTCAGATTTTCTGCCTAATTATATAAGAAGATTTCTCTAAAAAATACACATTATTTCAAAGACTTATTGGCTGTGAAATACGTTAAGGGTATTTCAAATGGCTTGTCTGCAAAGAAAGGTGAGATGTAGGGAATCACAGAAAGTCGAGGGGAAAATAGATCAATATATACATTGCTGTATGGTGAACTAAGCCTTAGGCCAGCAACAATGGAGAGGACCTGACCCTTAGACACGTACAAGTAAGCTGGAATCTTCAAAAGTTCAAATCTTTATAAGTAAAAAGATTTATTAAAATGAATAACCAAGTGTTTTAATTGACATCAGAAGATGAAAACAATAAACCCTGAGAACATAGAAAAAAGATAAATAAAGATATGAGTAGAACTTAATACAACAGAAAACGTATAAAATTCAGGTGATTTAGTAAGTCCAAAGAATCTTCTTTGAAAAGATTTAAAAGACACACTTTGATTAAGGAAAACCAAAACATAAGTAAAGAATATACAGAAAGAGTCAGGACAATGTTAGAGCAGAGAATATATGAAATGCCAGTAAATTTGAACATTTCTGTCAAGTGGACCATTTCCTAGCTCCTAAAGTTTACCAACACTGACACAAGAGGAAATCATTTAAGGTCATCATGTCTGCCCTTGGCATTCTCGGAACGCCCTGGCCTCAGAATGCAGCCTCTCTAGTCCATGGTAACCTGCAGAGAGGGGGCGGGGCTGAGGGAGGTTGGAACACTGCCCTCACTGAGGGAGTGGGTGTGGCCATCTCTGCTGTGACTGAACAAAGGGCAGGGGAGCAGGGGGCCCAGGGCAGGGCCCTCAGAGCCCGGCAGGCCCAGTGGAGTGTCACAAGTTTTTAGGCCCAGGCCAAAGGGCGCCTTCTTTGTCTGCACAGCTGCCCAAACTCTCACCTTTCCACTCAGGCCGCCCTCTTACTTGAAGTGTGTGTGGAACGTGTCCGTGCAGTACACTGCGCTGCACAGCTAAGCATAGTTCTGGGCATCGTAGCTTCCTGCCAGGTGACCGAAGTTCGCAGGCAGATGGGTCCCTGGGACACACGCGGAGAGGCTCCTGCCCGGGTCACAGGCCGCCCACTGCCCCTGCCCCAGATCGGGGGCCGCAAAGCAGCCCTGTCTGAGTCCCCTGCCTCTAGAGGGAGTATTGGACCAACACTTGTAGAAAACGGGGTCCTTGCGGGCCACTCATTGGAGGGACACAAATAAATCTTTGCCGACTCTCTGCTGAAACTTACGAGCGTTCACACCTAAGCCTCTTACAAGGTCAGCTGTTTAGCTAAACATGAGCTCATGATCTAAATTTACACAATAATGAAGAAAGCAGCTACAAGGGGAGACTATCAGCCAAAACCATCAATACCAGAATTAGATTCCCAAGGCCATCCATCAGATGTAGGAATAATCGGGTGCAAGGCAGAAAATATACATAAAACTGGAACTGAAACAAGGCACAAGGATGTTTTCAAAGACTGGTAGGATCTCTAAAACATTTTTCAAGGACATGTCATTGATAAAGCTAAATACTCCAAGGTTGTGTAATACAACAGATTAATCATTGAGAAGAGTGAAATTATGCTGTTTTGAAAACTATGGCAGGTCAGATTTTCTGCCTAATTATATAAGAAGATTTCTCTAAAAAATACACATTATTTCAAAGACTTATTGGCTGTGAAATACGTTAAGGGTATTTCAAATGGCTTGTCTGCAAAGAAAGGTGAGATGTAGGGAATCACAGAAAGTCGAGGGCAATATAGGTCAATATATACATTGCTGTATGGTGAACTAAGCCTTAGGCCAGCAACAATGGAGAGGACCTGACCATTAGACACGTACAAGTAAGCTGGAATCTTCAAAAGTTCAAATCTTTATAAGTAAAAAGATTTATTAAAATGAATAACCAAGTGTTTTAATTGACATCAGAAGATGAAAACAATAAACCCTGAGAACATAGAAAAAAGATAAATAAAGATATGAGCAGAACTTAATACAACAGAAAACGTATAAAATTCAGGTGATTTAGTAAGTCCAAAGAATCTTCTTTGAAAAGATTTAAAAGACACACTTTGATTAAGGAAAACCAAAACATAAGTAAAGAATATACAGAAAGAGTCAGGACAATGTTAGAGCAGAGAATATATGAAATGCCAGTAAATTTGAACATTTCTGTCAAGTGGACCATTTCCTAGCTCCTAAAGTTTACCAACACTGACACAAGAGGAAATCATTTAAGGTCATCATGTCTGCCCTTGGCATTCTCGGAACGCCCTGGCCTCAGAATGCAGCCTCTCTAGTCCATGGTATCCTGCAGAGAGGGGGCGGGGCTGAGGGAGGTTGGAACACTGCCCTCACTGAGGGAGTGGGTGTGGCCATCTCTGCTGTGACTGAACAAAGGGCAGGGGAGCAGGGGGCCCAGGGCAGGGCCCTCAGAGCCCGGCAGGCCCAGTGGAGTGTCACAAGTTTTTAGGCCCAGGACAAAGGGCGCCTTCTTTGTCTGCACAGCTGCCCAAACTCTCACCTTTCCACTCAGGCCGCCCTCTTACTTGAAGTGTGTGTGGAACGTGTCCGTGCAGTACACCGCGCTGCACAGCTAAGCATAGTTCTGGGCATCGTAGCTTCCTGCCAGGTGACCGAAGTTCGCAGGCAGATGGGTCCCTGGGACACACGCGGAGAGGCTCCTGCCCGGGTCACAGGCCGCCCACTGCCCCTGCCCCAGATCGGGGGCCGCAAAGCAGCCCTGTCTGAGTTCCCTGCCTCTAGAGGGAGTATTGGACCAACACTTGTAGAAAACGGGGTCCTTGCGGGCCACTCATTGGAGGGACACAAATAAATCTTTGCCGACTCTCTGCTGAAACTTACGAGCGTTCACACCTAAGCCTCTTACAAGGTCAGCTGTTTAGCTAAACATGAGCTCATGATCTAAATTTACACAATAATGAAGAAAGCAGCTACAAGGGGAGACAATCAGCCAAAACAATCAATACCAGTGTTAGATTCCCAAGGCCATCCATCAGATGTAGGAATAATCGGGTGCAAGGCAGAAAATATACATAAAACTGGAACTGAAACAAGGCACAAGGATGTTTTCAAAGACTGGTAGGATCTCTAAAACATTTTTCAAGGACATGTCATTGATAAAGCTAAATACTCCAAGGTTGTGTAATACAACAGATTAATCATTGAGAAGAGTGAAATTATGCTGTTTTGAAAACTATGGCAGGTCAGATTTTCTGCCTAATTATATAAGAAGATTTCTCTAAAAAATACACATTATTTCAAAGACTTATTGGCTGTGAAATACGTTAAGGGTATTTCAAATGGCTTGTCTGCAAAGAAAGGTGAGATGTAGGGAATCACAGAAAGTCGAGGGGAAAATAGGTCAATATATACATTGCTGTATGGTGAACTAAGCCTTAGGCCAGCAACAATGGAGAGGACCTGACCCTTAGACACGTACAAGTAAGCTGGAATCTTCAAAAGTTCAAATCTTTATAAGTAAAAAGATTTATTAAAATGAATAACCAAGTGTTTTAATTGACATCAGAAGATGAAAACAATAAACCCTGAGAACATAGAAAAAAGATAAATAAAGATATGAGCAGAACTTAATACAACAGAAAACGTATAAAATTCAGGTGATTTAGTAAGTCCAAAGAATCTTCTTTGAAAAGATTTAAAAGACACACTTCGATTAAGGAAAACCAAAACATAAGTAAAGAATATACAGAAAGAGTCAGGACAATGTTAGAGCAGAGAATATATGAAATGCCAGTAAATTTGAACATTTCTGTTAGTGGACCATTTCCTAGCTCCTAAAGTTTACCAACACTGACACAAGAGGAAATCATTTAAGGTCATCATGTGTGCCCTTGGCATTCTCGGAACGCCCTGGCCTCAGAATGCAGCCTCTCTAGTCCATGGTAACCTGCAGAGAGGGGGCGGGGCTGAGGGAGGTTGGAACACTGCCCTCACTGAGGGAGTGGGTGTGGCCATCTCTGCTGTGACTGAACAAAGGGCAGGGGAGCAGGGGGCCCAGGGCAGGGCCCTCAGAGCCCGGCAGGCCCAGTGGAGTGTCACAAGTTTTTAGGCCCAGGCCAAAGGGCGCCTTCTTTGTCTGCACAGCTGCCCAAACTCTCACCTTTCCACTCAGGCCGCCCTCTTACTTGAAGTGTGTGTGGAACGTGTCCGTGCAGTACACCGCGCTGCACAGCTAAGCATAGTTCTGGGCATCGTAGCTTCCTGCCAGGTGACCGAAGTTCGCAGGCAGATGGGTCCCTGGGACACACGCGGAGAGGCTCCTGCCCGGGTCACAGGCCGCCCACTGCCCCTGCCCCAGATCGGGGGCCGCAAAGCAGCCCTGTCTGAGTCCCCTGCCTCTAGAGGGAGTATTGGACCAACACTTGTAGAAAACGGGGTCCTTGCGGGCCACTCATTGGAGGGACACAAATAAATCTTTGCCGACTCTCTGCTGAAACTTACGAGCGTTCACACCTAAGCCTCTTACAAGGTCAGCTGTTTAGCTAAACATGAGCTCATGATCTAAATTTACACAATAATGAAGAAAGCAGCTACAAGGGGAGACAATCAGCCAAAACAATCAATACCAGTGTTAGATTCCCAAGGCCATCCATCAGATGTAGGAATAATCGGGTGCAAGGCAGAAAATATACATAAAACTGGAACTGAAACAAGGCACAAGGATGTTTTCAAAGACTGGTAGGATCTCTAAAACATTTTTCAAGGACATGTCATTGATAAAGCTAAATACTCCAAGGTTGTGTAATACAACAGATTAATCATTGAGAAGAGTGAAATTATGCTGTTTTGAAAACTATGGCAGGTCAGATTTTCTGCCTAATTATATAAGAAGATTTCTCTAAAAAATACACATTATTTCAAAGACTTATTGGCTGTGAAATACGTTAAGGGTATTTCAAATGGCTTGTCTGCAAAGAAAGGTGAGATGTAGGGAATCACAGAAAGTCGAGGGGAAAATAGATCAATATATACATTGCTGTATGGTGAACTAAGCCTTAGGCCAGCAACAATGGAGAGGACCTGACCCTTAGACACGTACAAGTAAGCTGGAATCTTCAAAAGTTCAAATCTTTATAAGTAAAAAGATTTATTAAAATGAATAACCAAGTGTTTTAATTGACATCAGAAGATGAAAACAATAAACCCTGAGAACATAGAAAAAAGATAAATAAAGATATGAGCAGAACTTAATACAACAGAAAACGTATAAAATTCAGGTGATTTAGTAAGTCCAAAGAATCTTCTTTGAAAAGATTTAAAAGACACACTTTGATTAAGGAAAACCAAAACATAAGTAAAGAATATACAGAAAGAGTCAGGACAATGTTAGAGCAGAGAATATATGAAATGCCAGTAAATTTGAACATTTCTGTCAAGTGGACCATTTCCTAGCTCCTAAAGTTTACCAACACTGACACAAGAGGAAATCATTTAAGGTCATCATGTGTGCCCTTGGCATTCTCGGAACGCCCTGGCCTCAGAATGCAGCCTCTGTAGTCCATGGTAACCTGCAGAGAGGGGGCGGGGCTGAGGGAGGTTGGAACACTGCCCTCACTGAGGTAGTGGGTGTGGCCATCTCTGCTGTGACTGAACAAAGGGCAGGGGAGCAGGGGCCCAGGGCAGGGCCCTCAGAGCCCGGGAGGCCCAGTGGAGTGTCACAAGTTTTTAGGCCCAGGCCAAAGGGCGCCTTCTTTGTCTGCACAGCTGCCCAAACTCTCACCTTTCCACTCAGGCCGCCCTCTTACTTGAAGTGTGTGTGGAACGTGTCCGTGCAGTACACCGCGCTGCACAGCTAAGCATAGTTCTGGGCATCGTAGCTTCCTGCCAGGTGACCGAAGTTCGCAGGCAGATGGGTCCCTGGGACACACGCGGAGAGGCTCCTGCCCGGGTCACAGGCCGCCCACTGCCCCTGCCCCAGATCGGGGGCCGCAAAGCAGCCCTGTCTGAGTCCCCTGCCTCTAGAGGGAGTATTGGACCAACACTTGTAGAAAACGGGGTCCTTGCGGGCCACTCATTGGAGGGACACAAATAAATCTTTGCCGACTCTCTGCTGAAACTTACGAGCGTTCACACCTAAGCCTCTTACAAGGTCAGCTGTTTAGCTAAACATGAGCTCATGATCTAAATTTACACAATAATGAAGAAAGCAGCTACAAGGGGAGACAATCAGCCAAAACCATCAATACCAGAATTAGATTCCCAAGGCCATCCATCAGATGTAGGAATAATCGGGTGCAAGACAGAAAATATACATAAAACTGGAACTGAAACAAGGCACAAGGATGTTTTCAAAGACTGGTAGGATCTCTAAAACATTTTTCAAGGACATGTCATTGATAAAGCTAAATACTCCAAGGTTGTGTAATACAACAGATTAATCATTGAGAAGAGTGAAATTATGCTGTTTTGAAAACTATGGCAGGTCAGATTTTCTGCCTAATTATATAAGAAGATTTCTCTAAAAAATACACATTATTTCAAAGACTTATTGGCTGTGAAATACGTTAAGGGTATTTCAAATGGCTTGTCTGCAAAGAAAGGTGAGATGTAGGGAATCACAGAAAGTCGAGGGGAAAATAGATCAATATATACATTGCTGTATGGTGAACTAAGCCTTAGGCCAGCAACAATGGAGAGGACCTGACCCTTAGACACGTACAAGTAAGCTGGAATCTTCAAAAGTTCAAATCTTTATAAGTAAAAAGATTTATTAAAATGAATAACCAAGTGTTTTAATTGACATCAGAAGATGAAAACAATAAACCCTGAGAACATAGAAAAAAGATAAATAAAGATATGAGCAGAACTTAATACAACAGAAAACGTATAAAATTCAGGTGATTTAGTAAGTCCAAAGAATCTTCTTTGAAAAGATTTAAAAGACACACTTTGATTAAGGAAAACCAAAACATAAGTAAAGAATATACAGAAAGAGTCAGGACAATGTTAGAGCAGAGAATATATGAAATGCCAGTAAATTTGAACATTTCTGTCAAGTGGACCATTTCCTAGCTCCTAAAGTTTACCAACACTGACACAAGAGGAAATCATTTAAGGTCATCATGTCTGCCCTTGGCATTCTCGGAACGCCCTGGCCTCAGAATGCAGCCTCTCTAGTCCATGGTAACCTGCAGAGAGGGGGCGGGGCTGAGGGAGGTTGGAACACTGCCCTCACTGAGGGAGTGGGTGTGGCCATCTCTGCTGTGACTGAACAAAGGGCAGGGGAGCAGGGGGCCCAGGGCAGGGCCCTCAGAGCCCGGCAGGCCCAGTGGAGTGTCACAAGTTTTTAGGCCCAGGCCAAAGGGCGCCTTCTTTGTCTGCACAGCTGCCCAAACTCTCACCTTTCCACTCAGGCCGCCCTCTTACTTGAAGTGTGTGTGGAACGTGTCCGTGCAGTACACCACGCTGCACAGCTAAGCATAGTTCTGGGCATCGTAGCTTCCTGCCAGGTGACCGAAGTTCGCAGGCAGATGGGTCCCTGGGACACACGCGGAGAGGCTCCTGCCCGGGTCACAGGCCGCCCACTGCCCCTGCCCCAGATCGGGGGCCGCAAAGCAGCCCTGTCTGAGTCCCCTGCCTCTAGAGGGAGTATTGGACCAACACTTGTAGAAAACGGGGTCCTTGCGGGCCACTCATTGGAGGGACACAAATAAATCTTTGCCGACTCTCTGCTGAAACTTACGAGCGTTCACACCTAAGCCTCTTACAAGGTCAGCTGTTTAGCTAAACATGAGCTCATGATCTAAATTTACACAATAATGAAGAAAGCAGCTACAAGGGGAGACTATCAGCCAAAACCATCAATACCAGAATTAGATTCCCAAGGCCATCCATCAGATGTAGGAATAATCGGGTGCAAGGCAGAAAATATACATAAAACTGGAACTGAAACAAGGCACAAGGATGTTTTCAAAGACTGGTAGGATCTCTAAAACATTTTTCAAGGACATGTCATTGATAAAGCTAAATACTCCAAGGTTGTGTAATACAACAGATTAATCATTGAGAAGAGTGAAATTATGCTGTTTTGAAAACTATGGCAGGTCAGATTTTCTGCCTAATTATATAAGAAGATTTCTCTACAAAATACACATTATTTCAAAGACTTATTGGCTGTGAAATACGTTAAGGGTATTTCAAATGGCTTGTCTGCAAAGAAAGGTGAGATGTAGGGAATCACAGAAAGTCGAGGGCAATATAGGTCAATATATACATTGCTGTATGGTGAACTAAGCCTTAGGCCAGCAACAATGGAGAGGACCTGACCCTTAGACACGTACAAGTAAGCTGGAATCTTCAAAAGTTCAAATCTTTATAAGTAAAAAGATTTATTAAAATGAATAACCAAGTGTTTTAATTGACATCAGAAGATGAAAACAATAAACCCTGAGAACATAGAAAAAAGATAAATAAAGATATGAGCAGAACTTAATACAACAGAAAACGTAT